>NC_092709.1:33656744-34404431 GCF_047496885.1 Scyliorhinus torazame
GCACCCACCATCTCCCCCCCGCACCCACCATCTCCCCCCCGCACCCACCATCTCCCCCCCGCACCCACCATCTCCCCCCCGCACCCACCATCTCCCCCCCGCACCCACCATCTCCCCCCCGCACCCACCATCTCCCCCCCGCACCCACCATCTCCCCCCCGCACCCACCATCTCCCCCCCGCACCCACCATCTCCCCCCCGCACCCACCATCTCCCCCCCGCACCCACCATCTCCCCCCCGCACCCACCATCTCCCCCCCGCACCCACCATCTCCCCCCCGCACCCACCATCTCCCCCCCGCACCCACCATCTCCCCCCCGCACCCACCATCTCCCCCCCGCACCCACCATCTCCCCCCCGCACCCACCATCTCCCCCCCGCACCCACCATCTCCCCCCCGCACCCACCATCTCCCCCCCGCACCCACCATCTCCCCCCCGCACCCACCATCTCCCCCCCGCACCCACCATCTCCCCCCCGCACCCACCATCTCCCCCCCGCACCCACCATCTCCCCCCCGCACCCACCATCTCCCCCCCGCACCCACCATCTCCCCCCCGCACCCACCATCTCCCCCCCGCACCCACCATCTCCCCCCCGCACCCACCATCTCCCCCCCGCACCCACCATCTCCCCCCCGCACCCACCATCTCCCCCCCGCACCCACCATCTCCCCCCCGCACCCACCATCTCCCCCCCGCACCCACCATCTCCCCCCCGCACCCACCATCTCCCCCCCGCACCCACCATCTCCCCCCCGCACCCACCATCTCCCCCCCGCACCCACCATCTCCCCCCCGCACCCACCATCTCCCCCCCGCACCCACCATCTCCCCCCCGCACCCACCATCTCCCCCCCGCACCCACCATCTCCCCCCCGCACCCACCATCTCCCCCCCGCACCCACCATCTCCCCCCCGCACCCACCATCTCCCCCCCGCACCCACCATCTCCCCCCCGCACCCACCATCTCCCCCCCGCACCCACCATCTCCCCCCCGCACCCACCATCTCCCCCCCGCACCCACCATCTCCCCCCCGCACCCACCATCTCCCCCCGCACCCACCATCTCCCCCCCGCACCCACCATCTCCCCCCCGCACCCACCATCTCCCCCCCGCACCCACCATCTCCCCCCCGCACCCACCATCTCCCCCCCGCACCCACCATCTCCCCCCCGCACCCACCATCTCCCCCCCGCACCCACCATCTCCCCCCCGCACCCACCATCTCCCCCCCGCACCCACCATCTCCCCCCCGCACCCACCATCTCCCCCCCGCACCCACCATCTCCCCCCCGCACCCACCATCTCCCCCCCGCACCCACCATCTCCCCCCCGCACCCACCATCTCCCCCCCGCACCCACCATCTCCCCCCCCGCACCCACCATCTCCCCCCCGCACCCACCATCTCCCCCCCGCACCCACCATCTCCCCCCCGCACCCACCATCTCCCCCCCGCACCCACCATCTCCCCCCCGCACCCACCATCTCCCCCCGCACCCACCATCTCCCCCCCGCACCCACCATCTCCCCCCCGCACCCACCATCTCCCCCCCGCACCCACCATCTCCCCCCCGCACCCACCATCTCCCCCCCGCACCCACCATCTCCCCCCCGCACCCACCATCTCCCCCCCGCACCCACCATCTCCCCCCCGCACCCACCATCTTCTCTCCCCCCCCCCGCACTCACCATCTTCCCCCCCCCCCCCGCGCTCGCCGTCTCTCCCCCCCCCCCCGCGCCCGCCGTCTCTCCCCCCCCCCCCCGCGCCCGCCGTCTCTCCCCCCCCCCCCGCGCCCGCCGTCTCTCCCCCCCCCCCCCCCGCGCCCCGCCGTCTCTCCCCCCCCCCCCCCCGCGCCCGCCGTCTCTCCCCCCCCCCCCGCGCCCGCCGTCTCTCCCCCCGCGCCCGCCGTCTCTCCCCCCGCGCCCGCCGTCTCTCCCCCCCGCGCCCGCCGTCTCCCCCCCGCGCCCCGCCGTCGCGGGGGGGGGGGAGATGGTGGGGGGTGGGGGGGGAGAGAGATGGTGGGTGCGGTGGGGGGGTTAATGGTGGGTGCGGGGGCGGAGATGGTGGGTGCGGGGGCGGAGATGGTGGGTGCGGGGGGGGTGATGGTGGGTGCGGGGGGGGGGAGATGGTGGGTGCGGGGGGGGGAGATGGTGGGTGCGGGGGGGGGAGATGGTGGGTGCGGGGGGGGGAGATGGTGGGTGTGGGGGGGGAGATGGTGGGTGCGGGGGGGGGAGATGGTGGGTGCGGGGGGGGGAGATGGTGGGTGCGGGGGGGGGAGATGGTGGGTGCGGGGGGGGGAGATGGTGGGTGCGGGGGGGGGAGATGGTGGGTGCGGGGGGGGGAGATGGTGGGTGCGGGGGGGGGAGATGGTGGGTGCGGGGGGAGGAGAGAGATGGTGGGTGCGGGGGGGGGGTAGATGGTGGGTGCGGGGGCGGAGATGGTGGGTGCGGGGGCGGAGATGGTGGGTGCGGGGGGGGTGATGGTGGGTGCGGGGGGGGGAGATGGTGGGTGCGGGGGGGGGAGATGGTGGGTGCGGGGGGGAGATGGTGGGTGCGGGGGGGGGAGATGGTGGGTGCGGGGGGGGGGAGATGGTGGGTGCGGGGGGGGGAGATGGTGGGTGCGGGGGGGGGAGATGGTGGGTGCGGGGGGGGGAGATGGTGGGTGCGGGGGGGGGAGATGGTGGGTGCGGGGGGGGGGAGATGGTGGGTGCGGGGGGGGGAGATGGTGGGTGCGGGGGGGGGAGATGGTGGGTGCGGGGGGGGGAGATGGTGGGTGCGGGGGGGGGAGATGGTGGGTGGGGGGGGAGATGGTGGGTGCGGGGGGGAGATGGTGGGTGCCCGCCGTCGCCCCCCGCCGTCGCCCGCCGGCTCCCCCCGCGCCCGCCGTCGCCCCCCCGTGACCATCTTGGCTCCTTTAAACTCTACACCCGCGCGCAGTGATACAAAAAAGAAGAAAGTACAGTCATGAGGTTACATTGGCACATGGCCATTCCTCAATTTGTCAGTTCTGCCTCAGTCCTTCTGCTTTCGCAAACTCCTCTGCTGCTTCCGTTCCAAAATAAAAGTCCCTGAGCTTGTAAGTCACCCTCAGCTTCGCTGGATATACAATGCAGCACCGCACCTTGCTAATGCACAGTGCCCTCTTCACCCGGTTGAAGGCAGCCCGCCTCTTTGCCAGCTCCACCGTAAAGTCCTGGTATACACGTATACCAGCTCCAGCCCACTGCACCACCCGCTTCTGCTTGGCCCAGCTCAGGACCTTCACCTTCACCCTGTACCTACGGAAGCACAGAGCCACTGCCCTTGGCGGCTCACTCGCCTTTGGTACTGGCCTCCACGACCGATGAGCCCGATCCAGTTCATATCGGGAGGGGTCCTCCCCCTCCCCAATAGTTTCGCCAGCATCGCGGCAAAATTCTCAGTCGGCTTCGGTCCTTCAACTCCTTCGGGCAGCCCCACAATCTTCAAGTTCTGTCGCCTGGATCTATTTTCCAGGTCTTCCATTTTTCCTCGCAGATCCTTGTTAGTATCCATCACCTTCCGCATCTCTTTCCCCATCTCTTTCCCCATCGAGGCAAGTTGATCACCGTGCTGCAATAACGTCTCCTGCACTTCCTTCAGCGCCTCTCCTTGCTCTTGCACCTCCGCCACTGCGCTCGCCACCTCTGTCCTCACCGGGGAAACCGCCTCCTCCACCAGCACACTCAAAACCTCCCTCATCTCCTTCCTCACCGTCTCCATGCATTTCGCAATCTGTGCCAACTGTTTTTCAAATTCCGCAGCCATCACCTTGGTTATTTCTTCAGCCGTAAGCAGTGCGGCCTCCCCTGGTGCTCCAGCCTCCATTTTCCCTGGTGACCCCGTGGTGACCTTTCCACTCCCCGACGGACCTCCAGCTGGTTTTTTTTCGGCCGATTTTTTTGCTCGCCCTCGACATTTTTCTTTGGGTTTTTTTCCCTCCTGTGTCTTCTCAGTGCCTCCTCCGTGCCTTCTCCCTGCTTTTGCCGCCTCCGTGGATCCTGGGACCGGGCTTAAAGCCCCGAAATTGCCGTTCCCGAGCGGGGGATCTCCATTGTGCGGCCGCCTCCCACCCGCTGTCACCGGAAGTCATTAGAATCATATTTCAGCAATGAGTTAATTGCTTCAGGCAATTGGGGTGTAGTGTTTAACTACTGCTTATTTCACCCTGTCGAAGAAGGAACTTGTGTTTGGCCAGGTTATTTGATGGACTTTTGTTTTGGGGCTTGGCTGCTGAGTGCTGTTAAGACTATTCACTGACTTTTCACATAGCTGATGAACCATTTAAAAAGTGGCTTTGGGTACAGGTGAAGAAAGTGCTTCTCCGAAGATTGGTGGAGTTGTGGATAGTAAGGAGGGCTGTTGTCGGCTGCAAAGAGACATAGATAGGATGCAGAGCTGGGCTGAGAAGTGGCAGATGGAGTTTAACCCTGAAAAGTGTGAGGTTGTCCATTTTGGAAGGACAAATATGAATGCGGAATACAGGGTTAACGGTAGAGTTCTTGGCAATGTGGAGGAGCAGAGAGATCTTGGGGTCTATGTTCATACATCTTTGAAAGTTGCCACTCAAATGGATAGAGCTGTAAAGAAGGCCTATGGTGTGCTCGCGTTCATTAACAGAGGGATTGAATTTAAGAGCCGTGAGGTGATGATGCAGCTGTACAAAACTTTGGTAAGGCCACATTTGGAGTACTGTGTACAGTTCTGGTCGCCTCATTTTAGGAAGGATGTGGAAGCTTTGGAAAAGGTGCAAAGAAGATTTACCAGGATTTTGCCTGGAATGGAGAGTAGGTCTTACGAGGAAAGGTTGAGGGTGCTAGGCCTTTTCTCATTGGAACGGAGAAGGATGAGGGGCGACTTGATAGAGGTTTATAAGATGATCAGGGGAATAGATAGAGTAGACAGTCAGAGACTTTTTCCCCCGGGTGGAACAAACCATTACAAGGGGACATAAATTTAAGGTGAAAGGTGGAAGATATAGGAGGGATATCAGAGGTAGGTTCTTTACCCAGAGAGTAGTGGGGGCATGGAATGCACTGCCTGTGGAAGTAGTTGAGTCGGAAACATTAGGGACCTTCAAGCAGCTATTGGATAGGTACATGGATTACGGTAAAATGATATAGTGTAGATTTATTTGTTCTCAAGGGCAGCACGGTAGCATTGTGGATAGTACAATTGCTTCACAGCTCCAGGGTCCCAGGTTCGATTCCAGCTTGGGTCACTGTCTGTGCGGAGTCTGCACGTCCTCCCCGTGTCTGCGTGGGTTTCCTCCGGGTGCTCCGGTTTCCTCCCAAAGATGTGCGGGTTAGGTGAATTGGCCAATGATAAATTGCCCTTAATGTCCAAATTGCCCTTGGTGTTGGGTGGAGGTGTTGAGTTTGGGTAGGGTGCTCTTTCCAAGAGCTGGTGCAGACTCAAAGGGCTGAATGGCCTCCTTCTGCACTGTAAATTCAATGATAATCTATGATTAATCTAGGACAAAGGTTCGGCACAACATCGTGGGCCGAAGGGCCTGTTCTGTGCTGTATTTTCTATGTTCTATGTTCTAGTCCTTGATTACCCAGAAAGCTAAACTGTTGCTGCGCTGTCTGCTGTGGTATGCGAGAGTTGTGAAACTGTTAAGTTGTGGTTTTTATACAGATAAATCCTGTTTGTTTGTCTCAATTGAGTGATGGTTCCTCTCTATAGTTTCGCCCCTATCAAATTTCAGTTAACCAATTTGCTGTTGCAAATTTAGATACTCGTGAAAGTGGCAGTGGCAATTATACAATCTAATTTGTCTGAAGAATATACATAGATCTCCATATCTTTATGAAATGCCTGGAAGAGGACGTCTTACTCTGCTTCAGCCAATGTGTAGTCAAAATTACTTTGCACTTGCTGCGACGTGACAAGAGGGTGAGAGATGACATGGTCAGGGATGGAGAAAGGGGCCATCTGGGATGGGCTAGGTATAGGGTGGAATTAAGGGGGCGGGAGTTAAGGAGGGAGGATGACGGACAGAAGAGGGAATTGGAGGCGTAAGCTTCCGGTAAGGCTGGTAGCATGGAACGTCCGGAGATCGAAGGGCCGGTTAAAAGGTCACGGGTGTTCACGCACCTCAGGAGCCTGTCTTCCTGCAGGAGATGCGCCTCCGTGTGAAGGACCAGGTTAGGTTCTATGGTGACGGCAGCATTGCCAATGGCTCCGAGTAGATATTCAGGGAGCCCAGTGGTGCAGTCCACTGAATCAGCTGAGGAGGCATTTTAGAATGGAAGGGATGTCGGTGCTAATGCCGCTGTACGAGAATCATGGGTTTTTAGCCTTGTGGGGGATGGATAGTGTATACAGGAGATGGAGGAAAGTGGGGCTGGTCAAGGTGAGGGATTTGTATTTGGAGGAAGGGTTCGCCAGTCTGGAGGAGCTAAGGGCGAGGGTAGAGCTGCCATGGGGTAGTGAGTTCAGGTATCTGCAGGTTAGGGACTTTGTGCAAAAGGTCTGGAAGGGGTTCCCTAGATTGCCGGGATACACCCTGCTGGAGTGACTGCTGCTTCCGGATGTGGAAGGGGAGGGGAGAATTGGGGATATATACAAGTGGCTGGGGGAGTGAACGGGTGGTGAAGATCAAGGAGAAATGGGAAGCGGAGTTGGGAATGGAGATCAATTGGGGAGTATGGAGTGAGGCACTGCGTAGGGTAAACAGGACCTCTTGTGCAAGGATGAGCCTGATACAGTTTAAAGTGGTGCACAGGGTGCATATGATTCGGGCGAGAATGAGTGGGTTCTTTCAGATCGTGTGAGAGGTAGCAGATGAGTGTGAGAGGTGTGGGCGGGGGCCAGCGAATCATGCGCACATGCTTTGAGGTTGCAAAAAAATTGGGAGGATTCTGGGCGGGAGTGTTCACGGTCTCAGCCAGGGTAGTGGAGGAGGAGGTGAACCCAGACCCTTTGGTGGCGATATTTGGGGTTTCAGAGAAGCCGGAGCTCATGGAGAGGCGGAAGGCCGATGCCGTGGCCTTCGCCTCTCTCATTGCACGGCGGTGAATTTTGCTGGTGTGGCGGTCGGCATTGCCACCGGGGGTAGCAGCATGGTTGGGTGACCTGTGTGCCTTCCTGTGGTTGGAGAAGATAAAGTATGAGTTGAGGGGCTCAGCAGGGGAGTTTGAGAAAAGGTGGGGGATGTTTGTAACCGTGTTTGAGGAGCTGTTCGTCGCAGGGGATGGGTTGGGGGTTGTGAAAAAGGGGAAACATTTGTACAGACTGTAGTTGATTGTTGGGAAGTATGTTCCCAGGTGTTTATTGGCTTTAACCTGCTTTGATACATGTTTGTAATAAAATACATTTTTTTAAAAAATTACTTTGCATTGGCACTAAATTTGTATAAATGTTCTCAGAAACATTGGGGAGATCTCTATCCTTCTTAGAACAGAGAACATTACAGCGCAGTACAGGTCCTTCGGCCCTCGATGTTGCGCCGACCTGTGAAACCACTCTAAAGCCCATCTACACTATTCCCTTATCGTCCATATGTCAGTTTGTCAGTATATGTTAATTTATCCTTTAAAAGTAATTCCTCACGGCTTAACCATTGAAATGTTTCCTTTTTATAGTTTTATTCACAATTCTGAAAATTTTAGTCAAGTAACAAATTTCAAAGAACCATAACAAAATTAACAAAATTGATTCCTGGTATTCAAGGGCCAGTGGCTGGGTAGATGTAAAATTGGCTGAGACAGAAAGCGGAATGAAGTAGCCTGCGCTTGTTTTTCAGGCTGGTGGGAACTACATAGTAATGTCCACCAGGGATTGGTAATAATGACTGCTGCTTTGTTTGAAGTATGTGAATCATAGAATTTACTGTGCAGAAGGAGGTCATTTGGCCCGTCGAGTCTGCACCAGCCCGTGGGAACAACACCCTACTTAAGCCCGTGCCTCCACCCCATTCTTATAACCCAGTAAACCCACCTAATCTTTTGGACACTAAGGGGCAATTTAGCATAGCTAACCAACCAAACCTGCACATCTTTGGACTGTGGGAGGAAACCGGAGCACCCGGAGGAAACCCACGCAGACACGGGGAGAAAGTGCAAACTCCACACAGTCACCTGAGGCTGGAATTGAACCTGGGACCCTGAGGCTGTGAGGCAGCAGTCCTACCCACTGTGCCACCCTGAGTGCTAATGCCATTGGATTGGTAATCCAGAGGGCCAGGCTAATGCTCCCCAAGAGGCCCCTCTCCAATTTGCCGGAAAAAAAATAATGCAGCCAGTCTCGTGTCCACCCCACGATATGCTCTTCAATCCCTCAACACTTTCAGCCTTTAATGTGAGGCCTTTGGAAAGGTTTTTGAAAATCCCTGTCCACAAACGGGGCTACCTTTGTTCACCAGTCTAGGGACCTCCTTTAAAAATAAACGAGTTTGGTGTAATTTGACCTATTCTTCCAGAAGTTACGCTGAGGGTCTTTTTTTTCACCCTGGTGGTCATCAAGAGCATTTCAGGCTATCAAGCAGCTTTTCCTCTTGTGCTAGATAGGTTTATTGACTTATAAATTCCCAGTTCTGACTTGTTGACATTTTTGATCATTGCTGCATTCACATCTTATCAGTCGATGGAAACCAGCCCTGACTCCACTGAACTGTTAAATATTGAAGCAAGGAGCTCGCTTAGTGAGCTCACTTGACAAACCTATCTAATGTGGAACTGCCTTATTCTTTTGGCGATTAGATCCGTATCCACTTCGACATTGGGAAATATAGGGTCTACTCTCTTTTGACATCTAAGGAGAGTATCGGGGACGACTGGTGTAAAGTAGCTATTTAAAACCTGAAGGCAGCGTGGTTCTTATTGAGAGAGATGGGAAATAATAGTCACAAGATTAACTTCCTCATTGATGTGAAAAATGGAGGAAGTAGTTTGCCGTTGAGACCCACAGCACAGGGTTAGAGCAATAGCCTGGAGTAGTGAAAGATTCAATATATCAAATAACAGCATTTATTTTTGTTTAGCAGTACATTTTTCAGTTTAATAAAAATTCCAGTGGTTGAGTTGATACTGATGAGTAAGAACTACTGCTATTTATTTCTATGCCATGCAAACAGAAATCATGTTGGCACCAATCGTCTGTTCAAGATTAAGCCTTCTGAAAAATAATGCATTTGGCTCAGTATTGTGCTCACCATTGTGTATTATTGTTCGGAAAATAGAACATCTTTCTACTTCCGACATCCGATCTCCAAATTGAGCATTCCTCAATAGGTGTCCTTGGCGAGATGCAAAGCATAGCTTCCTTTGGTCTGCATTCATTACAGTGCTACTGTGAAGTTTCTTTGTTTTCCATACTGGCCTTTTATCAACCTTATTTAAATTTGAACAGGCTTGCTCTGGGGATGTATCTAGTAAGCCCTGCATTTAGACATTTCCATCAGGTTTTATGTAAAATTGTTATGATCGTAGAAGGTGTTTTGTGCCATTAATCTGGACTGGATTTAAAAGGACTGCCGCATTTTGCTAACATGCTGTGATTCAGCCACTTGTCTAAAAATTAAATGCCTTTCACTATCAAACTTTTGACAATGTTGATATTTGGCTCTAACTAGATAGTAACATATTCTCTGAAGGAGATACATCAAATATTTTCACAGTTTAGCAGTCTGACTCAAAAGCATTGTTGAAATAGTTACAATTTTTAAATTTGGTGCAGAAAGCTGCTTTTATAATCTTTGATTATTGTGTTGCCATAGTTGTTAATTGTGTACTTTTTTAGCATTGTTTTTAATCCTTTTAGGGCGGCACGGTGGGACAGTGGTTAGCACGACTGCCTCATGGCGCCGAGGATCCGGGTTCGATCCCGGCTCCGGGTCACTGTCCGTGTGGAGTTTGCACATTCTCTCCGTGTCTGCGTGGGTTCATAAGAACATAAGAACTAGGAGCAGGAGTAGGCCATCTGGCCCCTCGAACCTGCTCCACCATTCAGTGAGATCATGGCTGATCTTTTGTGGACTCCGCTCCACTTTCCGGCCCGAACACCATAACCCTTAATCCCTTTATTCTTCAAAAAGCTATCTAACTTTATCTTAAAAACATTTGATGAAGGAGCCTCTACTGCTTCACTGGGCAAGGAATTCCATAGATTCACAACCCTTTGGGTGAAGAAGTTCCTCCTAAACTCAGTCCTAAATCTACTTCCCCTTATTTTGAGGCTATGCCCCCTAGTTCTGCTTTCACCCGCCAGTGGAAACAACCTGCCCGCATCTATCCTATCTATTCCCTTCATAATTTTATATGTTTCTATAAGATCCCCCCCTCATCCTTCTAAATTCCAACGAGTACAGTCCCAGTCTGCTCAACCTCTCCTCGTAATCCAACCCCTTCAGCTCTGGGATTAGCCTAGTGAATCTCCTCTGCACACCCTCCAGTGCCAGTACGTCCTTTCTCAAGTAAGGAGACCAAAACTGAACACAATACTCCAGGTGTGGCCTCACTAACACCTTATACAATTGCAGCATAACCTCCCTAGTCTTAAACTCCATCCCTCTAGCAATGAAGGACAAAATTCCATTTGCCTTCTTAATCATCTGTTGCACCTGTAAACCATCTTTTTGCGACTCATGCACTAACACACCCAGGTCTCCCTGCACAGCAGCATGTTTTAATATACCACCCCCACAAACCAAAAAGATGTGCAGGGTAGGTGGATTGGCCACACAAAATTACCCCTTAATTGGAAAAAATAATTGGATACTCTAAATTTATATTTTAAAAAAGTTTTTGATCTTTTTTCACACCTGAGATTTTGCTTTCTGTTTCAAAATGTTGATTTTTCTTTTTAGGTACATACAGCAACCCGCCTAAGATACAGGAGGATAGAATTTGCACAGACTTCGTGACCCCTGCTGGACAGTGTGTCGATAATTGTGAAGTTGTGAACTTTCAAAACTGTGAAGTAAAGGCAATGTGGTCCTTATCTGTACCAAAATACAAGCACAATTTGCACTGCTCTAGGTATGAAGACAGTAATAGCCTTAATTCTGAAGACTCGGGCATTCCCACATTAGAAATTGGAAATCCAGAACCCATCCATTGTGGTGTGTTAAATGTCAGAACAAACAATGCTGATTCATCCCAAACAACTGGCTTGGCACAAGATAAACTTGGACAAGGTTCAGGTAGTCTCCCACCTGGCATGTGCTCACCAGCTATCCGCATTGAGACTGACAATGCATTGCGAAAATCTTCAACATTTCCTCGATCTGGTTATGATAATGTGAAGCTTTACAGTCCATCAAGCAGAGGAGTAAACAAGGCTGATGATATATCTGTTAGCAGTATTTCAAGCCTCAGCACAGAACTGTCCACAACCTTGTCTGTTAGCAATGAGGATATTCTGGATAGTTTGGTTACCAGTAACTCGAGTGCAATTGTAAATCTGGAGACGGATGAGGCACAGTTCACTGACATCAGTCTAAATTCTTCGAGAGACAGCTACAATCAAGCTGCGAGCCCCTCAGAACAGGAGACCAAATACAAAAAACTGGGCACACTTGCGAGCTTTTTTACCAGGTATGGTCCACTCCAATTAATTTTTTTTTTTTAAACCGTTACTGCTTTTCTGGAAGCAGAGAAGGAGGGGTGGGGCTGGTATGTTTGCTGTGGATATTAATGTGTGTTAACTTAGTTGACCTAAAGGTACTGACTGTTACAGTCTGCGTTGTGAGGGTGTGTCCACAAAGCTGTTTTTTATTCTTCAATAATATACGTAATATACTGACCCGCTTTTGTATTCGTGTTTTATTCTTTCATGGGAGATATGAGTGTCGCTGGCGAGGCCAGCATTTATTTCTCATCCCAAATTCCTCTTGAGAAAGTGCTGGTTAGCTACTACCTGAGCTTCTGCAGTCCGTGTGGGTTAGTCACACCCACAGTGCTGCTAGGAAGGGAGTTTTCAAAAATCTTTTTTATTCATTTACGTAATGTGGGCGTCGCTGGTTAGGCCAGCATTTATTGCCCATCCCTAGTTGACCTTCAGTAGGTGGTAGTGAGTTGCCTTCTTGAACCACTGCAGTCCCTGAGGTGTAGGTACACCCACTGTGCTGTCAGGGAGGGAGTTATCAGAATGTTACCCCAGTGACAGTGAAGGACTGGCGATATATTTCCAAGTCAGGGTGGTGAGTGACTTGGAGGAGAACCTTCAGGTGGTGGGGTTCCCAGGTATCCGCTGCTCGTGTCCTTCTATATGGTAATGGTCGAGGGTTTGGAAGGTGTTGTCAAAGGAACCTTGGCGGGTTACTGTGGTGCATCTTGTAGATGGTGCACACGGCTGCCACTGTTCGGAGGTGGTGGAGGGTTTGAATGTTTGTGAAAGGGGGAGCAATCAAGCGGGCTGCTTTGTCCTGGATGGCGTTGAGCTTCTTGAGTGTTGTTGGAGCTGCACTCATCCAGGCATGTGATGAGTATTCCATTACACTCATGCCTTGTACCTTGTAAATGGTGGACAGGCTTTGGGGGGCCAGGTGGTGAGTTACTCGCCGTAAGATTCCTAGCCTTTGTTCCAGGTTTTTGACCCAGTGACAGTGCAAGAATTGCCACATAGTTCCAAGTGAAGATGATGTGCGGTTTGGAAGGGGGCTCGCAGGTGATGGTGTTCCCATGCATCTGTTGTTCTTGTCCTTCTCTGTGGTAGAGGTTATAGGTTTGGAAGGTGCTGTCCGAGGAGGCTTGGCGAGGTATTGCGCTGCATCTTGAATATGATAGCCGGGGATGCCAGTCAAGTGGGGTTGCTTTGACCAGATGCTGTCAAGCTCCTTGAGTGCTGTTGGAGCTGCACTCATCCATGCAATGGAACATTTTCCAGCACACTCCTGACTTATGCCTGGTAGATGATGGTAAGGCTTTGGGTAATCAGTCACTTGCGGCCGTATTCCCAGCCTCTGGCCTGCTGGTCCAATTAAGTTTCTGGTCAATTGTAACCCATCAGGATTTTTTTTTTTAATGTATTTTTATTCCACAAATGTGAACAGTTTTTTACAAATCAAACCCCCCCCCCCCCCCCCCCCCCAACAGTCAACGGCACCCAACTCCCTGAAATGGATGATAAACAAACCCCAACAATTGTAGAACCCATCATTGTCTGCCCCCCCCCCCCAGGACAAATTTCACCTTTTCCAGAGTCTCAAACTCCACGTCCCCGCATCACGCCGAGGCACAGGGTGGCGATGCTGACCTCCACCCTCCCCAACTCTTCCTCCCACTTCGCTTTAACCCCCTCCATGGACATCCCAACCTCCTCCAAAATCCTCCCCGAAATTGCCGAGATGACCCCCCCCCCCCCTCCAACCCACCGCCTCCAACAACAAGGAGACGGGCACTATTGGGAAGGTCGGAAAGACCTTCCTCAAAGTCCCACACCTGCAGAAACCTGAAACTCCCGTCCTGCGCAAGCCCAGACTTCTCACCCAACTCCTCCAAACTTGCAAATTGTCCTCCCAGAAACCGATCCTTCATTTCCCTCTCTTCCCATCCCCAGAACCTGGTGTCCATCCTCCCCAGCTCAAACCCTCTGATCGGCATACCCCATGACCCAACTCCCAACCTAAAGTGCTGCTTAAACTGCCTTCAGATCTTCAATGTGGCCACCACCACTGGACTGACCGAATATTTCCCTGGGGCCATCAATAGCGGCCCCATTGCCAGCGTCCGGAAGAACCCAGATCCCCTGCAAACACTCGTCTCCATCCTCACCCACAAAGTCCCCTTCCCTCCTTGCACTATTCCTGAATTTTCTCAGCATTTGCCCCCCAGCAATAATATATCAAGTGTGGGAAGCCTAACTCTTCTCTCTCTCTCTCTCTCTCTCTCTCCCCCCCCCCCACCCACCCCGCCTGCAGTTCTCTCTGCAGTATCACCTTCCTAAACCTAGCCACCTTCCCCACCCAAACAAATGTGGAGATCAGCCTGTTCGCACACCTAATAAATGTCTTGGGCCGAAAGACCAGCAGGCATTGAAACAAGAATAAGAATCACGGCAAAACATTCATCTTTACTGCCTGTACCCGGCCCACCAACAACAGAGGGTGATTGTCCCACCTCAGATAATCAGCCTTCACCCTCCCCATCACGCCAGTGAAACTAAACTTCTGAAGCCCTGCACAATCCTGGGCCACCTGCACCCCCAAATTCCTAAAATGAGATGCCGCCAGACGAAATAGCAGCCCCCCACTCCTGAAATATACAGCAACAAGTATTCTGCCTAGAAGAACACACTATGTTCCACCAACGCCGCTCCCCCTCAGTATCCCCTTCCACAACCCCGAGCTCCTCAGCGCAGTGGCCAAGGGCTCTACAGCCAATGCAAACAGAAGAGGGGACATGGGGCATTCCTGCCTCGTAACCCGGTGCAATGCGAAAAACCCCAAGTTCATACTATTTGTGTGCCTGCTCGCCATCGGCTCCTTGTATAGTAGCTGCACCCATGCCACAAATTTAGGCCCAATCCCAAATTTCTTCAACACCGCCATCAAATAACTCCACCCGATCAAATGCCTCCTCTGCACCCAATGCCACCACCATCTCCGTCTCCCTTCCCTCTGCCAGTGAAACCACCATATTCAACAGCCTCCTCACATTCGAGGACAACTGTCTTCCCTTCCCCAATCACCTTTGGAAGGCACCCCTGCAACCATAATGCCAACACCTTTGCCAATATCTTGGTGTCTACATTCAGCAGAGATTTGGGCCTATACGACCCACACTTCCCCGGATCCTTGTCCTTCTTAAGCGACAATGAGATGGAGGCCTGCCCTATCATTTGCAGCAAGACACCACTGTCCATCTTGGCCTCAAACATTCCCACAATCAACAGCGTCATCCTATCCTTAAATCTTGTATAAAATATGACCGGGAGCCTGTCGGGGCCCCACCGCCTTGTCTGCCCGCATCCTCCCAATTGCCTCCTTCACCTCCTCCACCCCCACCGGCTGCTCCAACCCTGCCCTCGCCCCTAACCTTGGCTGCACTAGCCCACCCAAAAACTCCCGCTCCTCTGGCACAAGTCCCTATAGAACTCCTCGAACACCTTATTATTCTGTTCCGGAGCCCCTACCAATTCCCCTGTCTTGTCCCGCACCTGAAGTATCTACCTCGCCGCAGCCTCTCTACGGAACTGACCTGCCAACGTAAGCCCTGTCCTCTTCCCATACTCATAAACAGCTCCCTCGCCCTTCTCAACTGGCGCACCGCTGTCCCCATGGACAATAGGTTAAACCTCCCAGCAACTCCTTCCTCTTTGCCACAAGACTGGGGTCTGGGGCCCCCGCGTACCTCCCATCCACCTACAAAATCTCCTCTATCAGTCATTGGCGTTTCTCCCTCTCCTCCTTATCCACTTAGCCTTAAACAAGGTCGCTTCCCCCCTCAAACATCACCTTCAGAGCCTCCCTGACTACCGACCTTCTGACCTCCCCTGGACAACTAAACCTACACAGTCCCCAATCACCTTCCATATATTGTCACAGAAGCTCCGATCCGCTGATAGCCCCACATCCATTCTCCTGCCCGGCCTCTGGGCTTCCCTCTTCTCCAATACCATATCTATCCAATGTGGTGCGTGATCTGAGATCACAATTGGCGTGTACTCCGACCTCTTAACTCTGGCTAACAATGCCTTTCCCACCACAAAAAGTCGATCCAAGAAAACACCTTGTGCACCGGGGAGAAAAGCGAATACTCCCGATCCCTTGGGTGTAAATATCGCCACAGGTCTGCACCCCCCATCTCCCTCATAAGCCCTGCCATTCCCCCCCCCCTCCCTCCCTCCCTCGACTGGGTCAGCGAGCGTGGCCGGGACATGTCCACCCTCAGTTCCAGCACGATGTTCAAATCTCTACTATCAGCACATGGGTATCCAGATCTGGGATGGCACCCAACGCTCCCTTCACGAACCCCGCATCATCCCAATTGGGGCCAGATACACTTAACCAGCGCCACCGACCTCTCCTCCAATGCATCCGTCGCTATCACGTACCTGAACCCCCAGTCAGCCACCGCCTTCTCCACCTGAAACCTCACCCTCTTGCCTACCAAGATCGCAACTGCCCCGAGCCCTACTATCAAACCCCAAATGAAACACCTGACTCACCCACCTCTTCCTCAGCCTCACCTGGTTCCTCACCCTCAAAGGGGTCTCCTGCAAAATCACCACATCAGCTTTTAAACTCTTCAAGTGCACAAAAACTCTTGCTTTCTTCACCTGACGTTCCACGTCACCATTGTGACAGGGGGAGGGTGGGGTCTCACCCCCGCCCCACTCCAACTCCTCCTATCCGCATCACTATTACCCCAGGGCCTGCCCATCCGACCAGCCTGCCCCATCCTTTTGTTACCGTTGAACCCTTCTTTTCCCCCCATCCACACCTTCCCCCACCATTCACAACTCTCAGATCCATCGCAACCTGCTTGACCAGACTCCAATGACCGCTGCCCCTCCCCCATCACACTCCCATTCGCTAGCCAACCTACGTTTGCGAGTGCACTGACCTCCTCCTCAGTAACCTTGCCCCACGTGCCCAGAACCCATCTCCCTTAAACCAAGAAACCATACAGAACACCACCCATAAGGAAAGAAACCCAAAACCCAGAACACATAAGACCATAAGACATAGGAGTGGAAGTAAGGCCATTCGGCCCATCGAGTCCACTCCACCATTCAATCATGGCTGATTTCAACACCATTTACCCGCTCTCTCTCCATAGCCCTTAATTCCTCGAGAAATCAAGAATTTATCAACTTCTGTCTTAAAGACACTCAACGTCCCGGCCTCCACCCTCTGTGGCAATGAATTCCACAGACCCACCACTCTCTGGCTGAAGAAATTTCTCCTCATCTCTGTTCTAAAGTGACTCCCTTTTATTCTAAGGCTGTGCCCCCGGGTCCTAGTCTCCCCTGCTAATGGAAACAACTTCCCTACGTCCACCCTATCTAAGCCATTCATTATCTTGTAAGTTTCTATTAGATCTCCCCTCAACCTCCTAAACTCCAATGAATATAATCCCAGGATCCTCAGACGTTCATCGTATGTTAGGCCTACCATTCCTGAGATCATCCATGTGAATCTCCGCTGGACCCGCTCCAGTGCCAGTATGTCCTTCCTGAGGTGTGGGGCCCAAAATTGCTCACAGTATTCTAAATGGGGCCTAACTAATGCTTTATAAAGCTTCAGAAGTATATCCCTGCTTTTATATACCAAGCCTCTTGAGATAAATGACAACATTGCATTTGCTTTCTTAATTACGGACTCAACCTGCAAGTTTACCTTTAGAGAATCCTGGACTAGGACTCCCAAGTCCCTTTGCACATCAGCATTATGAATTTTGTCACCGTTTAGAAAATAGTCCATGCCTCTATTCTTTTTTCCAAAGTGCAAGACCTCGCACTTGCCCACGTTGAATTTCATCAGCCATTTCTTGGACCACTCTCCTAAACTGTCTAAATCTTTCTGCAGCCTCCCCACCTCCTCCATACTACCTGCCCCTCCACCTATCTTTGGATCATCGGCAAACTTAGCCAGAATGCCCCCAGTCCCGTCATCTAGATCGTTAATATATAAAGAGAACAGCTGTGGCCCCAACACTGAACCCTGCGGGACACCACTCGTCACCGGTTGCCATTCCGAAAAAGAACCTTTTATCCCAACTCTCTGCCTTCTGCCTGACAGCCAATCGTCAATCCATGTTAGTACCTTGCCTCGAATACCATGGGCCCTTATTTTACTCAGCAGTCTCCCGTGAGGCACCTTATCAAAAGCCTTTTGGAAGTCAAGATAGCTAACATCCATTGGCTCTCCTTGGTCTAACCTATTTGTTATCTCTTCAAAGAACACTAACAGGTTTGTCAGGCATGACCTCCCCTTACTAAATCCATGCTGACTTGTCCTAATCCGACCCTGCACTTCCAAGAATTTAGAAATCTCATCCTTAACAATGGATTCTAGAATCTTGCCAACAACCGAGGTTAGGCTAATTGGCCTATAATTTTCCATCTTTTTCCTTGTTCCCTTCTTGAACAGGGGGGTTACAACAGCAATTTTCCAATCCTCTGGGACTTTCCCTGACTTCAGTGACCTTTGAAAGATCATAACTAACGCCTCCACTATTTCTTCAGCTATCCCCTTTAGAACTCTAGGATGTAGCCCATCTGGGCCTGGAGATTTATCAATTTTTAGACCTCTTAGTTTCTCTAGCACTTTCTCCTTTGTGATGACTACCATATTCAACTCTGCCCCTTGACTCTCCTGAATTGTTGGGATATTACTCATGTCTTCTACTGTGAAGACTGACGCAAAGTACTTATTTAGTTCCTCAGCTATTTCCTTGTCTCCCATCACTAGATTACCAGCATCATTTTGGAGCGGCCCAATGTCTACTTTTGCCTCCCGTTTGTTTTTAATGTATTTAAAGAAACTTTTACTATCATTCCTAATGTTACTGGCTCGCCTACCTTCATATTTGATCCTCTCTTTCCTTATTTCTCTCTTTGTTATCCTCTGTTTGTTTTTGTAGCCTTCCCAATCTTCTGACTTCCCACTACTCTTTGCCACATTATAGGCTTTCTCTTTTGCTTTGATGCATTCCCTAATTTCCTTTGTCAGCCATGGCTGCCTAATCCCCCCTCTGATGACCTTTCTTTTATTTGTGATGAACCTCTGTACTGTGTCCTCAATTACTCCCAGAAACTCTTGCCATTGCTGTTCTACTGTCTTTCCCACTAGGCTCTGCACCCAGACGATTTTTGTCAGTTCCTCCCTCATGCCCCTGTAGTTACCTTTATTTAACTGTAACACCTATACATCTGATTCTACCTTCTTTCTTTCGAATTGGAGATTGAATTCTACCATATTATGATCACTGCCTCCTAAGTGTTCCCTTACTTTAAGATCTTTAATCAAGTCTGGCTCATTACATAACACTAAGTCCAGAATGGCCTGTTCCCTCGTGGGCTCCATCACAAGCTGTTCCAAAAAGCCCTCCTGTAAACATTCAATGAATTCCTTTTCCTTGGGTCCACTGGCAGCATTATTTACCCAGTCCACCTGCATATTGAAGTCCCCCATGATCACTGTGACCTTGCCTTTCTGACATGCACTTTCTATTTCGTGGTGCATTTTGTGCCCCCGGTCCTGACCACTGTTAGGAGGCCTGTACATAACTCCCATTATGGTTTTTTTGCCTTTGTGGTTCCTCAACTCTACCCACACAGACTCCACATCATCTGACCCTATGTCGTTTAGTGCTATTGATTTAATTTAATTCCTAATTAACAAGGCAATCCCGCCCCCTCTGCCCACCTCTCTGTCTTTTTGATAGGTTGTGAATCCCTGGATGTTTAAATGCCAGTCCTGAACCCCCTGCAACCACGTATCTGTGATGCCTACCACATCATACCTGCCAGTCACAATCTGGGCCACAAGCTCATCTACCTTGTTCCGTACACTGCGCGCATTTAAATATAGCACCTTTAATTCTCTATTAACCGTCCCTTTTTGTTTTCTTAGTGTGGTGGACCTTGGTTTACTGAGCCTTTCCATACACTGTGTCATATTTTGTGGGATTGGGACTATCGTAACCTCTCCTGAGTTTTGTCTTTTCGTGCTTTTTTGTATTCCTAAGCTGATTACTTCACCTCTTGGTTCCCTGACTTCCCCCCCCCCCCCCAATCTCTAGTTTAAAGTCCTATTGACCACCCTATTTACTCTTTTCGCCAGAACACTGATCCCAGCTCGGTTCAGGTGGAGACCATCCCAACGGTATAGGTCCCCCCTGTCCCAAAACTGATGCCAGTGTCCCATGAAAAGGAACCCCTCTTTCCCACACCACTCTTTCAGCCACGTGTTAACTTCCCTTATTCTTGCCTTCCTATGCCAATTTGCACGTGGCTCGGGCAGTAATCCGGAGATTATGACCCTTGAGGACCTGATTTTTAATTTGAATCCTAGCTCTTTATAATCTCTAAACAGGTCCTCTTTTCTAGACTTGCCTATGTTGTTGGTACCGACATGGACCACAACAACTGGATCCTCCCCCTCCCTCCAGTATCCTTTCAAGCCAGTCAGAGATGTCCCGCACCCTAGCACTGGGCAGGCAACATACCATGCGGGACTCTTTATCCTGCTCACAAAGGATACTATCTATCCCCCTGATAATAGAATCCCCTACAACTACAACTTGCCTATTTACTCCCTCCCCTTGAATGGCCTGCTGAACCATCATCCTTCCTGCAGCCCTGTTCGCCATCCACACAGGGAGCAAGTGCCTCATACCTGTTGGACAGGGTCAAGGGCTGAGGCTCCTGAGTTCCTGACTGCTGGTTCCCTTTACCTGCCTGACTTGCAGTCTCACCCTGCTGTTCCTGGCCACGGACAGGATTTAAACTACTTACTCTGACAGGTGTGACTGCCTCCTGAAACACAGTGTCCAGGTAAGTCTCCCCCTCCCGGGTGTGCCTCAGTGTTTGAAGCTCAGACTCCAGCTCATCAACTCTGAGCTGGAGCTCTTCGAGCAGCCAACACTTACTGCAGATGTGGTCGCTGCAGCTTGCAATGGGATCTGCCAGCTCCCACATCAAGCAGCTCAAGCACATCACCTGACCAGCCATCACTAATTAATTAATTAGTTTAATTTAAGTTTACGAGTTTAGCTGCGTTTTTTTAAAATTTGGGGCAGATTTGCTATCAACCAATCAGATCACAGCTTCCCTCTGACGTCATTTTTGGGGGGGAAAACTGGAAAACTAAGTTACCGTTAGGTTTTTATACTCACAGAGACTGCTCCTCCTCCTCCGAACGGCTCCCAAAATTAGGCCCGGAGAAAGAGAGAGAACAAAACAGTCGGGGAAAAAGCACCTTCTCCCACTCTTCACCGAATTACCTCACTGCACCAAATTACCAAATTCTCACTCTGTCTGTGTCTCACTCACTCAGGCTGTGTCTCCTTGACCAGCGCAATGCTTACATGTAAACAAGCTGCCCCCATTTAAGAAACAGAAAACAAAACCCCAATCAAGTAGAAAATCCTCCATAAGAAAAACACAATCCTGGTCCCCACAAACCAAGTCTAAATTCCAACTCACATCTCAGTACCAGTCCTTCAGCCTTAACAACACCCCTCCCGTCTCAAAAAGTCCCTCTAATTGTGGGTCACCCTCAACTTCGCAAGGTAGACCACTACAAATCTCTGAGGCCTTGACAGAAATCTTTGGATCCTCGCTGTCTTCAGGGGATGTCCCGGAGTACTGGAGAATAGCCAATGTTGTTCCTCTGTTTAAGAAGGGTAG
Source organism: Scyliorhinus torazame (assembly GCF_047496885.1). Classification (NCBI taxonomy): domain Eukaryota; kingdom Metazoa; phylum Chordata; class Chondrichthyes; order Carcharhiniformes; family Scyliorhinidae; genus Scyliorhinus; species Scyliorhinus torazame. The sequence goes on from NC_092709.1 coordinate 33,678,072, forward strand.
CAAGGATAATCCCGGGAACTACAGGCCGGTGAGCCTTACGTCAGTGGTAGGGAAATTACTGGAGAGAATTCTTAGAGACAGGATCTACTCCCATTTGGAAGCAAATGGACGTATTAGTGAGAGGCAGCACGGTTTTGTGAAGGGGAGGTCGTGTCTCACTAACTTGATAGAGTTTTTCGAGGAGGTCACTAAGATGATTGATGCAGGTAGGGCAGTAGATGTTGTCTATATGGACTTCAGTAAGGCCTTTGACAAGGTCCCTCATGGTAGACTAGTACAAAAGGTGAAGTCACACGGGATCAGGGGTGAACTGGCAAGGTGGATACAGAACTAGCTAGGCCATAGAAGGCAGAGGGTAGCAATGGAGGGATGCTTTTCTAATTGGAGGGCTGTGACCAGTGGTGTTCCACAGGGATCAGTGCTGGGACCTTTGCTCTTTGTAGTATATATAAATGATTTGGAGGAAAATGTAACTGGTCTGATTAGTAAGTTTGCAGACGACACAAAGGTTGGTGGAATTGCGGATAGCGATGAGGACTGTCTGAGGATACAGCAGGATTTAGATTGTCTGGAGACTTGGGTGGAGAGATGGCAGATGGAGTTTAATCTGGACAAATGTGAGGTAATGCATTTTGGAAGGTCTAATGCAGGTAGGGAATATACAGTGAATGGTAAAACCCTCAAGAGCATTGAAAGTCAAAGAGATCTAGGAGTACAGGTCCACAGGTCATTGAAAGGGGCAACACAGGTGGAGAAGGTAGTCAAGAAGGCATACGGCATGCTTGCCTTCATTGGCCGGGGCATTGAGTATAAGAATTGGCAAGTCATGTTGCAGCTGTATAGAACCTTAGTTAGGCCACACTTGGAGTATAGTGTTCAATTCTGGTCGCCACACTACCAGAAGGATGTGGAGGCTTTAGAGAGGGTGCAGAAGAGATTTACCAGAATGTTGCCTGGTATGGAGGGCATAAGCTATGAGGAGCGGTTGAATAAACTCGGTTTGTTCTCACTGGAACGAAGGAGGTTGAGGGGCGACCTGATAGAGGTATACAAAATTATGAGGGGCATAGACAGAGTGGATAGTCAGAGGCTTTTCCCCGGGGTAGAGGGGTCAATTACTAGGGGGCATAGGTTTAAGGTGAGAGGGGCAAGGTTTAGAGTAGATGTACGAGGCAAGTTTTTTATGCAGAGGGTAGTGGGTACCTGGAACTCGCTACCGGAGGAGGTAGTGGAAGCAGGGACGATAGGGACATTTAAGGGGCATCTTGACAAATATATGAATAGGATGGGAATAGAAGGATACGGACCCAGGAAGTGTAGAAGATTGTAGTTTAGTCGGGCAGTATGGTCGGCACGGGCTTGGAGGGCCGAAGGGCCTGTTCCTGTGCTGTACATTTCTTTGTTCTTTGTTCTTTGCTGTCATACAATGCCACCTGCCGTGTCGCCAGCTCTGCCGTCAGGTCTTGGTATATTCGTATACCAATTCCTTCTCACTTCACATCTCGTCTCTGCTTCGCCCAGCTCAAAACCTTCTCCTTCACGGGGCAGCTGTGGAAGCAGACTATATCCACCCTTGGCGGCTCATTCGCTTTAGGCTTCGGCCTGAGTGACCGATGTGCCCTGCCCAACTCGTATCAAAAGGGTTCTTCCCCCTCCCCCGCCAACACCGCAGACATCTTCGCAAAGTACTCAGTCGGCCGCAGGCCCTCCACCTCCTTGGGCAGGTCCACGACTCTCGGGTTTTGCCTCCTCGAACTGTTCTCCAGGTCCTCCGACTTAGATCTGATCTCTTTGTTGACCTCTGACACCCACCGCAGCTCCTCACCCATAGAGGTAAACTGGTCGCTGTGTTGCATACATGTCACCACCAGATGTCCCAACCCCGGATGTTGAAGGTGGGATATTTGAATGATGGCAATGTTTTTCAATGTCAAAGAGAAATTCTCTCATTGGAGATGGCCATTGCCTGGCAATTGTGTGGCACAAATGTTATTGAGATAATGTGTTCCAATGTTTTGCCCCAGCAGTGATGAAGTGGCGATATATGTCCAAGTCAGTATGGATGGAGCTGGTAGTGTTTCTGTGCACCTGCGACACCTAGATGGGAGAAAGAGGTTTTGGAGCTACTGCTAAAGAAGCCTTGTTGAGTTTCTGTTGTGCACACTGCACTCACAATAAGATTAGTGGATGAGGTGCTGATCACAGACTATTATGATGTTGACCGTCAGTATTGTTGCAGTGTTAAGATCCCAGTTAATGTTATAACTGGGCGAGAAGATCTCAATGGAATCCTGGCTCAAAAGACGTTTTACGTTATTTTTAAAAAATAAAACATGGAGGAATGTTTACCAATAAAAATCTAACAAGAAAAATATATTTATTAAACATGTAAAGTTGATTATTATACAGTATTCTTTTACTCTCCCCTTATCTCAACAAATACACATAGATTTAAAGATTAATAGGGATTACCAAGTACATATTAAACTGCAATGGTTTTATTAACACAAAAAAATCCCTTTTAAGCACACAAGATGACTGTGGTCAGATACAGTTAGGGGCTGTGGATTTCTCCTCCGAATCTGCCCAGAAGAATGTCACATGAGATTTTCCAAACTCCACTCCCAAAAACATGCTTTAAATTCTTCTCTCGTAATGTTTACCCTTGGTTTGCATTCCAAAATCCAGTCCAGGTTTTACAAATGACACTTTCAAACAAAGCTTCTGCTCCACTTTTAACAGGGAATCCAGTCCAGGAATGTGCACTGACTGCTGTGCAAACTGTACAGCTTCTTTAACTCTTAACTCTTAACTCTCAAACTGTATTCAAATGACACCAAACATTTCATCTACCTTTGAAGTCTGCTGTTCCACTTTAAATCCAGTTACTGCGATTGTCTCTTTAACTCAGACGCATTGTTTACTCTTCCTAGAATTCTTCTGAATAATACATTGGTCTCTGTTCTCTTAACTTTAGTCATCTTCAGACATTCGTTCTGTCCCAGTTCCCTGGTAACCTGGACTGTTACTTGTACCGTCTGCCTCTTTGCAGTTCCCATCCTGTCCAGTGTTCCTGCTTCTGGAGTTGAGAGCTGTTCACTACCAAGATCCTGTCTCCAATTGCTCTCCGATTACCTGGTCTAAAATGTAAACATTTTTTTAAAAAAAAAACTTTTTTTTACCTTTTACCTACAAGCCTCTCCAGTTGCTTGGGCGCACCCAAGTGCTTATGCCTTTATTTAGTTTTCACGCCATAACCCTCTCTTAAGCACAATACAAACACAGTTGGAACTTAACCAACCCCCGCACATGCAAACATCTTTGTCCAGCCTGAATTTAACTATAGGTTTTATCCTTCCAGGCACAGAAACATTAAATTAAACACACTTAACTATACCTTTATTTCTAATGTTTACCAATACAAACCTAATTCACTTAAAGCTACCTTTGCTTTCCTAACAGCAGCTACTCCTTTCCAAGAGGAGAATATTCTGCTGCACTCCTGACTTATCGTCCATGTTCCCTCTACTTTTTCTTCATTGTGTGCAGCCCCTTTATGATGCTGTGCGGCCACGTTTGTGCACAGGTTAAAGAGAGTGTTGCTTCTGCATGGCCCTTTGGTTTCATTGTGGGGTACAATGTGAATTGCTGGATAAAAGCAAATTGCTGCGGATGCTGGAATCTGAAACGAAAGAGAAAATGCTGGAAAATCTCAGCAAGTCTGGCAGCATCTGTAGGGAGAGAAGAGCTAACGTTTCGAGTCCGGTGACTCTTTGACAAAGATGCTGCCAGACTTGCTGAGATTTTCCAGCATTTTCTCTTTCGATTGTGAATTGCTGAATGGTTGACCAGTTTAGAGAGAGCATTTCTTCTCTTTCGATTGTGAATTGCTGAATGGTTGACCAGTTTAGAGAGAGCATTTCATATGCCTTATAGAATACCCACATTCTAGCGCAGCTTTAACTTCTATAGCATTACTGTGGATAGTCCGGTAGAGTTTCTGGTTGGTGTTGCCCCCTCGCCCTGGTTGTTGGTGGTGGGAATAACTGTATCATTAAATATGAAGGCAAATGCTTGGGTTGCTTGTTGTTGAAGATTGCCATTGCCTTCCACTTGTGTGGTTCAAATGTGACTTGCCATTTGTCAGCCCAGGCCTGGATGTTGGCCAAGTCTTGCTGCATACAGGCATGGACGGTTTCAATATCTGAGGAATTATGATGTGTACAATGCGCAGCTCTAATCAGCAAATAGCTTCACTTCTGACCTTGAAGGGAATGTTATTGGTGAAGCAGTGGAAAATGGTTGGGCCCAGGGCACTGCTCTGATGAACTCCTGTGGCAGTGTCCTGGGTCTGAAATGAATGGCCTCCGACAATCAAAATCTATGCTGGGTATCGCTCCAAAATGCCAGAAGTTCACAGCTCTTTAAATTAATTTTTTTCTTGTCGCGGTCTTAAATGGCTGCCCCCTTATTCCGACAGCTCTAGTTCTAGACTCTGCTGTGACGGAAATCATCCTCCCATTATCTACTCCGTCACGTTCCTTAAGAATTTTCACTCTTCTGAATTCCAGAGAATATCAACCAAGAACATGCTGCTTTTGTTCTTTATCATGCATGTAATCCTTTGTTGCTTTCTTAGAGTTGGATTAGGTATGATGTTGTTTCAGTGTTAGGAGTTCGTAGCAACACCAGTATGCAGAGGAATAACGTAACCCAACGTGCTTCTTAGCAGTAGCTTTCAAGTTCCTAAATGTCTGTAAGGTTCAGTTTGCAACCATCTCGCCTCCTGATTCATGAGATCATGGGTTAAAATTTCACTTTACCATGTTGTTGCATTTTCAGAGGTTTTATATTTCAGTAACGCATTATACCGAAGCATAATTTGGATATTGTGGTTAAGATGGACGTTAACAGGTTTTTTTGTTGTTGTTTTTTCGTTTTTTGGGGTTTTTTCCTCTTCTATATATGTATATATATATTATTCTGTGTATATAACTGTAAATATACTTTGTTCAAAAACCCAATAAAAAAACATTTAAAAAAAGAAAAGATGGACATTAAAGATTGCACAGTAATATTTGAAGAAGATGTAGAAATGTTCCTGGTATCCTGGTCAGCATTGTCCCCTCAATGGAGTGCTGCTACTCCATTTGGGCCTTTGCACAAAATGGCTGCATGTCCCATCTCAAAGCAGTGATTGCTTGAGATACTTTGCAACACTAAAGGTAGTATAAAACTCTCTGATGGCAGATGTAATTGATGATTCCCTCTCTTCCCCACCCAATCGGGGTCAGGTCTGGCTGAAGTAATTTTTCATAAATGTGAAGTTTATACATTTTTCTCTCTACAGATTGGAGGATATTTTATTTATAATGCACCCAAATTCTCATGATATAACTAGTTACCTAAAAGCTGCTACATATTAAATGGTATATTAACCAGTGTATACATTATGTGAAGTAATATGCCAGCTGTGAACTTCGCTCTTGGGAGCAAAGATCTTGAGTGCAGCCACAGGACCTGTTCCAAAAAAAGTTGCATTGGAACTGCCATGTTTTGAGGCTATCCCAATTGGCAGCAGTGTGAGAGCAAACTGAAGCTTACAAGGAATCCTCTTGGACTACCATGGTGTTGCATTTGGGCTGCAAACTAGATTTATTTCAGGCTGAAATTCAAATGGTTCCATAAAGCAGCAACACTTTTAAGTGCATATATGGGACAACACGGTAACACAGTGGTTAGCACTGTGGTTTCACAGTGCCAGGGTCCCAGGTTCGATTCCCGGCTGGCTCACTGTCTGTGCGGAGTCTTCACGTTCTCCCCGTGTCTGCGTGGTGTCCCTCCGAGTGCTCCGTTTTCCTCCCACTATCCCGAAAGACGTGCTGTTAGGTCATTTGGACATTCTGAATGCTCCCTCTGTGCACCCGAACAGGCGCCGGAATGAGGCGACCAGTGGCTTTTCACTGTAACTTCAATGTAAGTCTACTTGTGACAATAAAGATTATTATTATATTCATACAACTGCTGTTTAAACTATATTGTCACATATCTATGCACTGCAAAATTTGGCATATTTGTTTAACTGCCTTGAACGTGTTATCTTTGTGCCACAGTTTCCTCTTTCAGAGCATGCGGCCAGCACATGTGCTTTATTTTGCAATGACATTCTCTATAGTGTTTGATTTACTGTCAAACATAATTGGATTTGCGCATTGACATCTGAGATTGTTGAGTTTGTTAGCAGACTGGGCTGTTTGTGGTAATTATTCCTGCGCGCAACCTCTCCTCCTGCCCCCTTTGTTTTTCTTCCTTTCCCATTGGTATCCTCCAAACACAACTAATATCGACAAACGTTTATTTTAATTTAAATTTGGCAGAATCTGTGTGTATGATTTTAGAAAGCTGCAGTCTTGGCACTAAATCTCCCTCTGCAAATAAACTCAGACTTTTGCCACCTCTTATTGAGATGTCAACTCAACTTTTCAGCTGGACAATTTTCTGCATTAATTTTTTAACGTCCCCTGTGAGGATGAGCTGAGTTCTTCGCATCGATCGTCATTCTTGATGCTGTCAGAATTCGATGATGTTGCTAATAAACTTTATTAACAAAGATAATTTTTTTTTGGTACAATTATTAACTTTATAATCAACAGAGTAGCTGCTCCAAATGATATCTACCTGAGGGATCTTTGAGATAGGAAATGTTGCTCTGTGCGCCCCTCGCCTTTGTCTTTAGCTCGCTGATTTCTTGGACGTTTCCCTTAACCTGGAAGGAGACAATGTACACTCTATCTTGGGGGGAGGGGGGGGGTGACTGATTTTTTAAAGCAAAAACATCGAAACCAGCCAGAAGAGGGAGCAGAGAAGGGCAGCACGGCGGTGCAGTGGTTAGCACTACTGCCTCACGGCGCCGAGGACCCAACCCGGCCCCGGGTCACACTCCATGTGGAGTTTGCACATCCTCCCCGTGTCTGTGTGTGGGTCTTACCCCATAACCCAAAAAGATAGGCAAGGTAGGTGAATTGGCCACGCTAAATTGTCCCTTAATTGGAAAAAAAGAATTGGGTACTCTAAATTTATTTATTTTTTAAAAAGAGGGAGCTGATGTACCTCGAGGAGAGCTTGCTGACTGTTTATACCCTCTTCACTAACTACAAGGTCTCTTTTTCAGCACTTTCCATTGACTGCACAAGCGTGTTCAGAAACTTGCGAAATAAATTATGGGTAATATCTACGCTTTACGTTTGAAAATTGAGCTGCACCAGCAATTTTCTTTGTTTTTGTTTGTTTTGTTTAAAGATCACTTTTGTTGTGTCCTCAATTTTCCACCTTCTCTGCGCCAAGTGGTTAAAATGGTGTCAGTAAAACCACTTTGAGGTTTGCAAAACCAATTTGTGCAAGGTTTGCAAAGCCTGTTCTAACAGTCTGCATACTGAAATGCTATTACATCAACTGTTGCTATAACTTTATTAGAATTTTTAAAATATATTCATGCAGTTTAATTTTATGAACTAACCAGACTTGCCAGCTTTGAATATGAAATATTAGAACATATAATAGGAGCAAGAGCAGATCATACAGCCCCTTGGCTGAATTTCTGCCCCAACTGTACTTTCCTGCCTGTTCCCATATCTCTGGATTCCCTGAGAGACCAAAATCTTTCTCTCACCACTTCAAATATACTCGACGGTGAAGTGTCCATAATCCTCAGTGAAGAAATTTCTCCACATCTTGGTCCAGAATGATCACCCTCTTATCCTGAAACTGTGCCCCGTGTTCTCGATTCTTCAGCCAGGGGAAACTGTCCTCTGGAGTCTTATCCTATCAAGGAATATCAGAATCTCATTTTGTTGTACTCCAGTCCCCATCCAATAAATGTTAACATTTCATTTATCTTCCTAATTGCTGTACCTGCACGCATTCTCTGCATGAGCACATCCAAGTCTCTTTGATCATCATCAAAATTTCTAAGTTTTGCGTCTTTTAGAAAATAATCTGCTTTTCTATTCCTTCTCCCAGAGTGAATAACATCTCACTTCCCCCACATTATGCTCCATCTGCCACATTGTTACCTGCTCACTTAACCTGTCTATATCTTTGTGCAGCCTTTGTGTCTTCCTCACAGCTTTTATTACTACCTACTATTGAATATCTGAATGTCATGCTTGATATTTTTAGGCACCAAAACAGTTGGTGGTTTGGTTTGTTCCAATATTAAGGCATAATTTAATGTTATAAAACAAGATGGAAGATGATACTGCATCTACAAATAGATATTTATTACGAGCTTTTGGGCAGCACGGTAGCACAAGTGGATAGCACTGTAGCTTCACAGCGCCAGGGTCCCAGGTTCGATTCCCCGCTGGGTCACTGACTGTGCGGAGTCTGCACGTTCTCCCCGTGTCTGCGTGGGTTTCCTCCGGGTGCTCCGAAATCCTCCCATGGTCCAAAGACGTGCTGGTTAGGTGGATTGGCCAAGCTAAATTGCCCCTAGTGTCCAAAAAAGGTTAGATGGCATTATTGGGTTATGGGGATAGGGTGGCAGTGAGGGCTTAAGTGGGTCGGTGCAGACACGATGGGCCGAATGGCCTCCTTCTGCACTGTATGTTCAATGTTCTTTAGTATTTCCTGCAAATCGTGGAACTGTTCTACTTGGTTTAGGATTAACAATGTAAAGGATGTTCATTAGCCTTGGAACATTGTGAGCACTGCTCCATTTAAATGGTTGAAGGGCAAAAAAAATTATTTTGGTCATGGCAATCTCACTTGCATTAGCCTGGGATAAAGGTCAATTTACATTCTTTATTAAGGTGAAAATACTTGATTATGACTTCCTTGCAATTAGACTGTAACTGAGTGGTTAAAAGTACCCATTTCCCTGTCTTAACCTACATTTGAAATTCTATAGCACCTGATCTTCTTTCCAGTGACTGCCAGAACGCATTCTCTGCGAGTCTTTTGAGTAGCCACCAAATCCATTGAATGTGCAGAGCCAGTTTGACACGAGAGATAATATCAGTATCAGGGTGACAAATGGATAAAGCTGAGATTAAAAGGGGTCATAATGTCATCACACTCAATCTGTATTCCTAAACTGGAATTTAGAGAGTTGAGAAAAGGAGTAACACTCAGATTTGTTTTGTATTGCACTACACTCCAAAACTAGATTTTATTAGCAACTCCAAATATAAGCCTTGCATTTCCATTACTTTTTTTCTCCAAACCGATGAGGAATCCATAGCCAATTGATTTCAGGATCAATGACAGTTGTCTGAACAATAGCCTGATCCCTGGTTGGATCATAAAATTCTTCGAGGAAACTGTCCCTAACATACTGAATTCTTCCTCTTGGCTATCTTTGCCAATTTGATTTTCTCAATCTACATGAGGATTAAAGTCACCCATGATTAAAGTACTGCTTTTTTTACATGCCTTTATTACCTCCTGATTTATTCTCCATCCTACAGTATACCTACTGTTTGGAGGCTATAAACTACTCCCACCCGTGTCGTCTTCCCCTTATTATTTCTTACCTCCACCCATTTGGATTCTACATCTTCCGATCCAAGATTACTTCTTGCTATCGTGCTTATTCCATCTCGTACTAACAAAGCTACCCCACCACCCTTTTCTTCCTGCCTGTCCTTAAAGTCACGTACCCCTGAATATTTAGTTCCCAGTTTTGATCTCCTTGTAACCACATCTCAGTAATGGCTATAAAATCATACCCATTCACCGCAATTTGTGCTGTTGATTAATTTATTTTGTGCTGAATGCTATGTGCAATTAAGTAAAGAGCCATTAATTTTGCCTTGTTACCATTTCTTACCTTTTTGACCCAATTGTTGCTGTCACATCCTGGGTATCATTACCTAAATAGCTGCCTTGTAATGCTGTCATATCCTTCTGGTTTGTAAGCCTACATAAATCCTCAGCAGAACCACTGCCACCACCACCCCTATTTAGCTTAAAGCCTTTTTACCTCCCTAGTTATGTGGTTTGCAAGAACCCTGGTCCCAGCATGGTTCAGATGTAGGGCGTGCCAATAGTACACTTTCCCCAGAACTGACTTGAGTGCACCACAAATGGAAACTCACTTCTCCCACAGTAGTGTTTGAGCTATGTATCCAGCTCTCCAATTTTATATACCCTATGCCAATTTGCACGTGTCTCAGATAACCAGAAATTATAACCTTGGAGGTTCTGTTGTTTAATGCCCAGCTCCTCAAACTCTCTATCCAGAACTGCTTTCCTCTTTCTACCTATGTCGTTGCTGTCTACATGGAGCACGACAACGTGATTCTCCACTGCAAGTTCCTCTCCAGCGCAGAGCAGATGTGTCGAACCTTGGCATTGGGCAGGCAACACAGCCTTTTGGGCTCTCTATTCTGGTGACAGAGAACAGTGTCTGTTCCCATAACTATACTATCGCAGACAAAGACTCCACTTCTCTTTGCTCCCCCACTTAAATGGCCCTCTCACCACGGTGTTATGGCTATTTTGCTCATCCTCCCTACAGTCCCCACTCTCTACACAGGGAGCAAAACATCCTGTTGTACAAGGTCAGCGGGCGAGCCTTCTGCATTGCTCTCTCTTGGATTGGATCCCTCTACCTACCTCACTTGTAGTCACGCTTTCCTGTCCCTGACCACTGACCAAATTCAAGGTAGTTAATCTAAGGGATGTGACTGCCTCCTGAAACAGTATCCAGGTAGCTCTTCCCCTCCCTGGTGATTTGTGAGGTCTGAAGCTTGGAGTCATTAACTCTGAGCCAAAGTTGAACAACCAACGTTTACTTCAGATGTGGTCACTATGAACCACAATGGGGGTCCACCAGCTCCCACATGCTGCAGCTACAACACATCGCCTGGCGCTGCTCTCTCTTTTTTTATTATTCCTTTATCAATTTGTTTTTATTTTGACTTCTGATCTGTAGCGTGCACGCTAACTTTTTTCAACCTAGCCTTCGATCTCAAAGCAAGTCCAAAAATGTAGGAGAAAGAAATACTCACCTACCAAAGACATGCCTGTGATATTACACCGCTGTGTTCACTCGCTGCTGTAGAATTGCTACAATTTATCTACCAGCTCTCCGACCTTGGTCTGCTCCTGCCCCCTTAGACTTGAGAATGTGGTACGGGAAACAAGACAACCCCCTTCACTAAACTCCCACACTTATCTTAACTCCAGAGCTTCGCCCTCTGCAGCTAGCATTGAACAGATTGGTAATTGGGTTACAAATTTACACTGTGCTCTACACTGTGCCTGGGTTAGAGGTATGCAAATGTATTTCATTTTTCGCTTTGATCACTTTGTGCCATGATATTCCCTCAATAGATGACCGCACCACAAACAATACCCACTTGAAACTTGTCCGCATTATAAACTCAATTAAAATGAAGCGGTTTGGCACCAGAATTAATTAAAAACGCACAGTAGGTCACTGACCATATATTCTTCTGACAGCGAGGAGTTTGCCCTCGCGCCTGACTTCAATTTCTGGAGTGCCTTTGTCCCGTATCAAATGGGAAGAGTTATTTACTGAGCTCAAGCTCCTGTATTCCCAGCTGTCCTGCCGCAAACCAGGGTCCAATGAAGATGCTGAGCCCTTTAAAATGCACCTAGCTGATCTAGCACGCATGTTGATGGACACCCAACGACTTTGCCAATTTTTGCATGCAGTGAAGAAGTCTGGTAACCCAGACATATGTATCTGTAAAACCCAACAGAGGAACTAAATTGTCATCATTAGTAAGTGTGATTACATCAACAAAATGCATGTGACTCCCACTGACGGGTCCAAATTCGTTCCATTGGACTTTCTGCTAAGCATGACCACAGTCCAGCTCGAAATAAAGTTACAAAAATGCTTGTTGCAATTGTGTTAGATTAATGAGCTGCCTGATGGGCTATAATGATTGGATTTGTCCTCCTGTCTCACTGTGTCTGCATGTATGGGGCTGCCTAGAACACGCACATAAGTGATGTCCCTTTATGTCCTATCCTATATATCATAGAATCATAGAATTTACAGTGCAGAAGAAGGCCATTCGGCCCATCGAGTCTGCACCAGCTCTTGGAATAGCACCCTACCCAAGGTCAACACCTCCACCCTATCCCCATAACCCAGTAACCCACCCAACACTAAGGGCAATTTTGGACACTAAAGGTAATTTATCATGGCCAATCCACCTAACCTGCACATCTTTGGACTGTGGGAGGAAACCGGAGCACCCGGAGGAAACCCAAGCGCACACTGTGAGGACGTGCAGACTCCGCACAGACAGTGACCCAAGCCGGAATCGAACCTGGGACCCTGGAGCTGTGAAGCAATTGTGCTATCCACAATGCTACCATGCTGCCGTGCATACGATTGGTTCTGCACAATATGAATTGTTCAAATGGTTGAGCAAGTTGCTACAACCAGTTATGAGAAAGTTTTCCACGTGCATGGTAAAGGTTTCCTTCAACTTTGCTAAGATGAAGGGCAGCACGGTGGCGCAGTCATTAGCACTGCTGCCTACGGTGCTGAGGACCCGGGTTCGCTCCCGGCCCCGGGTCATTGTTTGTGTGGAGTTTGGACATTCTCCCCATGTGTGGATCTCGCCGCCACAACCCAAAGATATGCAGGTTAGGTGGATTGGCCGCACTAAATTGTCCCTTGGAAGAAAAATAATTGGGAACTCTAAATTTAAAAACAAATCTTTGCTAAGGTCACCAATGCCGTGTTTATGGGGTCATGCAATATTGTTAGGCTATTCACTAATGTACTGCTTCAGGGGGCCACAGACATTTGCACCACATCACTGTATCATGACGATCTAAACGTGCCGCCATTGTCTGAACCTGCATTCATTGAACATATGAACTCAGCAACTTGCGCAGTTGTGTTCAGTTTTAATGACAATGTCCCCAAATAGATTGTGTTACTGTGGGACCCCGTAGGTCCAGTTCTTGCCGACATCTTTGTCGGTATCCAAGAGGAATGCATCTTCGACCTCCTATCGCTTGCTTATTTCCCATACATAAATGATATTTTTGCTGTATTTAAATCTACAGCTGGTAAGAATATCCTTGCACTCAATGGGCTCTGCCCTGCGCCTCAGTTCACTTTTCAATTGGAGCAGTTGAAAAAACTTCCTTTCCTTGATGCTCGTTGTGAAATCTATCAGTGGGTTCTCTACTACTGACTCCTGCAAGCCCACTTTCACTGGTCAATATACATCTTGAAAATCCTACAGTTCCACATGCTATAAGATTGACTTTATCGCTAATCTCGTAAATACGGAATGAGCCATTTGTTTGTCATGCAAGCTTGATGCTGAAACGGTGCATCAAAGACATCCTATGGGATAATGTTTACCCTGATCATATCATTGCTCGCTGCATATTGTGCAATTTTCTGAATGGTTCTAAAGGCCACCACTTTCAGTGCACAAAAATGCCACTGCTACCTCAGGTTACCTTGGAAGGGTAAGTTGTCTCAAAAATGTGAGAAACAGGTGAAGTTGACCGTTTACGCTGCGACTATACAGTAGCAACACCAGTGTTCTCCATTAGCAGGATGCTGCTGTCAAGCCAAAAAGACATTCTTCCCACTATATAAATGAGTAATGTTACATATGAATTTCAGTGCCATGTGATGTCATATATGTAGACCGTATGTCCCAATGGCTGGCTGATTGTATCAAACGGCGTGCCCCTTCACCTGTTCCCAATAGACAAAAGTACTGACCATGCTTCACCAACTCATGCTTGCAAAGCTCAGAACATAGTGCCCAACATTAAAGGTGATTTTGCAATTTGACAACACTGATTAAACAATCATGATTATGCTAAGAATTAGACTGACGGCCAATTTAAGATTCAGTCGGGATCGCAGTGTGGCCCATTCACACATGCAGTGAGTTACATATATTCACATGCTGGACCCTGCCCGTTGCAAACAGAGAATGTCCACGTTTTGCACCTTTTTCAACTAAACAAAAGCTTAAGTGATGGCCAATCCCTGGTTCATTCCCCTTGGCAGGGCCTTGGCCAAATAGAATTGACCTGCCTCGTTTGTATTTCAACAAACACTTGGCAGTTAACTGTTCCCTGGTATATTCTCCTAGGCAATATTTCTACCAATCCGAATCCACTTGCCAACCAATCAGTACCCTCTACTCGTACAGTAGAAATTGTTCTTCCCTTTGAGATTTGGCCCTGAGTGCAAGATGAAAAGCTTCAAGGGCATGTTTTATTTCCCTGAAATACACAAGTTGTGTACTACCAAGCGAGTTTAAATACATTGCAAGATTTTTTTCAAGCCTTCGCTGATGAACAAGTTGTGATAGGAAACTTATGTAGCAGAGCATTTGCATAAGTTCCTCCCAGAAAACTGCTGCCTCTTTCTGTTTCTACCCTCAATGTTCAGCTCAATGTTGCTTATGGTTACAGATTTCAAACTTTCATGATCCCAAGCTACTGCTGCTGATGAGCACAAGCAATTACAAAGCACAAAATATTAACTATAAAGTTAATTTATCTGCTGCAGCAATGATTTTTGAGAGCTTGCGGCTATGCCTGAAATGATCTGAGAGCAAAATCACTTTTTCCTTCCGTCATTAAAAGCCAGTAAAAACAAATGGCTGGACTGTCCGTCCTTGGCGACACAAATGATTTAATCACCCTAGAGGGGCAGGGAGTATTTCTGCTGTCCTAACCAACATACTTCATGCAACATAAGGATAAATGGACCGACTCCTTTGCTCCCTCCAGGTTCTTGCTGTGTAAAATTGTGAGTGGACGTCAGAAGTTATTCAGCCATGTGCAGCACCCTGAGAGCATGTATTACGTTGCTGTGTTCTTCATTCTGTTTTCAGTCAAGCTCTTTGGGGGAAGAAAGGTGTTCCCAGGCAAAGGCTTAGGGTCACTGAAGTCTTTTTGTGGTTGAAGATTATTACATTTGTTTTATACATAGAAATTACAATATGGAAGCAGGACATTCAGTTTGGTCAGCATTTTACCATCTACCTGAGCAAATTGTCTTATCTTATTTGCCTACTCCTGTTCCCATATCCTTTTACTTGCTTTCCTTCATCCATCTAGCCGATTTAACCATGACTCTTGGTGTAGTTTTTCTCCAGCAACTACCCTTGTAAATTAATTTCAAAACTTCGCCATTGGAATCCATTGCATTTAATGGTGTAGCCATGGCGTCTCATTCCTGATCCTGGAAGGAGTCCACCTAGCTACCTGTCACATCCTTTAATAATTTTAAATACTTCTGTCCTATTACCCGTTAAACTTGTGCATTGCTGGAAAAAGAGATATGCTGTTGAAGCTTTTCAACTTGCACTCATCAGGGTAAATGCAGGAATGCTAGATTTCAAAGGGGACAACAATTTATATTACATGAGAAAAAGGGTGCTGATTTGTTGACAAGTCAGCTCTGATTGGTCGAGACTTTGCCATGGCAAGTGCAACAGAGCGTTATTGATTCCCACACTTTTGTATTTCTATTTCCTCATGGTAGATAGTGTGAGATAGAAGCTGCCTTTTCAAAGCAGGGGAGAATGTACAAAAGGAGTTGAAAGTTTTAAAAAAAAAGAAACATTGCGAATGCTGGGATCTGAAACCAAAACAAAAAAGCTAGAATCATAATAGCTACATAGTGAACTCTGTTTTACAGCATGTTTTTTCAGAGCTGCTATCGAGAACTTGAAAACCTAGTGTTCGTAAATGGAACATTGTGCATGCGAGACGTTAAAAATGCTTTCTGCCTTGTTTCAATTAGCTGGTCTTTTCGGGACTTTTCACTCTTGCCACCTGTATGACTGCAGTGTTATGATTCAGAATTATCAGGAAGATAATTTACGACTAAACTTCCTCATTTGGCAGGCAGGCAGGATTTGTTTTGACAAATATGAGCTTGCCTCGCTTTCATAATCCATGTTTTTGGGAGCATTTAGTTTTTGGCCGACAGTGTATCTAAAACTTCCCTATATTCACACACAATGCCTTCCATTCTTACTGCAATTGAGGTCAGTGGGAAAGATTTTTAGATAGGATCACTGTGAACAGCTTTTATTTAAAAATGAGTTTGAGGGCAGACTTGCTATTGTAGTTGGTCCCTCCCTAGAGTATAGTGTAAAGTTTCAGGTCTGCCTCTTATGTTAATATTTTTCTGGACTGCTGTCGAGGCACTGCCCTGGATTTTCACAAAACTTAATATGTTTGTTTTGAAACTACATTTCATAAATTCATGTCTACCAAAATAACAATGGCCCAAGATTCTGTGACCTTCTACTCTAAAGCATTCAGTAGAATGACTGAAATATGTTCAGGGCCCAGTGCTTGAGGAATTATTGGCTTTGGTGATTGCTCAAAAGGGACACTGACTACCCTTTTTATAAAGATGACTGGGCCTGATAGACGGGTATGGAGCTTCTGTGGATGCATAATGCAATGCAAATGGTGGTGTCGGAGAGTGTGTGTGTTAATGCATAGCACAGGACAGGAGGTATGGTGTCAGTAAAGAATGTATAATTAGACTACAGTTTGCATATTCTGGAGTTCAGTTTCTCCAAACTAACTTTCTTGTATTTGAGGTGGCATCAGTGCGACGAACAGCTATAAGTATTTAGGTCAAGGTTGGTTTACTAGAAATTAAGATTACATAAAAACTTTTAAGTGCTATTGAATGGCATGAAAAGTTTGAAAAATTAAATTCTTGTCAGAAGGACAATTGCTATTGAAAGTTATCAATTCCACAGTGTACTGTACACCCTGACCAAATTTGATCTGATGTGTGTAATTGTAAAATCGTTTCTATTTTAAAGAGCAGAAATTTCTTATTTTTACATGACGGGTTGAGTATCCCTTTGTTCGAAATTCGAAAAGCTCTGAAATCTGCACTTTTCAGTGTTGGCTGTTCCTAGCACTGTGCCCCGTTCCTGGGGGCGAACACGCATGCATGTGTGTATCCTTCCAATCGACCGGCGACTCCGAGCAGTGTCCAAGGATCTTTACAGCTTGGTAGTCCAAAATTCCAGATTCTGAGACACTCGACCCCAAGCATTTCGAATCAGGCTTACGCGACCTGTAATGTGACATAACTGTGCAATCACAACCTTGAGCTGTAAATTGTTTCTGCATATAAGCTGTGGCTCAGCTGGATTGAGTAGCGGATGCATATAGGCTCGGAAGGTGTTTGATTCTCTTTCTGGTAAGTGCCGAGTTAATTGACCGATCAGTGATGCTTCTGCTCAGTATCCCATGATTATTAAGAGATGAAATTGCCAATAATTTGAACTTCCGATTGTTCTTGAACAATGCTAAGTGGAAGCATGTGTCTGTTGATCATGGGCGAGGGTAGGATTGGTTTGAATGAGATGCCAATGTAGCCACATAGTGAAGTTTGCTATTTAGCTTTGTAGACTAATAATGGTTATTTGTTCAAGTATAACATAGTATAACAAGGTGGTAACATCTGAAGAGGGGAGGTGAATACTGGGAAATTGAAGGATTTCTCTGCAGCCTTTTTCTCTTGCCTTGTTAAAATATTGAGGGGGATTTCCACCAGTTTAGCATCCAAACTTTTAAGGGCATATTTGCTCCTCACACTTGCAGTACCGGTTTTTAATCAAAGGGGATTTTTTTGGTTTTGGCAATTTGAATAAATAATCCAGCGTAATAGTCACAGCACTTGTGTCACGGATATGAAGAGAAACTATTTAAGGGCAAGTCGTCTTCTACCTACGTCCCATGTGCACGCAAAGTTCACATGTTTATCAGCATGTTGGGTTTGAAATCCTTTGTGATTATAAATGCAATTTATTGTAATTAACTAATGCACAGCTAGGAATTTTTTCGGGTTTAGGAACAAGTCATTGAACCCTTTGCGTCTGCTTTGCCATTCAATGAGATCATGGATGGTCTGGCTGTGGTCTCGGCTCTGCTCCCCTGTCTTCCCTCCATAACCCTTGACTCCCTTGTCTATCAAACATCTACCTTGAATAAATTCAATGACCCAGCCGCCACTTGTCTCTGGGAAAGTGAATTCCACATAATGCCCCTCTGAGTTAAAATTTTTCTCCTCATTTCAGTCTTAAAAGGAAGACCACTTATTCTTCAACATCCTAGTGGATGTTTTACCAGGAGTAAAACATCCACCAGGTATCTACCCCATTAATTCCCCTCAGGATCTTGTAGGTTTCCATAAGATCACCTTTCATTTTTCTAAACTCCAGTGGGCACAGGCCCAACCTGTTCAACCGTGCTTCTTCTTGGGAATGCGTTGAGTAAACCCCTGAATTGCTTCTAATGCAGTTATACCTTTTTTAAAGTAAGGAGACTTTGCACTTCTCCATACGCTCGATGGATGTTGTGAAAAAATTAATTTTAAGATTAAAATATTAAGATTAAAAGAATTCTCGAGCAGTGAATAAGTTTTTTAAAATAAATTTAGAGTGCCCAATTAATTTTTTCCAATTAAGGGGCAATTTAGCGTGTCCAATCCACCTACCTTGCACATCTTTGTGTTGTGGAGGCGAAACCCACGCAAACACAGGGAGAATGTGCAAATTCCACATGGACAGTGACCCAGAGCCGGGATCAAACCGGTGCTAATCACTGCGCCACCATGCTGCCCTGGGAACTTGAAGGTGGTGGTGTTCCCATGTATCTACTATCTTTGTCATTCTGGCTGGCAGAATGATGTGATCAACTGTGTCATTAATATTTGTAACGTGCAGCATAGTTAAATAAGTGGTCAGGAAGGGCATGGAAAAAAGAGAGGCAGACGAAATGGACAGTTGGCAGAAAAGAGAGGGAAGGAAAAACATGAGGCTTCCAATCCCAGTCAACGTTATTTGTCTGAGCCAGCTGTGGAAGGGACTGTCATACGTCGGCCTCAACAGATGATGTTTGTTACAGAAGTGCTGTACACCCTGGGTGCAGTCCATAGTCGTCTTCACGGACAGATGCCATCATGGTTTAAAAATATCATTATTTTCATGTGCAAAAATTGAAGTGTTTTGCTGTGATAAAATCGGAAGCATGAGAAGGGCAGCCATAAAATTACTCAAATCTTTTAAAGTTGCCATTTGATTTGTCTGAAACTAAGATGAAATGCTGAAAATGAATTTCTAAATTGCGAGTTATTGACAAAATAATTAAACTGCCACCTTCTGATTACATTGGGAAAGGAAGTGTTTATAAAGTTGTGATGGACTCTAGGAATAATTAATATTACTGTCATAGCGTTACCAATAACTCTTAGAAAAATACCCCAAGTCTTTGGCCCTCAGCTGTCCAATAGTTACAGTCATCAGATTTGTAAATGTAAACACAATTACTGTTTATTTATAACCAGAACTATAATGAAACATGCAGCAAATACAATTGGTTAACTATTATCTAATTCCTAATTCCCACTTTAATTTGCCCCTACCCTAATATACACACTCACAAGGGCAAGTTCAGAAATACAGCACTTCTAGCTTTTCAGGAGAGAGAGTAGCAGGACCTTGTCTCTGGACAGCCATGATCAAAACTGAAACTCCTTGGGACTCTGAAAATCATTCCACTGGGATATCCAATCACTACCTGTTACCAGGCAGAATACAGCTGCTTGGGCTAATTCATTGGTCACCAGCCAATCAATCAAACTGCGTCACATCCCATCTTCCACTCTAATGTTGACAAGGCTGCAGCTCGTGTTCAAACTAGCAGAGTGTTCCCATTGTAACTTCTGAATTCTGCTGCTTGCCTTAAAGACACATGTCCATTAATCATCCATGAATCAAAAATAACCGGCAAAATAAAAGAAAGGGGAAATAAGGGGATAAACAAGAAGGACCCTTCAGCTAATAAAGTACTGAATAAGGTAATTTCTTTAACTACTCCGTTATGAGGCTGCTTTAGAATACTTAGGGGAAAGCTAATAAATCTTTCTGTCAAAGTCAAATGATTTTAATAAAATTCTGTGTTAATTGTACTATTGTCTGTGATCCACTCCCTCCTAGCAATGGGAACATGCAACATGTTACTGCAATGTTCCACACTTCAGATTATTTGTTAACAATGCCACGTGAGACTTGTTTGTTATTTAAATTGCATATTTATTTTCCCTACTGTTGAAGGCATTCAACATGCAAAGTGTGTACCTTTTCTGATAGCCAAATTGTGCAGACTTGAAATATATGTCCTTATGATTCACTTCTGATGCTACCAAGAGTTGGAATCATTTCACTATGTGTATATTCTATCGGCTTAAAATCCTCTGATGCTTCATTGAAGTAACCATTCTCCTTGTGTAAACTGTGTTGTGGCAAGGTTAAGATTATTATGGGTTGGCAACGGGCAGCATTGGTGCCGCACAACGCTGAGGACCCAGGTTCAATCCCGGCCCCGGGTCACTGTCCATGTGTAGTTTGCACATTCTCCCTGTGTCTGCATGGATCTCACCACTCCCCCACCCTCCCTTCCTTCACCCAAAAAGATTTGCAGGGCAAGTGGATTGGCCACGCTAAATTTCCCCTTAAATGGAAAAAAAAAAGAATTGGGTAGGGTGGCACAGTGGTGCAGTGGATAGCACTACTGCCTCAGGGTGCTGAGGTCCCTTGTTCGATCCCGCCCCTGGGTCACTGTCCGTGTGGAATTTGCACATTCTCCCCGTGTTTGCATGGGTTTTGCCCCCACAACCCAAAAGATGTGCAGGCTAGGTGGATTGGCCACACTAAATTGCCCCTTAATTGGAAAAAATGAATTGGGTACTCTTAAATTTAAAAAATAATTCTGGCGTGGCGAGGGATATTGTCGATTTGCAAAGTCAATAGATAGTGAAATGAATTAGCCACTGCTATAGAAGCCACCACTTGTCTACTGCTTTCATTGGGCCTAAACCGTATAACTTAATTTAGTGTAGCATTGACAATTTTTATTAAGTACAGTTTTTTTCATTATCAATATTAAGCAGCTATGATCAAAAATATTTCTGAATGGCAAAAGGTAAAAAATTGTTGCCATCCTTTCAGCGATTAATTGAATTTTTTTTTATGGCAATCTGCACCTTGCCATTTAAGTATCTTTGTATTCACTAATAGTCATCAAATAGAGTTCACAAAGCTTTTCAATAAAAGACATGAAATTGCACTGAGCTGTGGAAAAATGGCTCTCCTCCCTGTTCTGTATTCAAATGTGAATTAAAGCTGGTGTAGGATGTGTCAACTTGTGTAAAGAGTGCATACATCCTCATCATGAAGCAGAAGGAGTTCTGCAATAAAAAAAAAACCCTGTTTTCAAATCCACTCCATTTAATTTGTGCTGAGGCCACTAGCAGTAGACAATTATGCCTGCGCGAGTTTATTTGTGGATTTTTATTTGACCATTGTGAACTCGCCTGTCACTTTTGACTCTTAACTTTATTGATGTCTGGATAAGGTCGATCAATTCTGGTCAAAAAAAATCCATGTTGCTGGTACAGGCAAACTGGACTGCTCTGCGTAGCCATAACCAGAACAAGTACTGTTAAACCACAGTCAAACAGCACATAGAATTTAAGCACATTCGCTTTTTTCTTGTGCTGTTTGATTCACTGCCATTTCTTTTCCATAAATGCCAAGTTTGGAGTTCTGTTTCTCTCTGCATTGTGATTTTAATCTGTCTCTTTTCCTGATGCTCAAGAATCCGTTATGCATTGCTGCATGTTCTGATTGTTGTTTTCAGATTTTCATTGTTTGCGATTTCTCTTTTTATTCATTTATATTTGCCAACAGACGAGGCATGGGCAACTGTGTTTTGAAGTGGTTTTCAACAACTCCAAAGGCAGCAGCACCATCTCATTTAACTTGCAACACTGCTGTTGAAGTTAACTGTAATGCAAAGTGCCATTTTTGTTTACCGTACAAAAGAAACACCAATGTTGGTCTTCATATGCTAGCCATCTAATTAGGTAGTTGAAAAATTCTAGCCAATTGATGTTTGCTCTCATCTTGCAGGAGTTTATTTGCTAAGAAGCTCAAAGATTCCGTACCATTAGAGCAGAATACTCAAGGATGGAAATTGTTTGGGAGGATACCTGCCAAGGAAAGCCCTCTTAAAGAGTTCAAGAACGCTCATCAGGTACATGGTGGCAATGTGCAGAACCAAGCAGCATGCCTTTTAAGATATTGTATGTCAATGTTCTCATAGTCACGGTTTAAAAATGGTCAGTTTCATGTTTCTCTATCTTTTAGAAAAACAGTTATGATCCAAGCAAATGCTGACCTTCGTTGCCTGTGATAATTGCACACATTGGCTTGCAAGGACAATGAGTAGTACTCTGCAATGTGCTCAGGTGAAAAGATTATCGTTTTATTCTGGAGGGAGGAATCCCTAAATCTAAACAAATCAATGGCAAAGTTTGCGTGCCTCCCAGAACTCAATTTTGTGTTGTGTAAATGTCAAAAAATTTCAAAGGTGGTTTGATATTATTATAACTGATTGCCACATGGGATTTCTCCTGTAGTATGAAACCCTAGTGAAGGATACCCAATAATTATTTTGCTGTGCTTTGTAAAGTTTCAAAAAAAATGTTAAGACACTTAAGTTCTTATACTTTGGGAGTAGAAACCACTTGTTTCAAAGTTATTTGCATTTACAATTTTTAAATTTCAAAACCGCCATTTTCAACCTTTTGTGTGTGGCTTAAAATAAGTGAAACTGTAACCTGCTATATAATATAGATTTGTGTATTGGATAAATCAACAACGCGGAAACTCTGCCAACTTGTACAGGATGTTTCCTGAAAGCTGCACCAGTGCAACTGCTGTGGATTTTTGAATCTGTTTTGTAAATCCAGAATGGGATTTGTAATCTGACACTTAAGATTGAATGAAGGGGAAAGCCCAGACTCTGAAGCTAAGACTTCGTGTTCTGCATTCGTAGTTGTTTGACACCTGAGGGTGAAGGAGGTTGCAAGTCTGTTGCTAAAGTGCATTAATGGAGAAAGCCTGCTGTAACTGATTCAAGCTTTGGAGATTTGGATGCAGGCATTATTACCCAGCTTGATGTCATTACAGTTCCATGACCATATCTTGTGTCTAATATTTGCTTTGTGGTCTCTTCCCAGATCTTGAGAAGCTAACCAACACCTCGGTAAATTATATGGCTATTAAAACATTACAATAAAGTCTGGTGACTTGAGAGTTTTGTTGCATACGGTCAATGGGCGGGATTTTCCACGCAAACTCCCAGGGAGGCGACCCACCATTGGCCAGTGGCAGGATCTTCTGGTCCCGCCACTGTCAATGGGGTTTCCCATTAAACGCACCCCTTGCCGCTGGGGTGCCCGTGCGTGGGGTAGTGGGGGGGGGGGGTGGTTGTCATCGGCGGGACCGATCCCGGTTTGCTCTTCCTTTAAGATTAAAAAGGAGGAACCCCAGCACGTAAATCCTAATCCTAGCTACTTTCTCAATGGGGGTTATTAAAATTCATTGGTACTTGTGTTCAAATAAAAAGACCAA
Organism: Scyliorhinus torazame; assembly: GCF_047496885.1. Classification (NCBI taxonomy): domain Eukaryota; kingdom Metazoa; phylum Chordata; class Chondrichthyes; order Carcharhiniformes; family Scyliorhinidae; genus Scyliorhinus; species Scyliorhinus torazame. The sequence goes on from NC_092709.1 coordinate 33,701,561, forward strand.
TTGTTTTGAGCCTCAAATATGTTCCACAAATGCTTGTTCTGCGGTGCATATTTTGGAAAAATGTGTATAATTTTTTAATGGGATTATATTTGCAAATATACTGGGACGCTGAGAAGGTCATTTGGATCTTTTTAATCAGTGAAAACAGCGTCTATGTTGAGCTCAGAAATTTTGTCTAATAGTAATAATTAATAATAATAATCGCTGTTGTGTTATGTAATTTGGAATAACACAAGCTGCAACTTGATGCAGTTTTGAGTAAAAGATGCTCCGGACTTTGAAGTGCGTTCAATGTGTTTTATTGAACTGTTAGCGCAATTCTCAATGAGTTCGACTCTCTGCTAATCTAAATGTAGTAACTCATTCTAACTGAACCAGCCTTGTTCTAAGCCACGTGCTGGGGTGTGATGCTGAGGATACACCCTGTCTCACTCTGTAGATGTTGGTCTGTGGAAAGAGGCGGGGTGTGAGTGTCCTGACCGCTCATTGGTCGTGTCTTATTCTATGTCTTCATTAGCTGCATGTTTGCATGTCATGACAATCGCTTATTGTCACAATTAGGCTTCAGTGAAGTTATTGTGAAAAGCCCTTACTGCCACATTCCGGCGCCTGTTCAGGGAGGCCGGTACGGTAATTGAACCCGTGCTCCTGGCCTTGTTCTGCATTAGAAGCCAGCTGTTTAGCCCACAGTGCTGAACCAGCTCCGCTTCACTGTGTCCAAGATATACAGGAATGAGGAAGAGAGGGTGGCATGTGGCGCAGTGGTTAGCACTGGGACTGCGGCGCTGAGGACCCGGGTTCGAATCCCGGCCCTGGGTCACTGTCCGTATGGAGTTTGCACATTCTCCCCATGTCTGCGTGGGTTTCACCCCCACAACCCAAAGATGTGCAGGTTAGGTGGATTGACCACGCTAAATTGCCCCTTAATTGGAGAAAAAATAATTGGGTATTCTTAAAAAAAAAAAAATTCAAAAGAAATGAGGACAAGGGCAAAGCAAGGCTGTGTTTTGTGTAACTGATGGTAGAGTTGATAGTTTATCATTGAGAACAAAATGACCTTTAAACATTGCAGTGTAATGTAGTGCTGCTTGGGGAAGCAAGAGATCAGACTTCTGATGCAAATTATTGCATTGTTTCAATAGAATTTTCTCTGGTGTTGTCAGCAGGTGTCCCTTGGTGAAATGTTTTGGGATTGATTTTTGGGATGGGTTACTCAGTAAATTACTGGTCAAAGACCAGCAGAAATTGAGGTTACCACCTACTAACCTGCCAGCTTTTGATTTTCGTGGAATGTTATTTCACTAGCAAAATGTAAATGACTGCACCCTGTGTGCAAAGACAAGTTAAATAATAATATTTGAGATGTGTGTGTGTGTGTGTAACTCTTTATGACAAAGCAAAGTAAATGGTGCGGTGATAGCGATCAAACTTCCATTCTCCAGCTCCACGGTACAGTACTGAAACTGTATACGTATATGTTGTAAAGCAGCATAGCTTTCATCCCATAATGGCGTCCCGATATCTCAAATCCCTGATATGATTCCCGAAACCCCAGCTCGCCTGTAAGGGGATCCGCCAGGGTGCCACCCTGCCCAGCGAGCATACCTGGGGTCTCCGATCCCCTGGGAGACCCCCACGACTGCTGTTCCGTCTGGTCCCCATTTCTGGAGACCAGCTCTGAACGATGCTTGCCCGATGTCTCCAAGGCGAAGGGGTTAGATCCCATGCCTTGGTTAGATCTTGGGAATGCATATTAGAGTGACACTAGCTGTCTCACTCTAATATGCAGATTTGCCTGTGGGCGGGATTCACATCACACCATCTTGTGTGCAATCCCGTTGGATCTCGGGAGGCATGGCAAGCAGGGTGTATCTGAAACGGGAATTCCCGGATCCACCGGCTGCACTGCTTTTCGGGCGCAATGTGGCCACTAGACCTCGCCCAATATTTAAGTGAGCAGTCTACCTATGGAATAAACTTGGGGAGATAATGAAAGCAGTTGGTATCAATCCATTTAAATACAAATTAAATAGAATTATTTCAGAAATATATTTTAATTTCAGACATGACATCTGGCAAGTGTAGCAACCTGAGGAGAAACATCACTTTGATTGATCCCATTGTGTCTGGATCCAGTGTAGATTAGGTGATATTGATTGCCAATATTAGTTAACACTCCGTTTTCATTGTATCATTTACTAGAAGGCGAACAGGACGGAACTTGGGCTTTTTCTCTGCTAATTTCTATGTTTGTACATACACCAACCATCCTCATGGATAGACAACTTGTGCTGAATTGCAGCATATTTTGAATGGACTTAAAATGATCCAAATGCTTAACAAGTGACCTTTATAGGTCAAAGAAGACAGCGCGTGCACACTTTCAGGAGTGACTCTATTTGAATGTGGCGTTTTAGAGGTGAAAATAAAATCCCACCATGCTAATATATTCTGCAACTGGTTGTCTCTTTAAAGGATTTTGACTGTGCACGATAACGTTATCAAAGAACCAAATGAGAATGTAGAGCAAAAACCATATATTTGTCCTGGAGTACGGTCTCGCTTTGCATTCTCAAATAATGGGAAATAAAGTGACTACTGGAAAATGTGGAAATGATGTGCCTTACAAAGCAAAAATGAAATTGCATAGCAGAGAACAGGATGAAATTGTCATCAGTGGATGCAATCGTTATTCTTCCTTTATTCTTCCTGTATTCTAACACAGCATCATTCCTTGATAAAATGCCAGCCTATAAGCCATAGTTGTAGGATCCATATCCGGCTGCATGGCATGACAGATTTTTCCTCCACTTATTTGGGACTGCACCTCACCTTTGCATCTAATCATGTGGAAGATTGTGAACTACAAACCTGCAGCCAAACTTGTAGAAATGGGTTTAAATGATTCTTCTAATACTCTGTTATTTTGTTGCATTTAGCGGGCTTCGATTTTAATCGTGTTTACAAACTTGCATGGGAATTGGGACTATGAAGTGGGAACATGCAGGTTTTTGTTGTTCTCTGCTATGTTCTCACCTTTCTCCGCTAAAGAGAAAAGGAAAATAGGCAGCATAATGCAGCCTTGATAACTTGTTGATCCTTGCATCCTGCTGGAGAGGAATTTGGGAAAGGCAATCCATCCATTCTCTTGACACAAGTTTAAAAACTCAACCAACCTGAACAACAAGGCTAGTTAAAGTAAAATCGAATGCTGCCATAACTCCTTAAAAGTCCGTAAAACTTTTCCTTCATGCAAAATAAATTAAGTGCTCCCATTTCTGAAAATGTACCAGTGAGCTCGTATGATGAGTGCCTGTTGACTTTCTCTTCATTTCCTGTAGTGGGGCTTGTATTTTTACGTGTTTTTTTTTAAAAAACAAAGTCTCTCAAAACGTTTGAAAGAACCTCCAGTTAAAATACTAGGATTTAATTTACACATGCAGCACCGCCAGATTATTTCAGCATACTCAAAGTTTTGCTGGCAGAAGAATTCCGCCTCTGCACCATTTTCCAATCATCTTGCAAACATCTGATCCTGCTGCTGTTTTGCCTCGAGGAATACATCTTTCAAAGGTTGTATCTGAGGCAGAGACACTAATGGAGGTTGCTTGGCCTCTCATTTGGAAGTAGCATTCTGCAGTTTGAATCCTTTGGTAGCGGATTCCAATTCCTCTGCAACAATCATGCCAAATGCTATCTCCCCTCCCTTTTCATACAATAAGGTGAAACTGGCTTTTCGGAGTACCCAAGTAGGATGTGGAAACATCACCAATGGCAAAATGCTAAGAAGTAATAAGCAGAGAGGGTATCCATCTCAGAATATTGAAGAAAATAGATGAGGCACTAGTCGTGATTTTCTGAAAGTCTTTAGAAGTTAGAACTGTACAAAGAACCAGAGGGTGCTGTTGTGATTCAGGTGTTTTGGTATGTAATTTTTAATTTAGAAATTAAAGTCTAACTGTACAATCATGGAGGTTGACAGCACAGAAAAGATCCTATGGCCCATCGCGTCTGCACCAGTCAAAGCAACCACCTAACTATTCTAATCCCATTTTCCAACACTTGGCCCATAGCCTTGTATGCTTTGGCATTGCAAGTGTACACTTAAATACTTAAATGTTTTGAGGGTCTCTGCCTCCATCACCCTCTCAGGCAGTGAGTTCCAGACTCCCACCACCCTGAAAACGATTTTCCTCACAGCCCCTCTAAACCTCCTGCCCCTTATCTTAAATCTATGCCCCCCTGGTCATTGATCCCTCCACCAAGGGGAAACATTTCTTCCTGTTTACTCTATAAATGCCCCTTATTTCTATGCATCATAATCATGTCTCCTCCCCCCCCCCCCCCCCCCCCCAGTCTCTTCTGTTCCAAGGAAAACTGCCCCATTCTATCCAATCTCTCTTCATAAATAAAACTCTCCATCCCAGACAACATCCTGGTAAATCTCCTTTGCACCCTTTCCAGTGTTTTCACATCCCTCCTATAGTGTTGTTTCCAGAACTGCACACTATGTTTTATACAGTTCCAGCATAACCTCCATGCTCTTAAACTCTATGCCTCGGCTAATGAAGGCACATTAACCATATCCCTTCTTATATGAAGTGAATAAAAAGGGATATGGTTAATGTGCTTTAAGGGACTGGTGAATATGGACACTATAATGTACCTTAAGGGACTGGTGTATATGGACACGAAGGTCTGTCTAATCCTCGGAGCTTCCCAGGGTCGTGCCATTCATGATGTATTCTCTTGCCTTGTTTGTCCTGCCAAAGTACATCACCTCACACTTATCCAGACTGAATTCCATTTGCTATTGACCAGCCCGTCTATACCCTCCTGTAATCAAAGGCTATCCCCCTCACTACCACCCCACCAATTTACGTATCATCTGCAAATTTACTGATCAACCCTCCTACACGAAAGTCTAAATCATTTATATTGACCGCAAACAGCAAGGGCTGAGTATTTGGGATAGACCATTTTGGACAGAGATGTGGAGACATTTCTTCACCCAAAGAGTGGTGAGCCTGTGGAATTCATTACCACAGGAAATAATTGAGGCTAAGACATTGAATACATTCAAGAGGCGGCTAGATTAGGCTATTGATTTGGACGATCAGCCATGATCGTGACGAATGGCAGAGCAGGCTCGAAGGGCCGAATGGCCTCCTCCTCCTTCTATGTTTCTGTTATCTTAAAAGTCTGATACCTTTGGTTAACCTATTATAACTTAATATTACTGTTTTCAAAAAGTAAATTCAAAGATAACCAAGTGTGTTCAGGAATGTGATGTGGGAAAATTCTTTTTTAATTTGTCCAATGGTTGTTATTGCCATTTACTGAATGGCATCAGTGGTAGAATGACATTTGGCAGGTCTATACCTGCACCCTATTATGTGCCCACTTTGACTAATACTTTCATAGAAATTCTATGACCCAGTCACAGACTATAAACTACCTTCATAACTTTATCTACATTCTCCAAACGTCTCGATCTGCTGTAAATATATTGTAAGATTTTGAGACAATTACTTGTTCCTGCCATCTATTCCCTACCCTAAAAAGACAAATCTTATGATCTTCTGGAAATATCAAAACACTTAAGAAAATAAATAAAAAACAGAGTAGACTATTTGGCCCTTTTGAGCCTTCTCCACCATTCCATGACATCATAGCTAATCTTCTACATCAACTCCACATTCCTGTGCCATCCACAGATCCCTTGATACTTCAAAATCTATTGATCTCTATGGTATGCCCAGTGAAGGCAGGTCCTACTCAACTGCTAACATGGATTTTGTTTGTGTGCAAGCTTCTCTGACTTTTTTCTAAATGAACACTAACAAGCTGGCTAAGATGGCTGCCAGGTGTACGGTGAATTCTGAAATTCACCAACGCTGCCCAAGCTTTCAGTAGGAAGATCCTAATTGAATCATCCTAGGTGAGGGCCTCCCCCTTCAATGGATATACCAGACAGAACACCTCTGTGGAATTCATGGTTCAAGGTTTACTCCATACTCAAAATCAATGGACTTCCAGACTTCATGTTTCCAAGTTTGCAATTTAACAAGGAGAATGCCAAAAACAAGTTAAAACACAAGTGTCTGTGAAGAGCCGTCCTTTATCTCCATTGAGTTGGTGCTTCAGTGCAGAGGGATCTGGGTGTCCTTGTGCGTGAGTCGCAGAAAACTAGCATGCAGATACAGCAGGTAATAAAGCAAATGGAATGTTGGCATTTATAGCTAAAGGAATAGAGTATAAAGGCAAGGAAGTGTTGTTACAATTATGCAAGGCATCGGTGAGACCACACCAGGAGTACTGTGCACAGTTTTGGTCCCTTTATTTGAGAAAGGATGGTGTGGCATTGGAGGCAGTTCAGAGAAGGTTCACTCGATTGATTCCAGAGATGAGGGGTTTGTCGTATGAAGAGAGATTGAGCAGTTTAGGCCTCTAATCTCTAGGGTTTAGAAGAATGAGGAAAGATCAAATGGAGGTATATAAGATGATTGACGGTATAGATAAAGTAGACATGGAACGGATGCTTCCTCTTGTGGGTCTCTAGAATGAGAGGTCATAGTCTCAGGATTAGGGGTAGCAAATTTAAAACCGAGATGAGGAGAAACTACTTCTCCCAAAGATTTGTGAATCTGTGGAATTCGCTACCAGAGAGTGTGGTGGATGCTGGGACAGTGTGTAAATTTAAGGGGGCGTTAGACAGATTTTTAACTGGTAAGACCGATTTCTAACTGGTATTGGGTTTAAGGGTTATGGAGAATGGGCAGGTCGGTGGCAATGAGGCCATGATGAAATCATCCATGATCGTATTGAACAGTGGAGCAGACTCCAGAGGCTAAATTGCCTACTCTTAGTTCTGATGTGCTAAGAAGGAACAACTCTGTCAGATTTCACCATTCGGCTCTTTGTCTGTAGCCCACAAATATGGTGTTCTTGATTAAAAATGGGGTTTCTTGATTAATATGGAGATCAGGGGTTATGGGAGAAGGCAGGGGAATGGGGATGAGGAACATATCAGCCGTGACCGAATGGCGGAGCAGACTTGATGGGTCAAATGGCCTAATTCTGCTCCTATATCTTATGGTCTTATGGCAATGGCTTTTGACTTTTAAGTCATTCCAGATGGATATTATCTGTTGATCATGTGACCAAAACTGGCTTCTGATATCAAAATGCCTTATTAACCAAAGACCCAGAGAGACCTAGGAGTCTGCGAAGAGCACCACTGTAGAATATCAGATGCAGATCAAGACAGTAATACTGAAATGTTTTTAAAATTGGAGGATGCAACGTCTTTAAAAATGTTTCCTCCCCCTGCAAAGCTTGATTGCTAATCCAACTCCACCTGTAAAGTAGTTTGACCTTCTGGTGTATAAAAAAAATGCAAGTGCCTAACTTTGTGAACCTGCTGAACATTTATCTCTTCAGGGAATGCTGCAATGATCCTAATAGTTGGCTCAGGACCCATTTCTTTAACACGCCCACAATGATTGTGACCTTCAAAGATTAACCTAGCATGCAAACTATTAACTACTCATGTTTACAACTTGCATAAATGCACTGTTCTCTTCAACTATAATTTCTCTTGAACATGTATTTGTGTACGTGTGAATTAATAACTCTTTATTTAAAAACCACAAAAGCTTGCTACTGCTATTCAAATTAACTGCACACTCAAGGGGGCTAATGGACACCCACCCATCTTTGTTTCCAAAACCACACTAACTATGCCCACGAGGGGAAAGGGAAGAAGGGTTTCAGTTCTCTTCTGACCCTGTCCCAACATTTGTCTTCAGTGAGCATTCCCAGCTCTGAGATGGAGAACTCCAAACGTTCACAAACCTTGAGTGAAGAAATTTATTTTCGGTTCAGTTCAGTTTGAGATGGCTGACACTATGTTCCGAAACTGTGAATCCCGGTTGTATGCACAGATGCATCCTTTTGCAATTATCCTGCCAAGACCCTTAAGAATGTTATGTTCCAATTAGATCACTTCTCAATCTCCAATATCCTATGAAACATAGACAGTATCTGCCCAATCTCTCTGCACAGCAGTCCTCTGATCCCAAGAAAAAGTCTAGTGATCCTTTATTGCATCCCAAGTAAGGCAGGTATATCCTTCCTTGGGATTGGAGACCAAAACTGTACACCGTGCTCCTGATGTCTCAGCGTGGCCCTACCTAATTGTAATAAGACTCCTTTATTCTTATACTCTAATTCCTTTGTATTAAAGCTAACCTGCCATTTGTCTTCCTGAGCTCTTGTTGTGTGTTAACTTTGATATCTGTTTACAAGGGCACTTTTGTGGCCTTGTGCAGCATTTCTCAGTCTCTCGCCATGGAAAAAATATTCTGCTGTTCTTTTTTTCCTTCCAAAATGGTGCTTCACATTTCTCCACATTATAACCCATTTGCCATGTTCCTGTCCACTTACACAACCTATCACTAACCCTTTGCGGCCTTTTTCCGCATTCGCTGCAGTTTCCTTTCCTACCTAATTCTCTTCGCTTGGGAAGATTGGATAAATTACTCTTGACCCCAAAATCTGAGTCACCGAAGCAGATTGTAAAATAGGTAAAACCTAGTATCCAGCTAATAGCGGCCTACCAACCCTAAAATGACATGTTTACTGTCTGTTAACCAATCCTTAATTTATGCTAATCTACTGTCCTCATCTCCTGCCCCATGGACCCTAGTTGCCCAGTGCCTCATCAATTATTGAACAAGAAATGTAATCTTATTTTCTGTCATTAATTAACTGCATGCCCCTTCAGGGGGCTTAATATTGAAGGAACATTTGTTTTCTTCTGTTTCTCTTTCACATTACACCTTTTTTTGTCAAAAGCAAATCCTGGTATAATATAAAGAGCAAGAAATTGCAAATGCTGGAAAACCAATCTTAATTTTATTGCTTGCTTTCTTGTTGAGGAGTATGTATGATAAATTAAAGAAATTCTTGGTCTGCCTGATGCACATTAGGATAGAGACAAAATTTTGGTATAGTTCAGGCAATCCTCAATGTAAAAATGTTCATTTGTCAATGAGGGAATGCCTCTCAGTTCAGTGAAAAGGTTTGAAATCCAGGGTTCAAATACAAGCATCTATTTGAATTACAGGTACATTTAAAAATTTTCTTCATTGCAGTTTATTTTCGACGTATGTCTCTTCAGAGATTCAAAGTAGTCACAACGGCAAAGGGACTTTGTAGATGGTGAACGGTAAAATCGTATGCAGATTTATAGCCAAGATCCTGTTCGGGGACCAGTTTGAATTTTAATGCAGAAGATTAACTACCCTTTTCCTACATATCTGGAGTATATATTTGTGCTCTGCCTGAAAACTGGTCCGTGGCTCATTGTCTGAGGTTTCATCGTGAACCATTTTTCTTGGGTAGTTTCAGCAAGTGGGGGTTTGCCTTCCACTCTCAGGGACAGGCCCAAGTCTATTTCAGCCAGAATGGGAAATATATTTGTATGTTGTTGTAAATTAGCTGTTCAACATTGGTGTTAACTTTTCTATTATTTTTTTCAGTTTTGTGCTCAGGCTTGTTACAGTCTAGGTGTAGTAGAGGGTGTGTAGAGGCAAGACGACAGTCCCTCCCCACCCCCTAACTTTGCCTTGTGCCTGTCTCTAAACAGTGGGATGAGATTTGGTCCTCAGCTGATGGTGTTCACTTATCTGCCTTTATCCTTTAATCAAGGGCAGCACAGTAGCATTGTGGATAGCACAATTGCTTCACAGCTCCAGGGTCCCAGGTTCGATTCCGGCTTGGGTCACTGTCTGTGCGGAGTCTGCACATCCTCCCCGTGTGTGCGTGGGTTTCCTCCGGGTGCTCCGGTTTCCTCCCACAGCCCAAAGATGTGCAGGTTAGGTGGATTGGCCATGATAAATTGCCCTTGGTGTCCAAAATTGCCCTTAGTGTTGGGTGGGGTTACTGGGTTATGGGGATAGGGTGGAGGTGTTGACCTTGGGTAGTGTGCTCTTTCCAACAGCCGGTGCAGACTCGATGGGCCGAATGGCATCCTCTGTAAATTCTATGATATCCTCATCATGCTAACATTCAGGAAGTCCAACCAGCTTTCTGTGATTTATGAAAAACAATACTCTACAAATTCTCTGTTAAATGCTTAAAATTGATCAGAAACTATACAGGCAATTGTTTCAAAGTTTTGCTTGATGCAGAGGTAGCTGGGAGTCCAAATTTTCTTTTGTTTTATCAACTATAAAAGTGCCACAAATTTTTCGAAGAGACACTTAAATCTGATTGCTTGATTAAATACTTTCTTTCTATAATAGGCTAATAATGCCTCTGCAACAGGGATTTCAGTTTAGTCCTCTGCTGTACTACCATGGTACACCAATAATTGTATACAAACCTAGGAGGCAGTGTTGAATTCATTTGAACCTGAATGCTTTCCTAGCCGTGATACGAGGCTAAGGCATTACAGGGGAAATCTGAGAGAACTGATTGGATGTTTCCTCTCTGCAGATGATTAATATGGCTGCAGGTTTTTTCCTCACTGTCGGCGGTTAACTGCAGACCTCCGTGATTTTATGCTTGCAGTGGTATGAACTTGGAGAGAAGGTCACAAGAGATGAGTTAGCTAGCCTTAAATGCTGTAGTGTGTTTTGCAGAAAAAGCAGTTTGAGCTTCTAAGGCACATAATGAAGGCATTTCCTTGTTGCTGTCCCCTGGATTGTTGTGAGGTCAGCTTTCATGGTAAGTACACACCTTAAAGCTGTGATGTTAGAGTGCTTGTTTATACAAGATGCCGGCCTTTAATTAAAGGTGTTAAAAAGATTAGAAATAAGTTTTTTTTGATACAGCTTTTCTTCCTGTTTTGCTCAGCACACACCAGTAACAATGGTGATGAATCATTTTGTAGATGACACTGCTTTCAGCTTCATTTCATAAAGATTTAATTCCAACTTCCATGGGGAATGTGTCCTTCTGAAGCTGATACAATGATATTGCTAGAATGTATAGGAAAAGTCATGAGCTCAAGATATACTTTATCTAATTTTGTTTTTATTGATCAAATTCATTTTCTGCAGAGTGCTGTTTTTTTGTGTTGAACTTGGTCACCAACAATCAAGTGTGTGTGCTAACGTTGCCATGTTGAATACTTATTTTATTCAAATTAAATTCATATTTTCCTTCTCCGTGTTTGTATGCTATGCGTATAGCCAACCTGCAAAATGGCAATCATTCAACAATTTAAGTTTGTATTTCCATGCTTCAGTAGGTGAAAGAAGGTTGCCATCTGTTTAAAGGGCAAGCCTAGTAAATCTAATAGTAGTGTTGACGTATTATTTACTTCAGCGGGGTGCAGTCATGCAAATATTTGGAAGGGTAAAGGGATACAATGGGATGCAGGCAATATGTGGAAATTAATACGCTGTAAATGCAGTTCAGATTCATGTTTGTAGATTAGATTAATTTACTACATGTCATTATAATTAGTGAAACACTTTTCTATCTGAAGTGTGGGAATGAATTTATTTTAATTGCATTTGCAGGTTTGATTGTATCGCAATAATACATCTTGTCTTGAGAAAAGTATTGAACATGATACATCTATTAAGAAAGTACAATAAACTCAACATTTGTGGAGAGAAAACCTTTTGGGAGTAAAGCAGAAAGCTAAGATTGTGTTGGAAGCCCAATGTATGACAGCATTGATCAATCCTGATTAAAATGCATTATTGTTTGATTAGTACAGACTTTCATTCCACTGTGGGGTATTTTAATTATGCCGAGTCAGTACCTTGGGGTTGATTTATTATTTTGCAACCTGTCGAGGATGATTTTGGCTGTGATCATTAGATTTTGTCCAAGTTACTTGGTCAGTCTCTTGGGAATAATTTTCTAAATGAAATGTGGGCTGTGCCCAAGCTGATGAGCCACGATGGATTAGGACAGGCAAATAAAAGTCGGCTATATCCACCGGTTTCTGGAAAAACTGTTTGGGTGGCATTGGTGAAATGTGCAATGCTGAAGGTTTCGAGGGAAATGTAGTCGCTGCAGGCATTTTTCATCAGGAGAGTGTCGAATGGAAGGTTGTCTCCCTGCTCTGTGCTCCATTCAATGAATTATGTTGGTTTCTGCTTGCTGGATTGCTGAAGTGATAGAGGCACAACTAATTCAGCCATTTAAGTTACACAGCCCAGTTTCCGAAATGGCTCAGTTATAAGCACCACTAGGTGCTGAGACATAAGGTGCAGAAGGTTCCAGATTCCTGTGATCACCTAACTCTGCTTGACCAGACAACAACGGCAGCATAATTGTCTTCACTATCTCTTGAGGTGAAGAAAATAACAATTCAGTTTAGGTTTCTTCTCCTGATTGATATTGTATGATCTGTACTGGAAAGTATGTTTGTGGATAGTTGAAGAATCTCACTGGATCTTGCTTTTCTGATTCTTAGTTGGAAGTCAGAAGCTGTATTCCCAAACCAAATATTTTCTTTGGACGATCTTTTGGGTTTTAGCATTACTCTCTCAATCAATATATGGAAATAATTGCCCGACATTCGGACCAGTTAGTACTGTTCTAGAAATCTGTGTAATTTGTAGTAATGTAAACCGCTTTGGTTGTTGCATCCATTTTTTCTTTTATAATTAACCATTTTCCATAGCCAGGTGGAATTATTATGTATAGCATGCAATGCCATTCCTTGCTGAAGTTTCCTGTTGCTGTTTCAGCTATTTAAACATTTATATGTAAGTTGTGGGCCATATATAATTTATTTATATATATATATATATATATATCTAAGTATTTAAATAGTCATTCTCATCTAAAATAATTGGCTCCGTCTTCTGATTGCAGTTTATCATGTATTTTGTGGGTGATCAGCATCTTTTGCTGTTTAGTTCTGACTTAAACATCACACATCTGTTATAGTTGTGTTCCAGACAGACTCCAAACACGTCTTGGTGTTCATCTCGAGCAATGTTATTTTGGTTTGTGCAGGTTACAATGAATTGTATCCTTTCTCAATTAATTAACCTCTGAAATAAATGAATGGACTTAATTGTGATGCCAGATCTGTGGGGACATGAATGGAATGGTCAATGAATGGTAGAGTTATTTGATACATTGGATTGGTCTTTACTGAAAGAAAAGAAATCAGATGGAAGACCCCTGCAGTAGTCTTTGATGAGAAAAGTGATATTGTGATAGATAAAGGAAACATTTTAGATACTTTAGTCTGTCTAAGCGATAGCAAGACACCAGGAGCTGATGGCATTGGATCCTGAAAAAATTGGAGAAAATTCAAGATATTAGAAATTGTATTTAAAGGGAAATAGAACTAATCTGGGAAATTACAAGCCAGTTTGTCTTACTATCAATGATTGTGAGAGATGTTTTTCTTTTTTAGAGACTTTAACAATGGAATTACCACATATATCAAAATAATTAGAAGCAACCACCACACACTTCAACATGGGCAATCTTGCTTGATGAATCTCTCATAGAATGTCATGGGGCAGTTAGACAATTGCACTGGATGTGGTGGAGATGGACCTGTAACCCAGTAAGAAATCTTGCAACACCAGGTTAAAAGTCCAGCAGGTTTGTTTTGAATCACTAGCTTTCGGAGCACAGCTCCTTCATCAGGTGAATGAAGAGGTGGTCTCGACAACCATATATATTTATATATATATATATATATATATATATAGACAAAGTCAATGATGCAAGATGATACTCGCATTCAAAGTATCATCTTGCATCATTGACTTTGTCTATCATATATATATGATTGTGAACCCACCTCTGCACTCATCTGATGAAGGAGTTGAGCTCCGAAAGCTCGTGATTCGAAGCAAACGTGTTGGACTTTAACCTGGTGTTGTAAGACTTCTTTCTGTCTCCATAAAGACAGTCATCCGAGACCAGGACCGTGAAGCTGTGAGGCAGCAGTGCTAACCATTGTGCCCACCAAATAAATCCTTGGGCAGGTATCATCATCAGTTACTTCTGCATTCCACTTCCTCATACGTGTGATCGTTTGCAATACCCAGACTGACCATGCAACATTTCTACTTCCCCTTTGCTGACACTGGTGAAGAGTAAGCGTCACTAATTTGCTCTAGAGAACCATATAAGTCAAGAATCTTGGCATTCTCAATCAATTTCTCACTTAACCCCCTGCACATCAAGGTAAACTTGCCAGATCATTTAAGATAATGTCTCCCAGAGGGTACTTAAAACAAATCAGGCTGGCACTGACAATTGCTGGTCTACTGGTGGGGGGGGGGGGCTACTCAATATGGGTGGAGTCATTGGGCGCATTGATTCTGGCACATATTGCATCCGGAAGAGTGTCATGTTTTTCCTCGTGTCGTCATGTTCGGGTCTGTTGTAGACAGTTGATAGTATTTACTTGAAGATGATATCTGGCTTATGGGCGATCTTCTTTATCATAGGAGATTCAAGTAAATTATTTATTTTATGCAGGAATATGAAGAAAGATCTAGGAGAGTCCAGAAACCCCTCTCTCCTAATCAGAGTGTGAGGAAAAACCTTGACTTTGAGCCCCTCTCCACAACAGCACTTATCCTTGAAGACAGGCCAGCGTAAGTACCTAACCTCTTTAATTTTAAAGTTCAGCTCAAAGAAGATTGTATGCCCTAAAGTACTTGTTGTTCTCCTGCGATGTATGAGAAAAAAACGGGTAGCCTTCAGACCAGTTTGAGTTTGTATTTTTCTAACTACATTGCTAAATTAGCTTGTGGTAGTAAGTTCCTTTTTGTAAACTTCCAATCTATCTTTTTATTGTGTGCAAAATGTTGGATCGTTTTTCTAAACCTCTTTTTTTCAAGGGGAGGGATGGTAAGTTTTTAAGTTTTAAGGTAAATTATTTGTCCATTATACTTGTAAGGATCCTCCTGTCAATCCCTGTCTGTCCCTTATTTTTTTCATTTAATTTCTGTTTTGCTATTTCAATTGTTCTAATTGGACAATTAATGGGGCCTATGCCTTTAAGATGAACTTCACCTTTCATTCAAGTGGCTGGTAAACTCAGGATTGACTTATGACCTCAAACAAGACAGGTTGCAAAGAACTTTATATTTTGGATCAGCAGATTCATGGGAGATCAGGGCTGACATTGTGATGGTCTTGGCTGTCAGCTAATGGACTGTTTTGAATTGCTGGACATTATCAAAGGCTTCTGCCAATTGGTCGGGTTTCTCTGCAGTGTTCCTTCCTCTGTGATTGTTTTTGCTTTTACTTACTTTTTGCTCGAAAGCTGATTTTATACAAATTTTATACAAATTATTGGTTAATTCACTTGTGTTGAAACTCCAGTATCTGTGGAGCTGCAATCGATCATACACTAGCCAGGGTGTTGTAACATACTATAGGGAATATTGAAGACCGATAAATACTAAACTTGGGCACTCACTATGTATTCTACATAGTGATTATTGAGAATTATTATCATAGAATTCACAGTGCAGAAGGAGGCCATTCGGCCCATCGAGTCTGCACCGGCTCTTGGAAAGAGCACCCTACCCCCAAGGTCAACACCTCCACCCTATCCCCATAACCCAGTAACCCCACCCAACACTAAGGGCAATTTTGGACACTAAGGGCAATTTATCATGGCCAATCCACCTAACCTGCACATCTTTGGACTGTGGGAGGAAACCCACGCACAGACGGGGAGAACGTGCAGACTCCGCACAGACAGTGACCCAAGCCGGGAATGGAACCTGGGACCCTGGAGCTGTGAAGCAGTTATGCTAACCACTATGCTACCGTGCTGCCAATTAATTGAAGATCCACTTTGCATAAAGCAAGTGATTATAATAGCCCAAAGCTTTTAGATTTTAATTACTCAGGGCGGGATTTAACGAAGTGGGAACAAGTCCCATAGCGAGCTCGTTTAGCCACATGTTTCCCGGTGCTTGTAGCAGGGAGAAACACAGCGCGATAAAACGGCATCCAGGTTCGATAGGATGCCTCAGCAGGGAACCCGCGATCGAGACTTGACACAGCCCCGTTTTGTGCACTGAGGATCTCCGCTCGCCAGAATCCTCAGTGTAGCAAGAGATCGGGATGCGTTCCGATCTCTGGAGCCCCTGAAGCGACCCCAGACCCCACCCCCCAAGTCTCACCGCAATATGGGAGGTCGCCCCCCCCCCCCCCAACCTGTGCAGAATACCCTTGGCCCGATCTCCACCACATAATAAAATGCCAGCTTGCCACTTTGGCAGTGCAAACCTGGCATGCTACACTGCCCCTGACAGCGCCTCCTGGGCAGTGCCAGGCTGGCACACAGGTGACACTGCCAGGGTGCCTTGTGGCACCAGCAGTACCAGGGTACCACCCTGCCTAAAGGGCATGCACCTGGGGGTGTCTGATCCTCTGAGACCCCCACAATGCCTTCCATCTGGTCCCCATTTGTGGCGACCAGCACTGAACGGCGCTCGCCCGAGGTCTCCCCCAGGGGGTAGATCCCAACGCATCGGGTATCTTGAGAAACTGCATATTAAAGTGAGACTAGCTGTCTCGCTTTAATATGCTGATGTGGATGGGGTTTACATCGCAAAGTTATATCTTGAGGTGTTGTGAACCAGGTAGATCCTGGGAGCAGGGTTTCCTGGCTTCTGTTGGCCACGGTGGGCCGTGGTGAGCTGTTTTTCGGGTGCAGTGTGGCCGTTTGATCGCACCCCCAGTGTGTGGATAGAGGGGTTAGACGTTTTAGTTGCTGTGATATGAAGAGTCTAAAGTTCTGTTCCTTTTTCACAAGCACACATTTATTTCATTCCAACAGCCTTTGTACAAAACTCTAACTATACATTACCTCCCAGAGGCCATCTGAAGCCCCTTTACATATCAGTGTCAATTAATAGATACTTAATATAAATGAGACAACTAATTGCAATGTCTCTTAACCCATTACTTAAGTCTCCCCTTCCTTGGAGAAAAAAAAAAATTAGGTGAAAACAAAATTTCAAGAAACTCAAAAACACACACATGATTCCCCCCCCCCCCCCCCCATTTTTTGTTTAGACGAGAAAGAGAAAAAAAAAGCCTACAGAAACAAGCGCCCTTCATGAACAATATCCAAAAGTTTCTGTGAACTCGCCCCTCTTTTCGTAAAACAGTCAGACAGTTGATAGCTCCTGTCGACCCATTTAATTTTTGTTATTTCCCCTCTGCCCAACATCTGCTTCAAACTTGCGATGTCTATCTGTAACCTCTTTTCATTGACACTTTTTGTAGAGTGCACATTTTTCCACAGGAATTTATTGTCAATGTGACAGTCAATAGGTATATTAACCAAATCCCCTAATCCCAAAATTTCTGTCAATATCTGACTTATATAAAAGGCCATATCCACCGCCTCTACAAGGCTTAACGTCTCAGCAGCCAAAGTGCTTTTTACCACTCTCCTTATTTTCTTTGTTTCCCACACAAGCGGGCAACATTTACCATTGTTCCCCAAAAGGAAAATTATAAAACCTCCTGCGCTTGAAACCCCATCACATAAATTTGCGTAGGACGCATTACTATAAACTATGAGTTTCAAGTGCCTAAGGTCACCTAAAACCGGGAACTTCAAAACACTCTCCTGCATTTTTTGTTTGGCCAACGCTTTATTTGCTCTTATTATGTCTTCCACTTTGGGATCATTCATTTTTGTACTCAACTCTAAGACATCAAAACTCACGTCCGGTCTCGTCTGTCTACCTAACCAGTTCAGTTGCCCAATTAAACTTTGCAGTTGCTCTTTTTCTATCTTTGAAACCATTGCGTCTTTTTGTGAAACTTGGCCACGACTAATTGCTATTGGGCTGATGCTTTCCACTAAGATTGCTGACGTAAAGTTGCCCCTAACTTAGTCTGTCCAATTTCCAGTCCAATATATTTAAGTGCACCGGAAGCCTGACTTCCAACCCTGAATTCTTTCCTCAAACCAGAGATTACAATAGCTTCAAAATCACTAGTCCCACCCCACAAAAAAAATCAAAAAATCATCGACATGCATCATAAAAATGCCAGAAAGATTTCCTTTATAGTGCCAGTAAAACATTGCAGGATCTGCTTTCAACTGGCAACAGCCTAACTTTAACAAAACTGACCGTACCGAAAAATACTAGACTCTAGATGCATCATTTAATCCATATACACATTTGTTCAACTTCGAGTACCCCTTCTGTGTTAGCTGCTTCTTTAGGAGGACGGAGAAAAATGTCTCTCTGGAGCTGATGCCCCTGCAAAAAGGCAGCTTTTATATCTGTAGATTTGCATTCCCATGCCTTTGTGGCTAATAGAGCCAAGAAGATCTTTAAAATAACCTTTCCTGCTGTAGGTGAATCTACCCTTAAATCCTGATCTTCTAAGTTTTCTTCAAATCCCCTTGCCACAAGCCTGGCCTTTGCCTTATAAGTTCCATCCGGAAGAACCTTTTCCATGCAAATCCATCTGTGGGATAGAGCTCTTTGTCCCCTATCCGGTACTTCCGTGTATACCCCAAATTCACTCCAACTATGCAATCCTTGCTGTTTAGCTTCTTTGATAACTTTTTCATCTAATTTATTTGAAGCCACCAAAATCTCACTTGCATGTGGGCTTCTACTCCTATTAGTATTCGTAGTCTTACTCGTGTTCCGAGATCGTGACAAACTACGTCCCCTCTCCCGCCTGGTATCTCGTTCTGTACTGCTACTGCTTGATCTTTCCCTTCTGCTGTGGGATGTCCTTTCAATAGTTCTCGACCTTTTCCTGCGGACTTGTTCACTATCCGATGTACTATCTGAACTGGCACTGCGTTTCTGTGCCCTCCATTTTTGAACTTCGTTTTCCCAGTCCATTGTCTTGACTCCTTCCCCTGAATGCTGTACATTCAACCAATGTTTATACTTTCCAGTGGCCTTCCCTGCTCTACTAATAACAGTTGCATCCTTCCATTGACTAGACCCTTCAGGCAAGTATGTCACTTTTGCACCAACTTTTGGCAGTTGCCCTTTCGGAAAAATGGCCTGTTCTAATTCATCAGAAGTGCTGTGTTCCTCCACAGAAACCCTGTCGATATCAGTTAATTGGTCCTCATAGTTCTGTAACACATGCGTACTAGATGACTCTGGTTCCTCGTCATGTCTGTCTGCTCTGTCTAAATTTGAAAATTTGTAATCTGTACCCATTATCCTTGATGAATTTCATAGAATTTACAGTGCAGAAGGAGGCCATTCGGCCCATCGAGTCTGCACCGGCTCTTGGAAAGAGCACCCTACCCAAGGTCCACACCGCCACCCTATCCCCATAACCCAGTAACCCCACCCAACACTAAGGGCAATTTTGGACACGAAGGGCAATTTATCATGGCCAATCCACCTAACCTGCACATCTTTGGACTGTGGGAGGAAACCGGAGCACCCGGAGGAAACCCACGCACACACTGGGAGGATGTGCAGACTCCGCACAGACAGTGACCCAAGCCGGAATCGAACCTGGGACCCTGGAGCTGTGAAGCAATTGTGCTATCCACAATGCTACCGTGCTGCCCGGTATGTACCCTAACAGTTTGATTACCATGTTGCAAAATAATTGTTTTGCCATCTATGCCTATGATCTTCCCTGGGCCTTTCCATTCATTAGAATGGTCTCTCTTATAGTATACCATGCCTCCTTGCTGAAAAACGGCATACGTTATGTCCTAAAGCTCTGCGAATTCTTTCAGAGACTTCTGCTTCCAAAAAAGCTTTTCTACTGCTATGTAATGCATTTAAATGTTCAGCAAAACCAGAGCTAATTGTAGTCCCCTCCCAAGCTGGAGGCTGGTCATCCAAAATGGACGGAATTTTAGGATTTCTACCAAACACTAATTGATAAGGACTATAGCCCCCAACCATCTGCAATGAATTCTTTGCATGTACTGCCCATGCTAAAGCTGAATTTAGCCTGCAATTTGGTCGATCTGCCAAAATTTTCCGAAGCATGTCATCGATGACAGCATGACTTCTTTCACAGACACCATTACTAAATGGGCTTTCTGCAGCCGTATTCATAACTCTGACATTCATGTTTTCACACATATCCCTAAACTCATCATTAGCAAATTCTCC
This sequence comes from Scyliorhinus torazame, assembly GCF_047496885.1. Taxonomy (NCBI): domain Eukaryota; kingdom Metazoa; phylum Chordata; class Chondrichthyes; order Carcharhiniformes; family Scyliorhinidae; genus Scyliorhinus; species Scyliorhinus torazame. The sequence continues at coordinate 33,721,660 of NC_092709.1, forward strand.
CCCATTGTCCGTAAGGAATTTTGCTGGTGGACCCATTCCTGTCCCTATCCATTTTTCCACGATTTGATCCAGAATTACTCTCTTTTCTTTGCTTCGTACAATCGTTGATTGACTAAATCTGGTTGCTAAATCTACAAAATGCAAAATAAATATGTTATTTGCTTTATCCCAGACCTTAAGGTCCATGGCCACAATGTCGTTAAAATCCCTGGCCAAAGGTAGGGTTACTATCAGGCGTGCTGGTGTCCTTCTGTACTTCCTACAAACTTCACAGTGGTCACTAACCTGTTCTAGTATAGTCGTCATCCCTTACCCCTGCATCCTTTAATAAATTTTTCAGCCTCCGAGGAGACGGATGTGCAAATTGCCTATGCAGTTTTAATACCACAAGCTTTTTAATCGGCTAAAGTCTCATTTTCAACTGCCATTAACACATCCTTAACCACTCTACTTGAAATATTATTTGTCAGTAATGGAATACAATAGTGTCCCGACTGTGTAAATTTTAAGTCCACCGTCTTTCCAAAAACTGTTGCCTTATCCTGTTCCATATCCAGTTTCATGTGTGCTTTCTTCATCGACGGTCTGCTCAGAAGCAAAGGTATCTCACTTGATACAACATCCGTGCAAATGAAATGATTCACTCCGGCAATATTGCAAGGGATCACCACTCTTTTCAGCGACTTCAGACTATTATCATCACCAAACCTGAAAATTGTGGAACTTTCAAATTCCTTAATCTTGTTACGATTTTCAGTATTCAAAGAGTCCAGGTAACATTTTAACCAGCCAATTCCACACAGTAGATGTGCAGCCACTGTCCAATACAGCACAGTTGAAGGATTCTACAACCAACACCCTCATTACCGGCGTAAAACTGCTTGTCAATAGGATAATGCCTTCTTTCTGGTCACTATCTTTTTCCTCTTCTGACTCTTCCGTGTCATGTGTCGCTTCAAACACCCTATCATAACGAGTTGGACAGTTGAAAGCATAATGGTATTGAGAGTCACATCGAAAATATCGATTTATCATGCCCCGTGCATTTCTGGGGTTCATCTTCCTATTGTAGGTTCTAACTGGGTTTCTGTCTTCATAATTTCCTTGTCTCAGTCTTCATCTATAGTCTTGAGCCCTGTTCGTAGCCATACAATTTCTCCATCCTATTAGTAGTGTATCTTCCATATTCTGCCTTATTGCAGGCTGACCTATTTGGGTCATCAGAGCCATCGGAATCGAATGTTTCCCCAGAAACTTTTGTCATCTGTTCGAATAAGGTATCCTTATCAGTAAACTGAACTCCTGTCAAAACCAGGAGCCTATCCATGTTGCTCACTCAAACACAGTCAAGTAATTTAAAGGCCAGCACAGACTGTGGAAATTCCAGATTGTGTTTCTGCAGCCTTTTATATAGTCTGCAAAATTCCATTATATAGTCTTCCATGGAGATATGGAGATATCCTCCATTTTCCGGAACTTATCAAAATCCGACCATGCTTCATATGCACTTAACAAGTCATCTTTCTTATAAATCTTATCCATATAATGTAATAAAGTCTCCAGACCTCCTGAGTCTAACTCTTCCAATTCCAGCTCGGAAAGCACTTTGTTTCGGATTTTACTGCCATATGGTAGAGAAAGAGCCAATGCCATACCTTGTTTTCTCTTTCCCAAAGCAGTTACTTTAGTCCACATAACTACTGAACTTCTCCATTGGTCGTACGATTCCCTTTCAGAAAATAAGGGAGGATAGTCATATCCAGCCATCTTTATCCTCGGTTCAGCCATATATCCCTTTTATTTTTTATTTTCTCACTCACTCCTTGGTTTGATCTGGAAAAGTTGTATTTTTCAACCCTTCATATTTACACAGCAACCATCCTCTGCTACCAATTGTTAGACATTTTAGTTGCTGTGATATGAAGAATCTAAAGTTCTGTTCCTTTTTCACAAGCACACATTTATTTCATTCCAACAGCCTTTGCACTAAACTCTAACTATAATCACCTCCCAGAGGCCACCTGAAGCCCCTTTACATATCAGTGTCAATTAATGAATACTTAACATAAATGAGACAACTAATTGCAATGTCTCTTAACCCATTACTTAACAGAGGGGTGCACAAAAATAGGTGATGGCTGTGATGCCCCCATGATTAAATTATCTGAATGACTCATCTAACCTAAAAGATAATGGTTAAGCAATCTGTTTGAGCCCTACCAGCTTCCAATGAAGCTGTACCCCAGGAGGTGCCATCTGTTAGTGGTAAGAAGAAATGTATTTAAAAACTATGACAACCATTGCCTTGTGTCATTCTAAGCAGATCAGTCAGTAAATCATTACTCCGTGTGGTAACGCAATGGAATTTCACTCTGACATGTGCAAAGTTAGCTAACCTTTGGTGGCTCATTGTTGGGACACTGTTTAACTTCAACATATTTGTTTTAGGTGAGGGGCAATAAACCTCCACCTCCAAACCTCTCACGCTTTTTGTATCGACAATGGTTGATGTTGAGATTGAACTTGGCTGTGATGCCGTAATAGTCAAATAGCCTGCTGATGCATGTAGAAATTGTACAGCAGTTATCATGGGGGATTTTAATCTACATGTCGATTGGTTTAACCAGGTCGGTCAAGGCAGCCTTGAGGAGGAGTTTATAGAATGTATCCGCGATAGTTTCCTAGAACAGTATGTAATGGAACCTATGAGGGAACAAGCAGTCCTAGATCTGGGGTTCTGTGTAATGAGACAGGATTGATTAATGATCTCCTAGTTAGGGATCTTCTCGGAAGGAGCGATCACAATATGGTGGAATTTAAAATACAGATGGAGGGTGAGACGGTAAAATCAAATACTAGTGTTTTGTGCTTAAACAAAGGAGTTTACAATGGGATGAGAGGAGCTAGCTAAGGTAGAGTGGGAGCAAAGACTTTATGGTGAAACAGTTGAGGAACAATGGAGAACCTTCCAAGCGATTTTTCACAGTGCTCAGCAAAGGTTTATACCAAAAAGAAGGAAGAACGGTAGAAAGAGGGAAAATCGACCGTGGATATCTAAGGAAATAAGGGAGAGTATCAAATTGTAGGAAAAAGCATACAAAGTGGCAAAGATTAATGGGAGACTAGAGGAAAATCTTTAGGGGGTAACAGAAGGCTACTAAAAAAGCTATAAAGAGCAAGATAGATTATGAGAGTAAACATGCTCAGATAGTAAAAGTTTCTATAAATACATAAAACAGAAAAGAGTGGCTAAGGTAAATATTGGTCCTTTAGAGAATGAGAAGGGAGATTTAATAATGGGAGATAAGGAAATGGCTGAGGATCTGAACAGGTTTTTTGGGTCGGTCTTCACAGTGGAAGACACAAATAACATGCCAGTGACTGATGGAAATGAGGCTATGACAGGTGAGGACCTTGAGATGATTGTTATCACTGAGGAGGTAGTGATGGGCAAGCTAATGGGGCTAAAGGTAGACCAGTTTCCTGGCCCTGATGGAATGCATCCCAGAGTGCTGAAAGAAATTGCTAGGGAAATTGCAAATGCACTAGTGATAATTTACCAAAATTCACTAGACTCTGGGGTGGCCCCGGCAGATTGGAAATTAGCAAACGAGACACCACTGTTTAAAAAAGGAGGTAGGCAGAAAGCGGGTAATTATAGGCCAGTTAGCTTAACTTCGGTAGTAGGGAAGATGCTGGAATCTATCATCAAGGAAGAAATAGCGAGGCATCTGGATGGAAATTGTCCCATTGGGCAGACATAGCATGGGTTCATAAAGGGCATGTTGTGCCTAACTAAGTTAGTGGAATTTTTTGAGGGCATTACTAGTGCGGTAGATAACGGGGAGCTAATGGATGTGGTATATCTGGATTTCCAGAAAGCCTTTGACAAGGTGTCACACAAAAGGTTGCTGCATAAGATAAAGATGCATGGCATTAAGGGTAAAGTAGTAGCATGGATAGAGGATTGGTTAATTAATAGAAAGCAAAGAGTGGGGATTAATGGATGTTTCTCTGGTTGGCAATCTGGTTAGCTAGTGGTGTCCCTCGGGGATCAGTGTTGGGCCCACAATTATTCACAGTTCACTTAGATGATTTGGAGTTGGGGACCAAGTGCAATGTGTCCAAGTTTGCAGATGACACTGAGATGAGTGGTAAAGCAAAAAGTGCAGAGGATGCTGGAAGTCTGCAGAGGGATTTGGATAGGCTAAGTGAATGGGCTAGGGTCTGGCAGATGGAATACAATGTTGACAAATGTGAGGTTATCCATTTTGGTAGGAATAACAGCAAAAGGGATTATTATTTAAATGATAAAATATTAAAACATGCTGCTGTGCAGAGAGACCTGGGTGTACTAGTGCACGAGTCACAAAAAGTTGGTTTACAGGTGCAACAGGTGATTAAGAAGGCAAATGGAGTTTTGTCCTTCATTGCTAGAGGGATGGAGTTTAAGACTAGGGAGGTTATGCTGCAATTGTATAAGGTGTTAGTGAGGTCACACCTGGAGTATTGTGTTCAGTTTTGGTCTCCTTACCTGAGAAAGGACATACTGGTGCTGGAGGGTGTGCAGAGGAGATTCGCTAGGTTAATCCCAGAGCTGAAGGGGTTGGATTACGAGGAGAGGTTGAGCAGACCGGGACTGTACTCGTTGGAATTTAGAAGGATGAGGGGGGATCTTATAGAAACATATAAAATTATGAAGGGAATAGATAGGATAGATGCAGGCAGGTTATTTCCACTGGCGGGTGAAAGCAGAACTAGGGGGCATAGCCTCAAAATAAGGGGAAGTAGATTTAGGACTGAGTTTAGGAGGAACTTCTTCACCCAAAGGGTTGTGAATCTATGGAATTCCTTGCCCAGTGAAGCAGTTGAGGTTCCTTCATTAAATGACTTCAAGATAAAGATAGTTTTTTGAAGAATAAAGGGATTAAGGGTTATGGTGTTCGGGCCGGAAAGTGGAGCTGAGTTCCTAAAAGATCAGCAATGATCTCATTGAATGGCTGAGCAGGCTTGAGGGACCTCCTGCTCCTAGCTCTTATGTTCTTATGACACACACTGCATAAGCTTGTATGTAAATGATGCTACGTAGTGGTACTAGTGTTGCTTCTCTCTATGGCAACATGCCCCAATGAGAATTGCCTTGGGGAGAAAGCAGGGAGGAAACTGAAGGTAAATAATGTAGCTTTAAATCATTCTTTTCTTGTATCCAATCTTATTAGGACAATGTTGACACTTGTGTAACGCTATTGAGTCAGAATTGTTTTGAATCGGGCAGCACGGTGGTGCAGTGGTTAGCATTGCTGCCTTACTGCGCCGAGGTCCTAGGTTCGATCCCGGCTCTGGGTCACTGTCCGTGTGGAGTTTGCACATTCTCTCTGTGTCTGCGAGGGTTTTGTCCCCACAACCCAAAGATGTGCAGGGTCGGTGGATTTGCCACTCTAAATTGCCCCTTAATTGGAAAATAAAAATGAATTGGATACTCTAAATTTATGGGAAAAAAAGAATTGTTTTGAATCATTTGATAAGTTATTGGATTTTCTCAGGTGCTGTAGAAAATATTTGCAGCTCAAATGTTTCGAACTGAGAAACACGTACGACATGTTTCTTTGAATTCCCTCGTCAAAGGCCATACTCAAATTAAGGCTCAAGATTCTTCGACTTATTTTTCTAATTGTTAAATTATGCAGAACCATTGGATAATAATCCAAAACATCAGTCAAATTACTTGTGCGGAATCAAATCTTGAGGGGATGAGATGAAAATGGCTGACAAGAAACTTGGAGGATGGCCTGCTGACTCTCCTGCAATGTTATAGCTGGAAGGGCTTCAGCTTCATTGTACAATGGCTTCAATTTCAATTTTGGAAGGGTGTGGCAGTTTAGTAGGTGGGAAAGTGAGTTGCAGGGTGACATATTGGGAAAAAACCTATTGGGATCCTTTGCCACGTGTGGGATAGATGGGATGAAGCCCCTTTCCAAAAATTGTGCAAATCATCCAGGTTGATAATTCAACCTATTACTAAGGGAGTGGTGCATTGCCGGGATGATTTTGAATGAAATGTTAAAACGAAACCCTATTCACCATCTTGGTTGGATTTTAAAATCCCATGACACTACTGGAAGAACAGTGGACTTGTTGAGCTATCCTGCTCGATCAACAAAGCCGCCTTCTGACACTGATAAAGATTATTATTATCAATTGGTTATTGGTCTTTCATGGATCTTATGAGCAACCTTCCCCTGCTTAAAGACTGCACTTCAAAAGTATGTCACTGGTTGCAAAATATTTTGGAGCCTCCCAGGAAGATAATCTTTATTATTGTCACAAGTAGGCTTATATTAACACTGCAATGAAGTTACTGTGAAATGTCCCCAGTCGTCACACTCTGGCGCCTGTTTGGGTACACTGAGGGAGAATTCAAAATGTCCGATTCACCTAACACGCACGTCTTTCAGGACTTGTGGGAGGAAACCGGATCGCCCGGAGGAAACCCACGCAGACAAGGTGAAAACGTGCAGACCCAAGCCGGGAATTGAACCTGGGACCCTGGTGCTGTGAAGCAACAGTGCTAACCACTGTGCTACAGAGATGCAGTGGGCTGTTCAGTAGAGTAGTGAAAGGAGGGGTTGTGAGTGAGAACAATAAGGAGGTAATGAGCATTTGATTTCCTCCCTCCTTGGTTCCCTCTTCTGCTTTATGGGTACATCTCTTGCTTAATATTTGATTGATTATAGCACACTCTAGCATCCATGCCAAATTATTGAACTTTCTAAGCTAAAAATGTTCTTGCCACTCAGTTACATTTGATTCACTGTTACATTTTCTATATTACATACATAGAATTTACAGTGCAGAAGGAGGCCATTCGGCCCATCGAGTCTGCTCCGGCTCTTGGAAAGAGCACCCTACCCAAGGTCAACACCTCCACCCTATCCCCACAACCCAGTAACCTCACCCAACCCCACCCAACACTAAGGGCAATTTTGTACACTAAGGGCAATTTATCATGGCCAATCCACCTAACCTGCACATCTTTGGACTGTGGGAGGAAACCGGAGCACCCGGAGAAAACCCACGCAGACACGGGGAGGATGTGCAGACTCCGCACAGACAGTGTCCCAAGCCGGAATCAAACCTGGGACCCTGGAGCTGTGAAGCAATTGTGCGATCCACAATGCTACCGTGCTGCCCCAATATATGCAAGCTCAATATAGAAATGTCATTTAAAAAGCATCATATTCAAGTGCATGGCAGGTGTTGAAATAGTTGCATCTTTGCTGGCGATTGATTATATGGACCCATCTTGGTTCATTGTGCATCTTTTCTATTTTGAACTGTTACAATAATTGGCAAGTTAACAAGCACTGAGTAACGACTCTTGTTTCTCCTTAGGAATCTCCCTGCAAAGCCTGCAGAAGAGGCTCAGAAACACAGACAACAGTACGAGGAGATGGTGGCTCAAGTGAAAAAACGAGGTTAAATGCTAGTTTTCTTCATTTATTGTTGTTGTGGGTATATTTTAGTGGCAGCTTTCAGGGAGGTATCGTTATGCTTAAGGATTGTGACTAGGTGATGTGAAGCAGCACTCTTGGTTATTTCAGGTTTCTTTTCAAAATTGGTTTAATTTTTAAACCTCCTCCTACCCTTGCATTTTCAAAAGCTAGCTTAACCTGAACTGCCTGGTGGGAAATGCTGTACACCTTGCTTCATTTTACTTTCCATTTGACCATTAGAAAAAAAAAATCCAATGGGAGCAAAAGGGACATCTGGTCTGATCCCATCCGTTTTGATGCAGACAGGTTAGCTTAATGTTAGTCCTCAGACCGTTGCATGTTCATTTTCTGTAGTTAAAGATAAATTCATAGTTGGTAATGTTTGTGAATGAAAAATAGATGGAGGCTTTGGACATCTTGTTGCTCAGAAGTTTGTGCAGACCATCTATTAGATGGTATGTTTTTCTGAATTGTTTTGAACCAAAGACTTGAATTTGAGTTTTGTTTTATAAAATGTCACTTTTCTAAAGGTGTTTATATGGAAAATTGTTTTAAAATTACGCAAGTTTACATTAAGTTTTTGTTGTTTCATGCAGAGCAAAAAGATGCTCAAAGGCGAAGGAAACTGCTGGAAGACAGGTGTAAACTGGAAGAAACTATCGGTAATGCTGTGGTTACCTGGAACAATGAAATCCTACCTAATTGGGAGGCTATGTGAGTGAGGAACAAAGAAAACTTATAATGTAATCTTAAGTTGGCTTGTGTGAATGCTGACTAGATTCTTAGCACTGTTGTGTGGACTGATCGAATACATACTGGAAATAGAATTTTCTTCCAAGTATTTGTTTATCTTGCAATTATTATGACAGGGGCGGATTGAAGTTCTGAAACCGTAGAACACACGTAGACCTATCAGTTTCCCTGTGTGGTTCAATTGTCATTTCAGCAGTACATGAATCATATTAATTTTTCTCCTGAATTTTTACCACTCCTTTTCTAAAAAAGCCAAGGTAGAATTTCACTGCCATGTTTGGCCATTCCGCAAGTGTGAGCCTTCAGAATGAGTGGAGTTTGGCGATCTTGGCAAGAGGGAGGGCGTCAACGTGAGCCTCATCTTACCCCAGCGAAACGGACACAGAATGCACTTTCCAGAAAGAACTCCTTAAAGAAGTTCAGCATTCTAATGATTTTCCCCAGTTCTGCCACAATAAGGCCTGAGTCAGTTCTCTAGTTTGTTTTGTTCCTTTAATTTGATGTGGAGCCATTTGGAAGAAAAGGGGAAATGGTGGAAGGCTTGTTGAGTTTCAACGTGCAGATGTAAACCTTGCTCTCGTCCAACCCTTTATTTCTTCCTCCTAATTTAGCCTGGAGCTATTTTATCTCTGTGTAGCTGTCTCTGCTTTTGCTATTATTTGGTCTCAATGCTGCCTGCCTGGGCAAGGAGCTGAGGGTGCAAAAGAAAACAATCGCATGAGGTGCAAATTTCAGTATAAGAGAAATGTCCCTGAATGGAATAGTTTGACTGTTGAGGTTGAAATTCTATTGCAGAATGTTTGCCATAGGTAATCTGTACATGGGTGACCCTAGCATTTTTTATTTTTGGGGGGGATTAATGACATGGATTTGGATTTATTAAAAATGTAACTTTATCCTAGAGTACACTTGAAAAACATAGTGACTTTGTATTTTGTATGCATATTTATAGTTGCACAGAGTTATTATCCATAGTTGAAATATTTTTTTTTAATTTAACAACCCCTGAAGGTGTCATTCTCGTAAAGTTCGTGATCTCTGGTGGCAAGGTATTCCTCCAAGCGTAAGAGGAAAGGTGTGGAGCTTGGCAATAGGCAATGACTTAAACATTACTCATGGTAAGTGTTACACAGCTACCTAGCTGTAAATGTAATGATAAATGTAAAATCTACCTGCACTCTTTTTTTTGGGGGGAGAAATAAGTTCATGAGTCTCTGCTTTGACTTCAAAGAAACCAGGCATTTGCTGTAGTTTATTGTTGCTGGTAGGACATGTTTAGAAAGAAGTACTGGGATGCTGGTTGGGGTGAAGAAAGAGACGATGTATCAGATCTGTTAGGCAAATTATCGTTGAATCAAAGAGAGTCGCTGTCCATTTTTTCATATCTTTGGACCTTCCTGTACTCGCAAGCTCTGCAACAATCCGGTTTCCTGTCTATGGTATGCCTTCCATCGTCCTTGTTGCTTACCTGTCTCAATCACTGAGTTACACGTTAGTCTCCTGACTTGGGTTAAAAGTTAAAGATCTGCTGTTGAGAAATATCACAATGCAACTATGGACCAGATTAAAACCATAAAAGGCATTTACAGTACAACTTAGCAGCTAAGAGTTAGTTCTGGCTATTTTACCACAGTGATCTAATGTTCATCCTATTTTTATCCGACTAATGGTGATATGTTTCTCACTCATCTTCCCTCCCTGTTCAAATTTTCTATTTTCTGGCAAATGCACTGGTTTCACAGAATATGGAAACATAGAAAAATTACAGTGCATGAGGAGGCCTGTGCTGTCTGAAAAAAGTGCCATCCCCCATAATCCCACTTTCCATCTCTTGGTCTTGTAGCCATGTAGGTTACAGAACTTGAAATGAAATGAGTGCATGCTCATGTAATTTTTAAATGTGATGCCTTTACCACCCTTTAAGGTTGTGACTTTATTACCCTGACCGCTCACGGAGTGAATCAACTCCTCGCTTGTCCCTTTGCCAATTACTTTAAATCCATGCCCTGGTTATTAACCTCCTCTGCTAATGGAAACATATCCTTCCTATCCACTCTACCCAAGCCCTCAATTTTATACAGGTCAATTAAATCTCCTTTCAGTCTCTTCTGTTGCAAAGAAAGCAGTCTGTCTACATAATCTTTTCTCATAGTTAAAATTCTCCATTCCTGGCAACATTCTTGTCAATCTCCTCTGTACCCTCTCCAGTGTGATTACACCCTTTCTGCAATGTGGTGACCAGGATTGCCTGCAATATTTTAACTGTGGCCTAAGTAGTGATTTATGCAGTTCTAGTATAACTTCCCTGCTCTTAAATTCTGTGTCTCAGCTAATAAAGGAAATGATCCAATTTGCTGCCTTTTCTGCCTGTCCTTTCCCTTCAGGGATATGTGGACATTCACTTCAAGTTTCCCCTTTCCCTTTACGCTTCAGTATTCTACCATTTATTGTTTGTTGTCATGTGGGACCTTGTTAAAACCTTGCTAAAATTCATATACACTGCCTCAAATGTACAAGCATCATCAACCCTCTTTGTTACCTCCTCAAAGAATTCAAACAAGTTAGTCAGACATGGCCTTTCCTGAACACACTGACTGCTCTCGACTAATGCATTTCTTTATAAAGGACAAATTACATTGCCTCTCCAGTTTCATCCTGATATTTTGCCCACTATCGAGATTACTCGGGCTATCCCTTTCTTCCTTTTTAAACAATGACGCAATGTTAGCAGTTCTCCAGCACTACATCTGTAACTAGAGAGATTTGGGGCAATGGTGATCTCAGCTTCTGCTATGTTCTCTATTGTTTCCCTGAGCCTGGGGTGCATTTCATTCAGACCAGACAATTTCTCTACTTTATTTTAATATTACTTTAATTTTATTTTATTTTTGTCAAATATCTTTTGGTTTTCCTTAATGAAGGCGACACAGTGGCGGCCTGGGTTCAATTCCGGCCTTGGGTGACTGTCTGTGTGGAGTTGCACTTTTTCCCCTTGACTGCGTGAGTTTCTTCCGGGTTCTCCGATTTCCTCCCACAGTCCAAAGATGTGCAGGTTAGGTGGATTGGGCATAATTAAGTGCCCCTTAGTGTCCAAAGATTAGGTGGGGTTATGGGGATAGGGTGGGGGATTGGGCCTAGGTAAGGTGCTCTTTTGAAGAGTTGGTGCAGACTCAATGGGCCGAACGGCCTCCTTCTGCACTGTAAGGATTATGTACAACCTGCACAGTCCAGATTGGTTTCTCCTTTTTCAGGACTTTAGAGTATTTGCTACGCAAATAATTTATGTTTCTCCTATTTGTTGAGAGCCACCCTTCGTGGTAGCAAACGTCTCCGTGGTACTTGGTTATGCAGCAACTAAAATGTGATCAGTTTAATTCTAAAGCACTTTATGATAAATTTTTCTTTCTCTCCGCTGAGCCTGAATTTGGCACGCTAATTTAATCTAATATGACAACTTTTTAAAACTGCTTCACTTAAAAAAAAAAGTTTTAAATTTAAATGCAATTAATTTTCATGTCTGAATTTCTTCAGAAATTACACTCACTTTTCAACTAATTTTGTCTTTTCAGAGCTGTATGATATTTGCTTAACGCGGGCTAAAGATAAATGTAGATCTCTCAGTACAGCACACTCTGATGTCGACAGTGAAGGTACATAGTTTTGAGTACTTAATGGTGTTCCTGGAGGGGCTTGAATAGAAGTAACATGTTCATTTTGCATTTGTTAGTGTCAGCAGTAATGTATTCCTGCAAGCAGCTAATGTTGAAATCTATTAAACATCTGCCATTCAGTGTTCACATAAAAAACAAAGTGTCAATTCTTAGGCTTGTTTGGAGATCTTCATAATGGGTGAGGGGATGGGGGAACAGCAAGATGTGAAAGAGGGAACATAATAGATTTAAATGATTAGTTTGACCATCAGCAGGAGACTGCAACGTTCTACCTGCCCTTGATAATGCATCTGATGCTCAATCTTTACTTGCTATTAGTTAACCATCTTATATTGACATTCTTATTGAACAGTTTCCCAGCACACATTATCTTCTTGATATGGGAATGGGATAATCAAAGCTGTTAACTGATCTCCAATGCCCAACTTCATTGTGTGATTCCATTTAGCAACCTGCATAACAACTACTGTAACTCGCCCACGAGTAGGGTGACCCAAGGGAATGAATTTGTGACTTGCTGGTTTGATTGGATTTGATGCCCAGCCATTTTCGTTACTCAACAGTATTTTAAACTTGGCCCCATCTTCAATCTCTACTGGAAATGCACCTACTCAATTCCTTTTTTAAAATAGATTTAGTGTATCCAATTCATTTTTTCCAATTAAGTGGCAATTTAGCATGGCCAATCCACCTACACTGCACATCTTTGGGTGGTGGGAACGAAACCCATGCAAACTCCACACGGACAGTGACCCAGAGACGGGATTGAACCTGGGACCTCGGCGCCATGAGGCAGCAATGCTAACTATTGCGCCACCGTGCTGCCCCCCTCAATTCATTAATGGTCAACAAAAATAAATGAAATTGGCTTTTTAAAATTGAAATGCTCCTTTTTGTTCTTAATAGGGAAATATAATAGAAATTATACTTGATTCTTTTAAATATAATCTACTATGTTAACAGTGAATGAATTGTTAAAAATTAAGTCCTTTCTGGTATCTCGATACTTAGATATTTGGTTGTTCATTGAATATTCTAATTTTTGCAGCATCATAAACTAAGCTACCAAGCATGTGTTACGTGGTCTAGAATAAGTGTATATGTTGCTACTTTCCAGATCTAGGATTGTCTGTAGCAGACAGGGAAGCCAGTCTGGAGCTCATAAAGTTGGACATTTCTCGCACCTTTCCTAACCTTTGTATATTTCAGCAGGTAAATGTTTTCGAACTTTTGATCTGTGGAACTAGGGTGTGTTTTGAACACAATTGGCTAGAAGTCCAGTGGAAAGTATGTGCACACACACACACCTATATATGGATAGAAAAACAACACGTGACAACATAGTAGATTGGTTCTGGAAATATCTATACTGAGGTCTGAACTAAACTAATATACTGAAAACTGAGCACCCTTACGCTGGGTGCTTTCTAAAGATGGATTATGGAGGTTGAATAAAAAATTAAAATATAAATTTAAAGTACCCAATTCATTTTTATTCCAATTAAGGGACAATTCAGCGTGGCCAATCCTGCACATTATGGGTTTCATAGAATTTTCATAGAATTTACAGTGCAGAAGGAAGGAGGCCATTCGGCCCATTGAGTCTGCACCGGCCCTTGGAAACAGCATCCCATGCCTACACCCTATTCCCATAACTCAGTAACCCCACGTAACGTTTTTGAACACTACACTAAGGACAATTTATCATGGCCTGGGGGGGGGGGGGGGGGGGGAGAGCGCGGGGAGACCCACGCAGACACTTGGAGGATGTGCAAACTCCACGTGGATAGTTGCCGGGATCGAACCCGGGACCTCAGCGCTGTGAGGCAGCAGTGCTAACCACTGCGCTACCATGTCCTCTTTCCCCCCCCCCCCCCCCCCCCCGAGTTTGTACAAAAATATCCCCAATTTTCAGTCAACATAATTCGCTACATATGTCTTTTCGTATAATGAAAGCCAGTTTGCTATCATCATAGAATTGCATAAAATGTATAAGCCTGTCAGCAGTTTTTGTTATTTTGGTTCTATAGAAATATATTTGATCTTCAAGGTAGGCTTTCTAATTCTATTGTAATAAACTAAAACGTTTTAACAATTGCAGCACCGTTATCAAATTCTTTGCTGGATCATTGAAAAATGATTGCCATCTATTAGATCTCCGTGAGGGAACTGTAAACCAAAACAACCCCCAAAGAAGTAATTACCAACAAAATTTCACTTTCTGCAACTTTTACTTTAACGCAAATCAAAATTAACTTAAATTATACATAAATTAACAAGCAAATGATGCTTCAAATGAAAAGGTAAATTTTACTTTAAGTAGTCAATACACACACACAACCACAAACATTCCACTTCAGCATTACATAGCTACGCAGTTCCACAACATGCAATTCTATATTCATAGATAAGAGAATTTACAGTGCAGAAGGAGGCTATTCGGCCCATCGAGTCTGCATCTTTCTTAAAGGAGCACCCTACTTAAGCCCACACCTCCACCCGATCCCAGTAACCCACCTAACCTGTTTGGACGCTGAGGGAAATTTATCATGGCCAGTCCACCTAATCTGCACATCTTTGGGCTGTGGGGGGAAACTGGAGTGCCTGGAGGGAACCCATGCAGACACTGGGAGAACATGCAGACTCCGCACAGACTGTGTCCCAAACCGGGAATTGAACCTGGGACCCTGGAGCTGTGAAGCAACAGTACTAACCACTGCTACCGTGCTGCCCGTCGTGCAGGAGAGGTCAGGTATTCTTTCCGACAACCGCTTTCACCCCTCAGTTTCGCAGTTACAATTATCATCTGCAAGGCACACTTCTCTCCCTTGGCTTAAGACAGTGGTGCAGCTTTCAGAATTCCTTTCCACCCAACCAACTGATAACACCCATTTCACAGTTTGGCCACCTCTGGGAAAATATTCAACTCCTTAATATCTGAGGTATTCATATTGCTTTCTTGGTTTTAGATCTTTTTGGTCAGCTTTTACAGAACTCCCAAGAGATCCTTTCTGCCAGACAGAAAAACTGACATCTTCCTGCGAGTGATTTGCTGCGACTCTTAGCAGGAATTTGCTGTGTTGCTCTTTCTGAGCAAGAATCTCCGACCTCCCCGCAGCATGTTTCTCACCGATGGGAGGCAACTGGCCTTTGGCCAGCGGTGAGATCTTCTGGTCCCACCGCTGTCAAAGGGATTTCCTGTTGAATCCTTCCCACAACACTGGAAACCCACGGTGAGGGTGCATCTTTGACAGTGGCGGAAAATCCTACTTCTAGCTGTAACTGCTTTCTCTTTATGCCTATTTGGGCTTTCATCCTCTACCTCTTCTTGTAGCTCTCCTCTGTATCTGCAGCTCTCCTTTGTGTCTGGTGACATGGCAGCTGTATCTTTTTTAAATTTAGAATATCCAATTCTTTTTTCCAATTTTTCCCCGTAAAACAGGGGGAAAATCTTTCCCCGTAAAACAGCCTCCCTGAACAGGCGCCGGAATGTGGCGACTAGGGGCTTTTCACAGTAACTTCATTTGAAGCCTACTTGTGACGATAAGCGATTTTCATTTCATTTTTCATTCAATTAAGGGGCAATTTAGCGTGTCCAATTCACCTACCCTGCACACCTTTTAGGGTTGTGGGGGTGAGACCCACACAGACACGGGGAGAATATTCAAACGCCACACGGACAGTGACCCGGGGCCGGATGGCAGCTGTATCTTAACTTCCCGTTGGTACTTTTTCTGGGTCAAGGGTAACCAGGTTACATGGACCAGTATTTATTATACATGAACATTACAATTACTCCTTTTGTAATTGATGCAAATTCGTGCAAGTCTTTTTTGAACATTCTAAAAAACAGTTACAGATTCCTTAGACATTTTAAGGGAATTACAAACTTTCTTTACTGTACTTTCAGATCCAAGATTGTCGCACATCATTGATATAAGAATGGCTTTCAAATACATTTGTGTAGAATTGTGCTATTTTTAAGTTGGCTCCATTTCTAAAATGGTGCACTTAAACTTCACATACTGTGTCCATTTCAAGTTATTCCTATTATAGCAGCCTTGAATTAAAATTGTGTCTGAAGTATCTATTTGTGTTACATTGGAATAAAACCAATATCTACTTATTTTCACAGGGAGGTCCTTATTATGATGAACTACACAGCATTCTAGGTGCATACACTTGCTACAGACCTGATGTAGGATATGTAAGTCTCTTGCACATTTGCCATGCTTTCAGCTCTCTACTGCTCTCTCCTCCTCTAAGACTTTCCTTAAAAACTATCTTTTTGACCAAACTTTTTTGGTTGCTTCGGTCTTTGATAGCATTCCTATAAACTGCTTTAGGATATTTATGCTAACAGCAATGTATAAATGAAGGTTGTTTTAAAATTAAATCAACTACAATGGTGAATGGATTTCTTTGTGGTTTAATGTCTATAATGAACTTGGTAATATTCACACTACCTCAAGAGGAGGGATGAGCATGCTTCCTCATAATAACAGTCTAATTCCAAGGCAGTCAAAGATGAAGCAAATTGAGCAGAGACCCAGTGAATCAGTACATGCTTGTGACATTCACAGAGCTCTGAGCACAGGTTTTTGTTTAGGAAGGATCATGGTGAAGGAGTAAGCACTTGGGAAAATGCAAAGAGGAGGATAACTATAATGTTGTCAATTTTCTTTTTCACAAAGCTGCAAATATTGAAAATCTCAAATTAAAGAAAAATGCTGAAAATTCATGAGGCTTGTTGATGAGACAAATGATAGATTACTATTTTAGGTGTAGATCTTTTGTCCGTAATGATGAAAGGCCCACATGAGAACTCCTATCCTCCCTCTTTACAAATACTGCAGTAAAAACTTTAGATTGACATCAGAAATTGTTCTGTACAGGAGGCATTAAGGTATTCAGCCAAAGTTAGTTATCTGCATGGGGTTAGGATGCAATTAGTAACTTAATGTTCAATTGAAAAAAATGTGTAATTTTGGGGGGAGGAGAAGATGAAATATTCGGCTATGACCGAAGTGTTTGACAAATACTTCAAGATACATCAGTTCGATCTGAAAAATTTACTGCATTTTGATTCGGTGTAAAACTGCAATTTGCTTGGTGCAAATGTTAAGTAACAATATACAATATGAATGACATTGATATAGCTGGTATTGTGTTTTGTTCAATCGTTAAATTATACAGGCAACATCCAGTGAGGAATTTTGAGGTGCAGGAGCTTTAAGAAAATGTGTTGGCCACACCATTTCTAAATCTATTATTATGTTGTTTTCTACATATTAATCATTGGAGTTCCCAAAACTCAGTAAACTATGCTTTTTAAGTGAAAAATAATAGTACTAGTCGGAATTTTATTTTGAATCGTGTGGTGTTTTAAATCATTAGTCTTTAAGCATAGCTAGAATTTCATGATGCAACATTTTACATGCTGAATATACGTTATTCACAATCGTGAGAGTTGATCATGTTTTGGATTTCAGATAACTTCAGTTTTCAGTTACCACATATAGGACTAGACCAGCTTACATTACAGTAGCCTAAGCTTAGTCTAACTGTAGCTTAAAGTTAAAGATGTAATAAGATGTATCACTGAATAATAAATGCAGGGTACCTGTAATAGGTTCTCACCCGTGGCACCATCTTCAATCCTGCTTGCAGAAGACGGTTCAGTGTGTCGATGTACTCAGCTGGGAGACATCCTTGAATAGTTCTTCCAGCTCCATTTGCCTCATTAACATTGATTTTTGTTTCATAAATTTGTCTTTTATTTTATAGATCAGCATTATTTCTTCCTCCCTTATGAATGCACGTTGCTCAAGTGCATCTATCAACTGTTGCAAATCTTGCTAATATTGTTGACGGCCACTTTCTCTACTGGATTCACGCTGTCATCCTCATCATCACTGTTTTTAGCATTTTATGTTTTTTTTTTAAAAATATTTTTATTCTCCATTTTGACATTTTCTCCCAGATTTACACCCACCAACAAAATATGTCACCCCCATATCAATAACAACAATCCCAACCTCCCACCAAACCCTAAATATTAGCCCGCATGTTCACACAAACAAATGACAAAAAGGAATTAGGGATCACCCATAGTCACCATTAACACCCCCCCCCCCCCCCAAACTAATGTTCGATGTTATCCAGTTCTTGAAAGTGCATAATGAATAATGCCCATGAATGCTCCATCCTTCCCCTCAGTTCAAACTTACCTTCTCAAGAGTCAAAAATTGCAACAGGTCCCCCCACCACGCCAGGGCACAGGGTGGAGAGGTTGCTCTCCATCCCAACAGGATCCGCCTTCGGGCGATCAACGAGGCGAAGGCTACAACATCTGCCTCCGCACCCGTTTCCAACCCTGGCTGGTCCCACTCCCCAAATATGGCCTCCCGGGGGTCCAGTTTCCCTTGCACCATTTTAAAAATTACCCTAAAAACCTCCTTCCAGTAAGCCTCCAGCTTTGGACAGGACCAAGACATATGAACGTGATTAGCGCCCCCCTGCAACGTTCACACACACCTTCTACTCCTTCAAAGAATCGGCTCATCCTCGCCCTCGTGAGGCGTGCTCTGTATACCACCTTCAACTGTATCAACCCCAACCTCACGCATGAGGATGAGGCGTTCACTCTCCGGAGCCCCTCTCAACTCTTCTTCCCACTTCGCTTTGATCTCTTCCAGTGATGCCGTCTCCTCTTCCAAAATAGCTCTGTAAACCGTTGATACTGCCCCCTTCTCCACTCCCCCTGTCATCAGCACCTCCTCCAGCAATGTGGAAGCTCTGTATCTCCTTTCTGGCAAAATCTCGAACCTGCATGTATCTAAACATTTCCCCCTGCTCCAGCCCATACTTCGCTTCCAGCTCCTTCAATCCTGCAAACCGACCCCTAAGAAACAAATCTTTGTGTCTTAATCCCTTTCTCCTCCCATTTCCGAAAATTTCCATCCCACTTCCCTGGCTCAAATCTGTGGTTCCCCCGAATCGGCATTTCCCTTGACCCTGCCCCCAGCCAGAAGTGTTGGCGAAATTGCCTCCCAATTCCCAATGAAGTTATCATTACCGGACTCCCTGAGTATTTCCCCGGGGCCATCGGGAGCGGCGCTGTTGCTTGTGCTTTCAATCCCGACCCCCTGCACAAACTGTCCTCCATTCTGACCTACTGGGAATCAACCCCTCTGACCCAGATCCGCACCTTCTCCACATTCGCCGCCCAGTAGTAATACATCCGGTTCGGAAGACCCAAACCCTCTGCCTGCCTTCCCCTCTGTAGCAGCACCTTTTCTAACTCTGGCCGCCTTCCATCCCCATATGAACGAAGTAATCCTTCCCTCAATCTTTCTGGAAAAAAGCCTTTGGCAGGAAAATCGGCAGGCATTGGAAAATAAACCGAAATCACGGCAACACGTTCATTTTAACCGCCTGTACCCGACCCGCCAGTGACAGAGGGAGACCATCCCACCTTGCCAGACCAGCTTTCACTCTCCCCACCAAACTAGAAATATTGTTTATCATTTATGTTTAATGATCCGAAAATTGCCTTGGTCCATTGGCTGAATTAATGACGTTTCGTTGGGCTTGGAGATTTTAGAAATTGTCCTGTTTCCTGTGGGCAGCTGTTAGCCATTCTGACTGAGGCCTTTTTCCCTTCAGGCTGGCAGTGATTACTGAGTAGGCTCGTAGATTTTAGGCTCTTTAATACTGCGAGGCCTGGATAGAGTGGACGTCTCCACTAGTAGGAAAAACTAGAACCAGAGGGCACAATCTCAGACTAAAGGGACGATCCTTTAAAACAGAGATGAGGAGAAATTTCTTCAGCCAGAGGGTGGTGAATCTGTGGAACTCTTTGCCGCAGAAAGCTGTGGAGGCCAAATCACTGAGTGTCTTTAAGACAGAGATAGATAGGTTCATGATCAATAAGGGGATCAGGGATTATGGGGAGAAGGCAGGAGAATGGGGATGAGAAAAATATCAGCCATGATTGAATGGTGGAGCAGACTAGATGTCCCGAGTGGCCTAATTCTGCTCCTATGTTTTATGGCCTATAAGCAGTAAACCTGACATTTCGAGACAACAAGAACCAGGCATCAGGAAGAAAGACCAAATAACAGGACACGCAATGCGGTATCGCCAAAAACGGAATGTCGTTTTGGTCATCGTCAGGGTTTCAACCTCGCCGTCTGTAATTACTCTGGGTTTCCACATACACTCAAATTTCAACTTTGAAGCGCACTTTCAGATTTTTGGCCATGTCCGGCAGAACACCACTGCTCCAAAGGCTCGCAGTAAGGAGGCACCAAACTTTGGCTTCTTTCAAGCCCACTTTGCTTTTCCCCTTGTAGCTCTTTCTTTAACTTGGAACTTTCTTTTTCTCTACTTTTACTTTTGGAAGTTCTTTGCCTTTCTCCTGTCTCCCTTGCTGTGTCCTGCTCCGTGCGCTGCCATTTCTGTAATGGCGCTCCTGCTCAAGTCACCTGACCTGTACTTCTGTGGCATTCGGGCCCATTAAGCCCTTTTCATGCATGTAAGGCCATTACCCATGCCCAAGGAACAACAGAAGACAACCTGCGCATGTGCTAGCCTATTCTCAGCCTGACGCTCATCTAGCAGGATCGAAGATGGTGCCACGCGTGAAAACCTATTACTGGTACACTGCATCTATTGTTCAGTGATATTTTTGTATCGATTCTATTGACTTTAAACTATAGTTAGCCTTGGGTTAGGCATGAAAGACCTGCGAGCCGCAGCCTGCTGGGACATGAAGTTCCATGACAGCGGCAGGAAGTTCCCCATATGTTCTTCCACTTCGGAGGGAGAAGGGCAATACACCACACCTCTGGCAACATCTTCACTGTTACTTGAATAAACTGAAGGCGGTATTACAATTTTTAAGATTTTCACGTTAATATTTGAACTATTTTCTCTTGTTCTGCGATCAATCTTCTGCTTTAGTTACTTTGAATTTTCTCTCTCAATAGGTGCAGGGAATGTCATTCATTGCTGCTGTGTTAATTCTAAACCTGGATACTGCAGATGCCTTCATTGCCTTTGCTAACTTATTGAACAAACCATGTCAAATGGCATTTTTCCGTGTGGACCATGGCCTTGTGAGTACATAAATGCCTTTGTTCTGTCATTTTGAAAGTTCCTTGGTTCACGCCAGTTGTCTGGGGAAAGCTGAAAAGCTAATATAATTTTAAATTGTGTAATTAAATTGCAGAACCAGAATTTCAGTAATATAGTGCCCAAAGAGGGCTGGCCATCGCTACTTTCTCACGAGAAATCCGAGATGGGCAACAAATGCCGGCCTTGCCAGCAATGCAGGCATCCCTTGAAATCAATTTTTAAAAGGGCGAGTTTTTCTCATTCTCTGCTAGAATTCTTTAAGAGTGGAATGTTAGAGTAAAGAAGAGAACTAGATACAGAACAAATGATCAAGATTTTGTGTGAAATGCTGGAACAGAAGGCATGCATATGAGATGCGTTCAGATTGCTTTTGTTTGCAACTTTGTAATGTTACTTTGTGACATGGTGGAGAAACTAATTGACCATGTGCAGAAACTTTTCAATAGTAAGGTTTAATATCAAATGGTGATATTGTATGCAGACACATTAATATCTTTTTAAAAAATACTGAATAACAATGCAGAGTATTAAAACATGAAAGTTGATTACAGCATAACCAAGTCTCTACTTAATGTACTGAATTGCTGCTTTTTGACCTTGCTGCAAGTCCCCAATTAAGATTGCCAGTAGGTTCATGCATTTCTGAAGCCAATCTCTAGATGGTGATTTTTTTAAAAACAGTCCTCATTGCATGTGTATTGAGAGGGATGGATGGGGAAGAGTCAGAAGAGTAGAGAATATCTCCCTGTACACAATTACCTCTAGTTTCAACCAAGATGTGCAACCAAATCTAGCATAGCAATCTTGGATCATTTTCCCTTCCAAATCCATGGGTGTTCAGGCTAGTTAGTAACAGCACCCCAGATATACCCTAGATCAGCTAATTTAGCATGTTTTGAAGATTGGACCCAAGATCCTTCTAGTGTGCAAGGCTCTTCAATTAATTGGGTAAACTCACCGACATTAGGATAATTGTAACAATTGCTTTTAAACTAAAGATATGCAAGTAGTTATGCATTTTTCATGCAAAATTTAATAGAATTTTGATATATAGCAGGGTTTTTCAAAGTGTGGGTCGCAACTCACGGGCGGCTGTCGGAAGGGTTGCAGAGCGATCGGTCGCGGTGTTCCTGCTGTGGTCCCGATCATGGGAGATGCGGTCAACGGCTGCTACCGGCTTTTAAATTGAAAGTGCTAGCCGCGACTGGCTTTTAAATGTGAACGGTGCAGTCTTCCGGCCACAAGTGGCAGCAGAGAGCAGGTCACGCGCCCGGCACATACACTTGACGTCAAGCGCCCTGCACTTTTGGCGTGAATTCACGCCAAAAGAGATTCCTCCATTTTCTAGCTGCAAGCGAGAAAGACAACAGGATTGTGAAGAAGGATCGTTTTGTTATTAGGAAACGAGAGCCAGAGAGACAAACAGGCAGTGCACTTCCTGGCCAGGATCTCACAACTGAATCTGCTGGCTCAGGAAAGGCCACGACAGGACAAAGCAGTGCTAGTGTTAGCTCTGTACAGAGCTCCAAGGCCTCTGGTGATTAGCCAACAAAGAAAAAACTGAAATCGGGAAAAAAAGCAATATAAGGATAATTTCTTGAGATATTGCTTTGTTAATTGTGCCAATGCAAATCAGGATGCAAAGCCCATGTGTGTTATAAGCAAGGAAGTACTGGCAAATGAGAGTTCAAAACGTTCAAAATTTCAACGGCGAGTTCGAGGGCAAACCTCTTGATTTTTTTCAAAGGATGCAGCAAAAACTTGAAATGTAACATTGAATGACAAAGCACACTTAGTCTCTTGCATGGTAGCTTACCACGCAGCTAAAGAGAAAATGACCTACATTAGCAGGGAGATTAATTCTCCCTACAGCATTAGACTTGCCTCTTACGGTAATAGGTGAGAGATTAGCTGAAAAACTGAAATACATCCCACTTAGTGATAACACAGTGGCTCGCCGAATTGCTGATAGTTTAGAAGCCCAGCTTATTTCTCGTTTAATGTCAGCACAGGGATTCTCAATACAATTGGATGAAAGTACAGATGTTTCAGATTGTGCAGCCTTGCTAGTTTAGGTTGGGTATGGAGTCATAGAATTCCTACGGTGCAGAAGGAGACCATTCAACCCATCGAGTCTGCACTGACTCTCTGAACGAGCACCTCACCTAGACCCATTCCTCCACTCTATCCCGGGAACCTCATTTAACCGCGACACTAAGGGGCAATTTAGCATGGCCAATCCACCTAACCTGCGCATTTTGGGGCTGTGTGAGGAAACCGGAGCACCCGAAGGAAACCCACGCAGACACTGGGAGGAAGTGCAAACTCCACACTGAATCACCCAAGGCCGGAGTTGAACCCGGGTCACTGGCGCTGTGAGGCAACAGTGCTAACCACTGACGCAGTGGATTTGTTGATGTTTTGCTGTGCTGCCTGACATTACCAACCAGCACGACTGGCACACATTTACGAAACATTGAATAGATACGTAGTTGGAAAGTGCGGCTTGACTGGGTTCATCGCAGAGGAATCACAAGCGATGAGGTGGCCAACATGACTGGGACAAACAGCGGAGTCATAATAAGGATTAAGGAGGCAGCTGGTCAGGACATTGTTTGGAATCATTGTTTTATTCACCGTGAGGCATCGTCATCGAAAGGAACTCTATCTGAACTTGAAGTGTGTTGAAAAGAATTGTGAAAGTTGTGAATTTCATTAAATGCAACATACTCAATACCAGGCTTTTTGTGGCTCTGTGTTCTGATATGAAGGCCGAGCGCACACATTTATTGTTCCACACAGAGGTACTTTGACTGTCAAAGGGTAGGGTGCTTGGCAGAGTTTTCAAACTGAAGTATGAAATCCACACTTTCCTTCTTGAAAAATCGCCCCCTCTGGCTGGTGATGAAACGGCTATGTCTTGCCTTGCAGACGTCTTTTCAATTCTAAACAAACTGAACCTCAAATTGCAAGGGAAGGATGTTGATTACTTTCGGCACTGTGACAAAATAGATGCTACCCAAAAATCATTGAAAGTTTGGCAAGTGTGAGTACAAAGCCAAAACTACTACATAATTCCCCACACTGCTAGGAAACATCGAAAAAAAACCAGTGTTAGTGAGGGAACTGTCAACAGACTGACAAGCCTTACCCAGTTGCATCTGGCTGTTGTGATCATCAATTTTTGCCGCTACTTTCCAGAGACGTTTCAGATTTCGAAAGAGAAGGGGTGAATGAAAAATCCTTTTGAGTTTGAGACCCGTTCGAGACCCCAGAAGCAATTATTAACTTGCAGCCGAAGGGACTGAACTTATGTGCCTCACCCACAAATCCTTGAGGCTGTCAGCATTTTGGAGTGGAATATCCAGTGCTGAGCAAAACAAGCATGGGGCGCGATGCATGGCCGGTTGGTAAAAGTGAGTCCTGGGGATAAAAGTTTGAAAAAGATTGATATAAAGTGCAGCTTGATATAAGTTATAAATTACTCTTCATTCATTCTATAAACAAAAATGGCTTACCTGCTTGCTGAGTTTACATAATACTGTTACCACAGTTTAAAGCATCCTTATTTAAATTGGGAGGTTGCTTTTATTTGCCAAAAACCTTTAACCTTTACAATTTGCATTAAAGTACATCTCAAAGTTGCTGATAACAGCATATTAAGTTTCATTTGAGGAGGAAAGAAATATAGCTATGCTTAATCATTTGTACCTTGAGGGAAAGGTAGATGATAGGGTGAAAATATTATTATAATCTGGTAGATACAAAGGTTGGCCTGGGCACTAAATATATGTTGTCGAAATTGGTTTATCAAGCTAAAAAAACACTAACTTATGGAAGAGTTGGCTTGAAGGCACAGATAAATATTTATAGATGAAAGCAGAATATATTCATTGAATGCAAACAGGAATTACCAAAAGTATTAATGGGTAGAATGTCTGCATTTCGTTTACACTGGCAATTGTGTGTGGCAGACAAATCCTGTTCATCCCAACATTCTTGCCTTAAGATGTATAGTGGTGCTACATGAAGAATGTTATTGTAAATTACATTTTAAAAGGTTGAAGGCCTTTGGAGAAACTTTCAATGACCACTTGGTGATCTGAAATTGTGATTTCAAATCTTGGTTGGCTAAGTATTTTTACTGGTTATTGCCTATTCTAATTAATAGGACGATTGTTTAGTTTTTATTATAACAATAGTTTTCAAACATTTTTTCTTCTCCCATATAGATGTTGAAATATTTTGCAGCCTTTGAGGTATTCTTTGAGGAAAACCTACCTAGGTTATTTGCACATTTCAAGAGAAACAACCTTACCCCAGATATTTATTTAATTGACTGGTAAGCAGTGTTCCCTTAACTTTCTGAAGCTTTTAAAGCTATATTAATGCAAGTTTCTGTTGGCGCCTCTTCTGGTCTCAACAGTAGTTGATCACTGGCAGAGTGGGTGTTAACTACTAAAGTTAAAACTATTTTTAGATGTGCTCTTTCATTTTCTGAGATTTAAAAAAAAGAAACAGCTCCTTGAAATATTGAATGATTCCTGGAACTAAAGCATTCATTAATCCAATTCTCATACACACATACATATGTATGCACGGTGCCAAAAAGCTTTTGGCTTTTATGTAGTTTACAAAAGGATAATCTTCAAGACCATTATCGCTAGCATGCTGTGTTGGATGGTGAGGTATAATTGAACTCCTTCCCACAGTGGTGGGGGAAACTAATTGGAGAAGCTCTTTTTTTTTAAGGCAGAAAGGAGTGATTAGAAATTCATTTATTTAAATTGCTGGTGCTTCTAGTTCATTATTTATAACGCCTGGAATTATTAATTTTTTTGCCATGAGGCTGTGAATGCTTGGCAAATACACTAGACTTCTATGATATTGTATATAGTCAGTAAAGTATAATTTTCAGGTGAAGTGACATTAGAGAGTGGCGGTTAACTAGACTGCTGCTTACAGATATAATTGAGTTCCCCGTTTAAATGTATTCATTCTGTCTTTAGCTTTAGATTTTGCTATTAAATTCTAATGTCCATATTCATATGGAAACTACCTATATCACCCCCACCACTTATACTGTTCTTGCTTTCCACATTAAGCTGCCAATATAAGACAAATAATGCCAACCATTTTCCAGGGCCATAAGACTCGATTACAAAGATGCTGCTTACAACCCACGTTTCAAACAGTTTAATAAATGGACTGAATTTAAAAGGTTATGTTGATATCAATCATAAATTTGGCCTTACAGTTTTCATGAGCTGTTCGTACTTTGTTGAAGTACGATCACTTTCCAACGATAAGATTCTAACAATTGCCCAGTGAAATTAATTACTGATTAAAAATAAAATTCTGGTTACTTCCCTTTTTGCCTTCACGGTCCACGATGTACAACATGCATCATGCATACCACATTACCACTAATGCATGCGTTGTAAATGATGGAGGCTGTTTAAGTTCCTTAAACTTAATTATAGTGGCACTGCAGCACCTCCACTGATGGGAGGATGTAATTACAGTATGATAAATTTTCAGTCGATAATTTCTGTTCTAAACACGACCATTTACAGTTATTATGGGAAATGTTGATGGGTGATGCACAAATATGACATTTTTAGTACATTGTTCCTATTGTTTCACAACTATGCATTTGTGCTGTTAATGAACATTTACAGTAGGTTTATTTTTAGTGTAACAAGGATTTGCAAAGATTGTAGGGAGTGGGGAAAAAAGTGATGAGGCCAAAAACCTGCCTTTTCTTTGAGCCCTGGTACTATGAAGGGCACATGTTCATATTTCAGTTTTAAAGAAATGATCTCCTATCAGTTCCTATAAATGATACAATTGGTTCTACTGGACAAATGAATAAGTTGAATTCTACCACATTCGTGTACGGTTCTTATGTAGGACAAGGGCATCCTTCAGATGTTAAATTGGCATTTGAATTCACAAGAAATGTTTTCAAACTGGCGTGAATTTGGGAAACATAAGGAAGGCCCCATCTGGATTGACTTGAACAGCACTTTTTCATTGGCAAAACAATTTTCTAAAAAACTTGGTTGCCAGATGTCCACTATTCTTTAGGCATTTCTGAAATAAATATTTGACTGCTACAAGTAATACTTAAAAAATGGTAACTGAAGGCGTAATGATTGTGTTTAATTCCCGTCAGGATCTTCACTCTGTACAGTAAATCTTTCCCTCTGGACCTTGCATGTCGTGTCTGGGATGTATTCTGCCGGGATGGAGAGGAATTTCTCTTCAGAACTGCTCTGGGGATCTTAAAGCTATATGAGGATATTTTGACCCAATTGGATTTTATCCACATGGCACAGTTCCTGACCAAACTCCCTGAAGATATGTCATCTGAGGATTTGTTTGGAGCCATTGCAGCCATTCAGTTACAGAGCAGAAATAAAAAGTGGTCTCAGGTAAGAGCGAAGTAAAGCTCTTATTACTATTAGAGGGAAAAACAATGTAATTTATTGATGCTGAAGTATTTTTTTCTTCTGTCGATCCCTTAAATTGAATTATTGCAAAAATAGGAACTAATCTTCAACTTTTGTTATCAGAATATTTAGCATTTGAAATAAATGGGCTGAAATTTACCCCAGACCTCGGGACCCTGATATTTAATTGAAATATGGGCACCTAGCCCGCACTTAGATGTTGTGGGATTGGCTCGGCAATTTTACCGCTGATGGCCTCCTGACGGCCATCTATGAGCCCCAAATCCTGCCAAGGATAGTAGTGATGCTGCCAACACTATTAGAGTACCGAAAACTCTGAAGCCTCGACAGCGCCACCAGGGACGGTGGTTGCTGCTGATGCTGATTGGAGACCTTGAAGATGGATGCACCTTTGTCAGAGGCAAGTACAAATTAAATTCAAGATGGCCCAGTAGGAAGGACTGTCCCCCCCCCCCTGCTGATCGCAGGGTAAATCCTTGGTTAGGACCCCAACGTTAACCTTCATAGAATTTACAGTGCAGAAGGAGGCGATTCGGCCATTTGAGTGCACCGGCCCTTGGAAAGAGCACCCTACCTAAGCCCACACCTCCACCCTATCCCCACACCTTCACCTTATTCCCGTAATCCCACCTAACCTTTTTTGGACACTAAGGGCAATTTAGCGTGGCCAATCCACCTAACCTGCACATCTTTGGACTGTGGGACGAAACCGAAGCACCCGGAGGAAACCCACGGAAACACGGGGAGAACGTGCAGACTCCCCACAGACAGTGATCCAAGCCGGGAATCGAACCTGGGACCCTGGAGCTGTGAAGCAACTGTGCTACCTTCCTGCCCAAAGGTGTCTCTGTTGGCCATGATGGCTCAATCTCTAATGGCCTCCTGAATTATTGCTTGTCCATTCTATAGTGAACCTCATGTGAACCCTTCATCTCTCTCTCTCTCTATTTATGTTAATCCCCTCTCTAGAGTCCAAGTTATATGACGCTGGTCCCAACACCTATCGGGTGGAGGCCATCCCAAAAGTGCAGCTCCCTCTTTTCCCCAGTATTGGTACCAATGATGAATTGAAATCCATTTCTCCCACACCAACCTTTGAGCCATGTATTCAACACTCTTATCTTATTTTACTTTGTGCCAATTGGCACAGGGCTCTGTCCGTGATCCAGAAATAATTATTTTCATGGGTCTGCTTTTTAATTTAATTTAATATTTAATAATCTTTATTGTCACAAGTAGGTTTGCATTAACACTGCAATGAAGTTACTGTGATAAGCCCCAAGTCACCACATTCCGGCACCTGTTTGGGTACACGGAGGGAGAATTCAGAATGTCCAATTCACCTAACAGCACGTCTTTCGGAACTTGTGGGAGGAAACCGGAGCACCCGGAGGAAATCCACGCAGACACAAGGAGAACGTGCAGAGACCGCACAAACAGTGACCCAAGCCGGGAATCGAACGTGGGACCTTGGCGCTGTGAAGCAACAGTGCTAACCATTGTGCTACCGCACCGCCCAGATAGCTTTGAGATACTCATAGTCCCTCACCAAAACACCTCTCTTAGTCCTACCTATCTCGTTACCCACATGCAGAACGATAACTGGATCCTTCCTTTCAATTCCAAGATGGGCCCATAACTTCCTCAGAGTGGATGTCATTTGTGTTGGGGAGGGGCACAAGTTCCAAAAGACGTGCTTGTTAGGTGAATTGGACATTCTGAATTCTCCCTCCGTGTACCCGAACAGGTGCCGGAGAATGGCGACTAGGGGCTTTTCACAGTAACTTCATTGCAGTGTTAATGTAAGCCTACTTGTGACAATAAAGATTATTAAATATTAAATTAAATTAAAAAGCAGACCCATGAAAATAATTGTTTCTGGATCACGGACTGAGCCATGTGCCAATTGGCACAAAGTAAAATAAGATAAGAGAATTGAATACATGGCTCAAAGATTGGTGTGGGAGAAATGGATTTCAATTCATAGGAAATAGCTGGAGGGATTCCCCAGCACATCACTGGGCTACCCCCCAAATTAGACACTGGTGAATCAGGAAGTTGTGGGCCATTGTCGCCATCCTGGGAGAGATGTCCGTAACTTTGGCACCAGGCAGACAACACAACCTTCAGGACTCTCACTGTCGGCTGCAGAGAACCATATCCACTTAGCTATACTGCTCCCTGTTCACATCTCCGCCTCCCACTTGAGTGGCTCCCTGCGCCACAGTGTTGAATCTCTGATGCAACCCTATTTTTAAAAACTTAACTCTGATAGATAGTCTGAAATTCTGCATTGGCTTCATCAGTCTTAATTTTTCTTTTTAATTTTTCACTTTCAGGTATTGTCAGCACTGCAGAAAGATACGAGAGAGGTGGACAAAGGAAGCCCAGCTCTGAAACGATGACCTGCATATTTGAACGTTTGAAGCCAGATTGCAGTAGTTATGGCCACCATATTCATAAATGCATATCAGACTTTGTAAATTGCAGTGAAGGGGTTTTTACTGTGATTTACAACAATCATCGAGTTATCTGATACACTGGAAATTAGCCTTAAAGGAATATATTTTACGTAATTGAAATCATGGATGCAGCCTTAAGAATCTTGAACAGTTTCATCTCCTATCAATCACACAAGGTTACTTTAGTTGAACAATTTTAAACCTCATTAATGCAGTACGACAGAAGTATTTTTTCAGTTGTTTTTGACCAACTTTACGTGAAGCATTTTAAGTAGGTGGGTGGCACACAACATACTGCCAGCAGGGTCACAAATTTGATTAACATGTGATTTGCAAAGCACGCATATCCACTCTCAAAGAACATGTAATAGAATGGGTCCATAAATTTGCCAGCTTAGTTTTCCTTTCAACTCAGCTGCCCTCATTTCATCTCGCTGGAGATTTGGGGTCATATTGAACTTCAACCATAACCCCATAAATCAATGTTTCCAACCATTTTATATCTTTGAAGCATCTAACTTCAGCTCAGTTTCAAATAAACTTTGTACTTCAGCTCCCCCTGTTTATGTAGCAGTTTTTCTTTATTAATAACTGTGCACCCCTAGTAATTTAACATGCATCTCATCTCACCTTAAAGGAGAAGACAGAACTGTGGCTGCATCCATCCATCCATCATGAACTGTTTAGTACCATACCACCTAATCTTTCCATGAGCTTTACATTGAAATACAGGTCATTTTGCTGCTTATGCAAACAAATTCCAGAGTACCGTTATTGAATAATGTACAAAAATATGATTTTCGGTAGCAAAGCAAGTATTTCCTTTTGCAGGCCATAATGCAGTTTCTACGTCAGCATTATTGTTATAAAACTTTCGTATTTTGATTGTGGCCTCTGCGACAGTCAATCTATCCATTGCAAAATGTAGAAGAAACGTTAGCATCTGCATGGCCATACATTTAATCTTATCAGTAAAATAAGGAGCCATTGGTGTGAAGGGGCAGACTACAGTGCTCAAAACTAGTGCACTCAATAAAATGTGTGGGGTGCTCCTTGCCACTCTCCAACACCGGGTAGTTTTCTGTGATCAAACAATTAATAAGTGGCCTGCTGTACACCAGAGGTTTACAAGGGAAGCTAATAAACAGCCTTTCTTTAAGCTCTTGCTGAAACTGCTGGAGATGGGCTCACTTGTATTTTTACTGAGCTGTGTTAGCAGCTTCATATTACCGTTTTGGCTTTGACATACTGAAAATATCAATGTGGCATAAAGCATGCGAGTTTTGAGAATCCTGGTTACCATCATAAATCATTCACTTGGCTCAATGGCTCAGTTAGATTTATCTAACCCATAATGACCAGTAGTACTTGGGTCAGATTTTTGGACTACTTGTTTTGCAGCTCTTAACTAGAATAGAAGAGCCCTTGGGCTAAAGAGGATTTAGAAAATCTCAGCCAGATTCCCAGCTCCTGATCGCTACAAATGATCTTTATCGGAAAGTCCACATGTATGAACATCAGGTGAGCAAAACACATTTTGCTCATCTGAAAGGCCGCAGCAGTATCAGTGACACTGTGATGCCATATTAGTTCACACCTCCAAAGAAATAAAAGCTTTCGGAAAACACTGACGGCAGTTTGGAGTTTTGAGCATATTCTTAAATTAGCTAATCGTTCAATACAACTACCTAGCTAAATTGTTATTGAAATGATCCATCCGTTCCAAATATATTTTAACCTAAAGTAAAGCAGAACATGGTTAAATCTGTTTTCACAGCTGAATGCACATTAATATTTCTGATCTTTGCTCTCCACTTCTTTCCCAGACATGGTTTTTCTCTGTTCTCCTGAAGTTAATAACTAGTATGGATAGACTTGCATCGTAGCACACCCAAGTGGCCCCAGTTCATGTTGAGTCTAAATTCTGACAGTTGTAAACATTTCTAACATAGGGGCATAACTGATGTTCGGCACTGCCCCCCTTTGCCTCCAACATGCCTGTTCCAGCAGGAGTCATTCAATATTGAGTACGAGTGCTGGCCAGTCTTCTTCCTCAACCATTGACAGATTACTTCTGTATCTAACTGTAACAGTCCACCACTTGTGTGCAGAGATCAGACTTGGACAAACCAGTGAAACTGTAAAGGCTGTTTAGCATAAACAAACACTAAGGTACCTCTGATAATAAGATATTTTGACATGCAAAGTCATGCATAGCCCAGTTCTGAATTGAATCCTAATTCTATTAAACGTTGTTGTTTGGGTATTGGAATTTGTTAGTACTGATGCATGTTGGGATGGGTTACTGAATGAGTGCCGATGTGCAATATGATGATCAGGACAAGTCTGTAATTAACACTATGTCCAGTTACATCCTGAGTAGCTCGCACCAAAAGTTTAAACTGGCAGTATCTAATTGCATCGCTGGGCTTTGTGTTCCATGCTGTCAGGTTTACATGTTCACGAGGGTTAAGAGGTCAACTTCTGCTAAAATGCTTCCATAATATTGCATTCCCAATTAAACTCAAACACTGCTCGTTTTTCACCCTCATTATGCTTTATGATCAACATGCGATCAAAGGGTTTGCGTGTTTTAAATTTGCCGTCCTGTTTTTTTTTTGTACCTCTGAAGACATGAGAGCTCTGGGTTTGTGAACAAAAAGATGTGATGACCCGTGAGTCTTGATGTCAGCTTGGCTTTTTTGTACTTGTGACCTGAAATTTCCTTTTGAGGAACATGGGTGATCTTGCTGTCAACTGTATTGTAAGCTATCGTTACGCAAACACCTCAGTGAATTGATGTGTAATAGGACTTCCATCAGCAGGGATTCAGCCATACAGAATCATCCCAAATTAAGAGTGGGAGGAACTCTCAGAGCTGCTGGCATATTTGGAAACCTTGTTTGTAACCAAATGCAACAAGAGAATTCTCTATTTTCCAGGTTTAAAATCTGAAATAAATGAAAAAGAAGTTACATAAAGTTCAGGAATATGTTTGATTTTGGGTCATATGCATAATTAACAGGTCGAGTTAAGGATTATTTATCTGGATTATGCAAAACTTTGTTGTGAGGAGGTACAGTACAGAGGTACAGTACCATGCACAGGACCACTATCCCATGGAGGGAATAAAATGAGCTATAAATAAACTTAGCTTCTCCTTCCCTACTGACTGCTGTAGGAGATGTGAATAGTTGGACATCGAAGGCCTGTTAGCAGAAAGTGACTTATTTGCACTTGTGTAATACAATACCGTATAAATGTCTGTGTAACTTGTACTGGTGAAGCTACTTTTTTTTTTCCAGTTGTTTGTGTGTAGTACTTCCACCATTTAGTGCTTTGTATAGATGTGTCATCATACCATGAAGATTTAGTGTGGTAGTGTGAAGAGTTAAATGCTGCAATAATTAAATATTTGCACAGTTTCTTTTAAGAGAATTTATCATGAAATATCCCTCGTGGGGTGTAGTTGAGAACGTTTTCTTTGATTTCGATTTGAGGTACAAACAATGCAATTATGATGTGTATATAAGTCTCAATCAAATTAGATAATTTCAAATTGTACAGATGGAAATGTTTAAGGACTATGTTTATATCTATTTTGGAGGACCATGACCCTTTCATTTTAACTGCAGTGTGATTTATTTCCCACATTTGATGTTTTTTGGGACAGGAAGCACTCCTTATTTTCCCCAGATTTTGCAAAGTTTCTGCTGTTTTGGCACTGGAAGTGGTTTTCACACATTTTAAATGTGCCTCATTAATTGTACAATCATTGGAATGTAATTGACCCAGTTTCAACATTATGAACCAACATTTTAAAAAGCACGCCTGTAGTTTTAATGATGGAACATACTCTATTAATTCTTGCAATATGTTTGGCTATAAATGCTTTAAGCTGAGCAGACTGAGAATCAGCCGATTGTGGAAAAAGCTATACTAAGTTACAAAATATAAGATTTTCCTTCAAATGTAAATACGATGTTTTCCTAAAAGAAATAACTGAATAAAGACAGACTGATAGTGAAATGTTTGGCCTTTGTATGTTTTTGTTAGGATCTTGCAGCTTCACAGCCATGACCCTGTTTATAAATTTGCGTGCCATTCTGGAAACCGATTTAAACCAAAGCAGTTCACTGACGCGCTTAAAGATGTTGTCAATATGGTAGATCAATCCAGAGCATAACTTTCAAAAAATGGATCAGATATGGCAGTGGCTTCAGGACGATTTTGGCAACTTTGGCTTCAGAGCACCAAGCACCAAAACCTGTGAGATACATGCACAATGCTTCTTCTCGAACTCATGATAAATCTTGGGCCTTAAGTTGAATTTTCATGGCACATTTTTGTTCAAAACATATTGCTGCACAAAAATATCCATTGAACCTCTTGCTTCATTTTTGAATGTAAAAATCTGAAACTTGGAGCCTATCAAATGCGTACCCTGGTGGTGATAAGCTTGCTAGTTAAATTCTATATTGCCGTTCGGTTTTCTTCATCTGATGACATTAAACATTATGTAGAGCAATCAAGTGGAGGTCAATCTCAGCCCGCCAACTTGTATCTTTTCTGTCTCCCTGCAATGCATAACCATCAATGTAGATTCTCTTGTGATATTTCTTTCCCTTTTGAAAGTTACTGTTGAATTCTTTCAGCTGCATACATTTTATCTTTGTGATAATGAAAACCTCAGGCAACCACCAGTGGGTAAAGGCAAAAACTATTTATTTGCAAGCAGGAACACTACTTACAAGACATAGCAACCCACAGCTCCCAAGATCTCCTAGTCCAGGCCTTGAGTGCGTGCATTAAAGCCCGTGCTCTGCTTTAATCCACAAGCACTCCCATTCCATCAGATGGGGTGTCATGTGGCCTTCCAAGATTTGCCAAAACCTTAGCCAAGAAAGTCAGGTGGTCTCAGAGGTTCGGCGTGACATTCTTCCCCCTTTTGGTCCCCTAGTACCTGAAAATCTCTGTCAATATCCCAGTCTATCAGGGGACTTCCATTTCCATTGAGAGCAACAAAGTATCACTGGTTGGAGTTTCTCCTTTGGGTTTCTCGCTCAGGCCAGCCTCCATTTACTTCTGGCCCAAGTACCACCTCGGCCGCAGCCTCTCTGATCCCCACGGCAACAGAACCTGGGTTTACAATGGTCTATTCAGTCCTTTCAGTGTTTTGATCAGTGCTAATGGCGGGCATGCCTGGGGCTGGTGACGCTATTGGCTCTTGTGGAGGCTCTGTTTTTTCCGTATCATCCTGGTTTACCTCATACGATACTGGCCCAGTCTTCCACAACAATCCCTGAGACCCAGCTGGGACCACTTCCAACGTTCCTTATAAAAACTAGGTCGTTCATCTCAAATGTTCACTCTGGCTTAGAGTCATGGTGTTTTAATATCCTGCTTAGACGCCACCTTTCCTGCTAAATTTGGGAATATGAGGCTCAGTCTGGTATGCAACCGACGTCACATTAGGAGTTCTGCCGGGGCTATGCCTGTTGTTGAATGTGGGGTTGTTCTATATGCTAATAAAGATTGCGTGATCTTGGTGTCCATTATCTGAAACCAGTACTTCGGGTACTCCATGAATGCAAAAAACATTGACAGAATTTTTCGACTGTTGCATAAGAGGCAGTGGACTTCGCCTGCTACACGTCATCCGGTTTGAGTGTGCACCCAGTAATTAAGGGAAAATTGAGCCCATGAAGGGACCTACAAAGTCGATGTGCATTCTCACCCAAGGCCCACCAGGCCATCCCCATGGGTGCAGAGGGGTAACAGCAGGCAAGTTCCATTGTTCTTGATATTGGTCATATTGTATAATCATGTTTGTTATATTGGCATCGATGCCAGGCCACCATATGTAGCTTCTTACCAAAAGTTTCATTTCAGATTTGCTCTGTTGGATGTTATGCAATTCTTCCAATAATAATCGTTTTCTGGGATTGGGAACAACCACTCGTGATCCCCAAAGGAGTACTCTACAGTCTTCGCAGCTTAGTTCACCTTTACAAGTCAATGTAAGGCCTCATTGCCTCTGATGCTTGACCATAGAAATCCCTGCTTCATACCATATTCTTGATTTTTCGACAGAACAAGGTTTCTTTGCATCCAAGTTCTGGTTTGTTTTGAGGATACAGGCAATATTTTTACGAAGTTTGATTTTAATAATGGGAGACAGCTTAAAGCATCCGCGTTGGCTATCTCGGTTCCAGGTCATTGCTCCAAGGTGCATTTGAGTACCGAGAGCATTAATACCCAGCGCTGTATCCGAGCAGAGGCAATGGAAGGGATCTTCTTTGAATGACCCTAATAATGGTTTATGGTTTGTTACTATTGTGAAATGCCTTCCTTCCATGTATCGGTGGATTTTTTTTTACTCTGAACACAACCGCTAACTTTTTTGATTTGGGGGAACCCCTTCTCCACCTCGGGGAGGGTTTTGGACACCTAAGTAATTGACTTTTCTGGCCCATCATTCAATCCATGAGAAAATACAGCTCTAATTCCATATGGAGACATGTTGCAGGTAAGGACAAGCTCCTTTTTTGGGTCAAAATGGAGCAATAAACTAGTGAACAGAAGTTGTTGCTTCACCTGATTGAAAGCCTCATCCTGAGGAGCCCTCCAAAACCACTTTTGGTGTTTCTTCAGGAAGGTATGCTAGGGTGTTAACAAGGTGGCCAAATTTGGGATGAATCTACTGTAATAGTTTGCCATATCCAAGAAGGACTTCAGTTTGTTAGTACCTTTTGGGGTAGATGCTTCCTTTTGTGGCTTTTACTTTCTCGTCCAAGGATGCAGCCCTTTTGCATCTTAATCTGTAACCCAAATAGGTCACCTCGATGGCCTGAAAAGTACCTTTCTCAAGTGCACACCCCAGTGTTCATGAACCCCTTTAATACCTCCTCCAACTTGGCTAAGTGCTCCTCTCTCCGGGAACCGGTAATTAGCATGTCATTGACATAAACTGCAACTCTGGGTAACCCCTGTAATATGTTTGTCATTCTGCTTTGAAATATCCTGCAAGCTGACGCTACTCTAAATGGGTATATTCATCCAAACCCTTGTGTGTGTTGATGGTCACATACTCAGGATGGTTCATCTCATTCAAGTAGCAAGCAAGCGTGACTCATATCTACTTTAGGAAATATCATGCCGCCAGCTAGTTTGGCATAAAGATTCTTGAATTTGGGTTGAGATATCGATCTAATTTGGCCAATCGTTGACTGTTTGTAATCCCCACAAATGCGGAGTGTCTTGTCCAGTTTGACGACAGGAGCAATAGGTGTGGCCCATTCTGTCAACTGCACTAGTATTATGATGCCGAAGTCTTCAAGGCATTCACGTTCTGCTTCCATCTTTTGCAACATGGAATAAGGGGCCAGCCTTGCCCTGGAACATCTCGGTGTGGCTTCAGGGTCCACGTATATCCTAGCTTGGAGGCCCTTTATCTTTTCTACTTCTTGGAAAACCTCAGGATATTTCTGGATGACTTTGTATTGGTCCCCCCTTACCAAGTTTGAAACATTCTATCTGTTTAATATGTTGAAGTCAGTCATGCTCCATTAAACGTGGTCCTTGTCCCAACACAACAATAAGCGAGAGTTGAGCTGACTGCTGTCCGTAAGCTATTGGGGTCATCGTGGTCCCCTTGATTTTCAGCACCTCTCCCATGTAAGTGGTTAGCCTGGCTATGATGTTCTCCAGCCTCGACTGTTGGACCCTGCTCTGTAAGTGATGGTAAATTTGTTCTGGGTGGCACAGTGGTTAGCACTGCTGTCCCATAGCACAAGGGACCCAGGTTCACTTTCAGCCTTGGGTGACTGTGGAATTTGCATGATCTCCCCATGTCTGCATGGGTTTCCTCCCACAATCCAAAGATTTGCAGGTTAGGTGGGTTGGCCATGATCAATGTGCGGGGTTACGGAGATATGTAATCTAGGCAGAGTGCTTTTTTGAAGGATAGGTGTAGACTCAAAGGGCCAAATGGCCTCCTTTTGCACTGTAGGGATTCTGTGATTCTATGACAGTCACCGAAGCCCGGTGTCAACTTCCATATTTAAAGGACATCAATTTCCGAGCAATGCTATGGTTATGGGGCCACTTTGGTAGTCCCCCATTCTGTGGATCAACACTGGCTTTTGCCCCCTTCCTAGGCTAGGTAAGCTAGACTTGTCCTTACATCTATGCCTTAAAGGATCTCTTCTACAGCACCTTAGACTGCATCCTGGAACCTGCACTTCTCCCGGACGTGATTTCCCCACATCTGAAATACTCGTTGAAATTCATTGTTTGATCGAAGTGGTGGGCATTACCCCAATTTCCGATGTCAGTCATCCTTCCTTTGTTTGAACGGGCACCCTCGTCACCTGCTTTGCTGCTTCTGCTTGCGGAATCTCCCCAACTGGTGGATCTCGCCTCTAGGAATGCTTTGCAATTCTTGAGTGCCTTTTTCTTCCATGGACAAGGCTATTTCCATAGCCTTTTTAAGTCTCGCTCTGATTCTGCATCGCAATTTCTTTTGGATAGGCGTATTATTTATCCTGCACACCAGTCTATCCCTTAACATATAATTCAGGAATGTTCCAAACTACAATATTCTGCCAGTTTCCTTAATCATGCCACGAAGAAGTAACAGATGCCCCTGAGGCCCTCCCCATCAAATTCAATTTGTACCTCTGAAGAATGACAGAGGGTTTTGGATGATAACGATTACTAACCAACCCCACGAGTTCAGCCCCAGGGTAGGTCAAACGTCTCATTGCACCACATGGCTGGGTGCTGCAAGCTGTGAGTAAAATGATTCTCTGTTTCTCTTCCCCCCCCCCCCTCTATATTATTTGCTCTAACAAAAGTAATGTATACGTTCTATATATTGTACCCACATATCGTTCACATCAAAAAGTTGAAGCTTCCCTAAAAGTGGCATGATGGCATTTCTTTTACAGTGTAGAGAAATTGCTTTGAATCAGACTAAAAAGGCCCTCTTGTCTTGCCTTGCAATTGGAGTGCCAATTTCTTTTCTCCTTGTTGCCAATGTTGTAACGAACACTCCGTGTGACCACCAATAGATAATGGCAACAACCACTTATTTACAAGCAGAAAAACTACTTGCATGCAATTATTTCTAAGACACAGCAACAGTAAACTACAACTCTTGCAACCTCCGAGTCCCAGCCTTGACTACGGGTTTTAAAGGGTCTGGTTTAGCACAGTGGGCTAAACAGCTGGCTTGTCATGCAGAACACGACCAGCAGCGTGGATTCAATTCCTGTACCGACCTCCCCGAACAGGTGCCGGAATGTGGCGACTAGGGGCCTTTCACAGTAACTTCATTGAAGCCTACTTGTGACAAGCGATTATTATTATTAAAGCCCGTGCTCAGCTTTGATCCGTGTGCGCGCTCCCATTCCACTGGACGGGGAGTCACATGACCTTGGACATTTGCTGAAACCTCGAACAGGAAAGTCACATGTCGCTAAGGTTCACCACGACAATGTTTTAATCAGATCATAATATATTGTAAGGACTGAGATAGTTGGGAAAAAAAGGCTTGTGCAACGGCTCTAAATTTCCCTGTGAAATTTTTAACATTTGCCAGGCTATGGGTTGATTGTATGCTCATGAATCAATCAGCTGGTTACACTATGGCAATGTAAGTGCAATAGCTTCTGATGCATTCAATCTAACGTTCAGTGGTTAATACCACATTACCAAATAACCTTGAATTTAACTTTACACCATGGAGTCTCACACCACAGGTCCAAGCAGTGTAAGATGAGGATCTGACAGTATGATGAACCAGATTGACACCTGATTCTCCTGTTTTGCTATCGCTTTCAAGTCAAGGTGCAAATTAAATAATTTAGCACCGGTAGCCCCTTGTATTCCTGCAACCGTATAAGCTTTTTGTGAACCAGAAATCTACACACCTGTCCAATTTGTTCAGTATTTAATGATTGTAGATATCAAATATATTTTAAATGCAAGGATGCCTTTAGACCATTGTGGTAGCTTTTCATTTTCAATCATCCGTTAATACTGAAAGTTACCAGATTCCATCAAATGTTAACCATCAGTTGCACTGTGTCATGCATATCAGTTTTCAAAGCACTGTCTTATGAGGTGATAGCCATTACCTGTGACTGGCCTGAGAGTCCAGGAGAGGCACAGCAGGGGCATGCTGGGGCCTGTCAGCTCTGGAAGCGTGTGACTCAAATTATATTCTAACCACATGAGTGGCCTCTATAATATATGATGAATGTGGGAATTGTTATATATTTTATTTCATATATGTGGCAGTAATGTTATTAAAAACCCTGATTTAAAATACATAGATGCAGCGTGTCCACTAAAGCTGTAAATAAAGAGTCATAAAAGGTGAGGTCATCATTCATTCCAACTATTTGGTTGCAGAAAAGAGGCTAATGGAACATTGTTTATATTTTGGATGGTTCCCTGGAGTGTAGATCATTTATGAGGGATTGTATTTATTCCTAGCTAAGTAGACCATGGAACTTCGTGGGACACAGATGATGCAATTAATGGGAGGAGCCAGATCTGGCTGTAGTTTTGCAGTCTGTTATAAGATTTTAAATTGAACAGCAGATTCCCATAGGATTTTAGTCTGACAAGACAGAAGTGCACTGGATCTGCTCTTGAAAGGGCTGCTGTCTAAGACTATCTACATAGATAAACGAGTAACCAGCTTTGACAAAGGGTCATCTGGACTCTA
Source organism: Scyliorhinus torazame (assembly GCF_047496885.1). NCBI lineage: Eukaryota > Metazoa > Chordata > Chondrichthyes > Carcharhiniformes > Scyliorhinidae > Scyliorhinus > Scyliorhinus torazame. The sequence continues at coordinate 33,762,394 of NC_092709.1, forward strand.
AACGCAAGCTCTTTTCTCTCCCTTCAAATGCTGCCAGACCTGCTGAGATTTTCCAGCATTTTCTCTTTGGTAAGCAAGTAACCTGTTTTGTTAACTTTATTTATAAGTGGCATTTGAACTGTATCGGGTTGCATAGTTGGAATTAGTGGCAGGTATTGATGAACAGTTTACGAACTGTTTAACTGATAATAGTATAGCTATTTCTTTGACGTTAATGTGGTTAATTCTGTCTTTAAATTAAAGCTTGTTTTAACATAGAATCGTAGAATTTACAGTGGAGAAGGAGGCCATCCGGACCATCGAGTCTGTATCGGCTCTTTGAAAGAGCACCCCACCTAAGTCCATAGCTCCGCCCTGTCCCCGTAACCCCACCTAACCTAAGGGCAATTTAGCATGGCCAATCCACCTAACCTGCACATCTTTGGACTTTGGGAGGAAACCGGAGCACCCGGAGGAAACCCACGCAGACACGGGGAGAACCTGCAGACTCCGCACAGACAGTGATCCAAGCTGGGAATCGAACCTGGGACCTTGGAGCTGTGAAGCAACATTGCTAACCACTGTGCTATCGTGCCGCCATAAAATATACCTATTGGTCAGTCATTACTCAAGGGTAAATTATACTTTCCTCACAGTTTTACAAATAGAAGATTGTTTGGGGTTATTGTCCTGTATCCTAACAAATGTTGAAGTCTGGTCCGGTATCCTAACATATATCAGCCTTGATGCAGGTAAATAATCCCTTTCTTGCCAGACCAAGAGGTTGGTTTTTAAAAAAAATTTAGAGTATCCAATTCATTTTTTTTTTCCAGTTAAGGGGCAATTTAGCGTGGCCAATCCACCTATCCAGCACATCTTTGGGTTGTGGGGGCAAAACCCACGCAAGCACGAGGAGAATGTGCAAACTCCACACTGACAGTGACCCAGAGCCGGGATCGAAGCTGGGACCTCGGCGCCGTGAGGCAGCAGGGCTAACCCACTGCGCCACCGTGCTACCCTTTCAGACCAAGAGTTGGTTTAGCTCAGTGGGCTAGACCGCTGGTTTGTAATGCAGAACAAGACCAGCAGCGCGGGTTCAATTCCCATACCAGCTTAACTGAACAAGCACCAGAATGTGGCGAATAGGGGTTTTTCACAGTAACTGCATACTTGTGACAATTAAAGATTATTATTATTTTATTATTGTTACATTATTACTACCAAGTAAGCCCACCACTTTTTCCATGGGCAATTCTCAACGGTTTCAGAGCAAACTGCACTTTTCAGATAGGGTTATGTACGTTTTGTTCCATGAATGAGTAGCTTCTCAGTTACTGTAAGTGCTGCTGTATGTGATGAATACCTGGTTCCAAGGTGTTGATATTGATGCAGTTAGAAGACAGTCTACCAACGTACCTTCTTCAGCCCTGGCATCATGGCCGCAGTTTGCACCGATTTGTCAGAGTCTTCATAGGCCACACAAGGCACATGATAAAGAATGTCAAATCAGGCGTTATGCCATGCAAAAAAAATTCCCAAAGGGAATGCTAGCATGAGTATCACAACGCATTTTGATAATGAGAAGGTACATGTACTGAAGTCAGGAGACACAAATTCCAGAAATACTTTTGGAGATTAAAGAAAATAAAACTTACACAAGATTTACATTTCCACAGGTGAAATTAGTCTTACAGAACACTCCCCCCTAAAGATTTCCTCCTTGGTTCGATTCACAGATAAACACCCCTTTAGGCAACAATCTCTTGTCTTTAACTCTAAAAATGGCAGTAATATTGCCACAAGGCAAACCCCCAGTTTCTGTAGGGAAGGTATGCCATAGAGCTTCTCACTCCCACTCTCCTGTGGAAATTCAAGAAATTTTACAAACAAAACCCTACTTTCTGAAGGTTGGCTGGGAAACTGCCTCACTTTGCTTTTTCACAGTTCTTTTCCCAGCACAGGGCAGCACTCTGGGAGGTTTAACATGGCCATTCTCCAGAACAACTGTCAACATATCTCTTTAAGTAGCTTTTTCTTCTTTCTTTTCTTTATTCCATTGACCTTATCTTTCTTTGAAACTCGCCTTTCTCTGAATATAAAGACCTTTTATGTTCTCCTCATTGCCCTCACGTTTGGGGTAAATAAAATGTAGTAACCTTACCTTGTTTATTCATGACCTTTTCCAAGTTGTAAACCCTTTTTTAATTCCCTTTGAAATTTAACATGGTGGCACAGTGGTTAGCACTGTTCCCTCACAGCTCCAGGGTCCCGGGTTCAATTCCTGCCTTGGGTGATAGTGCAAACTCCACAGACTTTCTCCCCGGGTCTGCGTGGGTGTCCTCCGGGTGCTCCGGTTTCCTCCCACAGCCAAAGATGTGCAGGTTAGGTGGACTGGCCGTGATAAATTGCCCCTTAGTGTCCAAACGGTTAGGTGGGGTTATTGGCGATAGGGTGGAGGCGTCGGATTAAGTAGGATGATCTTTCCAATGGCCAGTGCAGACTCGATGGGCCGAATGGCCTCCTTCTGTACTGTAGATTCTATGAACTGAACATAACAAATCTTTATCTCCTAAAGCAAATTTATTTACTTGTAGAAAATTCAACTTGGCTATATTTGTTTCAAATGTCTGCTTGACCCACCTAGACTTTTTGATGTCCTCAGCCTTGTAGACACGCAGCCCCCAGCGTAACTAAATTACGTTCACACACTTGCGCACACAGCCACAGGATAACACAAAAAATCCAAAATGTTAAATTTTTGAACGTCTTTCTTCACACAGGGCACATACCAGTAGAGTTTTCAGAAACCTTTTCCATCTTGTCTGGTATATTCTTCCCAATTTGGCCACCCGGCAGGACTAATCTGTGGGATACCTGGAGAACTAGTGCAATTGGGGATGGCAAAGACAACCTAGGTGAACAGAAGGAAACCAAAGACTTACGTGTCACTTGGTAGTGCAAATTTATACTTAATCCAAAAACTGTGCTGATTGATTGGTAAATTAACTATGATTGATTGAGGCATTGTACTTTATTGCACCCTTTGAAATTTGGCATTCTTGCTGTTAGGATTTGGGGAAATTACTGAACTTAACAGTGAAATTGAGATGGAAACAAAATAACAGACAAGTAACAAGACTAGCAGGCGTCTAGAGGAATAGTGAGGTGTGCCTCCCCGAACAGGCGCCGGAATATGGCGACTAGGGGCTTTTCACAGTAACTTCATTGAAGCCTACTTGTGACAATAAGCAATTATTATTATTATTATTTACCCAGTAACGGGATTGACAGGCATCTAGAGATATTGAGGTGTGAATGGCCATATCAGGAACATTGTTTACCGGGCAGCACGGTGGCACAGTGTTAATTGGAACCATTAAAAAAAAAAGAAACATTGTTTATCAGAGATGAGCGGGGGACTTCCAGTGGAGGCATGTAATAGGAAGTCGCACGTTGGGTGGTTCCTGCTCGAGTCTTGATTTTTTAGAATTTAACGCCCAGTTCCAGGGGCAATTTTTCAACAAATAAGTGCAGGAAGACATAAGGAAGGAGGAGAATGTCCGAAAACCAAAAGAAAGCTGCCGTAAAGAAGGGGCGAGTGAAGGTTCACCGTCGAGCGAAAGGGTCGGCTCAGCAACTGGGTTGCTGGGAGGGGCCGCACTGCTTAAGGCCGAAAAGATGACCGAGGTGACGGCTTTGGAATTCAAGAAACAGTTTGCAAAGCACATGGAGGTGATGAGGAAAGAGATGATGACAGCACTGAAGGTGCTGGTGGATGAGGTGATTGCCCCGGTGAAGGCGGCTGTGTTGAAGACACTGGCTGAGGTGCGGGAGTAGGGTGGGTAACTGAAGGGAGTGGAGGAGATCTTGTCACAACACAGCAATCAACTCACCTCGATGGGTGAGGAGCTGTAGAGGGTGGTCGAGGCCAACAAAGGGGTGCGAGCCAAGGCGGAGGATCTGGAAAACAGAGTTAGGCGGCAAAATCTGAAGATTGTAGGCCTGCCTGAAGGCTTGGAGGGTCCGAGGCTGACTGAGTACTTTGCTAAGATGTTGGCGGAGCTGTTGGGGGATGATCCCTCCCGGTACGAACTGGATCGGGCTCATCGGTCGTTGAGGCCAAAGCCAAAGGCAAATGAGCCGCCAAGAGCAGTGATTATTTATTTCCACAGGTACCACGTGAAGGAGAAGGTCCTGAGTTGGGCAAAGCAGAAGCGGGAGGTGCAGAGGGCTGGAGTTGGTATACGTATTTACCAGGACTTAACCGTGGAGGAGGCAGGCGGCGGCCAAGGGAAGACGGCACTGTGTAACAGCGGTGTGTGGTTCGGCTCAGTGGGCCCAGCTGAGTTGAGGGTGACCGACAACTCCAAAGACTTTTATTTTGAGACATTTATTTCGAGACCGTGGAAGTGGCGGAGGTGTTTGTGAAGGCAGAAGGACTGGGGCAGAAGTGAGAATGGAAATGAGGATTGGTCTTGGACCGAGGGTAGGGGGTGGAAGATTGTATATCGATCTATTTTTTATTTCATGTTGTTATATGTGCTAACTTCCCCCCATTTATCTCTTTGGATAAGGTAGGAGTTTGGATTTTTTTGTAATGACAGTTTTCTGGGGTTTGTGTGTTTGCAATGGATTTGATCGTTTGAAGGGGATTTCTTTGTTTTCCTGGGACCGGGTGGGGGGTTGGGGATTGGTGGGGCCTGGGCAGGGGCCTCCGTGCTAGCAGGTTGGCTCATGAATGGAGGTGTGGTGGGGGGAGGGGCTGCGGCCATTGGAGCCTGGACGAACAGGTTTCGATGGGCTTGGAGGGATGAAAAGAGGGGGGAGGGGGACAATACTGGTTGAGAGGAAGTGGATGGGGAGATTCTGAGAGGGGGGGAGGAGTTTAATGGAATCAATGGGACAGGACGGGCCAAGACCAGAGGACGGCACCCAGAGTTATGATGATGGCGGATAGGAGGGGCGGGGGGGGGAGACCCCCGGTCAGGATAGTTATGTGAAACATGAGGGGTTGGGGAGGGGGGGGGGCACTGAAGAGGTCAAGGGTGTTTGCGCACCTACAAAGCTTAAAGGCCGATGTTCTTATGCTACTGCAGGCTCATCTGACGGTGAAATATCAGGTGAGGTTCAGGAAGGGCTGGGTGAACCAATTATTTAATTTGGGGGGCTAGCGGTTTTGGCCGGTAAGATAGTGAGGTTTCAGATGGAGAAGGTGGTGGCGGACCAGGGGGGTAGATATGTGATAGTAACAGGGACATTGGAATGGAGGTCGGTGGCGTTGACAAGTGTGTCTGGCCCTAACTGAGATGATGCCGGGTTTGTGAGGAAGGTACTTGGACCATTCCGGACTTGGATCCGCACGGGCTAATAGTGCGAGGGGATTGGAACTTGGTGCAAGAGCCAAGGTTGAATAGGTCACTGCCGCGCTTGCTTGCCCAGCCCGGCGGGGGGAGGGGGGGGGGAGGGCGATGGCGCTCACTGGGCTTATGAAGGAAATGGGAGGGGTGGACCCGTGGAGGTTCTTGCACCCTCACTACCGCCTTCAGGGCCTCCTACACCACTGCCTGCAATACTTCCCCAGTACACTTTCCCGATCTTCTCACAAAAACTTCGGTCCCCCAGCAACCCCACGTCCATTCTCCATCCCGGTCTCTGCGCTATCCCCTTCTCCAAGACCATGTCCACCCAATGCGCCACGTGATCTGAAATTGTTATCGCCGAATACTCTGACCCTCTAACCCCAGCCAACAGACCTACTACAAAAAACTTTCACCAAGGTTTATTCGAGGAAAGACTTTTTTGTAGTAGGGCTGTTGGCTGCGATAGTGAGGGGGGAGGTAACATCGTTTAAGGCCAAGGTGGATAAACAGGAGAGGGAAGAGCGTCAAAGGCTGATATTGGATGTTGGAGGTGGACAGGAGGTACATGGGGGATGCAGATCCAGCACTTTTGGACAGGAGGGAGCTACAGGCTGGCTTTGATCGATTGCCCATGAGGAAGGCGGTGCGCCAACTGAGGTGGGCGAGGAGGACGCTTTATGAGTATGGGAGAAGGCATGTTGCCAGGCCAACTTCAGAACGAGGCGGCGGCGAGGGAAATTGTCCAGGTGCGGGATTGGGCGGGGAAATTGGTGGTGGCCCTGATTTAATTTGATTTGCTTTATTATTGTCACATGTATTAGTATACAGTGAAAAGTATTGTTTTTTGCATGCTATACAAACAATGCATACCGTACATAGGGAAGGAAGGAGAGACTGCAGAATATAATGTTACAGTTATAGTAAGGTGTAGAGAAAAGATCAACTTAATACAAAGTTAATAGGGTGTTTAAGAAGTTTTATGAAAATTTGTATAGGTCGGAACCATCGGGGGAGGATCAGGGGATGTGGGAGTTCCTGGACAGATTGGAGAATTCGAGGCTGGAAGAGGACAAGAGGGGCACACACTGGCGAGGTTGGTGGGGAAACAGGAGGTAAAGGAGGCAATTGGGAGGATGCAATCGGGGAAGGTGGCAGGGCCAGGTGGGTTCCCAGTGGAATATTACAAGAAATTTAAGGATAAATTGCCGCTGCTGATGGTGGGGATGTTTGAGGAGGCGACAGGGAAGGGGGTGCTACATAAACATTGGGGCAGGCCTTAATCTCCTTGTTGTTAAAGAAAGAGAAGGACCCGATGGACTGTGGGTCATACAGGCCTCTATCGCCACTGAGTGTTGATGCAAAGATATTGGCGAAGGTACTAGCTGCTCGATTGGAGGGGTGCCTCCCGAAGGTGATAGGGGAGGACCAACTGTGGTTCGTGAAAGGGAGGCAGCTATTCTCAATTATTAGGAGGTTATTAAATGTAATCATAATGGCGGCTAAGGGAAAAGAGACGGAGGTGGTGGTTGCGCTTGGCGCGGAAAAGGCTTTTGATCAAGTAGAATGGGGGTATTTGATAGCGGTTCTTGAGAGGTTTGGGATCGCCCGAGATTCACGCAGTGGGTACGGCTCTTATATAAGGAACCGAGGGCAAGTGTCAGCAAAAACAATACGAGTTTGGGGTACTTTGCTCTTCACCGGGGGACCAGGCAGAGGTATCCTATGTCCCCTCTGTTATTTGCATTAGCGATAGAGCGTTTGGCCATCGCTTTAAACTGCTCGGGACTGTGGAAGGGAATAATACGGCGGGGGTGGGTGGGTGGTTTGAGGGGGGGGGGGGGTGGTGGTGGAACATAGGGTGTCTCTGTACACAGCCGATCTTCCTGTCCAGTGTGTGGCCCCTATTCCACAGGGCGGTAACCCACTTCAAGTATTTGGGGGTGCAGGTGGTGCGTGACTAGGGGGTGGGGGGCCACCATAGGAAAAATTTTACTGGCTTGGTGGGGAGGGTGAAAACGGATTTGGCAAGGTGGGATAGCCTCCCTCTGTCACTGGCTGGTCGGGTACAGGTGATTAAAACAAATGTGCTGCTGCGGTTTTTGTTCCTGTTTCAGTGCCTGCCGGTCATTTTGCCAAAGGTTTTTTCAAGGAAGTGGACAAGCTGATCACCTTGTTTATTTGGGTGGTGAAAGATAGCCAGGGTTTGGAAATGGTCCTGCGGAGAGGGCGGCAGGCACGGGGGCTGGGCCTCCCAAATTTATTATCCTACTTTTGGGCGGCGAATGCCGAAAAGGTGAGGAGTTGGGTTAGGGAGGGCGGGGGAGAGTCTCAGTGGGTTAGAATGGAGAAGAGTCTGTGCAGGGGGTCGGGGCTGAGGGCATTGGTAACAGCGCCTCTCCCGATGGCCCCAGGTAAATACCCTGGGAGTCCGGTGATGGTGGCAACACTGAAGATTTGGAGGCAGTTGAGGCAGCACTTTAAGCTGGGGACTGGGTCAGGGAAGATGCTGATTAGGGGGAACCATAGGTTTGAGCCAGGGAAGCTGGACGGGATGTTTCGGAGATGGGGCGGGGGTGGGGGTTGGGTATTAAAAGACCTGTTCCTTGGGGGATGTTTTGCGAAGTTGGAAGAGTTGGTGGAGAAGTATGGATTAGAACATAGAACATAGAACATAGAACAATACAGCGCAGTACAGGCCCTTCGGCCCACGATGTTGCACCGAAACAAAAGCCATCTAACCTACACTATGCCATTATCATCCATATGTTTATCCAATAAACTTTTAAATGCCCTCAATGTTGGCGAGTTCACTACTGTAGCAGGTAGGGCATTCCACGGCCTCACTACTCTTTGCGTAAAGAACCTACCTCTGACCTCTGTCCTATATCTATTACCCCTCAGTTTAAAGTTATGTCCCCTCGTGCCAGCCATATCCATCCGCGGGAGAAGACTCTCACTGTCCACCCTATCCAACCCCCTGATCATTTTGTATGCCTCTATTAAGTCTCCTCTTAACCTTCTTCTCTCCAACGAAAACAACCTCAAGTCCGTCAGCCTTTCCTCATAAGATTTTCCCTCCATACCAGGCAACATCCTGGTAAATCTCCTCTGCACCCGCTCCAAAGCCTCCACGTCCTTCCTATAATGCGGTGACCAGAACTGTACGCAATACTCCAAATGCGGCCGGACCAGAGTTCTGTACAGCTGCAACATGACCTCCCGACTCCGGAACTCAATCCCTCTACCAATAAAGGCCAACACTCCATAGGCCTTCTTCACAACCCTATCAACCTGGGTGGCAACTTTCAGGGATCTATGTACATGGACACCTAGATCCCTCTGCTCAGCCACACTTTCAAGAACTTTACCATTAGCCAAATATTCCGCATTCCTGTTATTCCTTCCAAAGTGAATCACCTCACACTTCTCTACATTAAACTCCATTTGCCACCTCTCAGCCCAGCTCTGCAGCTTATCTATATCCCTCTGTAACCTGCTACATCCTTCCACACTATCGACAACACCACCGACTTTAGTATCATCTGCAAATTTACTCACCCACCCTTCTGTGCCTTCCTCTAGGTCATTGATAAAAATGACAAACAGCAACGGCCCCAGAACAGATCCTTGTGGTACTCCACTTGTGACTGTACTCCATTCTGAACATTTCCCATCAACCACCACCCTCTGTCTTCTTTCAGCTAGCCAATTTCTGATCCACATCTCTAAATCACCCTTAATCCCCAGCCTCCGTATTTTTTGCAATAGCCTACCGTGGGGAACCTTATCAAACGCTTTGCTGAAATCCATATACACCACATCAACTGCTCTACCCTCGTCTACCTGTTCAGTCACCTTCTCAAAGAACTCAATAAGGTTTGTGAGGCATGACCTACCCTTCACAAAGCCATGCTGACTATCCCTGATCATATCATTCCTATCTAGATGATTATAAATCTTGTCCCTTATAATCCCCTCCAAGACTTTACCCACTACAGACGTGAGGCTCACCGGTCTATAGTTGCCGGGGTTGTCTCTGCTCCCCTTTTTGAACAAAGGGACCACATTTGCTGTCCTCCAGTCCTCTGGCACTATTCCTGTAGCCAATGATGACATAAAAATCAAAGCCAAAGGTCCAGCAATCTCTTCCCTGGCCTCCCAGAGAATCCTAGGATAAATCCCATCAGGTCCCGGGGACTTATCTATTTTCAGCCTGTCCAGAATTGCCAACACCTCTTCCCTACGTACCTCAATGCCATCTATTCTATTAGCATGGGGCTCAGCATTCTCATCCACAACATTATCTTTTTCCTGAGTGAATACTGACGAAAAATATTCATTTAGTATCTCGCCTATCTCTTCAGACTCCACACACAATTTCCCATCCCTGTCCTTGACTGGTCCTACTCTTTCCCTCGTCATTCGCTTATTCCTGACATACCTATAGAAAGCTTTTGGGTTTTCCTTGATCCTTCCTGCCAAATACTTCTCATGTCCCCTCCTTGCTCGTCTTAGCTCTCTCTTTAGATCCTTCCTCGCTACCTTGTAACTATCCATCGCCCCAACCGAAACTTCACACTTCATCTTCACATAGGCCTCCTTCTTCCTCTTAACAAGAGATTCCACTTCCCTGGTAAACCACGGTTCCCTCGCTCGACGCCTTCCTCCCTGTCTGACCGGTACATACTTATCAAGAACACGCAGTAGCTGATCCTTGAACAAGCCCCACTTATCCAGTGTGCCCAACACTTGCAGCCTACTTCTCCACCTTATCCCCCCCAAGTCACGTCTAATGGCATCATAATTGCCCTTCCCCCAGCTATAACTCTTGCCCTGCGGTGTATACTTATCCCTTTCCATCATTAACGTAAACGTCACCGAATTGTGGTCACTGTCCCCAAAGTGCTCTCCTACCTCCAAATCCAACACCTGGCCTGGTTCATTACCCAAAACCAAATCCAACGTGGCCTCGCCTCTTGTTGGCCTGTCAACATATTGTTTCAGGAAACCCTCCTGCACACACTGTACAAAAAACGACCCATCTATTGTACTCGAACTATATCTTTTCCAGTCAATATTTGGAAAGTTAAAGTCTCCCATAATAACTACCCTGTTATTTTCGCTCATATCCAGAATCATCTTCGCCATCCTTTCCTCTACATCCCTAGAACTATTAGGAGGCCTATAAAAAACTCCCAACAGGGTGACCTCTCCTTTCCTGTTTCTAACTTCAGCCAATACTACCTCGGAAGAAGAGTCCCCATCTAGCATCCTCTCCGCCACCGTAATACTGCTCTTGACTAGCAGCGCCACACCTCCCCCTCTTTTGCCTCCTTCTCTGAGCTTACTAAAACACCTAAACCCCGGAACCTGCAACATCCATTCCTGTCCCTGCTCTATCCATGTCTCCGAAATGGCCACAACATCGAAGTCCCAGGTACCAACCCACGCTGCCAGTTCCCCTACCTTGTTTCGTATACTCCTGGCATTGAAGTAGACACACTTCAAACCACCTACCTGAACGCTGGCCCCCTCCTGCGACGTCAAATCTGTGCTCCTGACCTCTATACTCTCATTCTCCCTTACCCTAAAACTACAATCCAGGTTCCCATGCCCCTGCTGCATTAGTTTAAACCCCCCCAAAGAGCACTAACAAATCTCCCCCCCAGGATATTTGTGCCCCTCAGGTTCAGATGTAGACCATCCTGTCTGTAGAGGTCCCACCTTCCCCAGAAAGAGCCCCAGTTATCCAAAAATCTGAAACCCTCCCGCCTGCACCATCCCTGTAGCCACGTGTTTAAATGCTCTCTCTCCCTATTCCTCATCTCACTATCACGTGGCACGGGCAACAACCCAGAGATAACAACTCTGTTTGTTCTAGTTCTGAGCTTCCATCCTAGCTCCCTGAAAGCCTGCCTGACATCCTTGTCCCCTTTCCTACCTATGTCGTTGGTGCCAATGTGGACCACGACTTGGGGCTGCTCCCCCTCCCCCCTAAGGACCCGGAAAACACGATCCGAGACATCACGTACCCTTGCACCTGGGAGGCAACATACCAAACGTGAGTCTCTCACGCTCCCACAAAATCTCCTATCTGTGCCCCTGACTATAGAGTCCCCAATTACTAATGCTCTGCTCCTCTCCCCCCTTCCCTTCTGAGCAACAGGGACAGACTCCGTGCCAGAGGCCCGTACCCCATGGCTTACCCCTGGTAAGTCGTCCCCCCCACAAGTATCCAAAGCGGTATACTTGTTTCTCAGGGGAACGACCGCAGGGGATCCCTGCACTGACTGTTTTTTCCCAGTCCCTCTTACAGTTACCCACCTATCTCCAATCTTTGGTGTAACTAATTCCCTGAAGCTGCTATCTATGACCCCTTCTGCCTCCCGAATGATCCGAAGTTCTTCCAACTCCAGCTCCAGTTCCCTAACTCGGTCTTGGAGGAGCTGGAGATGGCAGCACTTCCTGCAGGTAAAATCAGCAGGGACACTAACTGCATCCCTCACCTCAAACATCCTGCAGGAGGAACATTGTACTCCCTTCCCTGCCATTCCTCTAACTTTCTACCAAGATCTGGCTAACAACTAAATTAAATTTTTATAAAAAATAATAATAATATAATAAAAATATGGTACTTACCTCAGACCAATGGGTTTTATTATTAGGTTAGAGGAGGAGGGCGGGTGGGAGACACTACACGTGTAGTGTCTCGGGTTTCCTCTCCACCAGAATTTATTGGTGAGGGTCTTCCCAGACGTCCGCGGGTCGACTTCCTGATCCCGCCTAAAAAACTAATTTAAAGAAAAGAGAAAAAGTCTCAGCTCCTGCTGAAACTGACTCACCACTCACCAGCTGCTCTCACGCCGCCGAAATCGACTGGCCTGCCCCTGCAAAGAGAAGTGCTTTTAAAGGTTGACTTACCTCCCAGCACCCTCCTTCCGCAATGCTCCCGCTGAAACTGACTAACCAGCTGCTCTCACGCCGCCGAAATCGACTGGCCTGCCCCTGCAAAGAGAAGTGCTTTTAAAGGTTGACTTACCTCCCAGCACCCTCCTTCCGCAATGCTCCCGCTGAAACTGACTAACCAGCTGCTCTCACGCCGCCGAAATCGACTGGCCTGCCCCTGCAAAGAGAAGTGCTTTTAAAGGTTGACTTACCTCCCAGCACCCTCCTTCCGCAATGCTCCCGCTGAAACTGACTAACCAGCTGCTCTCACGCCGCCGAAATCGACTGGCCTGCCCCTGCAAAGAGAAGTGCTTTTAAAGGTTGACTTACCTCCCAGCACCCTCCTTCCGCAATGCTCCCGCTGAAACTGACTAACCAGCTGCTCTCACGCCGCCGAAATCGACTGGCCTGCCCCTGCAAAGAGAAGTGCTTTTAAAGGTTGACTTACCTCCCTTGGGGCAGGGGGAAGGGTTTAGGTACCTGCAGCTCCGAGACTTTGCTAGGAAGGAGGTTCAGAGCTTCCTGATGGCGCCGGCACCCTTATTGTTAGATCATAGAAGTCATAGAATTTACAGTGCAGAAGGAGGCCATTCGGCCCATCGAGTCTGCACCGACTCTTGGAAAGAGCACCCTACCGAAGCCCACACCTACACCCCATCCCCGTAACCCAGTAACGCCGCCCAACACTAAGGGCAATTTTGGACACCAAGGGCAATTTAGCATGGCCAATCCACCTAACCTGCACATCATTGGACTGTGGGAGGAAACCGGAGCACCCGGAGGAAACCCACGCACACACGGGGAGAACGTGCAGACTCCGCACAGGCAGTGACCCAAGCCGGGAATCGAACCTGGGACCCTGGAGCTGTGAAGCAATTGTGCTAACCACTATGCTACCGTGCTGCCCACGGTTGGAAGAGGTATTGACGGCAGGGGGAATGGGGGAAGGGGGTGGTGTCAGTGATCTACAGGAGGAATTTGGGGGCGGGCGAGGTGTCCATGGAGGGGATCAAAGCCAAGTGGGAGGAAGAGTTGGGGGAGGTTATGGAAGATGGTTTGTGGTGTGAGGTGCTCCAGAGGGTGAACACCAACCTCATGCGAGGTTGGGGCTGAGACAGCTGAAGGTTGTGTATAGGGCGCCCTTCACGAGGGGCGAGGATGAGCCGACTCTTTGAGGGAGTGGAGGACATATGTGAGCGATGTAGTTGGAGCCCCGCAAACCATGTACAAATGTTTTGCGCCTGTCTGAAGCTGGAGAAGTATTGGAGGGAGGTTTTCAGTGTCATCTCCGGGTAGTGCACGTGAACATGAAACCAGGGCTCCTAGAAGCCATTTTCGGGGTGCCGGACCGGTCCAGGCTGCAGGCGGGTGTGGGAGCAGATGTTTTAGCCTTCGCCTCGCTGATTGCCCAGAGGCAGGCCCTGTTGGGGTGGAGGTCAGCTTCTTCGCCCTGTGCCTCGGCTTGGCGGGTGGGCCCACTGGAATTTCTGACTCTCGAGCAGGTGAAGTTTGAGCTGAGGGGGATGAAGGAAGAATTCTACAATTCATGGCGACTATTTATTATGCAATTTTGAGAATTGGTTGCCATCGAACATGAGGGGGAGAAGGACGGGTTGGGGTTATTGTTGGTCTTGATTATACTGTTTACTGATTGACTGTTAATTTTCATTATTACTTGCAATGTACGGGTGATGTTTTGCTCTGTTTACTGAACTGTTTGGGGGATTGGTATTGTAGTAGTTTTTGTTTGTTGTTTATTTCATGAAAATGTTGAAAATGAGGAGAATTTAAAAAATCAGAGATCAGCGGGGCTCTACAAATGATAACTTGTAAAGGCAAGAAATTTGAGAGATGTAGACAGGCAAATCCACAGGGAGGGTACCAAAGAGACTGAACAGTCTCTGTTCAGGGGAACAAAGCTAGTTCTCCATCCAACAGTCAGACAGGCCAGTTCCACCTATAATCTGAGCCATGGTGGCCAGTTCCATCGGACACTTTGAAGCCACAGCAGATTGCAGATATTCTCCTCTGATTGATGCAGTATTGTACCTTCGCTGAATCAGCAAGAGGCGTTTCCCAGACTTTGCCACCTAAGTGGTATTGTGTGATAAGTATGTGTTAGTATGTACTACGTACGACACGGTAAGACGCTGTTCCTTGACCACCTATCCCAGCGCACAAAAGATTCGCCTAGCTGCAGGATCCCACTCCGTACAGATCCAGGGATTCTGCATAGTTACCCTTACGGTGCAGGGGAGGGAGTTCAAAAACTACAAACTTAACGTCCTTCCCCAACTCTGTGCCCCCACCTTGCTGGGATTAGATTTCCAATGTAATCTACAGAGCCTTACGTTCAAATTCGGCGGACCCATACCCCCACTCACTATCTGCGGCCTCGCAACCCTCAAAGTGCAACCCCCGTCCTTGTTTGCGAACCTCACCCCGGATTGCAAACCCGTCGCCACTAGGAGCAGACGGGAACGTGGCCCGCAACCCATGTTGATCAACCAGACGCGTACCCTCTCCCCCACATATCCGACATGGTCAATCGGATTGCCTAATATAAAGTCTTCTCCACCGTGGACCTCAAGTCCGCCTACCATCAGCTCCCCATCCGCCCAAGTGACCGCAAGTACACAGCCTTCGAGGCAGACGGGCGATTATACCATTTCCTACGGGTCCCTATTGGCGTCACAAACGGGGTCTCGGTCTTCCAACGGGAGATGGACCGAATGGTTGATCAACATGGGTTGCGGGCCACGTTCCCGTATCTCGACAATGTAACCATCTGCGGCCACGATCAGCAGGACCACGACGCCAACCTCCAGAAATTCCTCCAGACCGCCAAAGCCTTGAACCTCACGTACAACGAGGACAAGTGCGTTTTTAGCACCGACCGGCTAGCCATTCTGGGCTACATAGTACGCAATGGGATAATAGGCCCCGACCCCGAACGTATGCGCGCACTCATGGAATTTCCCCTCCCGCACTGCCCAAAAGCCCTGAAACGCTGCTTGGGGTTCTTTTCGTACTACGCCCAGTGGGTCCCCCAGTACGCAGACAAGGCCCGCCCCCTAATACAGACCACGACCTTCCCTCTGTCGACAGAGGCTTGCCAGGCCTTCAGCCGCATCAAAGCGGATATCGCAAAGGCCACGATGCGCGCCATCGACGAGTCCCTCCCCTTCCAGGTCAAGAGCGACGCCTCCGACGTAGCTCTAGCGGCCACCCTTAACCAAGCGGGCAGACCCGTGGTCTTTTTCTCCCGGACCCTCCACGCCTCAGAAATCCGCCACTCTTCAGTAGAAAAGGAAGCCCAAGCCACAGTGGAAGCTGTGCGACATTGGAGGCATTACCTGGCCGGCAGGAGATTCACTCTCCTCACGGACCAACGGTCGGTAGCTTTCATGTTCGATAATGCACAGCGGGGCAAAATTAAAAATGACAAGATCTTAAGGTGGAGGATCGAGCTCTCCACCTTCAACTATGAGATCTTGTACCGTCCCGGAAAGCTGAACGAGCCGTCCGATGCCCTATCCCGCGGCACATGTGCCAACGCACAAATTAACCGCCTCCAAACCCTCCACGAGGACCTCTGCCACCCGGGGGTCACTCGGTTTTACCACTTCATCAAGTCCCGCAATCTCCCATACTCTTTAGAGGAGGTCCGTACAGTCACAAGGGACTGCCACATCTGCGCGGAATGCAAGCCGCATTTTTTCAGGCCAGATGGAGCGCACCTGATTAAGGCTTCCCGCCCCTTTGAACGCCTCAGTCTCGATTTCAAAGGGCCCCTCCCCTCCACCGACCGCAACGCATATTTTCTTAATGTAGTGGACGAATACTCTCGCTTCCCTTTCGCCATTCCCTGCTCTGACATGACCGCGGCCACAGTCATTAAAGCCCTGAACAGCATCTTCACACTGTTCGGTTACCCCGCATACGTCCACAGCGACAGGGGGTCCCCTTTCATGAGTGATGAGCTGCGCCAGTTCCTGCTCAGCAAGGGCATAGCCTCAAGCAGGACGATCAGCTACAACCCCCGGGGGAACGGGCAAGTAGAAAGGGAGAACGGCACGGTCTGGAAGGCCGTCCTACTGGCCCTACGGTCCAGGGATCTCCCAGTTTCACGGTGGCAGGAGGTCCTCCCGGACGCTCTCCATTCCATCCGGTCGTTATTATGTACGAGCACTAATCAAACGCCCCACGAGCGTCTCCTTGTCTTCCCTAGGAGGTCCTCCTCTGGAACGTCGCTGCCGACCTGGCTGGCGGCCCCAGGACCCATCCTGCTCCGAAAGCATGTGCGGGCACATAAGGCGGACCCGTTGGTCGAAAGGGTTCACCTCCTCCACGCAAACCCCCAGTACGCCTACGTGGAGTACCCCGACGGCCGACAGGACACGGTCTCCCTGCGGGATCTGGCGCCCGCCGGCAACATGCACACCCCCCCCGACACCATCAACCCAACCCCCCCCCTTCCTGCCACCGCCGCACCCCGCAACCGCCCCCTTCCCAGGAGGATCGGTCCACCTCCCTTTTGCACCGACAGCTGAAACCGTACGGCTCCTGGAGGCGACAACACTGGTACAATGCACCACCACCACCGCCGGGGCCGAGGCGATCGACACGGACGACCAGACCGCCCGACCGACTCGTGGCGTCGATGTAACACAAATATGGACTGTTCACAAGAACATTTTGCTTTTCTTCCTATACCCTCTGTAAATAGTTGCAACAGGACGAAATTGTCCAATACTGTATTGCCATGTGAATGTTTTATCCTCCCAGGACCAGCCCTGTAAACCCTTACCACCATACGAAGCATCACCCCGCCGGGTTCATTTTTGACAAGGGGTGAATGTGGTAGTATGTATTGGGGGTCATGTGGGACTGGAAGCCCTAATGTCATTGGCTGACAGATCCCGGGTCCTGGTTGGCCGTTGACCTCAAGCTCCGCCCTGAAGGCGGAGTATAAGAAGCCGGAGTCTTCCCCCGCAGGCCAGTTTACTATCGAGCTGCTGGGGAACAGACACGCTTAATAAAGCCTCATCGACTTCACTCTATTCGTCTCATGGAGTCTTTGTGCGCTACAAAGTATTAGCTAGATTCAACCTATATAGAGTTACTAAAATTGGAGGTTGCTTAGGAAGGGCAGCACGGTAGCATGGTGGTTAGCACAATTGCTTCACTCTTGCAGGTAACAACAGCGGGGTTCTTAACACTTCCATCTGACCTGATGAGTGCAAGATGAAAAGCTTCAGTGACCTGTTTCTCTCGTCAGCAGTACTAAAGGTGCAAGTGTTGAGGTACTTTTGCCGGATACTGGACTCATTTCTCCGATCTTATAAATATCTCATCAACCAAAGAAGATTGTAGTTTAGTCGGGCAGTATGGTCGGCGCGGGCTTGGAGGGCCGAAGGGCCTGTTCCTGTGCTGTACATTTCTTTGTTCTTTGTTCTTTGTTCTTTGTACTGTGTGAATAGTCCTTTCTACATCTTCACTATAACCGCGCTGCTGGCCTCGCTCTACATCACTAACTAGCTGTCCAGCCAACTGAGCTAAACCGGCCCCCCCCCGAAGATGAGTACGAGGATGAACCGAATAGAGATGGGAGAGAATTAAGGATGAATTGCAGGGCAAGGGAGAAATGAATGGCAACGTGGTTTTGTTGATGGTAATGCCCCCATGCTGCTGGGTTGGCATGGATACTGCCATTGCTGACCTTGTTTCTTCATTGTGAAACTTCACCCAGTATTGCCAAGTGAGAATCCTTAGTATTGCGGTTATACTAGGAATTCCCCTGTGGAACTGAGCTCAACCCAGGAGTGAAGCAGCAACTCCAGGCAGCTGCTGCCTCTCACTGTTCCCGTTTCCTTTTTTAGATTAAAGGTCAACAGTTGAATTAAAAGGTCTTCAAAAATGCAGCATGTGTGACGTTAAAAGCAAATGTAAAATTTCCAGAGATGCATAACCCGAGACTGTGAGTGTGTGTGTGTGTGTGTGTGTGTGTGTGTGTGGTGGTGGTGGCCGGGATTTGGAGAAGTTTGAAATGACTTCTGATGGCAATGGAGGACCACCTCTTTTGCACTGGACAGAATTTAGAGTCTTTTAGACGTGTTCCAGATCGTAAATCTCGCCTGAAGGCAATATTGCTGATCTCTTTTATTTTTCTCAGCAGTAACTCACCCCAAGCTCCCAGAGCACCAGCTGCATTGTTATGATAAACAGAATATGGGCACCTGACTCGGGAAAACAAGGAGATTATGCAGACGTGTCGGGGAGTAGGAACGGTGAGAGCTGATTTACCTGTCACGAGATCCCTAAATGCAGCAGCTGAAAGTTTGTGTCTTTTTATCATCTATTTCTATTCCAGGTAATAATATTTTACTCCATTAGGAACAAAGGAGATGAAATAGGCCACCTGGCCCATTGATCACGGCTGACCATCTACCGCCACACAATGTTCCCCCACTTTCTCCATATTCCTTGATGACATTTAGTATTCAACAATCTATCGATTTCTGTCTTGAACATGCTCAGTGATTGAGCTTCCACAACCCTCTGGGGTAGAGAATTTCACAGATCCATCGCCCTCTGAGTGACGGAATTCCTCCTTATCTCAGACTTAAGTGGCCTGCCCCCTATTCTGAGTCCCCAAATTGCATGGGTCCTTTTTCTTTCGAACTTTTAGCCACTTCACATTTTGCTCCCTTATTCATTGTTCTCTGTTGCTTTCAGTTACCCCTTTTAACTTTCACATCCTAGCTGCTTGCTAACCCCTAACTCAATTTTTTTTCTCAGACTTGCATCGGTTTTGGGATCAGCACCTCGCGTTCTCTGGGATAAGCACCTTCACATTTCTAATCAGACTTTGGTAGTCCTCTCTTTGAACTGTTAAAAGTATTGGGCCTGAAATTCCTGTCGTATTTTCTAGTGGGAAATCAGCAGATTCACGGAGAAATGGTCGAAATAGGCACAGTGGATCGCTGAGTACAGGTTCACCCCATTTTTCAGCAACGCAATGCATGCTTATGGCTATTCTCGCATTAAGAGTTGGCCTCAATTTTTCAGCTCAGAGATATATGTTTAAGGTTATACTCTCCTTGTAACTTGGCTCATGGAGACCAAGCGGGTGATATGGGTCACGTTGCCCAGACGATGTGCGGGAATTTAAGACATGTCCGCACAGAGCACATCACGCATGGTGATTGACGAACAGAAATGGCTCTCTTCAAACACCAGCCATTCACATTTTATACTGTGCGTACAAGTCGATCCATGTTTTTGAAAAGGTTTTCTGAAGCTTCAGGTGTCGACGTCTACCCCGCAATCTACGGAACAGGAAATGTTGCTGGGGTTGATAAAAGATAAACTTTTCTCTGGGGAGAACAGAAATGGTGAAGATGGAGCTGGGCCATTTGGGAGGAAAATCAGGAAATATTTTTCACGCAACTTACAGAAATCTAAAGTTCTCTCCTCAAAATGTCCGTGAATGCTGGTGGGCAATTGGATCTTTGAATCAGAGGTTGATTTTTGGTAAGTAAGGCTAGCAAGGTATATCTAGCCAAGGTGGGGAATCGAGGAGGTGCGTATCAGCTGTGATTTAACTGAATGGCAGAGCAAATTGCAGGATTAAATGGCCTAATCCTGCATCCACCTTCCTCCAAAACCTCTGACAAATGATAAGGGCATTACTGTGATGAAGTAAATGCCTAGAATATGTGCACAGCCTCTGCAGTGAGCATTGAACCTGGAAATTTTGATTTATTTTAAAGGTGAGAATCCTACAAATAAACCATGCAGATTATGCAATATTCTAATCATATATTGAAGTGCAAAACACTATATTATGCAAATCAGGTGGATTGGCCATGCTAAATTGTCCTTGGTGTCCAAGAAAGGTTGGGTGGGGTTACTGGAATAGGGTGGAGGTATGGGCTTGGGTTGGGGGCTCTTTCCAAGAGCCAGTGCAGAGATGATGGGCCGAATGGCCTCCTTCTGCACTGTAAATTCTATGATTCTATGATTATGTGTTGAAACTCAAAATGAATAAGAAATTTTGATTCCTCTGGAATATATTATCCTAAAGACCCCTCAATAAAAACCTTTAACTCTATGTTAAAATGTTGCAATATAAAAATAAACTTGCATTTACTCAGCATCTTCCTGTCATCAGGACATCCCCAAGGTGCTAATGAATTACTTTTGAAGTTCCATCACTGTTAAGTAGGTGACTGGGGCAATGAGGGGCATGGGCAGGGTGGATAGGGAGCAGCTGTTCCCGTCGTTGAAGGGTCAGTCACAAGGGGATACAATTTCGAGGGGGATTTGAGGAAAAACATTTTTACCCAGGGGGTGGTGATGGTCTGGAATGCGCCGCCTGGGAGGGTGGTAGAGGCGGTTACCTCACATCCTTTAAAAAGTACCTGGATGAGCAACGCATAACATTCAAGACTATGGGTCATGTGCTGGCAAAAGGGATTAGGTAGGTAGGTCCTGTATTTTTCACTTGTCGGTGCAGACTCGATGGGCCGAAGGGCCTCTTCTGCACTGTGATTCTGTGAACGGAAGCAGTCAGTTTGAACACAGCGAGGTCCCAACAAAGAAGATAAAGGACCAGTTTTGGTGGTATGGGTTAAGGGATAAATAATGTGCCAGGATATCAGGGGAACTCCGCTCTTCAAACAATGCTGTTGGATCTTTTGCATCTGCTCGGCAAGGCAAGCAGGGCCTTGGTTTAACGTTTCATCCAAATTACGGCCCCTATAACAGTGCTTCCTTGGTACTGTACTGAAGTGTGGCTTAAGCCCTGTAATGGAGCTTAAAACTATGACCTTCAAATTCAAAGACACAAGTGTGACTAACTGAGCCAAGACAAACACAAATAAGCTGCTTAAAACGCACTAATCTAATCAGACATGATTTGTCTTGTTTCCCTGGTATCCATTATATCCAAATAATTTCGGGGGTCCAATGGAAGACGAAATAAAGGTCTGTTCTGAACTGAATGTTGTCTTTTGTCCTGTTGCTCCTTGCTTATATTTTATAGTTTTAATTAGAAAACTACAATTATTTCTGAAGATTTTTGGACTAAATCAACTGATGTTTAAAGGAATTCTGAGGTTGAAGCAGACAAATTATGAAAAACCAAGATTGCTGATGGGATAAGCAATTACAATGACTTTTATCACAAGAGATGTAGGGCAGGAAACCCAAGCAATAAAATTCTTCATAGTCCCGGGTGGTCATAGACTGCTTTCCCCTTTGAGGGGGGAGAGCTGACTGACTGACTGACTGACTGAGGGTCACCACGCTTCAGGCGAGGGGCAAGGCTGAGAAGGTGGAGCCTTCATTAATAACCTCAGCCAGTACGGGAATTGAACTCACGCTGTTGGCCCTCACTCTGCATCGCGGACCAGCTCTCCGGCCAACTGAGCGAAACCAACCCTCACCCCAAGCGATTACTATTATAGCTGGTCAGAGCGCTCGTCAGACCTCACTTGAAATACTGTCGGAAATTATCAACTGATCGTTCACCACGTTAGTATCTGGGAGGAAGGGATGTAGTTATGCTGGAAGAGATGATACAGTCCTTGGCGATACGTTTAAGTCATTCTGACAGGCATTTAAAACATGATTATACTGATAGCAAATCGTTGTTCCTTCCAGAAGGGGAATCCAAAATAAATGAGCACAATCTTAGAATTTGGATTTACCTGATTCAATGGGAATCTAAAAAACAAAATCACCGTTTTCCGCCCACAGTCCAAAGATGTACAGATTAGGTTGATTGGCCATGCTAAATGTTCCCTTAGTGTAAGGGGTTATTGGGATAGGGTGGGGAAGTGGGCTTGGGTGGAGTGCTCTTTCAGAGGGTCGGTGCAGACTTGATGGGATGAATGGCCTCCTTCTTCACTGTAGCGATGCTATGATATAAATTTGTGGCGATCTGAAATGCATTGCCACAGAAGGCTCCCAATGCAGAATTAATTGATACGTTTAAAGCTGATGATACATTGCAGAGTTAAGCCTCTGCTTACCAGCCTTCCCTGAATCAGCACATTTATGCTGTTCTGATCCTTTCCTGAGTTATTGTGCCCTTACCTCTGCAGTTAGAAGGCTCTGGGATCAAGCCTCACTTCATATACTTGTGCACATATCGAGCCTGACACCTTTGTTTGACACTGATGGAGTGCTACATTGTTGGAGGTGGACGAGCTATTAAATATGGTGTGCATTACAGTTCATTAAGGGAGTCTGAATTACTGCGGCAATATTCGCAATGTAGTCTGGAGCTGTGGAGAGTGAGGGTAGAGGCTCCAACATTCTTTCCATCGCCTAGTTAAACAGGAATCTCTCCCACTTTTTTAAAAATTACTTCATCAGAGTTACAAAGCCAAAGCTCAGAGTGTGGACAGGCGCGAACCCCTAATCCAGCTCCTTGCCTGCTCCAGAAACTAATTCAAATTGAATCCAATTCATGGTCCCCACAAGAGAGACATGATCCAGGCATCACACCTGACCTCACGCTCATCTTAGCCAAAAGGCCGAGTTACCTCCCGATATCGGCATGCTGGAAGAATTTGTAGATTGATAATCAACCTACTTGACCAATTTATCAATGCACATTCCTTGGCCATTAAGTCCCCGGTAAGACTTGGCTCAGAGGCAGGTACATTAGCCATTGTATCACAACACCTCCTGCTATTAGACATAGGACCCATCAAACCTTTTAAATTTTTCAGTTGGATACAAGTGATCCTTTTAAAAAAAAAAAAAAATTTTATTGAAAATTTTTGGCCAACCATCACAGTACATTGTGTATTCTTTACACAGTAATATAACAATATAAATAACAATGGCCAGTTTTATAAACAAGAAATAAATAATATATAAACAAAAACAAAAACAAAACTAAATGGCAACTACCTTGTCCCAGATAAATATTCTCCAAAAATATGTTTTAACAGTCCAATATACAATTATCTATAACAACAACCTATACATATTATACTTATATATTAACATCCCTGAGAATCCCTCTGGTTCCTCCCCCCCCCTCCCCCCCCACCCCCTGGGCTGCTGCTGCTGTCTTCTTCTTTTCCATTCCCTCTATCTTTCTGTGAGGTATTCGACGAACGGTTGCCACCGCCTGGTGAACCCTTGAGCCGATCCCCTTAGGACGAACTTAATCCGTTCCAGCTTTATAAACCCTGCCATGTCATTTATCCAGGTCTCCACACCCGGGGGCTTGGCTTCCTTCCACATCAACAGTATCCTGCGCCGGGCTACTAGGGAGGCAAAGGCCAAAACATCAGCCTCTCTCGCCTCCTGCACTCCCGGCTCCTCTGCAACCCCAAATATAGCCAACCCCCAGCTTGGTTCGACCTGGACCCCCACTACCTTCGAAAGCACCTTTGTCACCCCCACCCAAAACCCCTGTAGTGCCGGACATGACCAGAACATGTGGGTGTGATTCGCTGGGCTTTTCGAGCATCTCGCACACCTATCCTCTACTCCAAAAAATTTGCTAAGCCGTGTTCCAGTCATGTGCGCCCTGTGTAACACCTTAAATTGTATCAGGCTTAGCCTGGCACACGAGGACGATGAGTTTACCCTACTTAGGGCATCAGCCCACAGCCCCTCCTCAATCTCCTCCCCCAGCTCTTCTTCCCATTTCCCTTTCAGCTCGTCTACCATAATCTCCCCCTCGTCTCTCATCTCCCTATATATGTCTGACACCTTACCGTCCCCCACCCATGTCTTTGAGATCACTCTGTCCTGTACCTCCTGCGTCGGGAGCTGCGGGAATTCCCTCACCTGTTGCCTCGTAAAAGCCCTCAGTTGCATATACTGGAATGCATTCCCTTGGGGCAACCCATATTTTTCGGTCAGCGCTCCCAGACTTGCAAACGTCCCATCTACAAACAGATCTCTCAATTGTGTTACTCCTGCTCTTTGCCATGTTCCAAATCCCCCATCCATTCTCCCCGGAGCAAACCTATGATTATTTCTTATCGGGGACCACACCGAGGCTCCCGTCTTTCCCCTATGCCGTCTCCATTGCCCCCAAATTTTCAGAGTAGCCACCACCACCGGGCTTGTGGTGTATTTCTTCGGTGAGTCCCCCTACAGGACGCCTTCTCCAATCTCTTCCACGCCGCTCCCTCCTCTTCTCCCATCCACTTACATACCATTGAGATGTTGGCGGCCCAGTAGTACTCACTCAGGCTCGGTAGCGCCAGCACCCCCCCTATCCCTACTACGCTGTAAAAATCCCTTCCTCACTCTCGGGGTCTTCCCGGCCCACACAAAACTCATGATACCCTTCTCAATCCTTTTGAAAAAAGCCTTCGTGATCACCACCGGGTGGCACTGAAACACAAAGAGGAATCTCGGGAGGACCATCATTTTAACCGCTTGTACCCTCCCTGCCAGTGACAGGGATACCATGTCCCATCTCTTGAAGTCCTCCTCCATCTGTTCCACCAACCGCGTTAAGTTTAACCTATGCAATGTACCCCAATTCTTGGCTATCTGGATCCCCAAGTAGCGAAAGTCCCTTGTTACCTTCCTCAGCGGTAAGTCCTCTCTTTCTCTGCTCTGCTCCCCTGGATGCACCACAAACAGCTCACTTTTCCCCATGTTCAGCTTATATCCTGAAAATTCTCCAAACTCCCCAAGTATCCGCATTATCTCTGGCATCCCCTCCGCCGGGTCCGCCACATACACCAATAAATCGTCCGCGTAAAGAGATACCCGGTGTTCCTCTCCTCCCCTGAGTACTCCCCTCCACTTCCTGGAACCCCTCAATGCTATTGCCAGGGGCTCAATCGCCAGTGCAAACAATAATGGGGACAGAGGACATCCCTGCCTCGTCCCTCTATGGAGCCGAAAATACGCAGATCCCCGTCCATTCGTGACCACGCTTGCCATCGGGGCCCTATACAGCAGCTGTACCCATCTAATATACTCATCTCCAAAGCCAAATCTCCTCAACACCTCCCACAAATAATCCCACTCCACTCTATCAAATGCTTTCTCGGCATCCATCGCCACCACTATCTCCGCTTCCCCCTCTGGTGGGGGCATCATCATTACTCCTAGCAGCCTCCGTATATTCGTATTCAGCTGTCTCCCCTTCACAAACCCAGTTTGGTCCTCATGAACCACCCCCGGGACACAATCCTCTACCCTCGTTGCCATTACCTTGGCCAGAATCTTAGCGTCCACATTCAGGAGGGAAATAGGTCTATAGGACCCGCATTGCAGCGGGTCTTTTTCCTTCTTTAGGAGAAGCGATATCGTTG
Organism: Scyliorhinus torazame; assembly: GCF_047496885.1. Lineage (NCBI taxonomy): Eukaryota > Metazoa > Chordata > Chondrichthyes > Carcharhiniformes > Scyliorhinidae > Scyliorhinus > Scyliorhinus torazame. Next base: position 33,787,988 of record NC_092709.1, read on the forward strand.
CCTCCGACATAGTCGGGGGCAGCTGTCCCCTTTCCTTTGCCTCATTAAAGGTTCTCATCAGTATCGGGGCAAGCAAGTCCACATATTTCCTATAAAATTCGACTGGAAATCCATCCGGTCCCGGAGCCTTCCCCGCCTGCATACTCCTAATTCCTTTCACTACTTCCTCTATCGTGATCTGTGCTCCCAGTCCCACCCTCTCCTGCTCCTCCACCTTAGGAAATTCCAGCCGGTCCAGGAAGCACATCATTCTCTCCTTCCCATCCGGGGGCCGAGCTTCGTATAATCTTTTATAGAATGCCTTGAACACTCCATTCACTCTCTCCGCTCCCCGCTCTATCTCTCCTTCCTCATCCCTCACTCCCCCTATTTCCCTCGCTGCTCCCCTTTTCCTCAATTGATGGGCCAGCAACCTGCTCGCCTTCTCCCCATACTCATACTGTACACCCTTTGCCTTCCTCCACTGTGCTTCTGCAGTACCCGTTGTCAGCAAGTCAAATTCTACGTGTAACCTTTGCCTTTCCCTGTACAGTCCCTCCTCCGGTGCCTCCGCATATTGCCTGTCCACCCTCAGAAGTTCTTGCAGCAACCGCTCCCGTTCCCTACTCTCCTGCTTTCCTTTATGTGCCCTTATTGATATCAGCTCCCCTCTAACCACTGCCTTCAGCACCTCCCAGACCACTCCCACCTGGACCTCCCCGTTATCATTGAGTTCCAAGTATTTTTCAATGCACCCCCTCACCCTTAGACACACCCCTTCATCTGCCATTAGTCCCATGTCCATTCTCCAGGGTGGACGCCCTTCTGTTTCCTCCCCTATCTCCAAGTCTACCCAATGTGGAGCGTGATCCGAAATGGCTATAGCCGTATACTCCGTCCCCCTCACCTTTGGGATCAACGCCCTTCCCAAAACAAAAAAGTATTCGCGAATAAACTTTGTGGACATAGGAGAAAAACGAAAACTCCTTACTCCTAGGTCTGCTAAATCTCCACGGATCTACTCCTCCCATCTGCTCCATAAAATCTTTAAGCACCTTGGCTGCAGCCGGCCTCCTTCCAGTCCTGGGTCTCGACCTGTCCAGCCCTGGCTCCAGCACCGTATTAAAATCTTCCCCCATTACCAACTTTCCCACCTCTAGGTCCGGGATGCGTCCTGGCATACGCCTCATAAAATTGGCATCATCCCAGTTCGGGGCATATACGTTTACCAAGACCACCGCCTCCCCCTGTAATTTGCCACTCACCATCACGTATCTGCCCCCGCTATCTGCCACTATGGTCTTTGCCTCAAACACAACCCGCTTCCCCACTAGTATAGCCACCCCCCTGTTTTTCGCATCTAGCCCCGAATGAAACACCAGCCCCACCCATCCTTTGCGTAGTCTAACCTGGTCTATAAGTTTCAAGTGCGTCTCTTGTAACATAACCACGTCTGCCTTAAGTTTCTTAAGGTGTGCGAGTACTCGTGCCCTCTTTATTGGCCCGTTCAGCCCTCTCACATTCCACATGATCAACCGGGTTGGGGGGCTTTTTACCCCCCCCCCCCCCCTTGTCGATTAGCCATCCCCTTTTTCCAGCTCCTCACCCGGTTCCCACGCAGCTGTGTCCCCCCCAGGCGGTGCCCCCCCCGCCCACCCCACCCCATTCCGGCTCCCCCTCTCCCCAGCAGCAGCAACCCAGTAACTCCCCCCTCCCACCTCCCCCGCTAGATCCCCCACTAGCGTAGTTACACCCCCCCATGTTGCTCCCAGAAGTCAGCAAACTCTGGCCGACCTCGGCTTCCCCCCGTGACCTCGGCTCGCACCGTGTGACGTCCCCTCCTTCCTGCTTCCCTATTCCCGCCATGATTATCATAGCGCGGGAACAAAGCCCGCGCTTCCCTTTTGGCCCCGCCCCCCATGGCCAACGCCCCATCTCCTCCACCTCCCTTCCTCCCTCCACCACCACCTGTGGAAGAGAGAAAAGTTACCACATCGCACGATTAATAACATAAAACTCATCTTTCCCCCCCTTTTTCCCCCTCTTCGCCCCCCATATTCGCCCCACCACTTTGTTTCAAACGTTCTTTTTTAATAACCCGCTTATTCCAGTTTTTCTTCCACAATAAAAGTCCACGCCTCATCCGCCGTCTCAAAGTAGTGGTGCCTCCCTTGATATCTGACCCACAGTCTTGCCGGTTGCAGCATTCCAAATTTTATCTTCTTTTTGTGAAGCACCGCCTTGGCCCGATTAAAGCTCGCCCTCCTTCTCGCCACCTCTGCACTCCAGTCTTGATATACGCGGATCACCGCGTTCTCCCACCTACTGCTCCGAGTTTTCTTTGCCCATCTAAGGACCATCTCTTTGTCCTTAAAACGGAGGAATCTCACCACTATGGCTCTAGGAATTTCTCCTGCTCTCAGTCCTCGCGCCATCACTCGGTATGCTCCCTCCACCTCCAGCGGACCCGCCGGGGCCTCCGCTCCCATTAACGAGTGCAGCATCGTGCTCACATATGCCCCGACGTCTGCTCCTTCTGCACCTTCAGGAAGACCAAGAATCCTCAAATTATTCCTCCTCGCGTTATTCTCCAGCACATCCAGTCTTTCCACACATCGTTTATGGTGTGCCTCGTGCATCTCCGTCTTCACCACCAGGCCCTGTATGTCGTCCTCATTCTCGGCTGCCTTTGCCTTCACGACCCGAAGCTCCCGCTCCTGGGTCTTTTGTTCCTCCTTTAGCCCTTCGATCGCCTGTAGTATCGGGGCCAACAGCTCCTTCTTCATTTCCTTTTTAAGTTCTTCCACGCAACATTTCAAAAACTCTTGTTGTTCAGGGCCCCATGTTAAACTGCCACCTTCCGTCGCCATCTTGGTTCTTGCTTGCCTTCCTTGCCGCTGCTCCAAAGGATCCACTGCAATCTGGCCACTTCCCTCTCCTTTTTCCATCCGTTTCCAGGGGGGATACCCTTCTGGTTTACCGCACAGTGCTTCTAGCCGTTAAAATTGCCGTTGGGGCTCTTATTGAGAGTCCAAAAGTCCGTTCCACCGGGAGCTGCTGAAACGTGCGACTTAGCTGGTCATCGCCGCACCCAGAATATTGATACAAGTGATCCTTTCATACCAATCCAAGAGGAGCAGGGAAGATCTCTCAAAGACCAGGTTATTGACTATAGTCAAGTCGGCACGGTGGCACAGTGGTTGACATTGCTGCCTCACAGCACCAGGGACCTGGGTTCGATTCCGACCACGGGTGACTGTCTGTGTGGAGTTTGCACATTCTCTCCGTGTCTGTGTGGGTTTCGTCCGGGTGCTCCGGTTTCCTCCCACAGTTCAAAGATGTGCAGGTTAGGTGGATTGTCCATGCTAAATTGTCCATTAGTGTCCAAAGGTTGGGTGGGGTTCCGGGGACAGGGCGAGGATTGGGCCTGTGTAGGGAGGCCTTTTGAATGGTCGGTGCAGACATGATAGGCCAAATAGCCTCCTTCCTCACTGTAGGGATTCTATGATTCTAAGTCCAACTCAACCTTTGATCCCCAAACCTGTCAACCTCAACGTAACTGTACGAACTTCCCTAGCCAGTGCTGCTGGGTCAGAGGTCACACACAAGGTCAGTGTAGGTCAAACTGATACTTTGTCCAATGCACCAAAGTAAAATACACGTGACGCATTTGACGTAGCCTCTCACATCACCAGGAATGTACTGGATTGTCCCGAGAAACCACGCTAACTGTAAGCAGAGTTGACTGTGTTGCCAAACATGTTTCACTTTCCCTTCTTTCTTTTCAAATGTCTTGAAGTTATAGTTAATGGAAGGGATATCTGCCTGAATATTGGCCCAAGAATGAAACACTTCATTTTGATTAGAATAGCAATCTATCTGACAACAGAATGCAGATTTTCATAATGGCCGCTTATGCATTCCCAACTTTCACCATCATGGGTGTCTTTGGCTTCCACGGCCTAGGCCCCATTCTCTGGAATTACCTCCGTCCACCTCACTGTCTTTCTCCCTTGCTTAAGAGCTTCTTAAAGCACACCTCTTTAACCAAGATTTTGGTCATCTGACCTAATTTTTCTTTGTGCGGAGCCGTGTCATACTTTGTTTTCTAATGCTCCTGAAAAGCACCTTGGGACATTCATTACACTAAAGGGACTACATAGATATAAGTTATCATTGGAATTTTAAGAATGAATAATTTTTCTGGCTGACAAATTTTACTATTAGCAACGGAGGTTTCGTACCTCCTTTAAGAAGGACAAATTTACATTTGAGGTGGTGAATGGCCTTGTTTTTCTGTAACTTGAGACCAGTGATATTGGAACCAGGCATAAGACAAACAGGGGGGAAAAATTTAAATGCTGAGGCAATCCAGTTGAAACTCTACTCGGCATGTTTTGTTGGCGCTGTTACAGTTGATATGAGAAAGTTATACAAACGCTTCTCAAAAGCTGAAAGAAGGCCATTCAGAGAGTGTGGTAATGCTGGCTGGCACACAGGCTTTTGCATCTATTTTTGCTTGTGGTGAGCAGCAGTCATCAAAAAGATACAAACGAGGGGGAAAACATCAACTGTTACAAATACGCATATAACTGCAGTCCATAATTTCACAACAAACTGTAAGCAAAGGAGATCCTTTGAGGGCATTATAGTGTTGAACAGCTATTTACAAAGTCACATGTGGGTCTATTAATTTGAATAGAGCCCCTAAGAGTGTCTTTGAAATGTAAAATAAACGTTGCCTGCCTTCTTTTGGTTATTTTCTGCGTCTCCACCTATTCTGCAGGTGCAAGGGTGAGCCGGTAATCTGATCGCCACTCTATATTGTGTAAATCTATTTTGTTCATTCACAGGATGTGGGTGTCACTGAGAGGCTAACATTGAGTGCCCATCCCATAATCGCCCTTGAGATTGTGGCGGTGGGCCACTTTCTTTAAACCGTCGCAGCCCTGCGAATGATGGCTTTTGTGACGTGTGACACACATGAATGGCTTGCTGTGACGGCCATTTCAGAGAGCATTTAAGAGTCAACTACACTGCTTTGGGTCTGGAGTCCAAAATAGATCAGATCGGGCAAGGACAACAGATTTTCTTCCCTAAAGGACTCTAGTGAGTTGGTTGAGGTTTTACACCAACCTGGTTGTCACTTGGCCATTGTTATTAATGCTAGTCATTTATTGCAGATTTAATTACCTGAATTTAAATTTCTAACTTCCATGGTGGGATTGGTGTCGTGATTCCAGACTATTAATCCAGGACTCTGGATTACTACACTTAGTAATATATGCATCCATACCTTCCAATTGGCTTTTACGAGATTATAGTGTGAACATTTCGGAATGTTCCACTTGCTGATTTATTTACCTGTTTCAAAGAAGAAGTGACTCTCTGACTTTCAATGGCCCAGCTATGAGGAAAACGTTCCTCTGTCCACCACTTGTGTTATCATAAATGCAAATATAAGGAACTCAGTTATAATTTCTTCACCAAGGAGCGAGAATCCGTCTCGATAAGGAAGAAAAAAGACACAACTGCTTCCTGCGATGTGGTAATAATGTACCGATAAAGGAACCTATTGTACCAGTCGCCTGCAGGAAGTTGTTTTCAATACCTTCCCTTCTTGAAACTACTGAATCATGGTCTGAAGGCTAGTCATATTCAGCACAAAATGTTAACTCAGGTTTTCTCTCCAAAAATATTAGCGGACTTGCTGAGTATTTCCAGCGCTTTCTGTTTTGAATCGTTCGGTTCCTCCGAAATAAATCAACTTCTTGGGCTACTTCACCCAGGTTCTTCTGGGATTCCAGGTTTTGAGACACAAGGGGCTATTTGATAAGATGGGGTGTTACAGCCAATCCCCTTGCACTTCCTCTTTATCGTTGACACACACTTTCAGCAGAAGTCCCACAGGAATGCAGTCTCTGGCTGATTCTTGCTCTCCCAGTCCCTTGCCACAAAGTCCACTTGCAGTGGCCATTCTTTGAATTTTGAACTTAAACATTCACGCCTTCCACCACCAGGGCAATGTGGCTACTGTGTGTACCATCTACAACTTGAACTTCAGCAATTCGCCAAGGGTCCTTCTACAGCACCTTCCAAACCAGCGACCGTTGTCACCTAGAAGGATGAGGACATCAGATACAGGTAAGCAACAACACCTGGAAATCTCTTCATGGCCACCTTGAGACAAGAGGATTTCTTTTTAGTGTCTACTATCTGGACCTGTAGATCTTCTTTCTCCCCATTGCTCTGGACTCTCAGCTTAATTTGTCCTCTTGCACTCTGCGCTACCGTGGGGCAGCACGGTAGCATAGTGGTTAGCACAGTTGCTGCACAGCACCAGGGTCTTAGGTTCGATGCCCGGCTTGGGTCACTGTCTGTGCGGATTCTGCATGTTCTCCCCATGTGTGCGTGGGTTTCCTCCGGGTGCTCCGGTTTCCTCCCACAGCCCAAAGATGTGCAGTTAGGTGGATTGGCCATGATAAATTGCCCCTTAGTGTCCAAAAAGGATAGGTGTGGTTACTGGGTTATGGGGATAGGGTGGAGGTGTGGGCTTGGGTGCTCCTCCCAAGAGCCAGTGCAGACTCGATGGGCCGAATGGCCTCCTTCTGCACTGTAAATTCTATGATTCTTTGATCAGATAACCTCAACTCTACCTTTGGCAGTTTTATTCTCAGGTCACCATCACAAACAACTTCACACAGATCTGTGAAGCTCATGCTGTTGCACGTATCACCAGCATTTATCTGACATTTCACACTAAATTGATGCTCTGCTTCTGCAGCCATCATTCCAATAGTCACAAACCATTTTCCACCTGGAGACTTGACAGTGCCAACTTGTTCTAGGATACAGAGTGATCCATCAAATCATCATCCAACATCTCGCCAGCAACCATCATTGGAGACTTACTTTTCTTCATTCCAACAAAACACTTGTATGTAAAGTGATTCTGCTTCTTGCGGTTAAAGCCCTGATTTTCCCACACTATACATGCTTCCCTTTGTTTTATGTCGTGTCCTTTGCAATATTTACATCTGGTATCCTAGCCTTTATCTTTCTGCTGGCCCTTTTGCAAATATTCTTTTCTTTTTCTCCATTGTCTTGTGCTTGGAAGGTCTGAACTGCCTCTTAGCTTAGTGCAAACCCTCGGCGGTTCTCACGTGAATGCTCTTCAGCTGATGATTAACCACTTGGGATATTCTGCAGATGTCAATTGCTTTCTTGAGAGTAGTTTCTCTTAGCTCAGTAGACACACTCTCGCAGCGAGCTATCCTGTCCCGAAGACAATCCTATCTCTGATCAGATCATCCTTCAGTTGCCCAAACTCACAAGAGTCAGCGAGACGTCTAAATGGAGAGAAACCTCAGAGTGTTTCAGTGCAGAGGGACCTGCGTGACTTTGTGCATGAATCGCAGAAAATTAGCGTGCAGGTACAGCAGGCAAAAAGGAAGGCAAATGGAGCTTTGACCTTTATAGCTAAAGGGATAGAGTATAAAAGTACGGAAATGTTACTGCAACTGCACAAGGCATTGGCGAGAGCATCTGGAGTACTGTGCACAGTTTTGGTCCCCTTATTTAAGGAGGGGTGTAGTTACATCAGAGGCAGTTCAGAGGAGGTTCACTAGGTTGATTGCAGAGATGAGGGGTTTATCTTATGACGAGAGATTGAGCAGTTTAGGCCTGTGCCCTCTCGAGTTTAGAAGAATGAGAGGAGATCTAATTGAGGTATTTCAGATGATAAAAGGTATTGACAAAGTAGACGTAGAGCAGATGCTTCCTCTTGTGGGGCAATCACGAGAGGTCATAGTTTTAGGATAAGGGGTTGCAACTTGAAACAGAGATGAGGAGAATTATTTCTCTTAAAGGGTCGTGAATCTGTGGAATTCACTACCCCAGAGTGTGGTGGATGCCGGAACATTGAGTACATTTAAGGAGTAGAGAAACACATTTTTAATTAGTAATGGGTTTAAGGGTTAAGGAGAATGGGCAGGAAAGTGGAGTTGAGACCGAAAGGAGATCAGCCACGATCATTGTGAATGGTGGAGCGGGCTCAAGGGGCTGAATTTCCTAATCCTGCTTTTAGTTCTTATATTCTTATGGGTCACCTACTGATCAACATTCTCCCCGCTCTGCCTGACCTCTGGCATTGAGTATATAGCACTCATAAATAACATTACTAGAGGGTTCATAGTGGATCTTTAAGGCCTCCAAAATTTCACAAGACTAGTTTTCCTTCTCCTCAGTGAAGTTTAGTGCACAATAAAGAATGTATCACTCTTTCCCCAGCACTGATAATGCAGTTGTTATTCTTATTTATTCAGGTTTCTTGTCTAACTCTGTGGCAATTTCATAGTTCTGCCATTGAAACAGGAAGATTTTTCAAATCAGTCTCAAATCGGCCTTCATCTCCATAGGATCCACAACTGGAATATTCAAAACTATACTGATTCGCCAGCAGTCGATGCCCTGGATGTAGTGGATGACTGAAGTTTTAGTTATTCTCTACTGTTTCTCATAGCAGCTGGCTCTCTTACAGCTATCAAAATCCACTCAAATTCAGCTGCACACATCTGACACCATGTTCCAGCTGGTGGGCAAAATAGCTTTTACCCGAATCCTTTTCTCAAAAGGTGAATCACAGGGCGGCACGGTAGCACAGCGGTTAGCACTGTTAGTTCACAGCTCCAGGGTCCCAGGTTCAATTCCCGGCTTTGGTCGCTGTCTGTGCAGAGTCTGCATGTTCTCCCCGTGTCTGCATCGGTTTCCTCCGGGTGCTCCTGTTTCCTCCCACAGTTTAGAAATGTGCAGGTTAGGTGGATTGACCATGCTAAATTGCCCTTAGTGTCCAAAAAGGTTAGGTGGAGTTACTGGGTTATGGGGATAGGGTGGAGGTGTGGGCTTAAGTAGGCTGCTCTTTCCAAGGGCTGGTGCAGATTTGATGGGCTGAATGGCCTCCTTCTGCACTGTAAATTCTATGATCTATTGTAAGTCACATGACTCAGAGGTCACCTGACAATGGCAAGTCACAGTGCACCAGATGTACAGGGCTCATGGCAAAGGCATTTCTCCAAACACTTCTTTTAGAATTGCAACCTTTATTTTACAATAGGCTGGATTCCTCGCTCAGCGACGGCCGAATCGCAATCGGGCGGAGAATCAAGGCATCAGCTGAAAATCAAGTTTGATACCGGATGCCCAACGGACCGCCATGCCCTGCGCTGGTGTGGGCATGCAAAACCTGCATTAACATGCATCAACACACCATTAGTGGGTCTGATCCTGTACTCTCCCGCCTCCCACCATCCTCCGCCTCCGCCAGGCGGAAGTGATGCCAGTGTGGTTTACTTGTGGCATTTAAAAACCAGGAGAACAGAAGCTGCCGCTGCCTTCAGCTAGCACGAGTCTGATCTGATTTTTACAGGGATTTCGTGCATATATATTTGAAGTTCGTTCACAGTTACAGATAAGCATTGACGTCATCGATCAATTTCATACAATACAATCTGATCAGTAGGTATCGGTAGAGATGTTTCCTGAGCCCCTTAATGGGAAACTGAATTACTTATACAATGGGTTTTGCAAGTTACCAGATCATGTTCAGAATGTTCCCCTTAACCTGAAATAATGCCATTAGTCCTTGATGAGGCATTAATGGGTTTGTATTCCCTGCTCTGGGTAGAACAATGGATCTCCTGCAGACAAGCTGGGGCCATCGTCTTGTGATGTGGATTCCCCATTATTATTATAACGTCCTGTAAAATGATTAAATTATCCTGAGTGCAGATTTTCTTAAGGTTTCTGGCTGATCCAACAATTTAACCCTTTGCCTACCGGTTTTCCACTCCCCATGTGCTGCTTTTAACCTAGAACATCTTTAATTAATAAAAATATTATTTTCTCGCTAACACCCATCGTGACTGAGTCACATTCTGGAGCGCCGCAGCAATGTCCATGTGGCCCTGGTAGGGTCGCCCTCCGACTGTCCGTACCCTCGGGATTCCTACCTCCACATGATGTACCGTAACATGTGTGTCATGCGGACCATGGAGTGTCCCAAGAGCCTCTTTATTAAAATGACCCACCGAGGTGAGAATCTCTGGGATTGAGGAGGATGCTGGTGAAAGCAGTGATGAAAAGACGGTGATGTCCACGGAATGGTGCTCCAGTGTGTTGCTGCTGGGGGCGAGAGTCCCCGAACAGTTCCGCCTCGTTGGAAGGCGACCCTGCAAGACAAAAGACGAGGCGCATAGTGAGATCGCGGTAGGTGTGGTGTGGGGGGAGGGGTGACTCACGTGCCATAAGGACATCACAATGCATTGGGGTCTCACTTGGTTGTCCCATGCCGACCTCCGCCTCGGCGACTGCCGGCTCTTCCACCCCGCCGACCAGGTCCATCGCCCCCTGCTCCACGTCGGTTAGGATCCGCAGGTCCGCCAGGCCCCCGCTGGTCTTCTCCCGCTCCCAGCGTTTGTGGGCCATCTTCTCTTGGGGGGGGGACAGATAATTCACAACATGAGACACTCAGACGTGGCTAGTGGCCTGTGTGCGCAGGGCATCAGCCATGGCGGGAGGTACAGGTGTTGGCATGTGGTGAGGGTGGGTCGCGAGCGGGCTCCCAGACGGTGGGATTTGTTCACACTCGAGGAGGGGGGGTGCATGCAGGGTGCCGGATGGGGGTTTTGCCAGGGGCACGGGCTGCACTGAGGATGTCATGCAGCTGCTTCCGGCACTGCTGGCCTAAGCTCCCTTCCCGCCCCGGGGAAGAAGGTGTCCCGCCTCTCCTCCACGGCATCCAGCAGTATCTCCAGCTCCATGTTTACGAACCTCGGGGCCGCTCTCCGGGGTGCCATCTTCTTGGCTGAGAGTGTGTGGGGAGTGGAGTGCTTATATGCACCTCCAGCTTGTCAGGCTCGCCAGTGCCAATCCCGACCCCAGCGAATCCCACAACAGCGTCAGTTGGAATTGCACTTGTTTCATGCGGTGAGAGCGCTGCCCCATGAGCATGTCCTGAACGGCTCCCGCACTGGCGCTCCCATCGGGAACGGTGAACACCCCCAATTCAGTCCTGACATCAACACTGGATTCTCTGACTGAGAGACTCAGTCAGAGAATCCAGCCCTCTGCCTCTCCTCACTCTTCCTATGAAAATGTATCACTTCACAATTCATGTTTCCAGCCCATTCTAACAGTCTGCCTCTATCCTCTTGAAATCTATCACTATGCTTCTCGCTATTCACAATATTTACCAGTTTTGTGTCATCTGCAAATTGCGCTCTACGCCAAGGTCATTTGGTCATTAATATTAACATTAAGCTAACCTATTCAGTTAAAGTTTAGTAATGAATGCTCTGGCTTACATCTGTAGTCTAGAGTCCACATTTTTGCACTTACAGTAGGACATTGTTCTAGTAAACTAGACCGAGCTTCACTGAAGACAGTGATGTGGCTGGGGAACAATGGTACAATTCATGTCAGTGCAGAATGTCCTATCGTTGTCCAAATCATGACAATATTGGGAGAAAATAAAGCACCATGAAAGATAATATGGAGCTGTCTATGGACTAGTTTCACTGAAAGCAATCAAAACTGACCGTATGCACACGAGGCAAACAGTTAATTGAGTGAGAAGTAATACCCAAGGGATGAGAAAGGACTTGAAGTATTTTCTTCATTTATTTAACTTTGCTTTCAAAATCGTTCATTCCATCTTCTGCCTGGTCAGAGGTACCTTTGACAAAGTAATTTCTGACAGAGACAAACTCGCTCGTTTTGATTTCCGCTTGCACCTTAGGTAGCGAGCTGTCCTGCTGGGTGCCAGACGTAAGTTTTCAGAAACACATGTCTCTTTCAGAAATACTTCAAAACTAAAATATTCCCAGATCAATTTGAAGTTTAATTGCAGTTGTGATTCCACTGACTAATTTGTTAGAAATTGAATAAATATTCCTTCAGTGGGAGTTTGGGGCCCAGACATTGGCCCATAGGGGAACCCTCAGCCCAACTATGTTGGCAGCAGCCCCCTGGCACAAGCTTCCAGGAGGTGGCGCTCTACTGCCTGACTCTTCATTCATCTCCAATTAGGACAGCAAGGCAGTTCCTGAGGCTGGAGCTCCAATCAAAAGGGCCTGCACTGAGTCAGGCTGGTAGCCCAACTAGGCCAGGCAGGCAGGCAAGCAAGCACAAGAGGCCTCAAAATGGAGGCACCCTCAGCTTTCAGCATGTGAAGCATCAGATAATGAGGCCCAAAGCCAATAGAGCCATTCGGGTGAAGGAGTCACGAGGGATAGGCCTGGAGCCTATCTTTGCAGCATTTAGCCTCCAGCTCCGATGGTCACCTGGACTGTTGCCGTGATGCTGGCTCAACCGAGCTGGCAGCCTCCACACGTGGCGGGAAGCTGCTGCTCTGACGATGAGAAGGGCCTCGAAGCATTACCTTGTGGTGTGTTGGGTAAGCTGGGTCTGCGAGGACTGCGTTTACTGTAGCAGAGAGCGAGACAGGCTTCCAACACTTGAAGAAATGCAACTCTATTTTATTAAACTCTTAACTATTAAACATGCTTGAACTGTGGTTGACACTATGCTGAGTTGACTGGAGACCTGAGGCTAACCTGACCAGACTATCTTACTACCACATGGTGGATGTTCTAGTTGTTGCTCACAGGCTCTGACTGTCTCAGAGGCTGCATCCCAAGAGAGCGGGAAAACTAGTGCCCCCTGGTTATATAGTGGCCGTGTCCTGTCTGGTGATTGGCTGCTGTGTTCTGTATGTTCATTGGTCATCCTTTGTGTCACTCACTGTCTGTCTGTGCACCATCATATACTTGTGTGTATATTATGACATCTCCCCCCTTTCACAAAATGTGTGTATGTGTCAATAAATAGTGGGTGTGTGTATGAGCCTGACTATGTACAAAGTATGTGAGCGTATTTACATGAGTAGGAGCTGAATTATATACAAAATACGTGAACGTATTTACATGGGAAGGTGTCTAGTGCAGATCGAGTGCATCCAACAAATTAGGAAGAAACAATATGTACAGATGTGTAAACGAAGCACGAGGCAATGCAACATTCAGTCTATAAGTTCAGTCTCTGTGGCGGGTGACGAATTCTGGTTGACCGCTTCAAGGGTGGGTCAAGGGCCGCCTGTACTGGAATGGGCGGAGCTGCGTCCAACGTAGACGGTGGCAAAAGGAACGGCACCTCTTGGAAGGGTGTGTCCTGAGGAATCAGTAGGCGAGGCGGGACATCACGTTCAGGTGGCGAGCGTGGAAGCAGCCGTAGTGCCCGCCTATTAAGGCGAAGAAAAGAGCCATCATGCATGCGAACGAGAAATGATCTGGGGGCCACTTGCTTCACCACCACAGCTGTGGCAGACCAGTCACCGTCAGGGAGCTGAACACGAACTCGGTCAGCAGGGACCAGAGCAGGGAGATCTGTGGCGTGGGCATCATACGCCGACTTGCATTGGGCCCGAGACAGTTGCATTCTTTGCAGGACCGGAAAATTGTCAAGGTCCGGGACGTGGATAGCTGGCACCGTCGTCCGTAGTGTGCGGTTCATTAGCAGCTGTGCTGGGGACAGGCCAGCAGACAAAGGAGTCGCCCTGTATGCTAGCAGTGCCAGGTGAAAATCTGAACCCGAATCAGCAGCTTTACACAACAGTCGTTTTACAATGTGTACCCCCTTTTCTGCTTTCCCATTTGACTGGGGGTAGTGGGGGCTTGAAATGACATGCGTGAATTGTACCATCGGGCAAAATCCGTCCACTCCTGACTGAAGAAACACAGGCCATTATCTGTCATGTAAGTGGAATGCCATGATGGGCAAAGGTCTCTTTGCACGCCCTGATGACTGTTGCTGATGTGAGGTCATGCAGTCTGACCACCTCGGGGTAATTTGAAAAATAGTCCACGAGGAGGACGCCTTTTGCGTGGAAGAGATCAATGCCAACCTTGGTCCATGGGGACGACACCAGTTCATGCGGCTGCAAAGTCTCTTTTGGCTGAGCCGGCTGGAACTGTTGGCACGTTGGGCAATTTAGGACAGTGTTGGTGATGTCGTCATTGATGCCAGGCCAATATACTGCCTCTCGGGCTCGCCGGCAACATTTTTCCACCCCCAGGTGACCCTCGTGGAGTTGGCCGAGGACGAGCTTTCGCATATTCTGTGGTATTACTATCCTGTCCAGTTTCATTAGTATGCCATCGACCACTGCCAAGTCGTCTTTTATATTGTAGAACTGTGGGCACTGGCCCTTCTGCCAACCATCTGTGAGATGGCGCATAACCCGTTGGAGTAAAGGATCCCTGGCCGTCTCTTGACGAATCTGCACGACCCTTTCGTCAGTGGCCGGAAAGTTGGATGTGCAGAACTCAAAATGGGCGTCGATCTGGCGGACAAAGTCCGACTGCTCGCACGGCGTGGTGATGGAGTGAGAGAGTGCATCGGCCACAATGAGCTCCTTGCCCGGGGTGTAGACCAGGTCGAAGTCGTAGCGTCGGAGTTTGAGGAGGATATGCTGTAGGCGTGGCGTTATATCATTGAGGTCCTTCTGTATGATGTGAAGCAGTGGCCGGTGGTCCGTTTCGACCATAAACGTGGGGAGTCCACACACGTAATCATGGAATTTGTCAATCCCCGTGAGGAGGCCCAGGCACTCTTTCTCGATTTGAGCACATCGCTGCTCAGTAGGGGTCATGTCTCTAGATGCATATGCGACTGCGGCCCAGGAGGAGGATTCGTCGCACTGGAGGAGTACTATCCCAATGCCAACCTGGCTCGCGTCGGCGGAGATCTTAGTCTCCTTGGCAGGGTCGAAAAACGCCAGGACCGGGGCCTTGGTGAGTTTCGCCCTGAGCGCATGCCACTCTCGCTCATGAGCAGGGAGCCACTTGAAGTCGGTGTTTTTCTTTACAAGATTGCGGAGAGCTGTGGTGTGAGATGCGAGGTTGGGAATAAACTTCCCAAGGAAGTTGACAATCCCCAGGAAGCGGAGGACCGCCTTCTTGTCCTCCGGTGTCTTCATAGCATTGATCACCGACACCTTATCTGCGTCTGGCTGCACACCGAACTGCGAAATATGGTCGCCAAGGAACTTTATTTCTGCTTGACCGAACGAGCACATGACTCTGTTGAGTCGGCGGCCATGCTCCTGGATCCTATGGAACACTCGCTTGAGGCAATCGATGTGTTCCTGTGGACCAGACAATGATGTCATCAATGTACACTTGCACCCCCTCGATGCCCTCCATCATTTGCTCCATTATTCGGTGGAACACCTCCGAGGCGGAGATGATGCCAAAGGGCATCCAGTTAGAACATAGAACATAGAACATTACAGCGCAGTACAGGCCCTTCGGCCCTCGGTGTTGCGCCGACCTGTGAAACCACTCTAAAGCCCATCTACACTATTCCCTTATTGTCCATATGTCTATCCAATGACCATTTGAATGTCCTTAGTGTTGGCGAGTCCACTACTGTTGCAGGCAGGGCATTCCATGCCCTGTAACAGTAATAACCAAATGGAGTGTTAAAAGTGCAGAGCTTTTAACTGGATGCGTCTAGCTGTATCTGCCAAAACCCCTTGGAGGCATCCAGCTTCGTAAATAACTTGGCTTGAGCCATTTCGCTAGTGATCTCTTCTCGCTTAGGGATGGGGTAGTGTTCCCTCATGATGTTACGATTCAAATCTTTGGGGTCGATGCAAATGCGAAGTTCCCCTGACGGTTTTTTGACACAAACCATGGAGCTAACCCAGTCCGTGGTTTCCCTGACCTTAGAAATGATGCCCTGGTCCTGGAGGTCTTGCAGCTGCTGCTTGAGGTCGTCCTTCGGGGGTGCTGGCACCCGACGCGGTGCATGAACCACGGGTGTGGCATTCGGTTTCAGAAGTATCTTGTATGTGTAGGGGAGTGTGCCCATACCCTCGAAGACACTGTGGTATCATGCTATGATGTCATCTAATTGGGTTTGAAAGTTGGCATCTGGCGAGGCTGATGCCTCAACGAGCGACATGGACTGAACCCGCTGCACAAGATTCAGGATTTTGCAGGCCTGAGCACTGAGCAAGGAAGCTTTGTTGGACGCTACTATTTCGAAACGCAGGGTGGCTCTTGAGGAACGATGAGAAACCACAAGCTGGCATGAGCCACTGGCAGCAATGGCATTGCCATTGTAGTCAATGAGCTGGCAGGCCGATGGAAGAATGCTCGGCTTGACGTGGATGGTATCCAGGTCAGACTTCGAAATGAGGTTCGCTGAAGCGCCGGTGTCCAGCCTGAAGCGTATGCGAGATTTGTTGACCGTAAGGGTGGCACACCACTCATCGTCCGGATCAATGCTCATCACTGGGAGTGGATTAGCCTTTTTTTTGGAAAGCACTGTATGCTTGGTGATGATGCACACCTGGAATGGGGATGTGAGATCTTCGGTGTTGGGATCTGGAACCATGTCGGAGTCGGAGTCTGCAACGGGTTGCTGCACTGACCGGACGTTCCTGCGCTGCGACTGGTATCGCTGTGTGGTGGGCAGTTGAGCAGATCTGCACAGGGCTGCGTAGTGGCCAAGCTTGCCACATTGGAGACAGCGTCGAGATTTCGCGGGACATTGCCGCTTTAAGTGGGTGGAGCCACAGTTGTTGCACGTCATGACGCCGATGTCAGGACGTTCCGTGCGCCACCGTGCATGCGCGGTGTCGTCGAAAGATGTGCGCACCTGCGCAGTGCGATCCTCGGCTTCGCCGTCCCCTCGGTCGTTGTGCGCATGAGCAGGAGCCCAGGAAATGCACGCAAAATGGCTGCCCTCATCCAGACTCAGGCTCTGGAGCTGTTTTACGGCTTGCACCCGCTCCGCATCATTGCACCGCGCCGTCTCTGCCGCCTTGATATGGGAGTACCGGTCAAGAGCGTGCTCATGTAGGACGCAGGTTTCGATGGCGATGGTGAGGGTGAGCTGCTTAACTTTGAGGAGTTGCTGGCGAAGGGGATCGGAATGGACCCCAAAAACGATCTGGTTGCGGATCATGTCCACCCCAACAACCGCTGCCTCCAACACTGCTCCGAGGGACTGGGAAAATGTACCCAATGTTTCAGATCAGTGAGCGTTCATCAGAACCAATGATAAGCCATCGAAGCAAACCCTGTTTCCCTCTCGTATTTGCAGCTTTTTCTGTTTGTATTGTGTATCTTGTAATCACTCTCCATGGTGAATGGGCTGACAAATCTGACTTTTATCCACATTAAAAATGTATAGTTAATCTCCTCAGTGGATAGCGCCTTGTGGGATGTCACCAGGACGATAGATGCCTGGTGTGATCCAGGGTTCAAGCTGTGGGAGCTGACCCCTGGGATTGAGTTACTGATTTAAGAAGTGGAGGAAGAGAGGAAATCAGATGGGAAAACCTATTAGGTAGGATGGGCTTGATTTCTAAGTGCCATTTTGGGCAGGTATGGCAGGGTGTTTCCTGCTGGCTTTTTGGTTGAGATCCGGATCTGGATTTATCCACACTCAGTCATTATTTGGGGCATTGGGGAGTTTCTCCCTGGTCTGGCCCACACTTACAAATTGTTTTCTGCAGGGGGGAGCTTAACATGCCGGCGAACCGGCTCCTCAGAGATTGAAGTGCCATTTTGAAAGGGTGCTCTGATCTCTAAGTGAGCTTGAGGATCCCCGTACCACCTCCTCCGTGGGCAATGGCATCACCTGCAGACATGGGCATTAACCCACCCCCCAAGTAAGGACACTCCGCTATGGGGTCGCTGTGCCCCCTCCCCTTTTCAGGCCCCTCACCCCCCTTTCACTCCTCCCTTTCAGGACCCCTTCTTCACCCCTCCAACGTTTATGAGGTCCTTTCATATCCCCCTCAGCCCCCCCTTTCATGAGAATTGCCCACCTCAAGCCCCAACCTTAGGCAGTGCCAACAGGGCACCCCGGTACCGGGGAAGTGTCCAGTCCCCAACCATCCAGGTGGCGCCAGTGGCCTCCGGGATCCTAGAGTGGCCATCAAGGCTGGGTCCGCTTGTGGACACCAGTACTAATCGATGCCCGGTTGAGGCCTTGCTGGTGCGGCCTGTGATTCCCAGGAGCCGGGTGAATGTGGCGTTGGGGTATTTAATGGCTCATTTAAATTTTATTATCAGATCGCACCAGGCGCCATGGGTAAAGTTGGCTCGGAGCCCAGCACGAAGCCCGATTTGGGCCTCGCCTGTGAAGCACCCATTATGCCCACCTCCATGCCGGGCGCAACATGGTGGCTGAAACGCGTCCGATATTTGTTGATGGCGATAGGACACACATTGAGGAAGGATGATTTGCAGAGAATACGTTTTTAAAAATAAATTTTGTGGGACTTCCGGTGGCGGCGATGAGGGAGTGAGCCGCACATTTGGTGGCTCTCACTCCGGCCGGATTTGCGGACCTGGTTTCCCGACTTTTTGGAACATTTGTGCGCTAGAAAAGATGGCCACAAAGTTACTGATCTAAACGTGCGGAGCTGCATGGAAACAAAGAAGAGCAGAAAGCAGCGAAAGCAGGACAAGAAAGGGCAGAGAAAGTGGTGGGGGAGTTGACCCGGGATCAATGATGGCTGACGTACGGACCGCGGACCAGACGATCCAAGCAGCGCTGGACAATATGCTGCAGGTCATAAAAGGAAGTTTTGAAGCAATGAAGAGGGATAACTTAGAACCGCTGCAGAAAGTGGTGGAGCAAGTGAACCAAAGACTAGAGGCCCAGCACAAAAAGGTCAAGGAGCTGGAGCAAACGGTGGAGGAACAGGCGGACACACACATGATCGCTGCAATAGAAATAGATGGGTTAAAGGAGCGACAGAGAAGGCTGCTTGACAGCCTCGAAGACCTGGAAAACAGCCCGCAGACTAAATCTGAGAATTGTTGGCCTCCTGGAGGGTGCCAAAGGAGCGGACGCCATGACGTTTGTGGCAGACCTGTTGCAGCAGCTGGTGGGGGCTAACTCCTTCCCGCGACTGCTGGAGTTGGATGGGGCACACAGGGTGCAGGTGAAGCAGCCGCGACCGGGGGATCCCCCCCCCCCCCCCAACCAGTGGTGGTCAGGTTCCACACGTTCACGGATAAGGAGCGTGTCCTTTAGTGGACAAAGAGCACAAGGAGCTGTACATGGAACAACAATGTCCTGCGCCTCTACCAGGACCTGAGTCAGGAGGTGGGCAGGCGACGAGCAGCATTTAAACAAATTAAGGAGGTTTTGTTCAAAAAGCATGTGAAGTTCGGTCTGCTCTTCCTGGCGCGTCTTTGGGTCACGCACCAGAGCCAGTACTACTACACTGTGGACCCCGATGAGGCGATGGAGTTCGCAAAGGATCAGCGACTGGTGCCGAACTGAGGACCCACGGACCTCAAGCCAGAGTCTGAGCATTATTGTTTACGTGACTTCTATTTTTCTTGGACTGACTTTCTATTTTATGTTGCTTTCTACTTTTTTCGCTGCCTTTGGTTACAATGGGCGAGGGGGGGACGGGTGCCCCCTCCCTTGTGATGAATGATAACTGTACCCTTAATGTAATGATCCCTTTAAGACTGGGCTTGGAACCCTGGGGGACTCCGCCTCCGGCTCCGACCCCCCAGCGAGCCATATATAAGGTCATGTTCAGTGGGCAGTGTGCAGTGAGCACACTTCTCGGCAGCTGACTGGTTCTCTGCTAATTAAAACCTTTGTATTACCAATCTTCTCTGTCGAGTTGTAATTGAGGGTACATCATCTCTCTTTTCTTTTTTCGATTTGCTTTTTCTTTGTGTTTTTTCTTTTTGGAGCTTCCACCATAACAGAAATCTGGCCGGGAAGCAATGGGGGTTAAAGTTATTTGATGCAGGGGGGTTACACGGGTACTGTGTTGCTGTGTTTTTCTTTTATTAATGCGCAGAAAGGGGCGATTGGTATCACTCAGCTGTGTACACAACTGGAATAGCATTACAGCTGGAGCGGTCTCGGTTCTTTGTTTGTTTGCCCTTTTTTGTTTGATCTTCCTTATCTCAGAGGGACTGCACGAGCAGGACAGACCAAGGGAATTGGTGTGGATGGGTGAGGGGATGAGTTCGGGGGAACAATGGGAGCGAGACAAGTGGGCGCCGGAGGGATGAGTCACCGGGCTAGCAGGAAGCTAGTCAAGGAAGTCAGGTGGGGGGTATGCATACAGCCAGTATATGGCAGGGGTCGGGTTTCAGAGGGTTGTTGTTGCTAGGGAGGGAGAGGGGGGGAAGCTATTCTGCTGACATGGGAGGGATCTAAATTAGGTAACAGAGAGGAGGTCGGGGGTGGGAACTGCCAGGAAGCGAACCAGGAGGGGCGCGGCACATGGGCTGGGGGCAGGCCCAAGAAGGGTCATGGTTGACCGGCACGGGGGGGGGGGGGGGGGGGGGGGGGGCAGGTGCCCTCCAACCAGGCTGATCACCTGGAATGTCAGAGGACTAAACGGGCCAGTCAAGAGGGCGCGTGTGTTCGTGCATTTGCGGGCTCGAAAGGCGGACGTAATCATGCTGCAGGAGACACATCTGAAAGTGACTGACCAGACCAGACTAAGGAAGGGCTGAATTAGCCAGGTCTTCCACTCGGGCTTGGACTCTAAGTCCAGGGGGGTGGCAATCATGATCAATAAACGGGTTCAATTTGAGGAGGAGGGCACAATTGTAGACGGAGGTGGTAGATTTCTTATGGTCCGTGGTATGCTTGAGGGGGTGAGGGTAGTCCTGGTGAATGTATATGATCCGAATTGGGATGACGCTGACTTCATTAAAAGGGTGCTGGGGAAAATCCCAGACTTAGACTCATGCAAGCTGATCATGGGTGGGGATTTCAACATGGTCCTCGACCCCGGACTAGACAGGTCATGCTCCAGAACGGGTAGGCTCCCAGCAATGGCAAGGGCATTGAGGGGGTTCATGGGGCAGATGGGGGGGGGGTACAAAACACGGAGTACTCGCCGATCACCATCTCGGATCATGCCCCACACTGGGTTGACCTGCAGGTCTGCAAAGGGAGTTACCAACGCCTGCAATGGAGGTTAGACGCAGGATTGCTAGCAGATGAGGGGGTGTGCAACAGATTGCGGAAGTGCATGCAGAACTACCTGCAGGTTAATGACACAGAGGAAGTCTCAGCAGCGACCTTATGGGAGGCGCTGAAGGCGGTGGTAAGGGGGGAGTTGATTTCAATCCGGGCCCACAGAGATAGAACGGACAGAGAGGAGATGGACAGACTGGTCAAGAAGATCCACCGGACAGATAGGGAATACGCAGAGGCCCTGAGGGAGGACCTACTTAGAGATAGACGGAGACAGCAGGCTGAGTTGGCAGTGTTGTCCACGAGCAAGACAGTGGAATAACTTAGGAAGGCAAAGGGTGTGGTCTATGAGCATGGGGAGAAAGCTAGTAGAATGCTTGCGCAGCAACTCAGGAGGAAGGAGGCGGCCAGAGAAATAGGCAGGGTAGTGGACGGTATGGGGAACAGAGTGGATGACCCGTCAGGACTGAACAAGGTGTTCGGGAGTTTTACAGCAAGCTCTATACCTCGGAACCCCCTGAGGAGCCGGAGGAGATGAAGCGTTTCTTAGACAAACTGACCTTCCCAAAAGTGGTCAGGGGGCTAGTAGACGGACTGGGGGCCCCCGATTAGAGCTGAGGAAGTACTGGGGGGCTTGAAGGCCATGCAGTCGGGTAAATCCCCGGGGCCGGATGGATACCCAGTGGAGTTCTACAAAACGTTCTCGGAGATAGTGGGGCCGGTGCTGACTAGGGTATTTAACGAGGCGAGGGACAGAGGGATTCTACCCCCGACGATGTCACAGGCTACCATCTCGCTGACATTAAAACGGGATAATGACCCGGAAGAGTGTGGGTCATATAGACCAATCTCCCTGATCAATGTCGATGCCAAGCTTCTGGCTAAGGTCTTGGCGCTTAGAATTGAGGACTGTGTCCCGGAGGTGATCGGGGAAGACCAAACAGGGTTTGTTAAAGGCAGACAGCTGGTAGCTAACTTAAGAAGACTACTCAACGTGATCATGATGCCCCCGGAGGGCAGAGAGGTAGAAGCAGTGGTGGCAATGGATGCCAAGAAGGCCTTTGACCGGGTGGAGTTGGACTATTTGTGGGAGGTACTCGGACGGTTCAGGTTCGGAGAGGGCTTTGTCCACTGGGTCAGACTATTGTACCAGGCCCCAAAAGCTAGCGTAAGGATGAATAGGACAATATCGGACTATTTAAACTACACCAGGGGACCAGACAGGGATGTCCACTCTCCCCGTTGCTGTTTGCACTGGCTATAGAACCTCTGGCGATTGCCCTGAGAGCTGCGAGGGGGTGGGAGGGAATGATTAGGGCTCCCTTTAGTAAATATATTTCTGCTGAAACACACCAATTGACGCAGGGCAGATTCGGGAGTATGATGGTAACAATCTCTCTGCAAATGAAGTGCATCCCGTGGATGATTTAGCAAATTTTTATTTCCATTCAATGGCAACTCAAAAGCAGCAAAGCTATGATAAACATGTTGCTCATCACCTGAACAGCTTTGTCAGAGCAGAATAAAACAAAGAGTGGTTAACCACTACATTACATTTTTTAATATTATGATTGATGCAGGAGTATCGACTGAAACTTCTTTGCTTTAATGGAAGAAGCATTGACAGCCTGGACAAGGTGGAACTCAGAAATTCACAGAAGGTATGATCTAAAAGTGGAAGGTTTGAATCTTCTATACAATAAATTAATGCGTGGCCGTTTGACGCCGGTATCGGCAGCTGGAGCTGCGTGAGTCACTCCAGTGCTGTGCTGGTCCCCTGTAGGGCTCAGGATCGCTGCTCCTGAGGGGCCTGTTGACGCCGTTGTGTACGACGGCGTCTAGAATTAGCCTCGGGATCAGAGAATCCCGCCCGGACAATGCATGGCACAACATCGAGGGCCGAAGGGCCTGTTCTGTGCTGTACTGTTCTATGTTCTATGATTGCTGAATGAAAGAACAGCATTTATAACCAGTGGTATGTGACTTGGGCAATAAAGAGGTTCTTCTGTAAAATGGCGACATCCAGTGGCTCTGATGTGTATAACAGTGAGAGGCTGAATGAACTCTGCTCAACATTTGCTTTCTTGCAAAGAGCAAGACATCTGCGACAAATAACTGCAAGTTGCAGTCTTGACTAACATTAGTGCAAAAGATTCTGCCCATCAAATGTTCCCTTTGTTACAGATGTCTTAATATTGGTGCAACTGTACCCCGGGACAGAAGGTAATGGTGGGAAGTTCTGAAACATTTGATAACATTAACATTGCAATGAAGTTACTGTGAAAATCCCCTAGTCGCCACACTCCGGCGCCTGTTCGGGTACACTGAGGGAGAATTTTGAATGTCCAATTCACCTCACCAGCACGTCTTTCGGGATTTGTGGGAGGAAAGAGGAGCGCCCGGAGGAAACCCACGCAGACTCGGCACAGACAGTGACCCGAGCCGGGAATCGAACCCGGGTCCCTTCACTGTTGTGAAGCAAAAGTGCTAACCACTGTACTACTGTGCTGCCCTTTGCATCTCAAAGTAGTTATTTCAAATTTCTGTTAGCTCTGTGCACTGCTGCAGAGATAGAGATATAAAACTGCAAAAGAAAAATACTGGAAATATATCAGCTTATTGTTGTCACAGAATGGTTGTTAAGATTTCCTAAGTTAAAACAATCACAGCACCAATAATTAACCATTGTAACTGGCCTATCCTAAATATATACTCTACCGCCCCATCCAAGGTGTCTTCTAAACGATTCCAATAATTTTAGCCGCTTTCCCCTGCTTGGAAGTAAGTTGCCAGTTGATCAGTCTGTCTTACAAAGAATTTCCTGACTCAGTTAAAGCCGATGTCACAATTTCCTGCTGTCATAGTTTAAGAGGGTTAAGGTTCTGAATTTACCTTTTCTGTGCTGTTTCTTAATTTCTATACCTCTATTGGATCATATCATAGCTGCCCTTCGTTAAGATGCAGAATAACCCAGATATTCACACACAAGACAGTCCTGTGTTGCTTGAGATCAGCCTTACAGTTTTCTCAACACTACCTCCAGGATCTGGTGGTCCACTTGATGCATGGGAGCTCCAGCACCCTGCAAGTTCCTCCACATCCACCCCTGACTCGCCTTTCCTTCACTATCCCTGCATTAAAATGCCTGGAACTCCCTCCTTGACAGCATTGGGGGTGTACCCACACCACCTGTACTGCAGCAGTCCAAAGAGGCGACTCACCTCCACCTTCTCAAGGGCAAGGAAGAACAAAAGAAAGTGCTGCAGTGGTTGCAAAGCACCTGGGAATGCCCTGAGATTGCGAAAGGCGCTACGCAAATGCAAACTCTTTCTTTCCTCTTCAGTTTGAGCATTCATGGAGTAGACGTCGGTGCAGACTCGATGGGCCAAAGGGCCTCTTCTGAGCTGTATTATTCTGTGATTCTGAGGAAAGAAATGACTGTGGTACAGAAAATATGGCAGCCATTTGCAAACAGCAAGGTTCAGCAAGCTGACATCCGAATGGGACTCAATCTCCCTTGGACACCATTAGGTTATGGCACTGCTGTGTCCGTTAGAACCCTTGCAAAGTCAACATGCCTCCTTCGTGTTTTTCTTACCACTGGCTGTACATTAGGTGGAACTGGCAAGTTGCTTCAGGACCCGTGCATTCTAGCAGCAAAAATGAAGTTATGACAGGGGCCGGGAATACACGAGAGTGGCACTCGTGTCTATGCCAGCAAACTATTTTGTTACTGCCAGAATGTGTCAGGAATCCTGCTACAATTATCTTCCCAGGACCCAGGAATTTTGGAGCTTCTCTTTCAAACAGGAATCAAAAAGGTACATAAAGCTAAACTGAACAACCAAACTGGGTACTTTGATCTCAATCTTGCAGTACCTTGGGACATTTTATTAAAGCCATTATATAAATATAAATAGCATTGAGACAAAGTTGTATCATTCTAAAAATCAAAGGCCGTCACTTTGATTTGGGAACGATAGTCAAAGGAATGTGTTTTTAAAAATGTTTTAGGAGTAACTTTGAAATAACTACCAAGGTCTCAGATAACATTATCCTATTCTGTGAACAGCGCAAATGTATTTTTTTTTCTCTGAAAGCTTCAATTTCCAAGAATTGTTATTACTACCATGGTTGTATTTCTCAGAATACTAAAATGCAAGGGGTCTTATAATAATAATCTTTATAGTCACAAGTAGGCTTACATTAACACTGCAATGAAGTTACTGTGAAAAGCTCCTAGACGCCTGTTCGGGTTCACAGAGGGAGAATTCATAATGTCCAATTCACCTAAACTCACGTCTTTCGGGACTTGTGGGAGGAAACCGGAGCACCCGGAGGAAACCCACGCAGACACGGGGAGAACGTAAAGATTCCACACAGACAGTGACCCAAACCAGGAATCGAACCTGGGTCCCTGGAGCTGTGAAGCAACAGTGCGACCCATTGTGCTACCGTGCCTCCTGAATATGTGAACTCTGGTTGCAATTGCAATATTAGATACCAGATCTACTGAAATGTACTCAGTGTCCAGTTCTTCAGTGATAAATAAGCTCCGACTTTATCAGATTCACAATGAACCTATTGGAAAAACATTGGTATAATCAATGTTGAAGCGTATGAATCTTGGAAAGGTACCTTTAATTCTGCAAAGGTGCATTCACATGACAACTCATATAACGTGGCTAATCCTGGGTGCTGATCAATGCAATTGCATTGTATCTTAACAAGAATAATGGATGCTGAATTACAAATAATGCATCTTTTAAAAAAAATTTAGAATACCCAATTCATTTTTTCCAATTAAGGGGCAATTTAGCGTGGCCAATCCACCTACCCGGCACAACTTTGGGTTGTGGGGGCGAAACCCACGCAAACATGAGGAGAATGTGCAAACGCCACACCGACAGTGACCCAGGGCCGGGATCGAACCTGGGACCTCGGTGCCTTGAGGCAGCAGTGCTACCCACTGTGCTGCCCCACAAATAATGCATCTTGACTTGACAAGTTACCTTTTTTAAACTGATATGAAGATATTAAGGGCAGGATTCTCTGTTGCCCACGCCGATATTGTAATCAGCGATCGGGCGGAGAATCCTTTCCGACGCCCAAATCGGGTGCGGCGCACCGCACCCCGTTGGAACAGCATTGGCGCATCTTCGGAAGGTCCTCTCCTGAGGCTGCACTGCCGATGGGCCGAGTTCCCGACCACGTGGGGGACGTGTGGTCTGAGCAGTCCGGAACCCAACGTGGCAGCCGTGGACTGTGTGAAGCCGCACCACAGTCGGCCAGGAGCCGTGCCGCTGGCTGGGGGGGGCTTCCGCGAGGGGGACTGGTGGGGGGTGGCCAGGGGTGGCTTGTGGGACCGTATTTGGCAGATTGGGTCTGCGCATGGCCGGCCATGTGGTATATGGCGCGACCACTGCAGGTCGTCGCCATGTGCATGCACTGACCCGAAGTTCTCCGGCCGCTTTTGGCGTGGGAACTGGGCGTTTTACCTGGCATGGCTGCTTGCTCCTCACCGGTCCCAGAATCGGTGAGGGTTTGGCGTGGATTTTGGCGTCGCAAAATGCCACAGTTCCCACGTTGGTGTTAGCACTTAGCCGCAAAATGGGAGAATCCAGCCCAACATGTCTCAGTGCCAGAAGTAATTAGATGGCTTGGCATTTCTCAGCAATGATCCAAAGATAACTCTGGACGATTGGTATGTGTATTATTGGTTGGCCCTGAATACTTTGTAATATTTGTAAAAACTGAAGTCCCCTTGCTCAGTTTGTTCTAACCCTTCAATATACTGGATATCGCGAGGATCCAAACTGAAGTCGAAACCAAGAACCAAGCTTTTCTTTATCAAGAGAGTTCATTGACCCGTTCAGTCTCACAGCGATCCTTCCGCTCAACCCAGTGCCCCAGTTATCCCCCTATTTATAGCCTCTCTCGATAAAACAAAACACAAATATATGAAACAAAAGGTCAAAAATGTGAAGCGGTGACAGCCCTGGAAACCACATCAGGAATAATACTGTGGCGGGTGAATTCTTCGAGTGTGTACAAGATGATCTTTTGGACCAGTATGTTGAGGAACCAACTAGGGAACAGGCAGACTATCCTTGTTCTGGTATTGTGCAATGAGAAGGGGTTAATTAATGATCTTGTTTTGTGGTGTCCCTTAGGGAACAGTGACCATAACATGATAGAATTCTTCATTGGGATAGAAAGTGAAGTGGTCCAATCCGAAACTAGAGTCCTAAATCTAGGGGCGGCACGGTAGCACAATGGTTAGCTCTGTTGTTTCACAGCACCAGGGTCCCAGGTTCAATTTGGGGAGTCTGCACGTTCTCCCCGTGTCTGCGTGGGTTTCCACCGGGTGCTCCGGTTTCCTCCCACAAGTCCCGAAAGATGTGCTGTTGGTAATTTGGACATTCTGCATTCTCCCTCAGTGTACCCAAACAGATGCCGGATGGCGACTAGGGGATTTTCACAGTAACTTCATTGCAGTGTTAATGTAAGCCTATTTGTAACAATAATAAAGATTATTATTAATTATTATTAAACAAAGGAAACTGAAAATGTATGAGGGGTGAGTTGGCTGCAATAGGTCGGATAATTTCATTGCAAGGCGGATAGGCAATGGCTAATATTTAAGGAACAAATGAATGAATTACAATCGTTATACATTCCTTCCTGGTGCAAAAACACAACAGATAAAGTCGCCCAACCATGGCTAATGAGAAAAATTATGGCTAGTATCAGATCCAAAAAGGAGTTAAATAAAATAACATGCCTGACGATTGGGGGCAGTTTAGATTTCAGCAAATGATGACCAAGAGATTGATTGAGGAGAAAAATAGTGCGAGAGTAAACTTGCAAGAGGCATAAAAGCGGAATGATAAAGCTTCTGTAAGTATGTAAAAAAGAAAATGATTAGTGAAGACAAATGTAGGTCCTTTACAATCTGAAATAGGAGAATTGATAATGGAGAACAAGGAAATGGCAGAGAAATTAAACAACTACTTTAGTCCTGACTTCACAAAGGAAGACACAAATAATTTCTCAGAAATGCTAAGGAACCAAAGGGCCTGGAAAAGGAGGATTTGAGTATTAGTGTTAGTAATAAAATTGTGCTGGAGAAATTAATGTGACTGAGAGCTGATGCATCCCCGGGGCCTGATAACCTAAATCCCAGGATACTAAACCAGGTGGCCATGAAATTATGAATGCATTGATTGTCATCTTCTAATATTCCATAGATTCTGGATCAGTCCCAGCAGATTGAAGAGTGGCAAAAGTAACCCCACTATTGAAAAAAGGAGGGTAAGAAAAAACAGGGAATTACAGACTGTTTAGCCTAACATCAGTAGCTGGGAAATTGCTAAAAGTTTATTATAGAGGATATATTAATAGAACACTTAGAAAATATCAACAGAATTAGACACAGGCAACATGAATTTATGACAAGGAAATTATGTTTGACAAATCTACTGGAGTAAACGTAACTAGTAGAATAGATAACGAGGACCAGTGGATGTGGTGCATTTGGACTTTTACAAACTTTTTGATAAAGTCCGACATAAGAGGTTTATATGCAAAATTAAATGCATGGGATTGGTGGTGATGTATTGGCATGGATTGAGAATTTGTTAGCAGTCAGAAAACAGAGAGTTGGAATAAATGGATCTTTTTCGGAGTGGCATGGGGTGACTAGTGGGGTACCACAGGGATCAGTACTGGCTTGGGCCCCAGCTATTGACAATATATATCAACAAATTTGAATGTTTGCACGTCTGTGGTACATGGAGACAACGGCACATGTTGAGCCAGTGCAGACTCGATTGAGCAATTGGCCTCCTTTTACATTGTAAATTCAATGATTCTATGATTCTATGAAGTGCAGATGTGTTCAGTCAGATCCAATTTGCACTAGTAGAATGTCCAAAATGTATTGTGGGCTTCAGACATTTCAGGAGAAGGTCTAAAACTGTTGGAGTTATTTGAAGAAATAGGGTACCATTTAGGAGAGATCCAGGGACACATATGGGAGCGGTAAGGTGCCCTTTGGGAGAGGTCAACTGCCCTTTGGAATAATTAAAAGTTGATAGAAAATTGATAAACTCATCAGAAGTGTCAAATTGTCAAGGCATTTAAACCTCTCTGCCATTAGATTTTGGGGGAAAAAGCAACTAAAAAAATCAATGCTTGTGATTTCACTTTGGTGACATAGGTCTGAGGGTAATCATTATAAGATTTGTGCTGCATGCCTGATTTCACAACCTATCATTATCACAGTGGGGTACCCATGGTTCACTGTTTGATTGGCAAGTCCAAGTGCTTATAAAGTCTTTGAAGTGGGGCAATGTATACAAATGCTTGTTTTATAGTGGAATAAGTAGTTTAAGGAAGTGAAATGTAGTGAATGGGTTATTTCAGTGAAAAAACATTTTAAATTGTGAATTCATCAATAGACATTTAAGGACTTTATTTCATTTCACCTCAGCATGGGTCCTGAGGCCTGGTGGTTACTGGGTGAGTTAGTATGGAGGGGATAAGGGCAAAGGGTGGTTGGTGGGTGGGTAAGAGTTGGCATGAGTTAGCACAATGTTGACATAGGGGTTATAAATGGCATGGGGTAGGTGGATGGGCATAGGTTAGCATCGAGTTCATGAGAGGCCATGGAGAGTAGGTGCAGAGCAGGAGGTGGTGTGTGCTAGCATGGATGGGGTATGGCGAGTGAGTATGGGGAGGTGAGGAGGTGTGAGGGTTGAGGGCTGTAGTGATGTCTTTTGTTTCATTGTTTTTTTTAAAGTTGGGACCAATGCCCAGATTACCTAGACAGGCCTTTGGCACAGATCACCACCAACCCAGCAGCTGTTGGCTGCCTCCGACTTCTTTTCTGGGGTGGTGGGCCCAACTCCAGATATCAATGATCCCTCACCATAGAAAAGAATTCCCACTGTCAGGGTCACTATCTCCTGAGACGGGTTTGTGGAACTGACAATTCTCCTGACTCAGTTGGAAGCGAAAATTCAGGCCAAAGATTTCAATGGATTGCAAAAGCAATGAGCATGTGGACGATACAGAATGAAAAACAGCCATTCAGTCCATGAGGCTTAATCCCTCTGCTAACATAACTCACTGACTCAGCCAGATTTAAAATGTTTTGTTTTCATCTATAAACTTCCTTGTTCAACATATTATTTCAAACATTTATTATCCATTTTGTATAGATTTTTAAAATGTCTATTTTTGAATTAGTTTTCATTAATTTAACCTTCTGCAGGCAGCATCATGTAAAGACACCAGTCTGGGAGCATTGGTAACGGCACCTCTGCCATTCTCGCCGGCCCGATACTCCACAAGTCCGGTGGTAGTGGCGCCTCTGAGGATCTGGGGGCAGTGGAGGAGATATAAGAGAGTGGAGAAAGCATCGATTTGGACCCCGATTTATAACAACCACAGGTTTGTACTGGGTAGGCTAGATGGTGGGTTCCAGAGTTGGCAGAAGGCACGAATTAGAAGGATGGGGGATCTATTTATAGATAGAAGCTTTCCCAGCTTGAAAGATTTGGATTTAACTTGCAAGCAGGGAATGGTTTTAGGTATTTGCAGGTGCGCGACTTCCTGAGAAAACAGGTGCCAGCCTTTCCGCTGCTGCCGCCACAGCGGACACAGGATCGAGTAGTTTCCAGTACTTGGATGGGAGAGGGGAAGGTATCGGATATTTACCACGAGCTTTTGGAGGCGGAGGAAACTCCGGTGGAGGAACTTAAAGGAAAGTGGGAGGACGAGCTAGGAGGAGAGATAGAGGTAGGTCTATGGGCGGATGCCCTAAGCAGGATTAATACCTCCTCATCGTGCGCCAGGCTTCGCCTGGTACAACTTAAGGTAGTCCACCGGGCACACATGACAGTGGCTAGGATGAGCAGGTTTTTCGGGGTAGAAGATAGGTGTGCGAGGTGCACGGGAAGCCCAGCAAATCACGTCCACCTGTTTTGGACATGTCCAAAGCTTAGAGGGTTTTGGTTTTGGCAGGGTGTGGTGAATGTATTACTGCTACCATTCACCATTGTATTACATTACATTACATTGTATTTTGTCGATGCCCTTGTGGGCTCCGCCTGTGGCCCACCATTGTATTACATTACATTACATTGTATTATGTTGGTGCCCTTGTGGGCTCCGTCTATGGCACCGCCCCCTCGGGGGAGGTATATAGATCTGCAGCCTGTAGGCGGCATTCAGTACAGAGCAGTCGCAGGCAGGCACAGTTCTAGCTGATTAGAACCACTGTTCACTTCAACTCTCCATCTCATGTGCATTGATGGTCGCATCAATTTAATCAGCTACAATATCGCTACGGAAGCAGCCCTCAAACCTGATTGACCGGAACTCGACCCACAGGCAGCAGAAGCCAAAGGAATTTTTTTGCACTGGCTCCGCTGTTTTGAGGCCTACCTCGCCGCCTCCTCCTCACCCACCGTCACCGAGGGACAGAAACTGAGTCTCCCCACGCCCGGGTGAGCCACAGAATCTCCGTGTAGATCGAGGAAGCGACCACGTACGCAGACGCGGTCGTGATCCTGAAAAGGAAGTACGTGAGGCCGGTGAACGAAATGTTTGCGCGGCATCTCCTCACCACTCATCGCAAACGCGCCAGGGAATCGCTGGAGGAATACCTACGCGATCTGAAGGTACTCGCTCGAAACTGCAATTATAAGGACATCACGGCCTCACAGCATATGGAACTCGCCATCCGGGACACCTATGTGGCTGGAGTCCGGTCCAACTATGTCAGACAGCGCTTGCTCGAAAAGGGCGCCCTCAACCTAGAAGAGACGGTAAAACTATCCACCTCCTTAGAAGTAGCGTTTCAGAGCCTGAATGCTTTCCCCTCTGACCATATGATCCCCTAGTGGACACCCAACCAGAGGGTGCCCCAGGCCTGTGCCGCGCGGCTGCCCGCCAAACCCAGGGGGCTGCCCTGCTATTTCTGCGGCCAGAACCAGCACCTCAGGCAGCGTTGCCCGGCTTGGAACGTGACCTGTAGCGACTGCAGCAAGACTGGACACTTTACCAAAGTCTGCCTGGCCAGATCCAAATCTTCTAAATCACAGGCCCGACTTTCATACTCACAGGCCCGCACACACCGCAGCGTGGCGGCGTGCCTTCGGACGCGTCATCAGCCTCGTGATGTCCGTGGGGGCAGCCATCTTTAACCCTACCCAACACGTGCTACTCATGGGGGCCACCATCTTGGCCGCCATCTCCAACGCGGCCCGACACGTGCGACCGATGGCGGCAGCCATCTTGGGACCACCCCACCACCTCCGACCATGCCGGCTACCCCAGCTCGGCGCTGTCACCCTCGACCAGTCACGGCCCAAGCACCTCAGGAACTCGATGATGACCGTCCGGGTCAATGGGCACAAAACGCCCTGCCTGTTTGACTCTGGAAGCACGGAGAGCTTTGTACATCCAGACACGGTAAGGTGCTGTTCGCTCCAAATTTCCCCCACATTCCAAACAATCTCCCTCGCTTCCAGATCACATTCAGTGCAGATCCGGGGGTACTGTGTCGCGAACCTTGTGATACAGGACGCCGAGTACGCCAATTTCAAACTAAATATCCTC
This sequence comes from Scyliorhinus torazame, assembly GCF_047496885.1. Lineage (NCBI taxonomy): Eukaryota > Metazoa > Chordata > Chondrichthyes > Carcharhiniformes > Scyliorhinidae > Scyliorhinus > Scyliorhinus torazame. The sequence goes on from NC_092709.1 coordinate 33,820,634, forward strand.
CCCGACCTCTGCGCTCCTCTCCTGTTGGGACTGGACTTCCAGTGCAACCTCAGGAGCCTGACCCTGAAGTTCGGTGGGCCCCTACTCCCTCTCACCGTATGTAACCTCGTGACTCTTAAGGTCGCTCCTCCCCCGCTCTTCGCGAACCACACCGCCGAAAGTAAACCCGTCGCCACCAGGAGCAGGCGGTACAGTGCCCAGGACAGGACTTTTATCAAGTCACAGGTCCAGCGGCTCTTGAGGGAGGGGGTCATCGAGGCCAGTAATAGCCCCTGGAGAGCTCAAGTGGTGGTCGTCAGGACCGGGGAAAGGAACCGGATGGTTGTAGACTACAGCCAAACCATAAACCGGTACACGCAACTCGATTCGTACCCCCTTCCCCGGATAGTGGACATGGTGAATCAGATTGCACACTACCGGGTGTTCTCCACGGTAGATCTGAAGTCCGCATACCACCAGCTTCCAATCCACCCGGAAAATCGCCACTCCACGGCCTTTGAGGCAGACGGCCACCTCTTCCACTTCCTCCGGGTCCCCTTCGGCGTCACCAACGGGGTCCCGGTCTTCCAAAGAACGATGGACCGAATGGTGGACCAGTACGGGCTGCGGGCCACATTTCCGTACTTGGACAACGTCACCATCTGCGGCCATGATCAGCGGGACCACGACACCAACCTTCAGAAGTTTCTCCAGACCGCCCAAGCCCTCAATCTCACCTATAACAAGGAGAAATGCGTTTTCCGCACAACCCAACTGGCCATCCTCGGCTATGTCGTGGAAAATGGAGTCCTAGGGCCCGGCCCCGACTGCATGTGCCCCCTCCTGCAACTCCCACTCCCCCACTGCCCCAAGGCCCTGAAAAGATGCCTCGGGTTCTTTTCGTATTATGCCCAGTGGGACCCCAACTATGCGGACAAAGCCTGCCCACTTATCAAAGCCACCATCTTCCCTCTGACGACTGAGGCCCGCCAGGCCTTCAGCCGCATCAAGGCAGATATTACCAAAGCCGCGATGCGCGCGGTGGACGAGTCCATCCCCTTCCAAGTGGAGAGTGACGCGTCAGAGGTCGCCCTCGCCGCTACCTTTAACCAGGCGGGCAGGCCTGTAGCCTTTTTTTACCCGTACCTTCAACGCCGCCGAGATTCGACACTCCTCAGTCGAAAAAGAAGCTCAAGCCATTGTGGAATCTGTATGGCACTGGAGGCACTACCTGGCTGGTAGCCTTCATGGTCAACAATACACAGCGGGGCAAGATCAAGAATGATAAAATCTTGAGGTGGAGGATCGAACTCTCCACCTTTAACTACGATATTGTATATTGTCCAGGGAAGCTCAACAAACCCCCAGGTGCCCTGTCCCGCAGCACGTGCGCCAGCGCGCAAGATGACTGACTCCGGGCCATCCACAATGACCTCTGTCACCTGGGGGTCACCCGGCTTCGCCACTTCATCAAAGCCCGCAACCTGCCCTACTCCACCGAGGAGGTCAGAGCCATGACCAGGGACTGCCAAATCAGCGCGGAGTGTAGGCCACACTTCTATCGACCAGATAAGGCCCAGCTGGTGAAGGCATCCCGGCCCTTTGAGCGCCTCAGCATCGATTTCAAAGGGCCCCTCCCCTCCATTGACCGCAGCGCGTATTTTCTTAACTCGTTGACGAGTACTCCCGTTTCCCCTTTGCAATCCCATGCCCCGACATGACCGCGGCCACTGTCATTAAGGCCCTGCATAGTATCTTCACCCTGTTCAGTTTCCCCACTTACGTCCACAATGACCGGGGCTCCTTGTTTATGAGCGACGAACTGCGTCAGTACCTGCTCGGTAAGGGCATCGCCTCGAGCAGGACTACCAGTTACAACCCCCAGGGAAACGGACAGGTGAAGAGGGAAAACACGACGGTATGGAAGGCTGTCTTCCTGGCCCTATGGTCGAGGAGTCTCCCAGTTTCCCACTGGCAGGAGGTCCTCCCCGACGCGCTCCACTCCATTAGGTCACTCCTTTGCACAGCCACCAACGAGACCCCTCATGACCGTCTATTTGTTTTCCCCAGGAAATCCACCTCCAGGGTCTCGCTTCTGTCCTGGCTGACGACACCGGGGTCTGTCCTCCTCCAAAAGCACGTGAGGAGCCATAAGTCCGACCCCCTGGTCGAGAGGCTCCAGCTCCTTCATGCCCAGTATGCCTACATGGTGCACCACGACGGCTGGTAAGATACAGTCTACCTCCGGGATCTGGCACCCGCCGGTTCCCCTGCGACCATCACCTACCCCGCCCCCACCCTACACCGAACACCGCCCCCACCCCTACATGGCCTACATCCCCCCCTCCCCCCATCGCCGATCTACAGAGATGAAGCTCCAGAAGGCACACTCCCGGAGTCAACACCCGTGCCCGCGGCGACGAGTTCAACACCTGTGCCCGCGGCGACGAGTTCAACACCCGTGCCCGCGGCGACAAGTTCAACACATGTGCCCGCGGCAACGAGTTCAACACCCGTGCCCGCGGCAACGAGTTCAACACTCATGCCTGCAGCGACGAGTTCAACACCCGTGCCCGCAGCGAAACCAGAGATCAGGCGATCGCAGCGAACAATAAAGGCGCCGGACAGACTCAACCTGTGAGACCACTTCATCCCCCCGGACTTCAATTTTTAACAGGGGGTGAATGTGGTGAATGTATTACTGCTACCATTCACCATTGTATTACATTACATTGCATTGTATTATGTTGATGCCCTTGTGGGCTCTGCCTGTGGCCCACCATTGTATTACATTGCATTATATTGTATTATGTTGGTGCCCTTGTGGGCTCCGTCTATGGCTCTGCCCCCTCGGGGGAGGTATATAGATCTGCAGCCTGTAGGCAGCACTCAGTACAGAGCAGTCACAGGCAGGCACAATTCTAGCTGATTAGAACCGCTGTTCACTTCAACTCTCCACCTCATGTGAATTGATTGTCGCATCACGGGGTTTTTCTAACGCATCGTCCACGGTGCTAACAACACGGGTGGTGCCGAGTCCGGAGTTAGCGATCTTTGGAGTGTCGGAAGAGCCGGGAGTTCAGTGGGCGAAAGAGGCCGACATCCTGGCCTTTGCCTCCCTGGTAGCCCGGAGACAGATCTTATTAATGTGGAGGGACTCGAAGCCCCCGAGTGTAGAGACCTGGGTTAGTGACATGGCTGGGTTTCTCAGTCTCGAGAAAATAAAGTTTGCCTTAAGAGGGTCAATGTTAGGGTTCTCCCGGAGGTGGCAGCCGTTCGTCGACTTTCTCGGGGAAAATTAAAAATGTTAGCAGATGCAGTATTCCAAGGGGGGGGGGGGGGGGGGTGCGGTGGCGGGCGGACTGTTGTTGTATGGTTGAGGTGTGTGAAGATTGGGTTGGGGGGGAAATGTTTATTTTATCATGTTGTTGTCATTGTTTTTGTTACTGTTATAAAAATTCTCAAATACCTTAATAAATATTATTAAAACATTTTTTTTTAACCTTTTGCATTCTTGCCCTAAAAGTCTGTCCTACCACATCGTGACTTCGGCCAGGAGGGCGAGGATGGAAGATGTACGGCGACCTGCAAGCCACACAGCATCACTGTCCTCGGTCAAAATCTTGGAACTCTTACTCATACTTCTCTAAACTAAAAAGAAAAAAAAAGGGAAGTCTTGCATTTATATACTGCTTTTCGCAACCACTGGATGTCTTGAAGCAGTTTCCAGTCACTGAAGTGATTGTTAAAGTCGCCATAGTCCCAGATGACCATAGGCTGCTTTCCCCTTTGAGGGGGAGGGCTGACTGGTGGTGATTTAACCTGAGGATCACCACACCTCAGGTTTGGGGCAAAGTTAAGGAGGTGGGGCCTTCATGAATAACCTCAGCCGGTGCAGGAATTGAACCCACACTGTTGGCCTTGCTCTGCATCACGAACCAGCTGTTCAGCCAACTGAGCTAAACTGGCCCCCATTGAATTATAATCAGTTTCAATGGAGGGACTGCGGCAGCCAACTGTTCACTCAGCAAATTCTCACAAACTACCCCAGGTCTTAATGGCAAAATCATCTGTATTTTTTTGTGATGTTGATTGAGGGATGGATATTGGCCAAGACACCAGGGATCTCCTCTCCTCGTCTTCAAAATAGTGACGCAGGGGGTGGGATGTTAAGGGCAGTGAAATTAAGGGGGACGAGAAGCAGCAGGTAATCCTATTGAGAGCTGCTGGGCTCTGACCTGTAACCTTATATGGAGTCTGACTTCTCTATATGCCTCTGACTCCAATCCTTTTGAGGAGCTTGCGGAATTAGTCAAGGGCATTACTACCTGAAGCCCTTGGTGATATTGCGCTGATACAAATGTAATTTGACAGCAAGAGCCCCAGGGGAGATGATAGTGGTGTTTGTGGTGCACCTAAGGCAAACATCTGAACAGTGTGAATTCAGGTCGGCACACAACATGTTGAGAGAAAGAATAGTTGTGGTGCCATACCAAAAACATTATTTATTTATTTTAAAAAAAAATGTGGAGTACCCAATTATTATTTTTTAGGGTGGCACAGTGGTTAGCACTGCTGCCTCACAGTTCCAGGATCCCAGCATCAATTCCGGCCTTGGATGACTGTATGGAGTTTGCACTTTCTCCCCGTGTCTGCATGGGTTTTCGCCGGGTGCTCCAGTTTCTTCCCTACTTTCCAAAGATGTGCAGGTTAGATGGATTGGCCATGCTAAATTGCCCGTTAGTGTCCAAATGGTTAGGTGGTGTTACTGGGTTATGGGGATAGGGTGGAGGCATGGGCCTATGGGGGGTGTTCTTTCCAAGGGCCGGTGCAGACATGATGGGCCGAATGGCCTCCTTCTTCACTGTAAATTCTATGATTCCCAATTAGGGGTCAATTTGGCATGGCCAATTCACTTACCTTGCACAAGGGGAGAATGTGCAAACTCCACACAGAAAGAGACCCGGAGCCGGGATCGAACCATCAGAGCTGCTGATTGGCTGTTGCGGGGAAAATTTGCATTCGTGCATTGCGGTCACTGCATCCAGAAAGTGTACCTGAGCAAGACACCCTAGGTGTTCAAGTCAAGGCAAGCATCCAGCAGAGGGCAGTTGAGCGGAGCTACTGATTGGCTGTTGCGGGGAAAATTTGCATCCGTTCATTGGGTTCACTGCATCCAGAAAGTGCACCTGAACAAGACACCCTAGGTGTCCAAGTCAAGGCAAGCATCCAGCAGAGGGCAGTAGAGTGGAGCTCCTGATTGGCTGTTGCGGGGAAAGTTTGCATCCGTGCATTGCGGTCACTGCATCCAGAAAGTGTACCTGAGCAACACACCCTAGGTGTCCCAGGAAAGCATCCAGCAGAGGGCAGTAGAGGGGAGATGATGATTGGCTGTTGCGGGGAAAATTTGCATCCATGCATTGTGGTCACTGCATTCAGAAAGTGTACCTGAGCAAGACACCCTAGGTGTCCAAGTCAAGGCAAGCATCCAGCAGAGGGCAGTAGAGCGGAGATGCTGATTGATTGGCTGTTGTGGGGAAAATTTGCATCCGTGCATTGCAGTCACTGCATCCAGAAAGTGTACCTGAGCAAGACACCCTAGGTGTCCAAGTCAAGGCGAACATCCAGCAGAGGGCAGTGGAGCAGAGCTGCTGATTGGCTGTTGCGGGGAAAGTTTGTATCCGTGCATTGCGGTCACTGCATTCGGAAAGTGTACCTGAGCAAGACACCCTAGGTGTTCAAGTCAAGGCAAGCACCCAGCAGAGGGCAGTAGAGTGGAGCTGCTGATTGGCTGTTGTGGAGAAAATTTGCATCCGTGCATTGCGGTCACTGCATCCAGAAAATGTACCTGAGTAAGACACCCTAGGTCATAGATCATAGAATTTATAGTGCAGAAGGAGGTCATTTGGCCCATCGAGTCTGCACCAGCTCTTGGAAAGAGCACCCTACTCAAGGTCAACACCTCCACCCTATCCCCATAACCCAGTAACCCCACCCAACACTAAGGGAAATTTTGGACACTATGGGCAATTTATCATGGTCAATCCACCTAACCTGCACATCTTTGGACTGTTCAAGTCAAGGCAAGCATCCAGCAGAGGGCATGAGGACAGAGCTGCTGATTGGCTGTTGCGGGGAAAATTTGCATCCGTGCATTGCGGTCACTGCATCCAGAAAGTGTATCTGAGCAAGACACCCTAGGTGTTCAAGTCAAGGCAAGCATCCAGCAGAGGGCAGTAGAGTGGAGCTGCTGATTGGCTGTTGCGGGGAAAAAGGTGGTTTGTGGAGGAGCTGTTGTCAAGTGATAGTTAAACCTGAAACACTTCTTCAGTGTTTCCCTCCCTACCTCCTCCTCTAACCAAAAAAAAAAGACAATCACTGTAAGGATCCCAGCCAAGTAAAGATCAAGAGGGAGACTCGAGGGCAGGTAGAAGTAGAAAGAAGTTGAACCGTGACGTCACAGCCTGCAGGTAAATGATTGGCTGTGACTGGTAAGTAGTTTTTCTTTTCCCTGGGGTGTTATCGTGTGGGGCGCAGTGGTTGCTGAGTGAGTGCGTGCTGAGAAGGGGAGTAAATTTTAAAAAATTTAAAATTACCGTTGGGAGTGTAAAAATGGCAGGAGATCCCAGACCCGTGTTATGCTCCTCTTGCTCAATATGGGAGTTCAGGGATGCGGCCGATGCCCCTGACTCCTTCATGTGCGGGAAGTGTGTCCAGCTGCAGCTCCTGTTAGACCGCATGATGGCTCTGGAGCTGTGGATGGACTCACTTTGGAGCATCTGCGATGCTGAGGAAGTCGTGGATAGCACGTTCAGTGAGTTGGTCACACCGCAGATTAGGATTGGTAAGGGAGACAGGGATTGGGTGACCAAAAGGCAGAGAAAGAGCAGGAAGGCAGTGCAGGTGTCCCCTGCGGTCATCTCCCTCCAAAACAGGTATACCGTTTTGGATACTGTTGGGGGAGATGACTCACCAGGGGAAGGCAGTAGTAGCCAGGCTCATGGCACCGTGGCTGGCTCTGCTGCTCAGAAGGGCGGGAAAAAGACTGGCAGGGCTATAGTCATAGGGGATTCAATTGTAAGGGGAGTAGACAGGCGTTTCTGTGGTCGAAAACGAGAACCCCGAATGGTATGTTGCCTCCCGGGTGCACGGGTCAGGGATGTCTCAGATCGGCTGCAGGACGTACTGAAGGGGGAGGGTGAACAGCCAGTTGTCGTGGTGCATATAGGCACCAACGATATAGGTAAAAAATGGGATGAGGTCCTACAATCAGAATTTAGGGAGTTAGGAGATAAATTAAAAAGTAGGACCTCAAAGGTAGTAATCTCACGAGACAGTCAGAGTAGAAATTCAAGAATAGTCAGAATGCAGGAGGGAGGGGTTCAGATTTTTGGGACATTGGAACCGGTTCTGGGGGCGGTGGGACCATTACAAATCAGATGGTCTACACTTGGGCAGGACTGGAACCAATATCCTAGGGGGTGCTTTTGCTAACACTGTTGGGGAGGTTTTAAACTAATGTGGCAGGGGGATGGGAACCAGATTAGGAAGTTAGAGGTCAGTAAAGAGGCAGCAACTAAAGCCAGTAAGGTTCTAGATAATAAACTCAATGTGACTAAGGGAAAGAGTAGACAGGGAAGAGATGATGAACGCAAAGGGACAGGTGGTCTGAGGTGCATTTGTTTCAATGCGAGAAGTGTAGCAGGTAAGGCAGATGAATTTAGGGCTTGGATTAGTACCTGGGAATATGAAGTTATTGGTATTACTGAGACTTGGTTGAGGGAAGGGCAAGACTGGCAACTAAATATCCCAGGGTATAGATGGTTCAGGAGGGATAGAGAGGGAGGTAAAAGGGGTGGAGGAGTTGGATTACTGGTCAGAGATGATATCGCAGCTATGATTAAGGAGGGCGTGATGGAGGATTCGAGCACTGAGGCAATATGGGTAGAGCTAAGAAATAGGAAGGGTGCAGTAACATTGTTGGGACTTTACTACAGGCCTCCCAAAAGCGAGCGTGAAGTAGAGGTACAAATATGTAGACAGATTATAGAAAAATGTAGGAGCAATAGGGTGGTCGGGAGATTTTAACTTCCCCAACATTGAATGGGACTCATGTAGTGTTGGAGGCGTAGATGGAGCAGAATTTGTAAGGAGCTTCCAGGAGAGTTTTTTAGAGCAGCATGCAAATAGTCCAACTCGGGAAGGGGCCATACTGGACCTGGTATTGGGAATGATCCCGGCCAGGTGGTTGAAGTTTCAGTCGGTGGTTACTTTGGGAATAGTGATCACAATTCCGTAAGTTTTAGAATACTCATGGACTACTCATGGATATGGGGCTGGTTTAGCGCACTGGGCTGAATCGCTGGCTTTGAAAGCAGACCAAGGCAGGCCAGCAGCACGGTTCGATTCCCGTTCCAGCCTCCCTGAACAGGTGCCGGAATGTGGCGACTAGGGGCTTTTCACAGTAACATCATTTGAAGCCTACTTGTGACAATAAGCGATTTTCATTTTAATTTTCAAAGATGAAAGTGGTCCTAAAGGAAGAGTGCTAAATTGGGGAAAGGCCAAGTATAACAAAATTCGGCAGGAGCTAGGGAATGTGGATTGGGAGCAGCTGTTTAAGGGTAAATCCACATTTGAAATGTGGGAGTCTTTTAAGGAAAGGTTGATTAGAGTGCAGGACAGACATGTCCCTGTGAAAATGAAGGATAGAAATGGCAAGATTAGGGAACCATGGACGATGGGTGGAATTGTGAGACTAGCTAAGATGAAAAAGGAAGCATACATAAGATCTAGTCGACTTAATACTGATGAAGCTTTGGAGGAATATCGGGAAAGTAGGACAAATCTCAAACGCGCAATAAAGAGGGCTAAAAGAGGTCATGAAATATCTTTGGCTAACAGGGTTAAGGAAAATCCAAAAGCATTTTATTCGTATATAAGGAGCAAGAGGGTAACTAGAGAAAGGATTGGCCCACTCAAAGACAAAAGAGGGAATTTATGCGTGGAGTCAGAGGAAATGGGTGAGATTCCTAATGAGTACTTTGCATCGGTATTCACCAAGGAGAGGGACATGACGGATGTTGAGGCTAGGGATGGCTGTTTAAATACTCTAGGTCAAGTCGGCATAAGGAAGGGGGAAGTTTTGGGTATTCTAAAAGGCATTAAGGTGGACAAGTCCCCAGGTCTGGATGGGATCTATCCCAGGTTACTGAGGGAAGCGAGGGACGAAATAGCTGGGGCCTTAACAGATAACTTTGCAGCATCCTTGAGTACGGGTGAGGTCCCGGAGGACTGGAGAATTGCTAATGTTGTCCCTTTTTTAAAGAAGGGTAGCAGGGATAATCCAGGGAATTATAGACCTGTGAGCTTGACATCAGTGGTATGCAAACTGTTGGAGAAGATACTGAGGGATAGGATCGATTCACATTTGGAAGAAAATAGACTTATCAGTGATGGGCAGCATGGTTTTGTGCAGGGAAGGTCATGTCTTACAAACCTAATAGAATTCTTTGAGGAAGTGACAAAGTTAATTGATGAGGGAAGGGCTGTAGATGTCATATACATGGACTTCAGTAAGGCGTTTGATAAAGTTTCCCATGGCAGGTTGATGGAAAAGTGAAGTCGTATGGGGTTCAGGGTGTACTAGCTAAATGGATAAAGAACTGGCTGGGCAACAGGAGACAGAGAGTAGTGGTGGAAGGGAGTGTCTCAAAATGGAGAAAGGTGACTAGTGGTGTTCCACAGGGATCCGTGCTCGGACCACTGTTGTTTGTGATATGCATAAATGATCTGGACGAAGGTATAGGTGGTCTGATTAGCAAGTTTGCAGATGATATTAAGATTGGTGGAGTTGCAGATAGCGAGGAGGACTGTCAGAGAATACAACAAAATATAGATAGATTGGAGAGTTAGGTAGAGAAATGGCAGATGGTGTTCAATCCAGGCAAATGCGAGGTGATGCATTTTGGAAGATCTAATACAAGAGCGTACTATACGGTCAATGGAAGAGTCCCGGGGAAAATTGATGTACAGAGAGATCTGGGAGTTCAGGTCCATTGTACCCTGAAGGTGGCAATGCAGGTCGATAGAGTGGTCAACAAGGCATACAGCATGCTTGCCTTCATCGGACGGGGTATTGAGTACAAGAGTCGGCAGGTCATGTTACAGTTGTATAGGACTTTGGTAAGGCCACATTTGGAATACTGCGTGCAGTTCTGGTCACCACATTACCAGAAGGATGTGGATGCTTTAGAGAGGGTGCAGAGGAGGTTCACCAGGATGTTGCCTGGTATGGAGGGTGCTAGCTATGAAGAAAGGTTGAGTAGATTAGGATTGTTTTTGTTGGAAACACGGAGGTTGAGGGGGGGGACCTGATTGAGGTCTACAAAATTATGAGAAGTATGGACAGGGTGGATAGCAACAAGCTTTTTACAAGAGTGGGGGTGTCAATTACAAGAGGTCAAGATTTCAAGGTGAAAGGGGGGAAGTTTAAGGGAGATGTGCATGGAAGGTTTTTTACGCAGAGGGTGGTGGGTGCCTGGAACGCTTTGCCAGCGGAGGTGGTAGAGGCGGGCACGATATCATCATTTAAGATGCATCTAGACAGATATATGAACGGGCGGGGAACAGGGGGAAGTAGATCCTTGGAAAATAGAGGGCAGGTTTAGACAAAGGATCTGGATCGGCGCAGGCTGGGAGGGCCGAAGCTTGGGGGGGGAGGGCAATAGAACTGCAAAACTTGCAAGCAAAGTTTGGCGGGAATGTGACGGTAGTTGGGGTGGCAGAGATGAGGGCACAGAAAGTAATGAGTGAAGAGGCTTGAAATAAAAGATAGTGCAGAGGTATAGGAAATTTGGTTCACAGACCAGGAACAATGAAGAATGCTACCGGTGTGGTGGGTATCATCCCCAGGAGAGATGTAAATTCAGGGAAGCTGCATGTTATGCCTGAAATAGGTGGGGGTACATTAAGAGTAAGTGCAAGACAAAAAAATAAATCCAACTCCAGTACACAGTGTTGAGAATAACCCTGAAAATGGATCTGAAGTATACAGATTAAACAACATTAAGTGGGCAAGATAGCCTGTGGCAAATGGATAATTTTAGGAATATTGGATTATAAACCTTTGGAAATTTAAGGGTTAAAAGCCTGGGGCTAGAGTGTGTTTGACTGCAGCTGTCATGTTTTAAAAAGAATTTTGTTTTGCAGGTCCTGGGAGCTTTTAGGAGCCAGATGATGAATTTGACCACAGGAGTGTGTTTTCAGTCTGGGCTAATGCATTGTGGGTTTGCTGGGGAAAGTCCCTGGGGAGTTGATGTGCTTTCAGCCTGGAGAGTTAATTTGATTTTCAGCTTGGTGAGATGCTGTCATTGTTGGGTGGAGCTAAGGGATTCAGAGAGACATTTTGGGAATGTTTTGGAGAGGAGTTGAAGTCTGACCAGGCAACCCTTGGTTTGACCGCAAGTAAAGGCAGTTTTCTCTCACAGTTGGGTAGTTAAAAAGGAGTGAGAATATTTAAAGCAGAGCAGTCTTGCCTGAGGACAAGGAAGATGCTGAAGCAAGTCATGGGAACTAGCTTTTTGAAGATATTCAGGCAGAGTCTGTAGGGGTTCTAACAGGAGCCAAACCTGTTCTGTGAAGCAAGTAATACTTTATGTAGTGCTGATTTTAAGATGAATTGAGAGCTTTAGGTTTCTTTTCTTGTTGTTTAATGGGGAATTGAGTAGGATTGTTTAAAGGGTAATTGTAAATTGTTAGTTTTGGGTGTGAAGTTAAAGAATTTAATATTCATAATAATGTTGTGTTTTAAAATCCAAATCCCTATTTCCTCATGCAATCACTCCTGGAGAGAATCATTCTTTACACACAGTCTTACAAAATAAATTAAAATATTCGGGTTCGGTCACTGCTGGGGTCTAGACTGAGATGATAATAAGCCCCAATTATGATTGTATTGATGACATATTTTCAGCGACTCAGAATGGAGGTGGACACGTGTGCCTTCACTACAGTTGTAGGAGAACAATCGTATCATTATTTGCAAGGGTGGGGGTCCAGTCCCTAAGGTTAAGAAGCATATGGCCAAGCTAGCCATGTACACCTGAGAAGCTTAAAGGATCCTAGGAACAACAGTGCGCATCGGTTACTTGCACCAGTCAGCTCAACTGCCCCTCATAGGGCCCCAAGGACAAATTTGATGTTCTGAGATTGGCTTCGCCAAATTAGATTAAATTAGCTAGAAAGCGTCAAAATAATAATAATCTTTATTATTGTCACAAGGAGGCTTACATTAACACTGCAATGAAGTTACTGTGAAAATCCACTAGTCGCCACACTCCGGCGCCTGTTTGGGTACACTGAGGGAGAATTCAGAATGTCCAATTCACCTAACAAGCACGTCTTTTGGGACTTGTGGGAGAAAACCGGAGGAAACACTCGCAGACATGGGGAGAGCATGCAGGCTCCACACAGACAGTGACACCAAGCCGGGAATCGAACCTGGGACCCTGGCGCTGTGAAGCAACAGTGCTAATCACAGTGCTACCGTGCCGCCCGAGATTAACATAGGGAATTTTCGTTACATCTTAAAAAGCTACCAGAAGTGTTCCAAGACGAGTTAGGCAACATAAGGGGCCTAAAAAAAGAAATATTTGCATGGATCCTGAGGCCATGCCCAAGTTTTACACAGCCCAAAACGTGCCCTCTGCCTTACATGAGAAGGTTGAGTCTGAACGCAAGCAGCTGGAGGAATTAGGCATTATTAAACCCGTGCAGTTCGCAGAGTGGGCAGTTCCCATTGTGCCATTACTTAAGCCAGATAAGACTGTACAAACATGTGGCGACTATAAATTAACAGGCAATCACGTGGCAAAGTCGGACAGGTAACCTATACCTAAAATAGAGGACCTGTACGCCAAGCTAGTTTGAGGTCGAACTTACTAAGTTAGACATGAGCCCTGTGTATCAGCTGCTGGAGCTGGAAGAGGGATCCTGAAAGTTTGTCACTATCAGCACACATTATGGTTTATACTGGTACACCAGACTGCCTGTTGGAGTATCATCAGCTTGTGCAACATTTCAAAGCACAATGAAGAGCCTATTACAAGATTTGCCTAAGGTGGTTGTCTATCCAGATGATATACTGATTACAGGAGTGTCGGAAGAGGATGATCACCTAGCAAACCTTGACGAAGTTTCAAAAAGGTTGAAGAAGGCCGGAGTAAGGCGAAAAAGGGAAAAGTGTACATTCCAGCCTCATGCAGTGACGTACTTGAGGCTTTGAGTAGAACCCAAGGGCTGCACCCAATGGAGGAGAGGATAAAAGCAATTAAGGAGTCATTGCCCCGCCCCCAAATAAAAATGGCGGAATTTTTTAGGAATGGTGAATTATTATGAAAGATTTATTCCTAATCTTTCTACAATGTTGACACCTCTACACACGTTGAGATCCCGTCCACTCCTGCAGCTTTTCCATTCTTCATGTGTTTGATGGCAACTTCAACTTCGTCCATGCTTGGCAGGGGTCCAAGATCATCTTTGATGGGGAGTTGGGGGAATTTCCTCATACACATCCTTATCTATGGTTGTATCACTGTTTAGGCATTCTTTGAAGTGTTTTCTCCATCAAAGTTAGGGTTTTAGCCCTGATGAAAGGTCACAATGTGTAACATTAACTCTGTTTCCTTCTCACCAGATGCTGCCAGACCTGCTGAGTATTTTCAGCACTTTGTGTTTTGATTTCAGATTCCGCAGTATTTTGCTTTGCGTTAAGATTTTACTGCTCAACAAATCACTACATAAACTCACAGAGCCAACAAGGGAGTTGAAGTTCACTTTTCTGTAGGTCAAAGTCAAAGATGGATGTAGTAACATGACATTACATGACTCACACAATCCGCTCCAGGATAGTGGGAAAGGTTTTGCAGTGGCTCTGAGGTCTCCAGGCTCTTTCGATCACTGTTCAATTAGAACAACCTCCCCTCAGCAAGAAGCTGCCAACCACCACACCATTTATGTGACTGCCTTTCAGATTCTGTCCGTGATCCAGGAAACACAGAAAGCTACCTTGTCACAGGCAAGCTGCACTTTTGAACCATTTATCATGCCCAGTAATTGTATGTCTTATTCATAACTTTAAACATGGAGTTTAGAAATGGACAGCAAAAGACTGCTAAGGGCAAATGTCAGATGACTGTTGAAATTTCTGGAAAGATACAGAATGATCTCAAGTCTATGAAAGGTTCCTGATTGAATAACCATGGTTGGAGTGCCCCTATGAATGGTTATACCAAGATAAAAACCATCTATAGAATTCAAATCCTCTCTTATTCAGTGACTCATCCAAAACTCAAAATTAATCGACTTCCAGACCCCATTGCCTTTGAGCTTGATACTTAAAATTTAGAGATGCAGAAACCAGTGAATCATGAGTGGGTGCAAATAGCCCAGACAATTCACCATGCCTTCGGACTTCCAAATGATCCTGGGTAGACATTAGAATAATTGATCACATGACCGAAACTATCTTTTACTCCAAGCCCAAGAGGAAAACCCAATCAGTCTGAAAATGAACAGGACAAGAGGAGCCATTTCAGCCAGGAGAACATAACCCTGCCTAACTATCAGTCAACTAGGCATATCACCTCTACAGAAAGTAGCTATAATCTTTTCTGGGAAGCCATAGACATCCAACTTCCATTCATCTTCAAAGAACCACGAGAGAGAACCCATCCAGGCTGCAGCATGTACAACTTAAAGCACTCAATTTGAATGTGATTAGCTTTTTGTATTATGTTAATAATATAGCTGCTTTACTTCTGTATGTTTCTCTGTGTGCATGAGGGAACGAGTGTTTGTCGTTGCATTTTCATTTTGGGTTGAATAAACATTGGTCTGTTCACTCTGGTGGGATCTTCCGGTCCTGCCGATGGTGTACCCCCTGATGGCATGCAGTGGATTCAATGGGAAATTCCATTTACAGCGACGGGACCAGACAATCCTGCCACCGGTCAACGCAGGCCCCCTCCCGCTGCCATGGATATTGTCTTTCCTTATGATCCCAGTTGGTGTTATAACTGGATGGGAAAATCCCAGAATGGCCCACTAACTTTTACTGTTTTGTTACACAACTACCTTTATTTTCTTAACACTTTTCTCCTGATTTAAACTTACCCGAAAGCTTACTTTGTATCTATTACTAAAAGTCACAATGCTAAAAATGTAAAATTCTCCCTCTAAACACATACCTTTGTTGCTCTTTTTAGCTTTAGTTTATTAGCTCTGATTATGTCACCTTTGCTCACGAGTCGCCAGGTATCTTTCTGATACTGCCACGTGGTTCAAGCTCAAGTTATGATTAATAAGTCAGCACACCGCTTAGTAAGATTGAAATCAACGGTCATTTATTATATACAACAAGTAATGTTTACACAATAATCCTACTATCTATATAGAAACCTATCACTACTGGCCAATACTTAACTTTAGGAAGAGCCCACCAGGTCAGGGAAACGAATGGCTTATCGAATCGGATCTGGCCCGCGGGATTCAAAAGGCTGATACAGGTCGATGGCTAGGAGTCTTTATCGGATAGCGATCGCTGGATTCAAACTTACAGTTGCTGGTTGATGGTCTTGCGAAGGTCTCGAGCAGGCGAAGAAGGGAGAGAGAGAGAGATCTGAACTTGGCCCCTCACTTTATAGGGCCCAGGGCCTTCCCGCCTCTCGGGGCAGCCCTTGACCCTGAGTCCCAAGTGATTGGGCTTGTTACCAATCACTGGGTTCGATACGTCCAATTGCGAGGCGATTCCCCGATCGGGGGGTGGTCGTTCACCTGCCTTTGTTTCGGCCACTGCAGGCGCCGACAGGTCTGGCCCGGTATTCAATTGCTAATATGTTGCAATTGTTCCCGGGGATAGCCGATTAAACTGCAGATGTCTGGGTTGATGGGCTGCTAATAGTCCTGAGTATAACTGCAGATGTCTGGGTTGATGGGCTGTTAATAGTCCTGAGTATCGATCTGGGCCGACTTCCCCAGAGCCGAATATGACATTCTGCCTGCAGCTGTCCGTTTGTGTCCTGTTGCCTGCTTTTCCCATCAGCCTTTTCGGTTAGCCATTTTAAATCGGGTTTTGGCCAAATTAATAGGGTATCAGCCATTTTAGGGGGCTACACCTTGCTGTGGATGCCTGAGAGGTGAGTGAAAAGGGGTAAAATTGTTACACCATCTATATCCCCATAACACATTCATGTATTGCATCGAACTGTCCTGCTGAACTGATAATATTGCTTTTGGATAAGATGACACTGCAAGTTGTGCTGTCTGTCTACAGTTAAGGAAACAAAGGTAGTTTTAAGGGAAAAAAACATGTTTTATATTGTATTTACTTCTGTATTGTATTTGTATTGGTAAACAATCAAAACAAGGTGTAGTTTTAAGTGGGTTTAATTTAATGTTTCTGTGCCTGGAAGGGCAAAACCCATAATTAGATTAATGTTGGACAAAGGTGTTTGTATGTGTGGGGTTTGGTTGAATTCCAACTGTGTTTCTATTGTTCGTAGAGAGGGCTATGGTGTGAAAAATAAATAAAAGGCATCAGCATGTGGGCATTGCTTCACAACTGGAGGTCCTTGGAAATTAAAAGGCTTTAAAGTTTTAGTTCAGGTCATTTGAGCGCAGTTGGAGATAGGATCTCGGGGGGTGAACAACTCTCTACTCTGCCAGAAGAAAGACTGGACGCGAGCTGCAAAGATGCCGGCCTCCTAAAGTACAAGTTACAGTCCAGATAACCAGGGATTTGGGACAAAAAGAGTGTTTAAGACGACTGGAGTTAAGTGAACCAAGGTATTGTTCAGAAGAATTCAAGGAAGATTAAACAAAGTGTTCTGAGTTAAAGAGACAATTGTGGATTTAACTTGGGACAACAGACTTCAGAGTTAAGTGAAACATTTGATGTCACTTTAATATTGTCTGGGAATCAAAATTTAAAGCATTTGTAAGTAGTTTGCAAAGCAGTCAAGCCAAAGAAATCCTAAAGGGGTTGATGTGAAATCTTGGATGGATTGGATTCACTGCTAAAAGTGGAGCAGAAGCTTTGTATGGAAGTGTTAGTTCTAAAACCTGGACTGGATTTCAGAATACAAACCACCCAGGGAAAGCATTATTATGAGAAAAAATTCTAAAGCGTGTTTTTGGGAGTGGAGTTTAGAAACTCTCACGTGACAATCATGGGGAGGAATTCTGAAGACAAATTCACAAACACCAAATTGCGTTCAGGGCGGAATGTGTCTGTGTGTGTTTGTGACAGCGATTAGCATTGCAGCCTACGGCACTGAGGACCCGGGTTCGAATCCCGGCCCTGGGTCACTGTCCGTGTGGAGTTTGCACATTCTCCCTGTGTCTGCGTGGATTTCACCCCCACAACCCAAAGATGTGCAGGTTAGCTGGATTGGCCACGCTAAATTGCCCCTTAATTGGAAAACAAAATAATTGGGCTCTCTAAATTTATATTTAAAAAAAACTTTTTTAAAAAATTAAACGTTGCAGCCTTTTAAGCCAGGCTTTCATACTGCGATCTTCCTATCCAATTATAACATCAATTTGGATCGGATCACCAGAAGCAAGAGATCCATTTTGCTGTAAAGCAATCCAGGCATAATGGAGATAATTGAGACTGGGTGATGATTGTTGTTGATTCACTCTAGTTTGAATAAGATGGTTTCAGGGATTTCTTCTTGGGCAGTCCCTCAGGGTCGAGGATGATTTGCGTCCACTCCAAGGAGGGGGTTCTGCAGTGGCTGTATAGTCCAATCCTGGATCCACAGCTGGTCGAGCGTGACCAGTGCCTCGATTCTGGGGATATTGGCCTGGGAGAGGACGCTCACCTTGGTACGCCTATCCTGCCAGTGGATTTTCAGGATTTTGTCGAGGCAGAGTTGATGATATCTCTCCAGGGATTTGAGGCGTCTGCTGTACATTGTCCATGTTTCTGATGCATGCAGGAGGATGGAGACCACGGCTGCTCTGTACAGCATGAGCATGGTGCTGGGTTTGAGCTCTCGGTCTTTGAATGTTCTGTTCCTCAGGTGTCCAAAGACTGCACTGGTGTGTTGGAGCCGAAGTTGGATTTTGTCGTCAATGTCTGCTCGCACTGAGAGGAGGTTCCCGAGTTATGGGAAATGATTCACATTGCCCAAGAGTTCACTGTGGATCTTGATGGTCAGGGGGCAATTTTGTGTGGCAGGCCTCAGGAGTTTATATCCCTCTGGGCACCTAATGGGAAGAAAGTCAAGTTTATTAATGACCACAAATATCTAGCACTAATAAAGTGGTAAATCCATTTACTATCGCAAATAAATCATCTCTCAGGTTGTTTATAATTTTTCCTAGCTGTTCATTTATGAACTGTAGCACTAAATCTTCGGTCGTGGTGCAATGACATGAAAGAAGTCAGTTCCAGAAGTAATGGGAGAAAATTGGCAGATTCAGTCAGAAAAGAACATAAATCTTGTAAGTACCAATTTCGTAAAATTTTAAGGTGGATAAGGATGGACTTCGACACAGGGACATTTTTGATCCACCTGTGAGCCATAAATGAAAATTGTTTTGAAAATAGCACTGGCCGGAAAGGAAATGTTGAAAGCTTGTGATAAATTTAGCGGAAGCATTAAAATCACTTGCATTGATGAGTTTCAATCACAAATCCATCATCGGTTTCATCTGTGGTGAAGGTTATATCCATCAATTTAATTTACAGCTCTTATTAGACTGCCAAGTTTTATTTCCCCAACCTTTTAGGCCACATTTAGGAAGTCTGATATTATTTCTCTGTATAAACATGGGTGAAATTGTGGGGGTAATGGTCTGAAATTGCACATGGTCTAATTTGCTGGTTTCAATCAGAACATTTACCAAATAACTGATAACAATACCTTTGGTCCCTCTCCCTCCATTTGTAGCATGGTTATACTCAGAATTATTTTTATTGCCTGAGGAGAGAATTCTGTGTGAGAGTCATGTTGATACACTGACACGGCACCGACTCAGACATTTCAGTTGTTAACACTCTTCATTGGCAGAATCATTGATCTGAAAATATTCAACTACAATTCAAACCTTGGGGGGGGGGGGGGGGGAACAATTTAGTATGGTCAATCCACCTAACCTGCACATGTTTGGACTGTAGGAGAAAACCAGGAGCACCCGGAGGAAACCCACGCAGACACGGGGAGAACATACATACTCCGCACAGTCACCTGACATCAGAATCAAACCCAGGTCCCTGGTGCTGTGAGGCAGTGGTGCTAACCACTGTGCCAATGTGCTGCCATTTTTGTATATTGTGGGATACCCATAACAGGGACTACTGCAGCTGCAGCCTCTCTGTCCTACCAAACACATCCAGGACAGAGTCCTGCTCTTGCTTCCATGCTGAAGGTTACAAAAAGAACAACAAACAAAGAACAAAGAAATGTACAGCGCAGGAACAGGCCCTTCGGCCCTCCAAGCCCGTGCCGACCATGCTTCCCGACTAAACTGCAATCTTCTACACTTCTTTAGTCCGTATCCCTCTATTCCCATCCTATTCATGTATTTGTCAAGATGCCCCTTAAATGTCACTATCGTCCCTGCTTCCACCACCTCCTCCAGTAGCGACTTCCATGGCACCCACTACCCTCTGTGTAAAAAACTTGGGTCGTACATCTACTCTAAACCTTGCCCCTCTCACCTTAAACCTATGCCCCCGAGAAATTGACCCCTCTACCCTGGGGAAAAGCCTCTGACTATCTACTCTGTCTATGCCCCTCATAATTTTGTAGACCTCTATCAGGTCGCCCCTCAACCTCCGTCGTTCCAGTGAGAACAAACCGAGTTTATTCAACCGCTCCTCATAGCTAATGCCCTCCATACCAGGCAACATTCTGGTAAATCTCTTCTGCACCCTCTCTAAAGCCTCTACATCCTTCTGGTAGTGTGGCGACCAGAATTGAACACTATACTCCAAGTGTGGCCTAACTAAGGTTCTATACAGCTGCAACATGACTTGCCAATTCTTATACTCAATGTCCCGGCCAATGAAGGCAAGCATGCCGTATGCCTTCTTGACTACCTTCTCCACCTGTGTTGCCCCTTTCAGTGACCTGTGGACCTGTACACCTAGATCTCTTTGACTTTCAATACTCTTGAGGGTTCTACCATTCACTGTATATTCCCTACCTGCATTAGACCTTCCAAAATGCATTACCTCACATTTGTCCAGATTAAACTCCATCTGCCATCTCTCCGCCCAAGTCTCCAAACAATCTAAATCCTGCTGTATCCTCTGACAGTCCTCATCGCTATCCGCAATTCCATTAACCTTTGTGTCGGCTGCAAACTTACTAATCAGACCAGTTACATTTTCCTCCAAATCATTTATATATACGACAAACAGCAAAGGTCCCAGCACTGATCCCTGCGGAACACCACTGGTCACAGCCCTCCAATTAGAAAAGCATCCTTCCATTGCTACTCTCTGCCTTCTATGACCTAGCCAGTTCTGTATCCACCTTGCCAGCTCACCCCTGATCCCGTGTGACTTCACCTTTTGTACTAGTCTACCATGAGGGACCTTGTCAAAGGCCTTACTGAAGTCCATATAGACAACATCCACTGCCCTACCTGCATCAATCATCTTTGTGACCTCCTCGAAAAACTCTATCAAGTTAGTGAGACACCACCTCCCCTTCACAAAACCATGCTGCCTCTCACTAATACGTCCATTTGCTTCCAAATGGGACTAGATCCTGTCTCGAAGAATTCTCTCCAGTAATTTCCCTACCACTGAAGTAAGGCTCACCGGATTATCCTTGCTACCCTTCTTAAACAGAGGAACAACATTGGCTATTCCCCAGTCCTCTGGGACATCACCTGAAGACAGTGAGGATCCAAAGATTTCTGTCAAGGCCTCAGCAATTTCCTCTCCAGCCTCCTTCAGTATTCTGGGGTAGATCCCATCAGGCCCTGGGGACTTATCTACCTTAATATTTTTTAAGACGCCCAACACCTCGTCTTTTTGGATCTCAATGTGACCCAGGCTATCTACACACCCTTCTCCAGACTCAACATCTACCAATTCCTTCTCTTTGGTGAATACTGATGCAAAGTATTCATTTAGTACCTCGCCCATTTCCTCTGGCTCCACACATAGATTCCCTTGCCTATCCTTCAGTGGGCCAACCCTTTCCCTGGCTACCCTCTTGCTTTTTATGTACGTGTAAAAAGCCTTGGGATTTTCCTTAACCCCATTTGCCAATTACTTTTCGTGACCCCTTCTAGCCCTCCTGACTCCTTGCTTAAGTTCCTTCCTACTTCCCTTATATTCCACACAGGCTTCGTCTGTTCCCAGCCTTTTAGCCCTGACAAATGCCTCCTTTTTCTTTTTGACGTGGCCTACAATATCTCTCGTTATCCAAGGTTCCCGAAAATTGCCGTATTTATCCTTCTTCCTCACAGGAACATGCCGGTCCTGAATTCCTTTCAACTGACACTTGAAAACCTCCCACATTTCAGATGTTGATTTGCCCTCAAACATCCGCCCCCAAACTGGGTACTTCAGTTTCCGCCTAATATTGTTATAATTAGCCTTCCCGCAATTTAGCACATTCACCCTAAGACCTCTCTTATCCTTGTCCACCAGCACTTTAAAACTTACTGAATTGTGGTCACTGTTCCCGAAATGCTCCCCTACTGAAACTTCTACCACCTGGCCGGGCTCATTCACCAATACCAGGTCCAGTACCGCCCCTTCCCTAGTTGGACTGTCTACATATTCTTTTAAGAAGCCCTCCTGGATGCTCCTTACAAACTCTGCCCCGTCTAAGCCCCTGGCATTAAGTGAGTCCCAGTCAATATTGGGGAAGTTGAAGTCTCCCATCACCACAACCCAGTTGTTTTTACTCTTTTCCAAAATCTGTCTATCTGCTCCTCTATCTCCCGCTCGCTGTTGGGAGGCCTGTAGTAAACCCCCAACATTGTGACTGCACCCTTCTTATCCCTGATCTCTACCATATAGCCTCACTGACCTCTGAGGTGTCCTCCCGTAGTACAGCTGTGATATCCTCCCTAACCAGTAGCGCAACTCCGCCACCCCTTTAACATCCCCCTCGATTCCACCTGAAACATCTAAATCCTGGAACATTTAGCTGCCAATCCTGCCCTTCCCTCAACCAGGTCTCTGTAATGGCAACAACATCATAGTTCCAAGTACTAATCCAAGCTCTAAGTTCATCTGCCTTACCCGTAATACTTCTTGCATTAAAACATATGCACTTCAGGCCACCAGACCCGCTGTGTTCAGCAACTTCTCCCTGTCTGCTCTGCCTCAGAGCCACACTGTCCCTATTCCCTAGTTCTTCCTCAATGCTCTCACCTTCTGACCTATTGCTCCGGTGCCTACCTTTAACTCCCTTTGACTGTGAGCAACCTCTAGCTTCACAGCTATTCCTAATAAGGAATTGGTCTTGTTAGTTGTGAGAGCACTTCACAGCTGCAGGTTGTGTTTGCTGCTTGCTCCTGTTGGTGGCTCCAGATGACCTGAAGGCTGCTGCTGCTGCTGTTTCCTTCCTTTTCTCTCGCCAGAGAGAAGGGCATTTTTTTCTGAGATGCCTGGGGCCTGGAACACCGAGCTCTGGGGGACATGTGAGTCCAGAAGGTAATCTGGTTTGAAACAAGAAGATGCTGCGGGACCCGGTGTGTGATATTGATCCAAATGGGCCACCTGCTAACACCATTGAAGAAATGCTTTCGCAGATTACGGATGCTTTTGTTGCTGGTGTGGTGAGTGTTGCATGTAACTGGCATGTCACCATGGGCTAAACACGCTGGAAGTCACGGATATTCAACTGCATCTTGAGCACCAATGGAATATGTGGATGCCAGGATTTGGTTCCAGTGAGATTGGGCTATGTGGGAGGTTCTGCACAGCTGCAGCTCCTGGACTGAGCCATGACTTGGGCACCACCACTCAAGATGCAGACGTTGTGCTCCAGGCTTTTCACTGTTGTTATCAGCCTAGCAGTGTTGGCCTCGGTGACACGCATTGTCTGCATTATCTCCAGTGCCCATAACCTTTGGGACTCCTCCAATTGGCTGTTCTGAATCTCATGGCTGTGTCCTATCATCTGCATCAGCTCTGGGAGAATCTTGTCCAGAGGCTCGGCAACTGACTGGGACTCAGCCGAGTCCTGGGATCCAGCAGACGTCCGACTGCTGACTCCCTTGGATGTTCCTGCGTCCACCTGATGTGTGGTGCTCACCAGATTATGCCCCAGAAGCCTGTCCACTAATGCCGCCCACTGAGGTGTGTGTCTGCGCTAGTGGACGGTGGGGATGATAGCTGTGATGGTTGTCTCCTCGGAGCTCTGCTTGGGTGCCAGAGGGGAATGACTCTGGCTGACCTGGCCCCATCTGATGGAGATCCTGTGAGACAATGGACATGTGGCCAGTGAGAGGGAAGGATCATTTTGTCTGACATGAACAACTCCCTTGAGACAGGTCATGTGGGTGAAGGGGCAGTGGATCCTCACCTCTGTGGCACAGGCCAATCTCGCTGTCAGTGACTTCTCTGTCCTCGGTCAACCCCGCGAATTCCAGGGCCTGTTCCTCTTACTGGATGAGGACTCAGATCTCTGGTACCCCACACCATCTGTCTTGGCCCTATCCCACTTATTGTGGACTATTTTCTCCAGAGGGGACAAAGAGAGGGTATCGTGTGCCACACGCTTGATGGTCATGTGTGGGCACCGCACCTGGACATGAAAGGGTTGTGCTGGTGGGTGCCAGGGTGTTCTGAGGAACAAACACAAAGATCAAATGTGGGGAGGTTGTGAGGTGCCAGCCAGTGATTTGTAGGGGGATAGGGGTGGGGTTGGGATTTTATGGGATTGCAGGCAGAACTGATGCCAGGAGAGTGGTGGCAATTTACCTTTGCAGCTCGGTGAAGGGCTCGGTGAAGGTCACAGCGCCAGGGTCCCAGGTTCGATTCCCCGCTGGGCCACTGTCTGTGCAGAGTCTTCTCCTTCTCCCCGTGTCTGTGTGGGTTTCCTCCGGGTGCTCCGGTTTCCTCCCACAGTCCAAAGACGTGCAGGTTAGGTGGATTGGCCATGCTAAATTGCCCTTAGTGTCCAAAAAGGTTAGGAGGGGTTATTGGGTTATGGGGGGAGGGTGGAAGTGATGGCTTAAGTGGGTCAGTGCAGATCTCGATGGGCTGAATGGCCTCCTTCTGCACTGTATGTTCTATGTTCTATGAAGGTCATTGGTTTTCATCCTATATTGTACGGCGATCCTCCTTGTCATACTGCCCACGCTGACAGCCACTTCCACTACCTCCCATGCGATATTGGTGACCTTGCTGCTGGTCCTCTAGCCCTTACGGCACTAAGTGCTGCTAGTAATGGAGAGGGATAGGTGCGTGCAACAGGGCAAGGTTTACAATTGGGGGAAGGGTAATTACGATGTTGTCAGACAAGAATTGAAGTGCATAAATTGGGAACGTAGGCTGTCAGGGAAGGACACAAGTGAAATGTGGAACTTGTTCAAGGAACAGGTACTACATGTCCTTGATATGTATGTCCCTGTCAGACAGGGAAGAGATGGTCGAGTGAGGGAACCATGGTTGACAAGAGAGGTTGAATGTCTTGTTAAGAGAAAAAAGGAGACTTATGTAAGGCTGAGGAAACAAGGTTCAGACAGGGCGCTTGAGTGATACAAGATAGCCAGGAGGGAACTGAATAAAGGGATTAGGAGAGCTAAGAGCGGGCATGAACAATCTTTGGCGGGGAGGATCAAGGAAAACCCCAAGGCCTTTTACACATATGTGAGAAATATGAGAATGACTAGAGCGAGGGTAGGTCCGATCCAGGACAGTACCGGGAGATTGTGTATTGAGTCTGAAGAGATAGGAGAGGTCTTGAACGAGTACTTTTCTTCTGTATTTACAAATGAGAGGGCCCATATTGTTGGAGAGGACAGTGTGAAACAGACTGGTAAGCTCGAGGAAATACTTGTTAGGAAGGAAGATGTGTTGGGCATTTTGAAAAACTTGAGGAGAGACAAGTCCCCCGGGCCTTACGGGATATATCCAAGGATTCTGTGGGAAGCAAGAGATGAAATTGCAGAGCCGTTGGCAATGATCTGTTCGTCTTCACTGTCAACAGGAGTGGTACCAGTGGATTGGAGAGTGGCGAATGTCGTGCCCCTGTTCAAAAATGGGACTAAGGATAACCCTGGGAATTACAGGCCAGTTAGTCTTACTTCGGTGGTAGGCAAAGTCATGGAAAGGGTACTGAAGGATAGGATTTCTGAGCATCTGGAAAGACACTGCTTGATTAGGGATAGTCAGCACGGATTTGTGAGGGGTAGGTCTTGCCTTACAAGTCTTATTGAATTCTTTGAGGAGGTAACCAAGCATGCGGATGAAGGTAAAGCAGTGGATGTAGTGTACATGGATTTTAGTAAGGCATTTGATAAGGTTCCCCATGGTAGGCTTCTGCAGAAAGTAAGGAGGCATGGGATAGTGGGAACTTTGGCCAGTTGGATAATGAACTGGCTAACCGATAGAAGTCAGAGAGTGGTGGTGGATGGCAAATATTCAGCCTGGATCCCAGTTACCAGTGGCGTACCGCAGGGATCAGTTCTGAGTCCTCTGCTGTTTGTGATTTTCATTAATGACTTGGATGAGGGAGTTGAAGGGTGGGTCAGTAAATTTGCAGACGATACGAAGATTGGTGGAGTTGTGGATAGTGAGGAGGGCTGTTGTCGGCTGCAAAGAGATATAGATAGGATGCAAAGCTGGGCTGAGAAGTGGCAGATGGAGTTTAACCCTGAAAAGTGTGAGGTTGTCCATTTTGGAAGGACAAATATGAATGCGGAATACACGGTTAACGGTAGAGTTCTTGGCAATGTGGAGGAGCAGAGAGATCTTGGGGTCTACATTCATACATCTTTGAAAGTTGCCACTAAAGTGAATAGAGCTGTGAAGAAGGCCTATGGTGTGCTAGCGTTCATTAACAGAGGGATTGAATTTAAGAGCCGTGAGGTGATGATGCAGCTGTACAAAACTTTGGTAAGGCCACATTTGGAGTACTGTGTACAGTTCTGGTCGCCTCATTTTAGGAAGGATGTGGAAGCTTTGGAAAAGGTGCAAAGGAGATTTACCAGGATGTTGCCTGGAATGGAGAGTAGGTCTTACGAGGAAAGGTTGAGGGTACTAGGCCTTTTCTCATTAGAACAGAGAAGGATGAGGGGCGACTTGATAGAGGTTTATAAGATGATCAGGGGAATAGATAGAGTAGACAGTCAGAGACTTTTTCCCCGGGTGGAACAAACCACTACAAGGGGACATAAATTTAAGGTGAATGGTGGAAGATGTAGGGGGGATGTCAGAGGTAGGTTCTTTACCCAGAGAGTAGTGGGGGCATGGAATGCACTGCCTGTGGAAGTAGTTGAGTCGGAAACATTAGGGACCTTCAAGCAGCTATTGGATAGGTACATTGATTATGGTAAAATGATATAGTGTAGATTTATTTGTTCTTAAGGGCAGCACGGTAGCATTGTGGATAGCACAATTGCTTCACAGCTCCAGGGTCCCAGGTTCGATTCCGGCTTGGATCACTGTCTGTGCGGAGTCTGCACATCCTCCCCGTGTCTGCGTGGGTTTCCTCCGGGTGCTCCGGTTTCCTCCCACAGTCCAAAGATGTTTGGTGGTTAGGTGGATTGGCCATGCTAAATTGCCCTTAGTGTCCAAAATTGCCCTTAGTGTTGTGTTGAGGTGTTGACTTTGGGTAGGGTGCTCTTTCCAAGAGCCGGTGCAGACTCAATGGGCCGAATGGCCTCCTTCTGCACTGTAAATTCAATGATAATACATGATTAATCTAGGACAAAGGTTCGGCACAACATCGTGGGCCGAAGGGCCTGTTCTGTGCTGTATTTTTCTATGTTCTATGGTCTAAATACAGGCCGCGATCCCGCCAACGCGCCCGTCGAGAATTCGCACCCAAAATGACACTTAGCCAGTTTTTGGCTGACTTGCACCAATGGAATGTTCCTTTCCTCCAATGGAATGTTCTGATGTAAGATGATCAACCAGACATTTTGGGCGCGATTCAGTGGAAAAAAAAATTAAGTCCGCTTTTGGGCGTGTTTGGCGAGGTGTATTACGGCGGCTGCAGCGCCGAGAATCACCTCGCTATTCCGCGGCACCTTTTTTTTTGCCTCAGGGAGTTTCCCCCCACTGAGGCCACACTTAAAGAGATTTTGTGCTGGTGAGCTGATCTCACCAGTAGGAATGGCTGTTTACAGATTGGAATGTCATTTTGAGTGGCAGCCATGATCTTTACCTCTCTCTTCAGGTTCCCCCCCCCACTTAACCACTCCTCACACCCCCAACCTCGTTGAGGCCTCTGGGAACACCCCTCTCCCCCTCACTCTCCCTCCAATTGGCAAGGTCCCCTAAGGCCAGGCCTCTGGCAGTGCCAACCTGGCACCGAGGCATCCTGGTATTGCCAGTTTCATACCCTGGCAGTGCCAACCATGCACCCTGGCAGTGCTAGTGTGGTACTTCCAGGGTGCCTGGCTGACAGGGTCACGGTGCCTGGGTGCTAGGGGGAGTGCCAGGGCAACTGCCAGGGGTCTCTAATGCCCTGCAAGCCCCCCCCCACCCCCCAAGGCGCTGTCATGCCTGGTTCCCGTTTGTGTGAACCAGTATTAAATGGCACCTTGGCGAGGTCCCGCAGGCAAGGTTATTGAGTCCCCGGCACTGGGTGAATCCGGTATCTGGGTATTGAATGGCTCATTTAAATATGCAGATCTGGATTCCGCTGGGCAGAGCTAGTCAGGAGCCCGATTTGGGCTCACATGCAATTCACCCCTTGCACTCGGATCTGTGCGGGACGCAACGCGATAGCTGCATCACGCCCCTTAACTCTGTTTCCCTCTCAACAAATGTTGCCCGACCTGCTAAGTATTTCCAGTATTTTCTGTTTTTCTTTGTTGTGACCACATAAAGTGTGGCAAAATGATTCCCCTATTCTACCACTCCAGATCTGACAATAACAGGATTTTTAATAATAATTTAAAAAGGATGTACTGTGCCAATTTTGTAAGAACCCCACTATTTATGCTTCTAGGTTATAAAGAATTAGACAGGTTTTCTTAGGTTAAACAAAGAACAATATCAGTTTCTGGAAACTAGTTCCTGCGTTAAAAAAAGTAAATCTCATTTATATGTCATTCGTCTGGACACACATGTACTTGTACAGATGGCAGAGGATTTTTATATTTCATGAAAGATAACTCAGAGGCGTATACGGTTAGCTTTTCCATAGCTTGTCTTGACATGGTGATTCCACCTTGTGGCCGTTTTGTTCTGTTGTCTTCCTGGGTGCTGTTGCCAGAAGCAGATCTCTATTTTTTATTCCGAAGATGTCTCAGTTCTCAGTACTTTTCTCTCTCAGTTACCTTGCAAAGCCGATCACCACACCTCCGAGAGAGCGAAGCAGAGCGGGCACACAGTTTCAGCAGCCTGTGTTCAGTTTAGCATTGTCTTTTTTCTCTCTCTGTCTCCTGCATGGAAAGGAGTCCTTAAAAGTACCTTGCTGGCTCTACATGCCAGACAAATTCTATTAGTTCATGTGTGCTGCAGTTATTGTTTCAGAACAGGCATTTGCATTTAGCTGTCTCATCTCAGAAACATTTGAACAGGAGAGTGTGAAGATAACAGGGGATGGTATCTTTTACATGTTCTCTCCCCCCTCCCACTTCTCATCCCATTTTGTTGAATGTGAAATTGCGTGTATTGTAACAGCCTGGGCAGTTTAGTCAGTGTCCCTAGATTTTTTAAATCCAGCCAGAAAAAGAAATATTTTACATTGTATTTTTAAAAATCACTTCCTCCAAACATGTTACATAGGTAACCAGCTGCGTCAAGTTTTGAAAGTGTATTGTTTCAATAAATATAGCAGCGGATGAAAGATACAGGGGGTGATTCTCCGAGCCCCGCGCCAGGCCGGAGAATCGCCGCAACCGCGCCACGACGCCCCAATGCCAGCGCGCGATTCTCCGAGGCGCGGAGAATCGGCGCCACTTGCGCCGGCGCGTTTGGCGTGGCACCGGCCGCGGGTCATTGGAATCGGCGGGGCCGCCGATACTCCGGCCCGGATGGGGCGAGCGTCTGCGCCGATATGACAGAGTTCCCGACGGTGCCATTCACCCCTGGTCGCTGCCGGCGGGAACGGTCGGGGGGCGGCCTGTGTGGAGGGGAGGGGGGCTTCTTCACCGGGGGGGGGGGGGGCCTCCGATGGGGACTGGCCCGCGATCGGGGCCCACCGATCCCCTCAAGATGGAGTCGGTGTTCAGGCCCCCCCCCCCGGGTCTACTTTCTGACGCGGCCGGCCCCTGAACACTGACTCCATCTTGAGTCAGGGCCGGCGCGCTAAAGGTCCCCTGCGCATGCACAGGATGGCACGGCCCAACTGCGCATGCACAGGATCGGGTTGGCCCAACTGCGCATGCGCGGGTTGGCGCGGCGCCCGTTTGGTGCCGCAAAAGGAGGCTGGAGCGGCATGAACCGCTCCAGCGCCATGCTGGCTCCCTGTGGGGGCCAGAATCATACGTAACCGGGCCCGGTTCGCGCCGCCGTGAAACGCGACGGCGTTCACGACGGCGCGAACTCTTGGGCCCAATATTGGAGAATCTTGCCCAGTTTTGATTTGATTTGACGAATCAGATATGGGACAGATTTTAAAATATTGTTCAGAATTTTTCTCCCCTTTCCCCTCGTTCTTCAAATTATTGATCTCATGCTGGGATATTGTATTCCAGGCAGCCTTCCACCATTCCACCATGTGGCCATTTGTGATTGCCATTGTCAGCAGGATATTTGACAGTAGGGGAATCGTAGGTGACACAAATCTTGTTCATTCACAGGCACACTGTTAAAGCAGGAACTAGGAAATAGAAACAGAAAATGCTGAGTACTCTTGTAATAATGGGCTGCTTGTCAGCAAATTCAGACCCTGGAAAAGGAGGTGGGGTGGAGAGAAAGACCGAAAGATAAGCACTACGATAGGACAGAAAGCAGATACATTATAGAATTTACAGTGCAAAAGGAGGCCATTCAGCCCATCGAGTCTGCACCAGGCCTTGGACAGAGCACCCTACCTAAGCCCACACCATCACTCGATCCCCGTAACTCAGTAACCCCACCCAACCTTTTTGGACACCAAGGGCAATTTAGTATGGCCTATCCACCTAACCTGCACATTTTTGGACTGTGGGAGGAAACCGGAGCACCCAGAGGAAACCCACGCAGACACGGGGAGAACGTGCGGATTCCGCGCAGACAGTGACCCAAAGCCGGGAATTGAACCTGGGACCCTGGAGCTGTAAAGCAACTGTGCTAACCACTATGCAACCGTGCTGCCCCGCATGAGACAAAAAGGCACGAGACAAAAGAAAATAACAATGGGATGAGGAGAGAAACGAGAGATAGGTTCAGACGAGGTGCCGATGGATAAAGCAGAAGAGCTTAGAGGACAGAGTGAATCCAGTAATGGACTCATTGGATAGCAATATAGTTGAACATTTCTCCTCCAGAGTCCAGGGACACTGGGGCCGATTATTCAACCTGTATCTTCCGCCTGAATGAGTTTCAACTGAGGATCCTTCATTTCAGTTTGGCTCAAATGACAACTTGGTCAACTCAATGGCCTATCAGAGCAGTCAAACATGAACAAGATCTATTTGCAAATCGATTGGCACCATTCCAAGTTCCTGTTCGTTCAACTGCAAGGCCAATACTGGGGGTGCCGTCGAGCAGTGCAAACCCACACTCCACTGTTTTGTTGACCACTGCTTTGAAGCACCAACATGATGCAGCGTCTGTGCCCTGTGACTTTAAGTCAAATGATTAGGTAGTGACAGTGACTCCATAAATACCAGCCTTCCAACTTCATAATGGCACACTGCCAACTGTTAATGATGAAGAATGCAGTACATCACCACAATTGTGCCCTGTTTCAAGGACAACAGAATCTAGTCCAATGAGTCAGGATATTTGTATGCTCTGTTATTCTGGTCCTATACACACTGTGCCACAATGATTTATTTTCTTCTTTTGTAAATTATAAATCATGCCTTTTAATTGAGGATATTTTTCATCTTGTGATTATTCTGGTACAATTCCAAAAGCTTGCTGTGACAGATTTATATTGCCTAACATG
This sequence comes from Scyliorhinus torazame, assembly GCF_047496885.1. Taxonomy (NCBI): domain Eukaryota; kingdom Metazoa; phylum Chordata; class Chondrichthyes; order Carcharhiniformes; family Scyliorhinidae; genus Scyliorhinus; species Scyliorhinus torazame. The sequence continues at coordinate 33,851,872 of NC_092709.1, forward strand.
CTATTTGTTTATTTTTTGATACAGACATATATATCCGGCATGCATATCTGACAAGTACAGATCACTGACAATAAAATACATTGCACAAGGACTTGGGCGAAGAAAAATCAAGAATCTGAGAAAACATTCTGCTCCAATGCCACAGAGTAACCGCATTGTCACTAAACAACACCACCATCTATGGGTGAGGAATGAAACGTTCAGATATTTGGTCATGTGACAGTTTCTCGCACTGTTCCAGAGGAGATTTGGCATTAGCAATGGAAACATTTACATACAGCAGACAAGGTAGGATAGATAAATGTGACAGAGACGAATATGGTACCAGGCCAAAAACTTCAAGTATAGTTTAGAAGCTTCTTGGGAAGGAGCAGCAACTTCTGTATTGTAGAGGTAATGAGTAGTCTGTCCATTTGCCTTGGGCCCAAACATCCACAGCCATGGCATATCGACTTAATGGGGGAGGCAGTGGTATTGTCACTTGACTAGCAACCCAGAGACCCAGGGTAATGTTCTGGGGACTCGGATTTGAATCCCATGATGGTAGATATTAAAATTTGAATTCAATTTTAAAAAGTCAATTAAGCCTCTATTGATGACTATGAAACCATTGCCGACTGTCATAATAAACCCATGTCCTTTAGGGAAGAAAATCTGCTCTCCTTCCTTCTCTGGCCTACATGTGACCCCCAGATCCCAGCAATGTGGTTAGCTCCTAAATGCCCTCTGAAATGGTTGAGCAAGCCACTCAGTTCAAGGGCAACTAGGAAATGGCCAATAAATGCTGGCCCTGCCAACGTTGCCCACATCCCATGAGTGAATAAAAAAATAAATGAATGTTGAGATGCCCCTGTAAAGTGATGTCCAATGCCTGCTTCGTCAAGGTTAGGGAACAATCACTGAATTGAAGTAATGCAGACATCAGGGGTGCAACTCAGGCCTGCAGAGGCTGCTATACTGTTTCCAGAGCTCTTTGCCTCCATCCCATAGAAATGTGTCGGCTATGTCCCATTGTTCTACTTTATAAGAGAGCTGAATGTCTTGTTTAATACTTTCTGGAATCCTCCCGCCATTCGTTGTGACAGGATTCTCTGGACCTGCCGGCAGTGCACCCCGTTCATGGGTTTGCCAGCGGTGAGGGGTGGCTTCCATGCAAATTCATACTGACCGTGGCGGGAGCAGAGAATCCCGCCGCCAGTGAACGGCGCGCCACCGAGAAACACGCAGCTGGGAGACCAGAGAATCCCGCTCTGATACGCGGGCTGTCGATAGCAAGTGTGTCTTGACAGCTACTTCCATTAACAAAGGTGGGAAATAAATTGGATTTAAATGGTAATTCATTGGCAGTTTTCAATCAAGTGACGCTATTATGAATAATAATCACAAACTGGGCTAAGTCTTGGATGTGTTTGAGTACTTTAGCCTTTTCTCACTCACTGGTAATACCATGTTCAGAATACTGGGTACTTAACTTTGTTAAAAATAAATTTAGAGTACCCAATTCTATTTTTTTCCAATTAAGGGGCAATTTAGCATGGCCAATCCACATACCCTGTTCATCTTTGGGTTGCGGGGGTGAGACCCACGGAGACACGGGGAGAATGTGCAAGCTCAACACGGACAGTAACCCGGGTCCTCGGCGCCATGAGGCACCAGTGCTAACCACTGCGCCACCGTGCCGCCCCCCCCCTGGGCACTTTAACTCTGAATGGGCAGTAACACATTAGATAAGAAGAACAAGGATGATTCGATGATTTAAATCTGTAAGTTATGTAGAAAAACCCTTAAATTAAATTAGTTTTCGCTTTAGAGAAAAAGGTTCAAGAGAGGCCATGATCCAACTTATTAAAGGCAGCTTATTTAATCTGAACGTTGATCAAGAGTACAAAACTGGCATTCCGGTTGCGGCGATGCACTGCTAAGCCGCACGTGTCGGCAGTTCCCGTTCTAACGGACTTTTGGGCTCTTATCGGGAGCCCCAACGCAATTTTTTTTCGACCTAACCCAGTGTGGGGTGACGAAGGAAGGAGTCCCCCCCGGTGTGTATGGAAAGGAGCGGTGGTAGTGGCCAGATTGCGAAGGATCCTTTGGAGCAGCGGCAGAGAAGAGAAGGGAGAAGCAAGGTGGCGGCGGATGGAGCCCAGATGGCATGGGGCCCGGACCAGCAGGAGTTTCTCCGACGATGTGTGGAGGAGCTCAAGAAAGAGGTTCTGGCGCCGATGCTACTGGAAATCGAGGGACTGAAGGAAACACAAAAGGTCCAGGCGATGGAGCTCCATGGAGTGAAGACAAAGGCAGCCGAGAATGAAGATGAGATACAGGGCCTGGTGGTAAAAACGGAGACACACGAGGCACTACACAAGAGGTGCATAGAAAGGCTGGAAGCCCTGGAGAACAGCTCAAGGAGGAAAAACCTACAGATTCTAGGTCTCCACGAAGGAGCAGAGGGAGCTGATGTTGGGGCTTATGTGAGCACGATGCTCCACACGCTAATGGGAGCGAAGGCCCCAACGGGCCCCCTGGAAGTGGAGGGAGCGTACCGGGTCCTCGTGAGAAGACCTAAGGCAGGTGAGACACCAAGAGCAATAGTGGTGAAGTTCCATCTCTACACGGACAGAGAGATGGTCCTGAGCTGGGCCAAGAAGGCACGGAGTAGCAAATGGGAGAATGCGGTGATACGTGTGTATCAGGACTGGAGTGCGGAGGTGGCGAGAAGGAGGGAGAGTTTCAACCGGGCCAAAGCGGTGCTCCATAGGAAGAAAATAAAATTTGGGATGCTGCAGCCGGCGCGATTGTGGGTCACGCATCAGGGCAAGCACCACTACTTCGAGACGGCGGATGAGGCATGGACATTCATCCAAGAAGTGAAACTGGACTAGATTTGAGAGTTTGATGTTTCGAGAGAAGCAGCGAGGTGGTGGTACAGGAATGTAAAGTGGGGAAAGGGGAGGGCTATTATACAGCAATGTTGGACAGGGAATTTCTCTCCCCCCGATGGGGGGGGACATGAAGAAATGTGGGCGCCGGTGGAAAAAGGGACAGGGAAGGGGAATGAGGGAACTGCGCCATAGGGGGCGGGGCTGAGAGGAAAGCGCGGGTATTTTCCCGCACTATGGAAATTATAGCGGGAAAACGGGCGCAGGAAGGAAGGGAGCCCCACACGCAGGGAGGTCAAAGAGTGAACGGGGAAGCCGAGGTCAGCCGAGTTAGCTGACTTCCGGAAGCAATATGGGGGGAGTAACCAAGCTGGAGGGGGATATAGCGGGGGGGGATTAACTGGGTTGCTGCTGCTGAGTGCAAGGGGGAGCTGGTAAGAGATGAGGTGATCGGGGCAGGAAGGTGCTGTCTGGGGGACAGACGGGTGCGCGGGACCTGGATGAGGAAATGGCCTAAAAAAGGGGATGGCTAGTCGACGAAGGGGGGGGTGAATGGCCCCCCAATCCGGCTGATCACGTGGAATGTGAGAGGCTTAAACGGGCCGATTAAGAGGGCACGGGTGTTTGCGCACTTAAAGAGACTGAAGGCGGACGTAGTCATGCTCCAGGAGACGCACCTGAAGGTGGCGGATCAGGTTAGACTAAGAAAAGGATGGGTGGGACAGGTATTCCACTCAGGGTTGGACGCGAAAAACAGAGGGGTGGCAATATTGGTGGGGAAACGTGTATCATTCGAGGCTAAGAATATAGTGGTGGACAGTGGGGGCAGATATGTGATGGCGAGTGGCAGACTGCAGGGAGAGGCGGTTGTGCTGGTGAATGTATATGCCCCGAACTGGGATGACGCGGGATTCATGAAGCGAATGCTGGGACGTATCCCGGACCTGGAGGTGGGAAATTTGGTAATGGGGGGGGCGATTTTAACATAGTGCTGGATCCAGGGCTAGACCGGTCCAGATCCAGGACCGGGAGAAGGCCGGCAGCGGCCAAGGTGCTTAAGGGATTTATGGAGCAAATGGGGGGAGTGGATCCATGGAGATTCGCCAGGCCGATGGCTAAAGAGGTCTCTTTCTTCTCTCACGTCCATAAGGTATACTCCCGGATAGGCTTTTTCGTTTTGGGAAGGGCACTGATCCCGAAAGTGGCAGGAAAGGAGTACTCGGCCATAGCCGTTTCAGATCACGCCCCGCATTGGGTGGATCTGGAACTAGGAGAGGAAAGGGAGCAGCGCCCACTCTGGCGACTAGATATGGGACTACTGGCGGATGAGGGGGGTCTGCGGAAGGGTGAGGGGGTGTATTGAGCGATACCTGGAGGTCAACGATGATGGGGAGGTTCAGGTGGGGGTAGTATGGGAAGCGCTGAAGGCGGTGGTTAGAGGAGAGCTGATCTCCATCAGAGCCCACAAGGGGAAACAAGAGGGCAAAGAAAGAGAGAGATTAGTCGGGGAAATTTTGAGGGTGGATAAAAAATATGCGGAGGCCCCAGACGAAGGGCTATACAGAGAAAGACGACGACTACAGACGGAGTTTGACCTGCTGACCTTGGGAAAGGCAGAGGCACAGTGGAGGAAGGCACAGGGGATGCAATGTGAGTATGGGGAATAGGCGAGCCGGCAGTTAGCCCACCAACTTCGGAAGAGGATCGGGGGAGTTAGGGACGAAACGGGAAATATGGAGCAGAGAGCAGGGAAAGTGAACAAGGTGTTCAAGACCTTTTATGAGAGGCTATATAAGTCCCAACCCCCGGGGGGAAAAGAAGGAATGTTACACTTTCTGCACCAGCTAAGGTTCCCGAAGGTGAAGGGGCAGGAGGTGGCAGGTCTGGGGACGCCAATCGAGGTGGATGAGGTGATTAAAAGACTGGAGAACATGCAGGCAGGGAAGGCCCCGGGACCAGACGGGTTTCCGGTGGAATTCTACTGGAAGTATATGGATCTGTTGGCCCCGCTCTTGGCGAGAACCTTTAATGAGGCTAAGGAAAGGGGGATGCTACCCCCGACAGTGTCGGAGGTGACGATATCGCTCATCCTGAAACGAGATAAAGACCCGCTGCAATGCGGGTCATACAGGCCTATCTCACTCCTAAATGTAGATGCCAGACTGCTGGCAAAAGTGATGGCGACAAGGATAGAGGATTGCGTCCCAGGGGTGGTGCATGACGATCAGACAGGGTTTGTAAAGGGGAGTCAACTGAATGTTAATGTACGAAGGTTGCTGGGGGTGATGATGACACCCCCACCGGAGGGGGGAGGCAGAGATAGTGGCGGCGATGGATGCAGAGAAGGCATTCGATAGGGTGGAGTGGGACTACCTGTGGGAGGTGCTGAAGAGGTTTGGGTTTGGTGAGGGGTTTATTAGATGGGTCAGACTCTTATATGGGGCCCCGGTGGCAAGCGTAGTCACAAACCGGCAAAGATCGGGGTATTTTCAGCTACATAGGGTACAAGACAAGGGTGTCCACTGCCCCCGTTGCTGTTCGCGTTGGCAATTGAACCACTGGCCATAGCGCTGAGGGATTCTAAGAAGTGGAGGGGGGTGGTTAGAGGGGGAGAGGAGCACCGAGTGTCGCTCTACGCAGATGATCTACTGCTATACGTTGCGGACCCGGTAGAGGGGATGCCAGAAGTAATGCAGATACTTAGGGAGTTTGGAGAGTTCTCGGGATACAAACTAAATATGGGGAAGAGCAAGCATTTTGTAATGCACCCCGGGGAACAGGGAAGGGGGATAGATGCTCTGCCGCTGAGGAGAGTGGAAAGGAACTTCCGATACCTTTGGATCCAGGTGGCCAGGAACTGGGGAACCCTGCATAGACTTAACCTGATGCGACTGGTGGAGCAGATGGAGGAGGACTTTAAGAGGTGGGATATGGTGCCGCTGTCGCTGGCGGGCAGAGTGCAGGCAGTTAAAATGGTGGTTCTCCCGAGGTTTCTTTTCGTGTTTCAGTGCCTCCCCATTCTGATCACAAAGGCCTTTTTTTAAAAAATAGACAGGAGCATTACGAGCTTTGTGTGGGCAGGAAAGACTCTGAGAGTAAAGAGGGGGTTCCTGCAGCGCAGTAGGGACAGAGGGGGACTGGCGCTGCCGAGTTTGAGCGACTACTATTGAGTCGCCAATGTGTCGATGGTCTGTTCGTGGATGAGGGAGGAATAGGGAGCAGCGTGGAAGAAGCTGGAGATGGCGTCCTGTAAGGGAACGAGCCTAAAAGCGCTGGTGACGGCGCCGCTGCCATTCTCCCCGAAAAGGTACACCACAAACCCAGTGGTGGTGGCAACCTTGAGGATCTGGGGGCAGTGGAGGCGACACAGGGGAGTGACGGGTGCCTCGGTGTGGTCCCCGATAAGGAATAACCACAGGTTTGTCCCAGGGAGGATGGATGGGGGGGTTCCAGTGTTGGCAACGAGCAGGAATTAGGAAGCTGAGAGACCTGTTTATAGACGGGACGTTTGCAAGTCTGGGAGCGCTAGAAGAAAAATATAAGTTGCTCCCCGGGGAACGCCTTCCGATATATGCAAGTCAGGGCATTTGCGAGGCAACAGGTGAGGGAATTTCCGCAGCTCCTGACGCAGGGGATCCAAGATAGAGTGATTTCGGGGGCATGGGTTGGAGAGGGCAAAGTGTCCGAAATATACTGGGAGATGAGGGACAAGGAGGAGGCGATGATAGAGGAGCTGAAGGGAAAATGGGAAGAAGAGCTGGGGGAAGAGATCGAGGAGGGGCTATGGGTGGATGCCCTAAGTAGGGTAAATTCCTCGTCCTCGTGTGCTAAGGTCCTACATAGAGCACATATGACGGGAGCAAGACTGAGCAGGTTTTTCGGGATGGGGGACAGGTGTGGGAGGTGCTCAGGAAGCTCGGCGAACCACACACACATGTTCTGGTCGTGTCCGGCATTGCATGAGTTCTGGGGGGGCGTGGCAAGGGTAATCTCAAAGGTGGTGAAGGTCCGGGTCAAGCCAGGCTGGGGGTTAGCTATATTTGGGGTTGTAGAAGAGCCGGGAGTGCAGGAGGCGAAAGAGGCCGATATTTTGGCCTTTGCGTCCCTAGTAGCCCGGCGTAGGATTCTACTCATGTGGAAGGAAGCGAAACCCCCAGGCGTGGAGGCCTGGATAAACGACATGGCAGGGTTCATAAGATTGGAACGAATAAAATTTGCGTTGAGAGGATCGGCTCAGGGGTTCTCCAGGCGGTGGCACCTGTTCCTTGGTTATCTCGCGGAACGATAAGGGAAAGAAAAGATAGAAATGACAGCAGCAGCAACCCAGGGGGGAGGGGGGGGGGGGGCGGGGGGGGAGCACTAGTCTGTGTTTTTGCTATTTGTTTTTCTTTTTTGTTTTTGTTGTTAGTTCACTATATTATTTAAATAATGTTATTTACCAGTTAATGTATAATCCCTTGTTGAGTTGCAAAAACGGAAAAATGTTTGTTTGAAAAATTTTAATCAAATATATATATATTTTTTAAAAGAGTACAAAACTAACGATCTTTAACGAGATTGGAAGAAATTTTTCCTCCACTGGCCAGTAGATAGATAGAATATACACAGCTGTGGAAATACTGTGCTGACTGGATTATCCTCTTTACAAAAGAACTGGACTGTGGTAGCAGGCCCTTTGGTCATGTGACCCAATCAGCCAATGGGGCCGTTGTTTGCGGACCCTGCGGGTGGAGCATGGGGTCCCAGTTAGTTCGGAGTTTGGAGTCTTGGAACATGGTAGCTTTAATCTCACTCTGTACGCAGTTTCTTACTTTAATAAAACGCTCATTTGTTAATCCATCTGGTGGTCGCCCGCCTGTCAGGGTATTACCAGGCTGAATCGGTGATTTAGCACGTGTTTGAAGTAGACATGGTCAAATGTCATGTGGAACATGATGGTGCTTTTCTGCTGGAAATGTCACTTGTGTGAAGGAATGGACTGAGTTCCTAGAGTTGCAGCAAGTTACCTTCAGAACATTTGCCCCAGGTCATCGAATGAGCTTGTCAGAGTCCAGGCAACCATTAACCTCCTGCCTATTTAGTCAGCAGGTTTGATTGAACACGAATGTTTCCACACCTTTCAGACAGAATCTTCCTGTTCTGTCAGCAGCAGGAAGCGGGCGGGCGGGAGGGGGGGAGAAACTTAATTTGGCCTGAGGCCAAAAATTTGTTTCTTGACGACAGGCAAACTTTAGCAATTATTGTCTCGGGACATTAAAGGCAGGTTAAAGGCGAGTTGAACTTCCTGATGAACAATGTCAGAAGATGTTTTCCATGTCAGGTATGCTGATTAAAAGGCAAGCTTGCCAGAATTAAGTTCATTGCCAGTGAGAAGTGAGGATGTTCACTTTTTAAACTGCACATGAATGGTGTGTACCTGATGAGTAGAATTCTCCCATGATTAATGGTGAGTCGCCACTAAATAGGGGAGCGTCTCTAAATTCCAACCTCAGCTTGAGAGTAGGTGGTGGCAGTGCAAGTTGTGTGGAGGATGACCAGGGAGGGGAGAAAGGGTTAGTGGGGAAGGGTGGAGCCGTGGTTGGGTGAAGGGTTAATACACGCTCGCCAGATGCCTTCAAATATGAGCCTGGACCTTTAACCCCATGAAATAATGTCTGGGAAGGAAACCTCTGGTCTGCTCCCGCTGTGGGAATTGGTGAGCTCTTTGAAGCTGTATATTTAATGAGGTGAATAGCACAAGATTGCATGTAGTCAGCCAGTCCGCTCCCCCCTCCCCACCCCCCCAACCCAGCGGTAATCATACCCATTTCTGCACCCACCACCAAACTTGGACTCCACAACAGAAGATCACTGGTCAGTGATCATCACTGGTTCATGCTGTCATGACACCTTTAGACACTGCATGAGTCCTCCAAACTCCCCTCTCTCCCCCCAATCTTTGACCTGTCACAGCAAAGGGTTGCTTGGACAAGGACTGTCTCTTTTTTACATCTAGCTCATGACACACCTCAAAATCCAAGCTCATGGGTGTTCTGAGATACAACCTGAACCATGGGTTCACTCAAACCACGCTGCGCAGACCACTGGATTGATCAGACAAACTTCCACTGCCTGCATAGTGTCGTGTTGGGTGTTCCGCTATACAGGCGAACCAACACGGTTGCAGATGATACAACTCTGTTTTATTACTATCAATAACAACATCTGTAAACTTATGACTGTGGTTCGTTCTTTACCCTTTAACCTGTGGACCCAGCCCTAACACTATCTTAGAGAGGCACTCAGCACATGGTGGATGTCTGAGAGGCTTGCTGTGAGATCTGTGCCCTGAGCTGTCTCCTGCTGGAATGAACGGGAACTGTGGTGTTCCCCATTTTATAGTGCGTGTGCTCTTGCTTGTGATTGGCTGTGATGTTGCGTGTGCGTTGATTGGTCCGTTAATCTGTCCATCAGTGTGTATGTGTGTTTGCACCATGATGTTTATCTGAATATCATGACACATAGGAGAGCTGGATCTCTGCCACACAACTCAAGGAGAAGGCAACACTTGTTGCAATCTTCTGCATGTTGCACAACTTTTCTCTGTAACGGAGATAGGAGTATCTGCCATATGATGACGAAGACTGCGGTGAGAGCGACAAAGGTGCTAAAATGGGATAGCACCCGCATCAGTGCAGCTAGAGCTCTTTGGCACCTCAGTTGAACTTACCCTAACCTCACACCAGTCCTCCTACCCGAAGGCACAAACATCTCTCAGTTGCCTCGCCCTGCAATAAAGCACCTCCAATCACAGGACCAATGTTGATATACAGGAATACGGACATTGCAGGGTCTGACACTTGACAGACAACTTCACACACAAATCTCAAAGTCTATTATGTTTTAATGCCCTACATAAATACTACAAAACAAAATGACCACGCAGCTATGAGCTCATAGTAATGATCTCTTTGCAGATATACATCTCCTACATGGTGCTCACCTGATGGTTTCAACTTGGGAGGTAAAGGATACTTAAGGTCAGGTGAGGGTTGTTGCGCTGTTTGTGGCCAGTGATCTCAAGGACATTAGTCTGGGAAGATTTAGTTGCACACCGCAGCAACCTGACTGATCCTGGACACAAGGAGATGCGTTAGTTGAGAGGGTGGCATGGGAGCTGCTATGCTGTCCATCTAAGAGAGGGCAACACACACCACTCCCATTGTGCCGCTACCAACTGCCCGTGGGCTGCGACTCGACTCTCCCCATTATGAGGGCTGTTTGTAGGAGATCTGTAACATGGGTGTTGCCCTTTTCCATTCTGTCTCCCAGGGGGTGACCAAAGACCGCATGGAGCCAGTATGAGCTTCCCTGATAGCTGCTACTGCTGGTGACACAGACTCCAGGAAGGATAGCCCAGCTGCAGTATTCATAGAGGTGGGCAGATGTTCCATGGTCGACTGCAAAGTGCTGATGCTTTGTACTAGAACAAACCAATCTGTCTTTCAAAGGATTCACCCCTGAAATGTGTCTTTGTGACCTTTAGGACAGAGCTCAAGCCTGGGCTCACTCTCTGGTTGTCCTATGGCTGTACTGGGTGGAGTTCTGGAATCCGCATTTTAGCAGGGATGTTACAGCACTGGAAAGGGTGCGGAGGAGATTAACCAGCATGTTGCCTGGACTGGGGAGTTTTAGCGATGAAGAGAGATTGGATAGACTGGGGTTGTTTTCCTTGGACCAGAGGAAACTGAGGGGTGACATGATTGAGTTGTATTAAATTATGAGGGGTATAGAGTAGACAGGAAGAAACACGTCCCTTTGGTAGAAGGATCAATGACTGGGGGCATAACATAACATTTAATAACATAACATTCTCATAACATTTAATAAGTATTCCGATGGCACCTTTGATGCCAAGGTATATAAAACAATGGACCAAGTGCTGGAAAATGGGATTAGAATACTTAGGTGGTTTCTTTTAACCAGCACAGATGTGATGGACCGAAGGGCCTTTTCTGTGCTGTAGGCCTCTGTGAATGGATAGCACTGCGGCTTCACAGCGCCAGGGTCCCAGGTTCGATTCCCCACTGGGTCACAGTCTGTGCACAGTCTGCACATTCTCCCCGTGTCTACGTGGGTTTCCTTCGGGTGCTCCAGCTTCCTCCCACAGTCCAAAGACGTGCAGGGTAGGTGGATTGACCATGATAAATTGCCCTTAATGATCAAAAAGGTTAGGGGGGGTTATTGGGTTACGGGGATAGGGTGGAAGTGAGGGCTTAAGTGGGTCGGTGCAGACTCGATGGGCTGAATGGCTTCCTTCTGCACCGTATGTTCTGTGTTCTATGTTCACCCTTACTACACTTCACTTTTGCTCTGCTAATCACCTTGGACGTACTATCTATATCGATTTTCTGTGCTGGTGCTTGGCAAGGTAATGGCAATTACAAATGCATCTTCTGAAGGGTTTTACCCTTTCCTTTGTGTGGCCACTGATACTGAGTCAGTGCATGGACCTTCTAAAGGGGACAGGGCCAAATGCTAGAATATCACATGAAGGGCGATGTGCAGCATCTGTGTGGCAGCACAGTGAAGCACCAGCTACCTCTGTCTGCGTTTGTCACTGTTTGAGGAAAAAGAAACGGTCACAGTAGTAGCAAAATACTCTGTTGCTTTTGGCCTCTAACTTCACCGATCTCAATGTCTTGCATCTTCCCCGTGCTAACAGTGGCACAGGATGGCTCTAATATGGGAAAAGATTCAACAACTTAACCAGCACAGCTATGATGAGAATTTTACTTCACTTGTATCTGTCATTTTCTCTGAGTGAAACCTGTCAATTCTTGTGTCACATAATGCTCTGTGAACTGCCTCGGGATGTTTTATTAAATTACCCCATATCAGTGCAAGTTCTTGTTGCTGTTACTGGCACCGTGCATAGCAAACACTTTTCTGGACCTTCTCCGGTTCTGGCCCTCTCCTTTTTTTGGGACTCTCCGACTTGTCCTATAAGAGAGTGGGTGCTGACCCTGGAGGAGGCTGCGCAGATTTTGTGCTGCAGCTTCAGACATCTTCTCTGCTAAGAAAGGGAAAGAGGAGCAGTGAGTTGTGAGCAGAGGGCCGAGGTGGCCGAGCGCAAGATTGCAAAGGTAAGGTAAAGTCGCCATTGCCCCAGAAGACCATGGGCTGCCTTCCCCTTTGAAGGGGATTTAACCTGAGGAACACCGCACCTCAGGCGAGGAGCAAAGTTGAGAAGGCGGAACCATCATGAATAACCTCAGCCGATACGGGAATTGAATCCACGCTGCTGGCCTCGCTCTGCATCACAGACCAGCTGTTTGGCCAAGTTCAGTGGGGGCTGGGAGTGCTGAGAGTGCTGTGGTAACACCTTTAGATATTTACAGGTAAGGGCGTTTGCCAGGCGGCAAGTGGTGGAATTCCCGCGGCTGCTGCCACGCACAGTACAGGACAGGGTGCTCTCGGGGGGGTGGGTGGGAGTGGGGAAGATCTCGGAAACTTACCAGGTGATGCAGGAGGAGGAGGAGGCCTCGGTGGTGGAGTTGAAAGGTAAGTGGGAGGAGGAGTTGGGAGAGGAGATCGAGGAGGGGACGTGGGCAAATGCCCTTGGGAGGGTGAACTCTTCCTCTTCGTGCGCGAGGCTCAGCCTTATACAGTTTAAGGTGCTGCACAGGGCACACATGACCGGGACAAGGATGAGCCGGTTTTTTGGGGGTGAGGACAGGTGTGTTAAGTGCTCAGGGAGCCCAGCAAACCACACCCATATGTTCTGGGCATGCCCAGTGCTGGAGGAATTTTGGAAGGGCGTAGCGAGGACGGTGTCGAGGGTGGTAGGATCCAGGGTCAAACCGGGCTGGGGGCTCGTCATATTTGGGGTTTCAGAGGAGCCGGGAGTGCAGGAGGCGAAAGAGGCCGGTATTCTGGCATTTGCGTCCCTGGTAGCCCGGCGAAAGATTCTTCTTCAGTGGAAGGATGCGAGGCCTCCAACCGTGGAATCCTGGATCAACGACATGGCGGGGTTCATTAAATTGGAGAGGGTGAAATTCGCCTTGAGGCGAACAAGGGTTCTTCAGGCGGTGGCAACCGTTCTTGGACTTCCTGGTAGAACGGTAGACAATTGTCAGCAGCAGCAGCAACCCGAGAGGGGGGGGGGGGGTCTATTTTATTTTTGTTTATTTACCCTGGGGGATCTGAGGGGGTGTATATATTTGCTATGTTTGCTTTGTGTTAATTAGGGGTGTTAATTTATTATTTATGTATGGGGGGAGGGGGGCACGGGGGTTGTTTTACTTTGTTCTGTATTTAATTCTATTGGGTTCCTTTTTCATTCTGTTGTTGATATTCTGTGAAAACCTCAAAAAACATTTTTTTTTAAAAAAGAATGCTCTGGTGTTGCAACAGCAACAGCAACTCACACTAATATAGCATTATTTTTTCTTTTTTTTAAATACATTTCGCGTACACAATTCATTTTTTTCAATTAAGGGGCAATTTAGTGTGGCCAATCCACCTAGCCTGCACATCTTTGGGCTGTGGGGGCGAAACCCATGCAAACACGGGGAGAATGTGCAAACTCCACACGGACAGTGACCCAGAGCCGGGTTCGAACCTGGGACCTCAGCGCCGTGAGGCAGCAGCGCTATCCGTTGCGCCACCGTGCTGCCCTAATATCGCATTTTTAACTTACCAAAGCACCCGAAGACAATAAAATATTGACAAGGCTTCGTTCAGAGAAATCTGCAGATGAAGATAAACTTTTCACCTTGGCTGTAGTCAAATCGTTGAACTCTTTTCTGCAACCGGGTCATGGTGTGTTGCTACAGCCATTGGCTGATTCTCACTGCAGTCTTTCTCAGGCTGGCTTGCCTGTGCATCTGTCTGAATGAAGGAGGATCTCCTTGTGCCCCGTACCTGCTGGAACAGCACCCCCATAAAACTGTCAGAAATCAAGGAGTCCGAGAAACTGAAGTTCTTCTGAGCAAGCATTGAAAAATTGCACCCATCTCAAACCATTGATGTAAAGGCAACTTCCCCTTTGGCACAAGTTTTCATTAAACGAGCATCAAGAAAGCCTGGCTGGCTTGACTACCCAAAACGACAAACTGCCCATCAGCACTCCAAATACATGATAAGCACGGCAAGAGAATGCTAATGAAGCCCAACTACCAGAGAGTTATTGAACCTCTTGCCAATGGCATGGACAGATATCCTCATCATTTTGCTCAAATTCAATATCTAGGGTGGCACGGTGGCACAATGGTGAGCACTGTTGTCTTACAGCGCCAGGGACCCGGGTTCCATTCCGGCCTTGGGTGACTATGTGGAGTTTTCATTTTCTCCCCATGTCTGCATGGGTTTCCTTTGGGTGCTCCGGTTTCATCACACAGTCCAAAGATGTGCCGGTTAGGTGGGATTACAGGGATGGGGCGGGAGAGCGGGCCGAGGCAGGGTACTCTTTCGGAGGGCCCTGGTGCAGACTCGATGGGCTGAATGGCCTCCTTCTGCACTATTGGGATGCAATGGGAAAAACCTAATCGGATCCAACAGTTTGAACTTTTACCACCTGCTTAAAATTTATGTGAGTAAGTGCCTCACTATGTTCAAAACCACCATCTAGAAGGACAAGGACAACAGATACCTGGGACACCACCGACTGGAGGTTCCCCTCCAAATCATTTACCATCCTGACTTGGAAATATATCTCTGTTCCTTCACTGTTGCTGGGTCAAAGTCCTGGAATTCCCTCCCTAACAGCACTGTGGGTGTACCTACACCGCAGGGCCTGCAACGGTTCAAGAAGGCAGGTCATTACTGTTGTGTTATGCTGCTTCGGATAACACAGGCTGCTACTTGATGCAGTCTTAACTAAAGGATGCTCCAGACTCTGAAATGAGGTCAACGTGTTTATTGAACTATTAACACAGTTCTCAAATGAGTTCGACTCTCTGCTAATCTAACTGTAGTAACTCAGTCTAACTGTACCAGCTTGCTCTAAGCCATGTGCTGGGGTGTGATGCTGCTGATCAACCCTGTCTAACTCTCTAGATGTCTCCCTGTGGAAAGAGGCAGGGTGCGAGGGCTTCACCCCTTTTATAGTGTTTATGTCATGCCCCCTTGTGATGATGCCACATCTGAGTGTCCTGACTGCCCATTGGTTGTGTCCTATTCTGAGTGTTCATTGGTTGCATGCTTGCATATCATGACAATTACCTCCTTCACAAGGGCAACTAGGGATGGGCATTAAATGCTGGCCTGGCCAGCGATGCTCATATCCCGTAAATGAATAAAAAAAATTAAAAGCTGGCTTTCAGATACTTTACCTAAACATTGAAAAATATAGCGTCATGCTTCAAACTTCTCCAGAAACAAACTGGAGATGTAAAAAATAGCAAACACCGAATTTGGCAATTATCTGACCAGAATAAGCAGTTGTGGATAATTGGCATTAATCTTATGATCCTGCAGTTAAACTGCATGTTCTGTGTTGCTGCAAAAACAGTTGCTGATCTACACAGATGTAGGAAGCAGATTGTAATTGTGGCTGAAATGGCAGCGATCCAGCATCTAAGTTGAGTGTCAGATTACCAGGAGGCGGTAGTTAGGCTTCACATCAGCCGCAGTATCAGCAGCTGGTGCAAAGTTTAAATCTGAAATTTACTTAAAGTTTTCAAGAAGTTCCGTAATCAGCTAGGCCCTTTGCTTCAATGAGAAATATTGACATTAGATATTCCAGTGACAGTGATATGGGTGGAATTCTGAGGGCGCATTTAAATGCAAACACACAAAACTCTGACCAGCAGTAAGGCGAATCAAAAACAAAGGCAAGGTCACCATTAGGGAAGTCATGTCACAAGCCAGTACAAATTGAAGTAACACTCAATGTGACACAACTTCATTGGGACCATTGTCAGATGCTGGACATTATAGAACCAATGGGGAGGGATTCTTCAGGGCTGCTAGCCCCAGCTGGGAATCACTATGATCCATTGAACCGGGCATGAGTGCAAAAACGGAATTCCAGCCCGACATAAAGCCTGTTGCGTGTGTCCTGGCCCGTCCTGCTGGCCCTGACGAGTGTCTTGCCTAGAGCAAGCGAGTACATGCAAACTCCTAATTGTAATTCATTACCATATCATTATCGGGCAGGAAACCCAATTCACCGGGCTGCTGGGACTCTCCAACCCCAAGTCGGAAGTTACGCTGTGTTATTTGCTGTCAATTGCCAGCTCGGCACTTCAAAATCATTCAAGCATGAAGGGGGAGGGGGGCTAATTGGAATGCACTTAACTCTCTCTGATGTGGTTGATGTTTGTAAACATTGTGGTTACAGTACTCAGAGTTAGTCATCCATGAAGGAAGATGAATGAAGCAAAGTTGACACATGTGTTTGTGGAAAGTGTCAATCACAGCCCACTTGGAGAAATGAATGAATGGCTTTCACCTAAAGAATCCGAGGGGTTTAAACACAGGTCAATGCTTTTCTGTTTCCAGGAATGGACATGTGCTACTTCCTCTGTCTGAGCCAGCGAGTTCATGGGGAATGAAATTGACTGTGAAAAAGCACTTCAAAGGTTGTTGGGAGGGCCATCAAAGTGTTCCAACATATCAGAGGGAAGACTTTAAACTGAAACCTGGCATGCTGAAAGAAAGTTTAATGATTTTCAAGGTTACATATCTGCCAAACGACCCCTGGGAAAGACCCCCCCCCCCCCCCCGCCCCACCTGAGTCCCTTCAGCCCAGCCCAAGTCCCACCAAACCTGCACCTTCCCTGAAGGAGCCCCTGGAGGCAAGTTTAGGGAGGGTACACACCCCCTTGCCCTCCCCCCCCCTTGGAGTGCAAGGTACCAAGTTGACACTGCCAAATGGCGAGGGCTGAAGAGGGGGGCTGAGGGGTGGCAGAAGGGGGAGACTGAGGGGTTGGCTAAAGGGGGAGGGTGGAGGGGCCTGAAGGGGGCCCTGAAGGAAGGGGGCATTTCAGTAGCCCATAATGCGGTGTCACCCACTGGGAGACAAGGGGGAACCTAGCTAGCGATTGAGGGGGGGGACCTTGCATGTGATTGGGAGGGGCCGTAAGATTATTCTGAGATCGGTGCACCCCTTAGAAAGGGCATCCCGATCTCTGAGAAGTGAGGCCTGTCAGCGAGCTCTGGCCCTGCCCCACACAAGGCCAACATAAAACCCGACCCTCGCCAAAGAAATTTTGAAGTGCCATTGAAAGGCATGTAAGCAGCGTTCCTAGTGCCAGCAGGAAGCACTCTGGTGTTCCCGCTGGCAGGGGCACTTCGAATCAAAATGGGAGAATCGCGCCCAATATTTTGATGGTAAAATGGAAACTGGAAAAGACATCTGGTTCTCAATCTTTCCACAATGGGAGCAGTTGAAAATGAAATGAAAATTGCTTATTGTCACAAGTAGGCTTCAAATGAAGTTACTGTGAAAAGCCCCTAGTCGCCACATTCCGGCGCCTGTTCAGGGAGGCTAGTACAGGAATTGAATCCCTGCTACTGGCCTGCCTTGGTCTGCTTTCAAAGGCAGCGATTTAGCCCTGTGCTAAATCTAACTACTCTATCGAGACCCCTTATGACTTTGAACTTTTAAAACCACTTTCTCAACATGCTCTGCCACCTTCAATGATCTGTTCACGTGTACCCCCATGTCTCTCGGTGCCAGTGCCCCCTTTAGAGTTGTATTCTTTAGTTTACATTACCTTGTCTCATTCTTCCTGGCCAAACTTCAAACTTGCTTGCAAATGAATTTTATCTGCCACATGCCTACTCATTCTACCAGCCTGTGTATGTCCATGCGAAGTCTGACATTATCCTCTTCATTGTTCACAATACATCCATGTTCTGTTTCACCATCCGCAAATTTGAAATTCCGTCCTGTACATTGATGTCTATGCCATTAATATACACAAAGAAAAGAAGTGGTCGGAGTACTTACCCCATGCAAAATCACTACTTCCCCCAGTTCAAAATACAACCGTAAACCTCTCCTCTCTGTTTCTTGTCACTCAGCCAACCATGCATCCAAGCTGCCACTATCCATGTTATTCCATTAACCTCAGATTTGCTGACAAGCCTATCATGTGGCACTTTATCAACTGCCTTTGGGAAGTCGTAATACATCACAGCCATCACATTACCCTCATCAACCCTCTCTGTTTTCCTCATCAAAAACCTCAATCAAGTTGATTGAACAAGATTTGCCTTTAAAAAAATCTGTGCTGGCTTTCCTTAATTCATCTACCCTTGTCTGAATGCCAATTAATCTTGTCCCTGATTATCATTTCTGAAAGATTTCCCACAACTAAGGTCAAACTGAACTGGTTTGTCTGCAGTTGCTGGGTTTATCCTTACACACTTATTTTGAACAAGATGTAATATTTGCATTTCTCCAGTCCTCTGGCATCATCCCTGTATTTAAAGAGGATTGGAAGATTAAGGCCCACACCTGCATAATAGGGAGGTTATGCTTCAGTTCTTCAGGGCTTTTGATCATAGGTTCATAGAATCCCTACAGTGCCGAAGGAGGCTATTTGGCCCATCAAGTCTGCACCGACCCTTCAAAAGAGCACCCCATCTGGTCCCACTCCCCTGCCTTATCCCCGGAACCCCACCTAACTTGCACATCTTGGGACACAGAGGGGAAATTTATCATAGCCAATCCACCTAACCTGCACATCATTAGACTCCGGGAGAAAACCGTAGCACCTGGCGGTAACCCATGCAGACACGGAGAGAATGTGCAAACTCCACACAGATATTATTCACCCAAGGCTGGAATCGAACCCAGGGAACCTGGTGGTGTGAGGCAGCAGAATGTTGAAAGGATGCTTCCTCTTGTGGGATAATCTAGAACTTGTGGTCAAAGAACAAAGAACAAAGAAAAGTACAGCACAGGAACAGGCCCTTTGGCCCTCCAAGCCTGTGCCGACCATGCTGCCCTGCATCCACCACCTCCTGCTGCAGCGAATTCCAGGCACCCACTACCCTCTGTGTAAAAAAACTCGCCTCGTACACTCCGGGTTTGAAAATAAGGGGTCACACATTTAAGATCGAAATGAGGAGAAATTGTTTCTCTCAGAGTCTTTGGAGCTCTATTCCTCAAAAGGCATTGGACATAGAGCCTTTGACTATTTTTAAGGCACAGGTCGATGGATTTTTGATAAGCGAGGGGTGAGAAGTGATCAGGGCTGGGCGGGAATGTATACTTGATGTTGTAATCAGCTTAATCATGATCTTATTGAATGGCATCATGTCAAGTAGGCCTGAAGATCTGAGTGGCCTACTCCCGATCCTCACACAAATGTTCGTACTATCATGACATCGGATCATAGCCCCGAATTATTTCTGACATATTGAACTTTTAAATAAGACATGTCTTTTGAAAAACGGACCCACAAGCAGGAGCTACAAACTTTTTTTTTTAATATATTTTATTAAAGTTTTCAAACACAATTTTTCCCCCTTACAAATCAACAAAAACAGTAACATGATAACTGATAGATAACATTGTTTAAATAAAATAGTGAACTAACAAAATAACACAAAATAGTGCTCCGCCCCACCCCTTCACCCCATCTAGAACACAAACAATTTACCCCTCCCCCCGCCCCTCTGGGCTGCTGCTGCTGGCTATCTATTTTCCCCCTAACATTCCGCTAGATAGTCGAGGAACGGTTGCCATCGCCTGGTGAACCCCTGAGCTGATCCTCTCAGCGCAAACTTCATCCGTTCCAGTTTTATGAACCCTGCCATATTGTTTATCCAGGCCTCCACGCCGGGGGGTTTTGCTTCCTTCCACATGAGTAAAATCCTACGCCGGGCTACTAGGGACGCAAAGGCCACAATATCGGCCTCTTTCGCCTCCTGCACTCCCGGCTCATTTGCTACCCCAAATATAGCTAACCCCCAGCTTGGCTTGACCCGGACCTTCACCACCTTTGAGATCACTCCCGCCACTCCCCTCCAATACCCCTCCAGTGCCGGACACGACCAAATCATATGTGTGTGGTTCGCCGGGCTTCCCCCGCACCTCCCACACTTGTCCTCCACTCCGAAGAACCTGCTCAACCTCGCTCCCATTATGTGTGCTCTATGTAGCACCTTAAATTGGACCAGGCTAAGCCTGAAGGAGCTACAAACTTTGACCAGGGGCGGGATTCTCCCCTACCCAGCAGGGCGGGGTTCCCGGCGTGATGGAGTGGCGGGAACCACTCCGGCATCGGGCCGCCCCAAACGTGCGGAAGTCTCCGCACCTTTAGGGGCCAAGCCCTCATCTTGAGGGGCTAGGCCCACGCCGGAGTGGTTTCCGCTCCACCGGCTGGCGTGGAAGGCCTTTGGCGCCACGCCAGACAGGGCCGAAAGGACATCGCCGGCCTGCGTAGGTTCACGCATGCGCGGGAGCGTCAGCGGCTGCTGACGTCACCCGCACATGCGCAGGGGAGGGGGTCTATTCCGCCTCTGCTATAGTGAAGACCATGGCGAAGGCGGAAGAAAAAGAGTGCCCCCACGGCACAGACCCGCCCGCGGATCGGTGGGCCCCGATCGCGGGTCAGGCCACTGTGGGGGCACCCCCCAGGGCCAGATCGCCCCGCGCGCCCCCCCCAGGACCGCGG
Organism: Scyliorhinus torazame; assembly: GCF_047496885.1. Lineage (NCBI taxonomy): Eukaryota > Metazoa > Chordata > Chondrichthyes > Carcharhiniformes > Scyliorhinidae > Scyliorhinus > Scyliorhinus torazame. Next base: position 33,872,363 of record NC_092709.1, read on the forward strand.
AGCCCGCCCGCGCCGCCTGCTTCCGCCGGTAAGGTAGGTGGTTTAATCCACGTCGGCGGGAGAGGGTTGACAGCGGCGGGACTTTGGCCCATCGCGGGTCGGAGAATCGCTAGGGGTGGGCCCCCCTACCGGCGCGGCGCGATTCCCGCCCCCGCCGAATCTCTGGTGGCGGAGAATTCGGGACACGGCGGGGGCGGGATTCACGCCAGCCCCTGGCGATTCTCCGATCCAGCGGGGGGTCGGAGAATCCCGCCCAAAGAGTCTGTTTTGTTACCTGTGTGATAGGTAACATGTGCTACTCAAACCTTGGTTAGTGATGAGGTATTCTGAATCTCGGTGAAGAAGATTCAAACTCGTCCAGTAGTAAGAAAAGGTTTATTGAGTAACAACAACAATATTTATAATGAGTTCTTTACTTTAACTTTGATACTAGTGAGAAGGTTAACAAGATCTAACTAGCGTAACTGTACGTAACTCCACTGGCCATCTAAACTAGTCTGCTGTTGCTTTGATCACAGTGCACCCAAGAGAGAGAGAGAGACCCAATGTGGTTGCCTTTTATACCCCTGTTGGTCCGGCCCTCTAGTGATCACATGGTGCTACTGATTACACATTAACCCCTTTTGTACATGCACACATAGAGATCACTACAGAGTCATCCGACTTGCAACGTTAGCTCCCTTCTCTCTGCACTGATGCTGTCAGACCTGTTGAGATTGTCCAGTATTTTCTGTTTTTGATTCACAAGCAGAAGTTGGCTGAGAATGTAAATTCTTTCAAATAATAAAATAAATTTAGAGTACCCAATTCATTTTTTCCAATTAAGGGGCAATTTAGCGTGGCCAATCCACCTACCCTGCACATCTTTGGGCTGTGGGGGCGAAACCCACGCAAACACGGGGAGAATGTGCAAACTCCACATGGACAGTGACCCAGAGCCAGGATCGAACCTGGGAACTCGGCGCCGTGAGGCTGCAGGGCTAACCCACTGCGCGAGAATGTAAATTCTGAGAGTGTAATTCAGGGACTGTCTGGAAAGTTCCTGTGCAAATTATGCTCAGTTCCGAGAGAGGCATATCATGCCTGGAGGGTATCAAGGAACTTCAGACAGCGATATTTCAAAGGAAGAGATGCAATGCCAAAAACTGAACTGTAATCTCCTGTGCAGATGATAGCGATTGATTGCCATCTCAGCAAAAATCATCTCCTGTGAGTTATATTGCAGACTGTGGACATGATGTGAGTTGAAAGAAAGCAGTTTCTGGGTGAAAGACATGTTTGCGTTTATCCCCTTCCAGGAATATAGAAGGGGGTAAAAAAGCAACTACACTCTGATCTCTGTGTGCTAGCCTGGTGTTCCAGTTCTACTGTGCTAATGTGTTCTTTGAAAGTCACAGCTGAAAAACATCCACTCGGTATCCCTGCACTTGCAGGTAAGAAGGTCTCACTCTCTCTGATTGCTGGAAGCAAGTCGCAAATCAGCAAAGCCACAGTTGAAAAGGAAACAGGACAACTCCTTTCAGCTAACCTACAAGAATCTCCAAACCAACTGCCAGAGTCAGTGCTACCAAAATCATCCAACTTAACGGCCGCAACATTTCACCATCTACTCCTCACGGACAAGCCAACGACTGACTCATGTATCTTTTTAAACTTATACTTTTGGACTCACTACTCATTTCTAATCTGTGTGGAGACATGTTGCAGTTTTATTATTTTCTTCTTGCACATTTGTAACTGATAAACTCACTCCTTTAACTCAAAAAAGCCTGGTTCAATTGCCTCCTTTTAAATCATAAATACACTTGGACTAGGAAAACGTATCCACAAGGGATAGGATCCTTTTCAAATTAACCTTGTTGCAACCAACTGAGGGGGTTGAATAAAGAAGGGGAGCCTGTCCATCCCTCCTCATTGTGGAGCACAACAATTTGGGGGGGTATTTCATCCAAAATTCACAAATTGGGGACCTCAACCAGGGACTAATTGTAACAGTAGGTATCTCTTCTTCGTCGATTTTTATTCCATCCAGAACTTCAATTACTTCCTCCTTTACTATGAGTCTGGAAACATTGTTTTCCTTGGTAAATACAGATGTTAAATCCTGATTTAGTACCTCAGCCAGATCCTCTGTTTCCATGTATTAATTTCTCCTTTGATTCCTAATGGGCCCTATGCCTTCTCTTACTACTCTTTAACTATTTATAAAGATAAACAGGACTTTTGGATTACCTTTTCCATTATTTGCCAGTCTTTTCTCATATCCTCTATTTGCCTCTCATTTCATTTTTCACGGCTCCTCTGAATATTCTGTATCTAGCCTGATTCGTGCTTATATTATCAACCTGACATCTGTCATACGCACACTTTTTCTGCTTCACCTTAGTCTCGACTTCTTTCGTCAAACATCAGTGGCTGCAGACCTCATTGGGGTCCAAAGCCGTTAGCTCCCGATAATGTGCCAACAACTCAATCGAGCCAATCGCTCGATTCATGAATTAGAAGGGAGGGCCTGGTCGGAAATAAATCTAGTGAACTGGAGATTTAAATCTGAGCCATCCTGGGGGTAAATTGGGGTGGAGAGGGCGGTAAGTGATCCAGAAGTGAGAGCCCTGCTATTGCAATTCTAATGTGGAGACAAGACAATCACTCCAAGGTGCCTGCCCAGGGCAAGTGGCTCTGATGCTCCCAAAGCTGCCCATTATTCTGGTGGTGGGCAGGCGTGTACCGTGAATAGGAAGGTGAAGCACTCTAGCCCTATTATAAACACCACTTAAACCCATTGGGCAGAGAGTGACAAAATCAGGACTTCCAATTCAAAGGCCATTTATTAGTGGAAATTAAGCCTTTTGGGGCATCCTGAGGATTTGAAATATATTGTGGAAGTGCAAGTGTTTTGAAACCTTAGACAAAAATGTTTTATGATGACATGTTAGATCCGACTGGCTGAAGATAGCACAATAATTGCAAGTATGTAAGCGGCGTTAAAAAAACAGGAAGATTATGGAATTCGGTGCCAGAGAAATTTGGATTATTTTCTGACCCCAGCAGTTTTAACAGGTTGAGGTTACACTTGTTTATTGCTTCCTTTTAGCATCTATGTCTTGGAAAGGCAACACATGACATTGTGACTGCTGTTGTGCAGGGTGGATTGGGCATATACATTACATCAAGGAGGCTGTAGTGTTTTCGTGAGTTAGTGTGGCGGGGGATGGACATTGGAGCTATCCGGGCGAACCCCTCTACCGAACCCCGCAGAGCGAACTTAACCTTTTGCAACCTCAGGAATTTGGTCAGGTCGCTTTCGGCGGCTCCAGCTCCCACCACCCCAGCAAAATCCCTCTCCGGGCTATCAGGGAGTCAAAGGCCAATACATTGGCCTCTCTCTCTCTCTCTCTCTCCCTCCCCCCCACCCCAATTCGCAGGCCCCACCCCCCAAACACCATCAATACCTATCCTTCACTCTCGTAAAGAACGTGCTCATCCTCACCACCATCATGGGCCATATGCACCACTTCAAACTGGGTGAGGCATAACTTCGCACATGTCAGGGACGCACTCACCCTCTGCAAGGCTTCAGCCCACCTCCTGGACAGCACCTCCCCACCCAGCTCCTCCTCCCATTTGTGCTTAATGTCCTCCACTGGGGCGGCCTCCCTCTCCATCAGTTCCTTAAAAATGACCAACACCTTCCCCTCCCCATTTTGTCCTCTGACAACAGCTTGTCTTGCAACACCAGAGGCGGCAACCCCGGGAAGGATGGCACCTCTCTCCTCATGAAATCCCGAACCTGCAGGTACCTAAAACCATTCCTCTTGGGCAACTCATACAATTCCTCCGACTCCTCCAGCCCCACAAATCATCCCCCTATAAACAAGTCCCTGAAATATTCAATCCCCATCTGCCTCCACCCCCGGAACCTCGCATCCTGCTCTGTCGGCACAAACCTATGGGTGTCGCAAATCAGCGCCCACATCAACATGCTCCCTACACTACTCCCACACCCTTAAAGCCAACACCACCACTGGGCCCGCGGAGTACCTAGCCGGTGAGATCGGCGAAGGCGCCAACAACAAAGCCCTCAAACCTGTTCCCTTACACAATGCCTGCTCCACACGCCCCCAGACCGACCCCTCCACCACAGCTCATTTTGTCACCATCGCAATATTCGCAATAGTAATTTATCAAATTCGGCAATGCCAGCTCTCTCTGCCCCCCACCCCCACCCCACACCCCTCACCCCACCCTTGCCCCCATTCCAAAATAGCCCTCTGCACTCGGGGTGCCTTCCCCACCCACACAAACCCTGAGGTCAGCCCATTGACTTTCCTAAAAAAAAGTGTTAGGGACAAAGATAAGGAGGTCATGAAAAATGAACAGAAACCTAGGCAGCACCGTCATTCTCACCGTCTGCACCAGCCCAGCCAGCCAAAACGACAACACATCCCACCTCTTAAAATTCACCTTCATCCCCTCCACCAATCAGGCCAAGTTCAATCTGTGCATTTGGGCCCAGGTCTGCGCCGCTTGAATACCTAAGTACCTGAAGTTTGTCCCCACCACCCTAAATGGTAACTCCCCTAATCTCCTTTCCTGCCCCCAGCATTGATCGGGAATACCTCACTCTTTCCCATGCACAAATTACATCCCGAAAACCGGTCAAATTCCCCCAAGATTTCCATAATCTCCCAAAGCTGCCCATTGTGTCCGAAATACATAATAACAAGGCATCCAAATATAGCGAAATCCAAAGCTCGGTAACATCCCCCCGCTCAATTCCTCTCCAATTCATCTACGCCCTAAGCGCCATTGCCGACGGCTCTATCGCCAAGGCGAACAGCATCAGGGAGCGCGGGTACCCCTGCCTTGTCCTGCCGCGTAGTCCAAAGTACCCCAGACTCACTCGGTTCATCCACATACTCGCCACCAACATCTTGTACAGTAGCTAGACCCAATCCACAATCCCCTTCCCAAACCCGAACCACCCCAGCATCTCAAACAGATGCACCCGCTCCACCCAGTCAAAAGCCTTCTCCACATCCATTGCCACCACTAGCTCAACCTCCAGCCCTTCCGGGGGTATCATATTCACATTAAATATGGAGGAATTCAGAGGGCACAATCTACCCGAATAGGAACATACTCCCATAACGAGCATGTTAAACCAGGTGTTTCCCGGCGCTCCGAGTGCTGAGGAGCCCCACGCAATCAAACGGGACTCTGTTCCCATTCGGGTAGATTCGGGGCCTCAGCGAGGGAGCTCCCCGACGAGGTTGCACTGAGGAGTTCTGGCGAGCGCAGGAGCAGGTCGGGTAGCTATTTTTAATGGCCTCCTGATCCTACGACACCCCCCCCCCCCCGACATGACCCCTGAATCCCCCCCAAAGCCCCAACCCACCGATAAGGGGTCCTCAGTCCCCCCCCCCCCCCCCCCCCGCCGCACACACAGGGCATCCCAGGCCATCATGAGAAAAATGCCACTTGGGCACCTTGGCAGTGCCAGGCTGGCACCCAATTGGCTCAGCCAGGGTGCCAGGCTGGCAGTGCCAAGATGCCGGTGTGGCACCAGCAGTGGCAGGGTGCCACCCTGCTCAGGGGGCAAGCATCCGGGGGCCTCCAATCCCCTGGGAGACCCTTCTCAAGCTGTGCTGTGTTGGACCCAGTTCTTCCCATCTCCTGTTTACCTACTGGATTTCCAGAGCCCCAGGAAATCCCAGCCTCAATGGGTTAAAAATAAAATAAAATGGAAGCATACAGCCTCTGTAAATGCTTTTAACAACCGATCCACATTCTGAGAGCAATTTGATCGCCTGTTGTTTGTCCCGCCTCCTCTAAAAACAGATGTGGGCTGGTTAGATGCAGATTAGAGTTGGGTTTGAGATTACATTTTTAAAATCTCCCACCTGTTCTCAACCTGTTCGTCCTTGGGGACTAAAGATTTCCCACAGATTAGCGCTAGCTAATCAGTAATGAGTGTTACCCGTTCAAGACTAGTGAGTGCACAATGGAAGGAACACTTCATTTAAAGCATCAAAGCTGTCAGTGAAGGTCATGCCGAGTTGGTGCTGTGGGTGATGTAGTATCTTGCAGATACATTTAATAAATATCAAGCTCGCTGACAGTAAATGTAAGAAGCAACATGAAAGCTGCTCGAGCTCCATGAGTCAGGGAGATTTCTATGCCTATTTTGATTTTGTTTGTGGAAACGGCACGTTTGACATTCTAGCTAAGAAACTGGGTAAAGTGAGTTTATGCCTACAAAAGAATATAGCAAAGCAATTATAATGGAGCAGTTAACAAGTATAATTTGGCAACATCAACGTGGCATTCCAGTGTTTGCCAGAAGGAATGCAGTTCACTATAACAGAGGTTCACAATGACCAAATACGGAAAACTATTCAGGAATTCAGTTTTCATTCCCAGATGTTGCTTTATCAGAATTTTGGTATTTTCCTCGCACGTGTGCATATATAATTGTTCGATATTACTGCTGTGATTTGGACTATACAATCACTGCGAGTAATAGGGTACAGTTCCTTCATTTTGACATGTGCAGGTATGGAGTTACCCATGTGTCATATTGATTGTTAAAATGGACTTTGTCACTCTTGTATGGTTTTGAATTTGGGGGGAAATAATTCTTTTTAAATGGGCGATAACTGCCAGAGGTATATTTCTGTGCTTGTTTGCGCATTACCTATTTGGATTGAGGAGCTGTAAGGGAGCACGGCCGCATACAAGTTGAATTCTCCACGTGTGAGTCTCCAATTCTTTACGGGCTGCCACTGGAAGACATCAAATAGATTGTTCAGGTGTTTCCCCACGAGGAGGAAATGAAAATTAGAAGTTAATCTGGACTTCTGTTGTGCCACATTCTTTGTATCAGTTTTGCATATTCTCCTCGCAGAGCTGGAAGATCAAAGATAACAAGGCCGGCCTCTGTTAGACGTCAACCCATAATCTAGGCTGACATACCAATGATGTGTTGAGAGAGTGCTGCATTGTCCATGCTGTGTTTGAGTGGCACGTTAAATTAGAAATTAGCTGCCTGTTCTGACGGATGAGGTGGACAATACAGGCCCCGTGACACTATTCAAATAGAAGAGTTGGCAGGTTTGTCAGCACCTCCACCAACACTATTCTCCCACTCACCACTGCCAAAAACAGATTTACTGCTCATTTGACATATTTTTACTACATTTTAGATACTATCTGGATGACCGCTGTGGTAATGCCATTGGTGGGATCCCGCTGCATGCAAAAGGGTTTACTGTGTTAATGCAAACAAAGCAATTTGTTGCATGGAGAAATTTATTGACACATGATCAAGTTATATAGGAATGCAAGTCTTACTTCTCTCTTTCTAGTGGCTAATTACAGAGCCGCACTGACAGAGATCCAAGGGCCGGCCAACCAGCATGGGCTAAAGCAATTAAAAAAACTGCATTATTTAGCATCTCAATATGCCTAGGAGTTCTTTGTCCACAGTGTAGCCATCTGGAATGGCCACAACCCGATTACAAAATGGACACTTGCAAAGAATGCAGGGAAAATTGGACAATACCGAAAAAGCAAGCAGGTGCAAAGACTGTCTGTTGATTAGAGCTGTAGCTCTCAGAATGGACCGGTACTGCAGAACCATCTACATACTAATGAGCCATCCCCGAGAACAAAAGGCAACATTTAGGCAAACAATTCTAAGACAGACATCCCGGCGCCAGAGGAAACTAAAACAAAGCAAATCAATGGCCACCTAGGACACGCCCAGCAACCAGGGAACCCACCCCTCTATTGGAGGAAAATCGATAAGGACAATTGGGAAACGGCCCAATTAATTGGGGCCAAGTTCAAGGCCTGCCCAAAAGCGCGCAAAGCCCTTTTGGGGTATAAAGAAGATTCCCCAAGAGAGAATCGCTCTCTTGGCCTTGGCTCTCAGCGAGGAGAGACCCGCCAAAGCTGCTCCAGACCAAGTAAGTTCCAAGTTAACGCACGCTACGAGATAGATGCTCCTAGGTGCTACCCTGTAAACAGCTCAACCCAGCAGCCTCAGAACCGAGCAACGGCCATTGTTCCTCTGACTGAGTGGGCACCCGAAGCTAAGTATAGGCTTTTAGTAATAGTGATAGTTTAGGTTGTAGAGTTTTATGCATGAGTAGATTTGACTGTGTATAAATAAATGAGCATTGCTTTTGAACTTACTAGCTGGTGTATCGAGTCTTTGATCAGTATTTGGTTCTGAACCTTGTGGCGGTATCGAAAGATACCTGCCGACTCTTGAGCAAACATAATTAAACAGAGACAAATTAAAAGACAACAGCAAATTGGAAACATTTACTGGCGACTCCAGCGAGACTCGACTTAGAAGTGGCCTAACCACTCCGAGAGAACCCAAATTTGAATTCAGAATTCAATTGGAAACAGAAATACCACAAATGTAAGAACAGTACTGATCAAGCCTCCAAGATTCTGAAGTGTGTTAATGCATGCGTACTAACAGGGATATAAGGTAAACCTGAGAGATTTTGTTGTGTAAAACTGTTGGGAGTTTTGTAGGCCGGAAATTAGCGTAAGCCGTACCCGTGTTTACTTCACCACTTTATCACCCCCTGTTCCAGATTCAGTAGAGAACCTAGATAGAGAAAATGGCAATGAAGGCAATGGAATGCCTTATGAACCCCCAGGAATTCGAGGTCGCAGCGACCAGTGGAGTAGGACAGTGTCCCGTTTGGGAAGATGAGATCAGGAAATATGTCAAAGGGAAAGGATGGCCCCTTTGGAGTGAATTCTGAGCCAATGATGTAACAGGTCCCGGGGGTATAGGACATACTTGGTGGGAGAACCTGTCAGAGATACACAAGAAGAGCTTAGGGAAAGCTCGCAAGCCGAAGCCAATTGTGTCCTGTTTGGCACAATTGCGAGGCACAGAGGAGGTCATTAGGACACTCCGTACAGAGATAGAGGAGAGAGACAGAAGTAGTGAGGTAGACGTGAGCGAAGTAGAGAAGGAGAATAGAGATTTGAGAGAGCAGTTAGCAGCGAGGGACAGAGAGGTGGATGATGCCAAGTGGGCACACCAGTCTTGTCTCGCGCATTTGAGTAGTTTCCAAACGCAATATGATAAGGCCTATCAGGACACGCAACGTGCGGTCTTGGTAAGACAAGAGACCGAGCAACAAGTTGAGAAATTGCAGAAACAGTGCAATGATTTGAAAGCAGCCCTACGAGCACTCCATGCTGCCATGACGGAACAAAGGCAGAGCTCCGTAGACCACGCAAAGTGCTGGAAGCAAATTGCAGAATTGCAATCTCTGCTTTCCGTTCAAAATGGGTTTCAAATCACATTCGGACCCCAGTTAGATCAGGAAAATGACCCTGATTGGCAGGAATTGAACGAGACTGCCCATAGATACGTACATGGGACATGTACGCAGGAAAAACCCCAGAAAAGGAAAGCGCCCCAACCAAACAGACAGAACACACCCCCATGAACCCTGTAACCACACACCGCAGGACCGCAGCAGAAGGAGAAGCAGATTTCCTTTATACAACCCCTTTAGCCGTGACCAAATTATGGGTCGTGTGTGGAAAAATTACATCGTTCCGCCCCACATCAGACCCCTACCAATTTATCGCGAAAGTAAAACAGCAGGCTACCCTGTACGGCCTGGACAAGAAGGAGCAAGTGAAGCTCACAGTTTTAAGTCTCGACCCTTCAGTCGTGGCAGCCCTTCCCAACCCACAGAATGTAGGAGAAGGCACACTCCAAGAGATGCACACAGCGATCCTAGATGCGATCGGCTATAACAGAGGAGACCCCGTAGAAGGCCTAAATAAGTGTAGGCAAAAGAAGACAGAGCACCCCATAGCGTTTGCTGGACTCTTGTGGATACACTGCACAGCAGTTTTTGGAGAGTTAGCCCGCGCCCATTTGTCCCCAGATAATATGGCCAAATGGACTCGGATCCTAGTCTCTCATGCGACAGACGCAGGACAGAAAGCTTGCGCAAATTATGATCCCTCAGACGAGGCCCACAATGAAAAGTGGGTTTTGAAAAGGTTGTCCTGGGCTTGGGGACAATCAGTCCAAAGCAAAACCGCATTTATAAAACCCAATGAAGAGCAGGAAGATATGAATCCAGTTAAAGTGCACCAGAACCCCGCATGGGAAAATGAGGGCAGGAACAGCCCACCCCAGCACAAAGCTCAAGAATGTTACAACTGTGGACAGTGAGGACACTTTGCACGAGAGTGCAATGCACCCCAAAAGCAGCAGAGAAACCAACAGACAGGCACCCTAAACAGGAATAGGGCAAAGCCGATCCATAGCGTTAGCGCCCATTCAGAGAATGCAGACATGAACTGCACCGACTGACGGTGTTCGGGCTCCCCAACTTGGGTCTGAGACACCCTTTGGGACAAGTCCGGTAGACCGGTAGTGGCAGGCACAGTTCGGGGATACCCCGTAGAATTTTTTTGAGACACAGGAGGGTCCCACACCACACTCAATTCCTCCACGATGTTTCAGCGAGACATGTGGCCCACAACAGACACCATCACACTCAGCGGTTTTACAGGTCATTTACAACAGGGACACATCACAGCCCCTGTAGCAATACAAATAGGGAACATCACAACCAAGCATCCCGTAGTTTTGTTTGATCTGCCCCAGACAGCAGAACATATCCTTGGGATCGATTTCATGAGCTCCCATAACCTTTCTTTTGACCCAGTTAACAAGTGTGTATGGAAAATGGCAAAGGCAGCACGAGCCCCCGCCACGCTCACAGTAGGAGAGTCTGTAAACAGGATTAGCTCAGTAGGAGACTTCTGGTTCGACCCTTGAGCCATTAGTACAGACAAACAGGTTAGGGCAGTCCTGCAGGAACATAAAACAGCATTTACACAGCACAAGCACAACTGTGGCAAGTTGTCTGGCTTTGTGAACATTACAGGTCCCGACCCCAGACCCCAGAAGCAGTACAGATTTCTCCAGGAAGCAGAGGGCGAAATCTCCAAAGTAATAGAGAGTTTGTTGGATCAAGGCGTACTCAAATCAGTAGCCTCCACAAACAACGCACCAAGTTGGCCCGTCAGGAAACCATATGGATCATGGCAACTGAACAAAGTAACTCCAGCAGCAGCTCCCACCGTAGCCACGAGTCCCAAGATCATGCTGAAATAGGGACTCCAGTCAAAATTTCTTTCTGTTTTGGACATTAGTAATGGCTTTTGGTCCATTCCATTGGCTAAAGCATGCCAGTACAAATTCGCCTTTACATGCCAAGGGCAACAGTACACGTGAACGTGCCTTCCACAAGGCTTCCACAACACCCCCTCCATTTTCCACCGACAGCTGGCAAATGGATTAGCAAAATTTTCCAGCCCCGATTGTCTGGTCCAGTATGTAGACGACTTGTTACTACAGACAGACACAAAGGGAGAGCACATTTCACTTCTCGCCGAACTCCTAGGACTCCTAAAAGAAATTGGTTGTAAAGTCAACCCCAAGAAGGCCCAGATTTTGAAAGAAAAAGTGATTTACTTGGGAACAGTGATCACTCATGTAAACGTGAGATCGAGCAAAAGAGAATTGACTCGATCATCAAATTATCCCTTCCCCACAATGTCTCAGCCCTCCGGTCATTTTTAGGACTGGTTGGCTACTGCCGAAACCATATTGACGGTTTTGCCACTAAAGCAGCGCCCCTTTCCGAACTTCTCAAGAAGCAGGCACCTTGGGACTGGCTTCCACAGCATACGGATGCCATACACAATTGAAGTTGCAAGCACCGATCGAACCCTTTCGGCCGTGCTCCTCCAGGAACGCCATGACCTATTACACGTGTAGGATACGCCTCACGTGTGTTAGACCCTGTCGAGCAATGATTTTCTGCCTGCGAAAGGCACCTGCTCACAGTTCTTTGGGCAGTACAGTACTTTGCCTACATTACAGGAGTCAACCCCATCACCATTCTCACTGAACACACCCCAACACAGCTATTGTTAGACGGCCGACTGAAGGATGGCACAGTCAGCCAAATCCACGCAGCCCGTTGGACCCTTCTTTTACAGGGACGGGACATTACAGTAAAAAGAACCAAGACCCACACTTTCCTTGCTGATAATTTGCAGTATGCAGGCACCCCTCATGAATGTGAGATCATCACCACGAAACGGCCCATTTATACCCAAAACACCTCCCAGGAAAACAGGTAGTACACCCCAGAGACCCCAGCCCACAGACACATGCGCACCCCTGAAGATTTATGTGGATGGCTCCTCCACAGTGTTAAATGAAAAGAGAATTACCGGTTGCGGTATTTACATAGAGGACGCGCAGGGACACGCCCTAGATGAGATTTCACTGAAGTTGCCAGGACACTTAGGCTCGCAGGCAGCAGAGCTGGCAGCGATCGCTTATATTGTAGACCACCCTGACTCGTTCCCGACGCCAGCAGACATCTATTCGGACAGCTTGTATGTCTGTAATAGTTTGACGGAATTCCTACCCCTGTGGGAAACGAGAGGATTTGGTTTCCGCGGACAGTAAACCCCTACCCTCAGCCCCATTACTCCGCCACATCTTAGAGACAGCGAAGGATAGAAAATATAGAATAATTAAGGTTCGCAGTCATCACCGTTCTGCCCCCCCCGGTAACGTTAAAGCACACGCCCGAGCGAAGGCAGACTCCAGGCATGGTTATTTTTGGAACCCCCCCCCCGAAAGCACCCCAGAACACGCAGTTCAGGTCTCACAGACCAATATTCAGGATCTAGCGAAGGCACAGAAAGAGGACGAGAAACTCAGGGAAGTTTTAATGGGTACTTTCCCAGCCCCGTATGATAAATACAAGAATGCAATAACCACACATGACGGTGTGATTTTAAAGGATGGCATTTATATAGTTCCCAGCCAGGACAGGAACCAGATCATTTGTCACTTCCATGACAATCATGGACACCAAGGTATTGAACCCACCCTAGCCCACCTCAGACCGCTCTGCTGACGGCCTGATTTAAAAGCCGATGTTACACACTACATAGAGAATTTCTTGATCTCTGCCCAGAACAATCCGGACAGATATGCAAAAAAGGCTCAACTTAGTCATACCCATCCTGTTAATGGACCCTGGACAAATCTCCAGATGGACTACATAGGACCCCTACCCCCTTGCAGAAATGGTTATACGTATGTGTTGGTGGTCATAGACACCTTCACAAAATGGGTGGAAGCATTTCCATCGAAAACTAATACGGCCAAGTCAACGGCTAAAATATTAACACATCACATCTTTACAAGATGGGGCCTCCCCCGCAGTATAGAATCCGATCAAGGCTCCCATTTCACAGGACATGTAATGAAAAACGTCCCCATGATTTTCGGCATTCGACAAAAGTTTCATATAGCATACCACCCCCAGTCAAGTGATATTGTAGAGCGGATGAATAGGACATTAAAAGCCACCCTCAGGAAAATGGTTCAACAGAATAACAGCACCTGGGATTCATTTCTCCCAATTGCTTTAATGTTTATAAGAAACACGGTATCCACGTCCACAGGATACACCCGCCACACCCTCATGACCGGACACCCCATGAAAGCGACAGAGTATTTATTAGGACTGGATTTGGCCAGCCCCGCAGTCACAGCCCTCACGCATGAAAATGCTGTACAACAATTGATACAGAACATAAAGGCAGCCCAACTTGCAGCAGCTGTGAGACTTGGAACCAGGAAGAAACAGAGCAAGACTTGTTTCGACAAAACAGTACACGCCACTGAGTTTGCAGTAGGGCAACAAGTGATGCTTTCCCTACACAACACCAGTTCATTCCGTTCCCCTAAATTCTCTGGACCGTACTCCATTTCGGACAAAATCAGCCCCTCGGTATACAAAATTACATATCCCAATGGTAAGTCTGCGTGGTTTCACATAAACCAGCTTAAGGCTTACGGCTCACAGAATAGCCACACACACCACATCCTGCTCGCAGCAGCAGACGAGCACGCCCCGCCCACAGATGATGTTTTCCTACCCTCCCCCACTGAGCCCAGCCCGCCCTCAGACACGACTTCAACTCCACCCCAGAGACACAACTCCGCCCCTCCCTCCCTTCAACCAGCAGCCACAGCGACGGTGATAGCAATCATGATGACGATAGCCACAGCACACCACGTTATGGTTATACCCCTGTACCAGGCCCCACTCCCAGCGAATCCGAGCATGATTCCACTGACCCCTTTGAGATTACATATATCAAAGCCCCTGACCCATACCCACCGCCCGACGATTACGGATTGAAACCTAGTAGCTCCAACCTCGACACACGATTCTGGCACCGAGACAATTTCTTTCAGGCTCATCCGGAATGATGAGATGGACCCCAATTCGCCCCAAGCAGCTTTAGCACGGTTACTACAGTCAAGTGTTTGGCAGCCGGGAGAAGATGATGACATAGAGTCTGACACCCACCAAACAAATCCCTTTGCGACCCTGTTCGCTATTGAGCAGTGAGGTATCCAGATGATGGAGAAAAAGGAACCGATGGAGAGATACGATGTCCTTTCTGGTGGAACCGGCACCATGTTTGTTGTATGTTTGTTCGTTAGTGTTAATGTTAAGTGTTGTTCGTAAACTCGAAAGTTTTTCACGGCCCCACGTCACCACTCCTTTGACGCCCAATGCCTGTTAATGGAACAAGTTTGTCCCCAGACAACCGTTCAGAGGAACTAGTTGGTCGACAGACACTACTCCCAGCTACTCTCCTGATTCGATCACGAGAGGCAGCCACCCACGACGACCACATTCATACCCGTTCTTGCCAGTTGCTCAGGCAGTGGAGAAACAGCACTGGTCCCCCCCTGCCTGAGGACCCCCTCCGGTCAGCTACGCTCGGGTAGAGCACAAACGGCAATGATCACCGTCCTACACGGGGATTCCACCCATTTCTTACCCGCCGCGGCCCATACGCACCGCATTTTGGTACTTTCAGTTCGAAATTCCTTTGTTTGGTTTTGACAATGCTTAGGTTGCTTCCGTATGCTATTTGCATCCTCAAACACTAGGATGGTAGATCGCACAGGCTGCGAGACAGTCCATACTATGTCAGTATTTTCTCGGATGTCTTGTCCCAAATATTTGGTTTTTTAAAAAAAATGAGGGAGTCATAGAATGTGACCAATTATAAAGGGAGATTGGCAACAAAGGACAGACAGACAGGCACACAAGATCTTAAGCAAGACAATAACAGATATAATGCTTGTGTTCACAGAACTCCGGAACCTCAGGAACCCCAGAGGAAGACAAAGAAGACAAAAAGACGAAAAGATGAAGACGACCTCCATCTTTTTCACCTGGATCTTAGCGGGATCCCTTCAGTTGCGCGCAGACGCTACCCTCCTGACCCCTACCACACAAGCTGTGAACGATTCCCACCCCTGCAATACACAGAACCCCGAGATAGCTAGCCCTGTGACAGCTAACAATACCCCGACCTGGTGTGATAGGTTTATCACATGGTACTCACTATCGTATGTAGTAGAAGCCCTCTTAGTACTGGCGATACTTTGCAGTGTCGTGCAGACACTTAGAGTCAGGAAATGGCGAAAGAGAGCCTACCGCTCTCGCACCCCGGTATACAGGATTACGTCCCCTATTTTCGGATTTCACCAGACCCCCGAGCCCCTTGACATGGATTAAAGTGCATCCATTTTCTTTATGTATTCTGTTAAATAAAGAAATGTAAACCTCTGTGCCTGACTGCCAGGCCAGAGAAATTTGTGTGCTGCTATTTTGTACAGTTTAAGATGTTGTAGATTTTTGGAATTGTTTGAGTGAGGAAAGTTTATTGAGGATAGTTAGCGGTTCCAGTTTTTTTATTTTTCTGTAATGCATGCATTAATGTCATAGCGTCCCGAAGAGTTTTATAATAATGTATGTATTTAAAATGTTTTAGGTAATATTGTGTTTCATAGGATAGGGCAGAAAGAGCCTGATTATGGGTGCCCTGTTTGGTCAGAGGATGAAGACGACGAAGTAATGTGATCCTTCACGCTTCGCATTGAGGATCACAAGGAGAGAGTGTAGCCATCTGGGATGGCCACGTCCCAATTACAAAATGGACACTTGCAACAAATGCTGGGAAAATTGGACAATACTGAAAAAGCAAGCAGGTGCAAGGTCTGTCTGTTGATTAGAGCTGTAGCTCACAGACAGGACCAGTGAGCCATCCCCGGGAACAAAAGGCAACATTTAGGTAAACAATGCTAAGACAGACATCCCGGCGCCAGAGGAGACTAAAACAAAGCAAACCAATGGCCACCTAGGACATGCCCAGCAACCAGGGAACCCACCCTCTATTGGAGGAAAATCGATAAGGATAATTGGGAAACAGCCCAATTAATTGGGGCCAAGTTCAAGGTCCGCCCAAAAGCACGCAAAGCCCTTTTGGGGTACAAAAAGGATTCCCCAAGAGAGAATCACTCTCTTGGCCTTGGCTCTCAGCGAGGAGAGACCTGCCAAAGCTGCTCCAGACCAAGTACGTTCCAAGTCAATGCACGCTACGAGATAGACACTCCTAGTTGCTACCCTGTAAACAGCTCAACCCAGCAGCCTCAGAACCGAGCAATGGCCATTGTTCCTCTGACTGAGTGGGCACCCGAAGCTAAGTATAGGCTTTTCGTAATAGTGATAGTTTAGGTTGTAGAGTTTTATGCATGAGTAGATTTGACTGTGTGTAAATAAATGAGCATTGCATTTGAACTTACTAATTGGTGTATCGAGTCTTTGATCAGTATTCGGTTTTGAACCTTGTGGCGTTATCGAAAGCTACCTGGCGACTCATGAGCAAACGTAATTAAACAGAGCCATATTAAGAGACAACAGCAAGTTAGCAACAACAGACAAACGTGGTACAATGAGCCATGTTGACATTAAAATGCAATAGGAAAACTATTGAAGAATAATAATATTAAGAGAATATTAAGAAAATAAATACTGTCAGACAGCAGGCCCTGTTGATGTTCTGGACCGCTGCCCCATGAGCTCCTCTTCTTTGGGGACTGCTGCTCTGTAATCCCAGCAGTGCCCACTACTTGAATGGGGTGCTGCAAGGATTACAGAGCTATCCCAAGGCACTTCACAGGAACCTCAGCAGACAAAATCTGACGCCAAGCCACATAGAGGTGTTATGACAGGAGGGATTGTGATAGGCTTCAGCGAGAATTTTAAAGGAAGAGGGAAAGAGATAGATGGAGGGGTTTGGGGAGGGAACCATTGAAAATATGAATTTACAGAGAACCTGACCCATTTTGAAAGAAGCGGTTGTGGCACCAAACATGCCAACCTTGGAAGTGTTTGCGGCCTAAAGGCTATCTGCTTCGTGCTGGCGCCTCATCCCTTTCATAAACATTTGACTAGGCCACAAATAGGGGGGCCTCCTGCCAATTCCTTTAGATGAACACCATCCGATTCACACTGGGATTCGGTTGACCCCTCCTCACACCCATCATGTGGCAGGAATTGGTATCATTCTGTTTATTTTACAAGCTTTGATGACACTGTTGCTATTGGTAGCAGCAAGCCAGTGAAGGAATTGTGCTTTTAGAATGAGTGGAGGAAGTGGTATTTTTTCTTATTAAAAACACAGCAACTACAATCAACTAGAAAATGGTAACATCACAATTTTTGGGTCCCAGTGCGGTACTTGTTTTATATTTTTATTAACTGATGATAATTCAATTCAAAGATTACATAATTGACATGGAGCATCCACAACGTAATTCACCTTCGCTTTTGCCATTTGTTTTTCTTCCTTCCCCTTAGGAGAAAGAACAATAAAAGGTTTATGGATGAAGCACCATAATGCCTCTAGCATCAATGCACACGTAGAGTGTTGATGACCTGCCAGTTCGGACCTAAATAAGGACTGTCTCTCGCGTGAACAGCAGTTTGACATTCACATAATGTTCTAGCTTGCTGTGCTTCTGCGAAGAATGTTGTTCAAGTAGCCTTGTGCAATGTGCTTGTATTATCCGCAAAGCAGTGAGCACACTAGGGCATCTCCCACTGCAGCGAATGGAATATCAGCAGTGTCAGCTTTTTTCCCTACATTCCAGAGGGTGCAGGGGACAACGCGGCAGACACACATTGAATCTCGCCAAGTGTGTAAGGGTGGTTGTGTCACAGTGATAGGGAAAACCTCATCAGTTATTCTGTTCCCTGTGTTGTCCTGCTTCCTCCCTTTAAAAAAATATGCAATCCTGGTATGAAAAAAGTATTTAAAGGCTCAACCTGTCCATGAACCGATTAAATTGATTGCGAACAATAGCAGACAGCTCAGGGATTGCGGGCCATGACAATCCCGCAAAGGAGCAGTTATAAAAGTCTGACATTTTCTACTTCCTATTTAAAGCAGCAAGCTCGATTTGCAACAAAATCACTTCAGAACCAGAGTACTCGAGATTGAATCCTGCTGATTGAATCCGGAAGAACAATGAGATATAAATTATGAATAAACACCTCATGGAAGTAATTTTCTAACTTTGTGTTCTTTGTGGAGAGCCTTATGTGCCAGGCGCTCATATCGAATGTTTAGCATGTACCCTGCTCAATTTTACAACTGTTAATTTTAAAACTGGACCATAAGGTTGGGAAATGATCCCTGTGGTATTAATTTAATTTGTAAACTCATCATATTGTGCACTTCTGAACCATAGAGACCAAGAGAGCTTCAATTGTCCTCAATGCTCCAGTATTAGTGAGATGAAAAATCCTTAGCATTCCCACTGCTGATCACTATCCGATAGCCCCCGTTGGCATGCTTGTATATAAGGTCTAGCCAGGAATGGTTAAGGCTCTGATGGCTCTGATGGCCCTCATGGTCAAAGAGTCCATCAACACTGACCTGTGGTCAATGGCCACTTAAACATGGGACACTGGCACTTGTGAAAATGTATCTCAGGGGCAACCTGCATCTTCATAAGATTTAGCTTTAGATTTATTATCATGTGTACCGAGGTACACTGAAAAGTATACACTGAAAAGTGTTGTTCTGAGTACAGTCCAGGCAGATTGCTGCATACATGAAAACATAGAACATATGATAAATACATGAGGATACATTTAAAAAAAATTTTTTAAATTTAGTGTACCCAATTAATTTTTTCCAATTAAGGGGCAATTTAGCGCGGCCAATCCACCTATTCTGCACATCTTTTGGGTTGTGGGGGTGAAACCCACGCAAACACAGGGAGAATGTGCAAACTCTACATGGACAGTGACCCAGAGCCGGGATCGAACTTGGGACCTCGGCGCCGTGAGGCAACAGGGCTAACCACTGCGCCACTGTGCTGCCCCTTACATGCGGATACATACTGAAATTACATAAACATAGACAGCGGGTGAAGTATATGGTATATAATGCTACAACTGTAGAGAGGATGCGTAGGAAGATCAGTTCAGTCCACAAGATCAGTTCAGACCCTAAGAGGGACATTCAGGAGTCTGATAACAGCGGGGAAGAAGCTGTTTTTGAATCTGTTGATGCGTGTTCTCAAACCTTTGTATCTTCTGCCCGATGGAACAGGGTAGAAGAGTGAATAACCCAGATGGGAGGGGTCTTTGATTATGCTCCCTGCTTTCCCAAGGCAGTGGGAGGTGTAGACAGAGTCAATGGATGGGAAGCGGGTTTGTGTGATGGACTGGGTTGTGTTCATGACTCTCTGTAGTTTCTTATGGTCATGGGCGAGCAGTTGCCATACCAGGCTGTACTGCAGCCAGATAGGATGTTTTCTATGGTACATGTATTGAAATTGGTAAAAAGAGGGCATATTTTAGTGCAAACTGATAGAAGGCTAAAGGCACAGTATCAACACTGTTGTACATTGTGAAAAAACGTGTTTGTCAGTATCTGGAATAGGATCCACAACCCATACCCCCATGTGATCATTGTCAAATGAAGTTTCTTTAGAGGAACAGAAAATAAAGATTACATTTTGTGCCTGATCTTCCAACATTAGTATTAACTTGCATATTTACTCCAAGTGGATCAATGGACCTTGATAATGCCTGACTGATTAATTTAGTTGATTTAATGTGTGCTATTAACTGTAATATCGAATAAAATAAATCTTTAGTATCCAATACTATGAGTTGGTCTGGTTCAGTTGGTAACACTCTCATTTAGGAGTAAGGAATTGGTGGGTTTACACACCTCCTTTGGGATTTTTAATCTAGATTTCAGCCAGAGGTGCAGCACTTCGGACAAGGCCCTCTGTCCAGATATAGAAGATCTTGTAGTATTATTTGAAGAAGAGCAACAAACATCCTGTGGTAGCCACCACTAACTGTATTAGATGTAGTATTCATATACTAGAGGTACAGGGGTAAATCCCTGCCTGCTGGCTCCGCCCAGTAGGCGGCGTATAATGTGTGCGCTCGCCGGTGCTGCTCCCATTCTGGTAGCAGCTACAGGAGGCAACACATCTATGCCCAATAAAGCCTTGATTATTCACTACCCTCGTCTTTGTAGTAATTGATAGTGCATCAATTTATTGAGCAAAGATTTTAAAACGATGGAACTTCGCATCAAGCCTGATCGCCTACAGCTGAGCCCTCAAGCAGCCAATGCTACGTCCACTTTTGACCACTGGCTAGCCTGCTTCAAAAGCTACCTCCGAACATCCGCTGAGGAACCCTCGGACGCACAGAAGCTCCAGGTCCTTTATTCACGGGTGAGCCCTGACATTTTTCCTCTCATCTGGGATGCGCCCACTTATGCTGAAGCAATGGAGCTCCTGAAAGGACATTACGTTCGGCCAGTCAACAAACTATACGGCAGGCACCTCCTGTCCACGAGACAGCAACTCCCAGGTGAATCCCTAGACGATTTCTGGCATGCCCTGCACATCTTGGGGAGGAACTGTGACTGCCAGGCAGTTTCGGCAGTCCAGCAGACAGAACTTTTAATCAGAGACACCTTCGTTACGGGCATGGGGTCGGCATGCGTCCGCCAGCGCCTATTGGAAGGGGGTATGCTTGATCTTGCGGGAACCAGACAGCTCGACAATTCGTTAGCAGTGGACTCCCGTAACGTCCAGTCGTACGCCCCCGACCGCACGGCACCCTCATGGGCATCGTGGGCCCCACCAGCTACCGGCCCCAGCCCACCGCAAGCCTGCGCCACGCGACAGCCAGCCAACCCCGGGGGGCCCAAATGGTACTTCTGCTGGCAGAACAAACACCCCCGGCAGCGCTGCCCGGCGTGGAGCGCAACCTGCAACGGATGCCGAAAGAAGGGACACTTTGCTGCTGTGGGCCAGGCCCGGTCAGTCGTCGCTGTTTCTAGGCCCAGCGTTCCTACACCCCCAACGTGCAACCCACGGGCGCCACCATTTTCCTCCTCACAAGCCACGTGTGGCCCGTGGGCGCTGCCATCTTCTTCTCCGCAGGCCACGGGCGGCCTGTGGGTGCCGCCATCTTTAATGCCGCCTGCCATGTGCGCCCCGTGGGTGCCGCCATATTCGGCGCCGTTTTGGACGGCGCCTCAGGACCCCTGCTCATCAGGAAGGCCGCCTGGCCGTTCATTGCCTGCCACCACCGCTGACCAGCCGGGGGCCTCCCAGCATCGGCCGCAGCTCGTCTCAATCACCTTGGATCAGTCCCGGCCCCACAACCTCGCAACCGTAATGACAACAGTGAAAATCGATGGGCACAAGATGTCCGTTTTGACTCCGGGAGCACGCAAAGCTTCATCCACCCAACGACGGTAAGGCGCTGCTCCCTCGTGGTACACCCCGTTACCCAGAAAATCTCCCTGGCCTCCGGATCCCATTCTGTGGAAATCCAGGGGTTCTGCATCGCGACCCTCACCGTCCAAGGCGTAGAGTTCAGCAACTTCCCGCTCTACATCCTCCCCCACCTCTGCGCTGCCTGTTACTCGGCCTGGACTTCCAGTGCCACCTCCAAAGCTTAACTTTAAAATTCGGTGGACCCCTACCCCCCTCACCATATGCGGCCTCACGACCCTTAAAGTTGATCCACCTTCCTTGTTTGCAAACCTCACCCCGGATTGCAAACCCACCGCCACCAGGAGCAGAGCCCACCAGACAGTACAGTGCCCAGGACAGGACCTTCATCAGGTCGGAGGTCCAGCGGCTTCTGCGGAAAGGCATCATTGAGGCCAGCAACAGCCCTTGGAGAGCCCAAGTGGTGGTAGTAAAGACTGGGAAGAAGCACAGGATGGTCATTGACTACAGTCAGATCATTAATCGGTACACACAGCTCGACGCGTACCCCCTCCCACGCATATCGGATATGGTCAATCAGATTGCACAGTATCGGGTCTTTTCCACAGTGGACCTGAAGTCTGCTTCCCACCAGCTTCCCATCTGCACGTAGGATCGCCAATACACTGCGTTCGAAGCAGATGGCCGCCCCTATCACTTCCTTAGGGTTCCCTTCGGCGTCACTAATGGGGTCTCGGTCTTCCCATGTGAGATGGACCGAATGGTTGACCGGTACGGACTGCGGGCCACCTTTCCGTACCTAGACAACATCACCATCTGCGGCCACGATCAGCAGGACCACGACGCTAACCTTCTAAAATTTCTCCACACCGCCAAACTCCTTAATCTCACGCACAATAAGGAGAAATGCGTGTTCCGCACCAACCGCTTAGCCATCCTTGGTTATGTCGTGAAAAATGGAGTTCTAGGGCCTGACCTCAACCGCATGTGCCCCCTCATGGAACTCCCCCTCCCCCACTGCCCCACGGCCCTGAAACGATACCTGGGGTTCTTCTCCTATTACACCCAGTGGGTCCCGAACTATTCGGACAAGGCCCGCCCACTTATTCAGTCCGACGAAGACGAGGACAACACGCTCCAGGAGTCACAGGTGACCAAGTCGGCACCCGCATCACCACCAGGACTGAGGCGATCACAGCGGAGGATCAAGGTCCCCGATAGACTGAACTTGTAAAGTCTTTCCCCTGATGGCTGAGGCCCGCCAGGCCTTTAACCTCATCAAGGCAGACATCGCCAGGTCGAGAGCGATGCATCAGACGTAGCTCTGGCCGCCACCCTCAACCAAGCGGACAGGCCCGTGGCATTTTTTACCCGCACCCTCCATGCCTCTGAAATTTGGCACTCCTCTGTCGAAAAGGAGGCCCAAGCCATTGTGGAAGCTGTGCGGCATTGGAGGCATTACCTGGCCGGCAGGAGATTCACTCTCCTCACTGACCAACGGTCGGTTGTCTTCATGTTCAATAATACACAGTGGGGCAAGATCAAAAATGATAAGATCTTGAGGTGGAGGATCGAGCTCTCCACCTATAATTACGAGATTCTGTATCGCCCCGGGATGCTCAACAAGCCCCCCGATGCCCTATCCCATGGTTCATGTGCCAGCGCACAAGTGGACCGACTCCGGGCTCTACACGATGGCCTCTGTCACCCGAGGGTCACCCCGTTCTTCCACTTCATCAAGGCCTGCAATCTACCCTACTCCACTGAGGAGGTCAGGGCCATCACCAGAGACTGCTAGGTCTGCGCCGAGTGCAAGCCGCACTTCTACCGGCCAAATCGAGTGCACCTATTGAAGGCCTCCCACCCCTTTGAGCGCCTCAGCATGGACTTCAAAGGGCCCCTCCCCTCCACCGACCGCAACACGTACTTTCTGAACGTGGTCGATGAGTACTCCCAGTTTCCCTTCGCCATCCCATGCCCCGAATGCTACGGTCATTAAAGCACTCAACAGTATCTTCGCCCTGTTCGGTTTCCCCACTTACGTCCACAGCGATCGGGGATCTTCCTTCATGAGCAATGAGCTGCGTCAGTTCCTGCTCAACAAGGGCATTGCCTCGAGCAGGACGATCAGCTACAACCCCCGGGGAAACGGGCAGGTGGAGAGGGAGAACGGGACGGTCTGGAAGGCCGTCCTGCTGGCCCTACGGTCTATAAATCTCCCTGTCTCCCGCTGGCAGGATGTCCTCCCCGACCCGCTCCACTCCATCCGATCATTCCTCTGCACCGCAACTAACAAAACCCCCCATGAACGTCTCTTTGCCTTCCCCAGAAAGTCCACCTCCGGTGTCTCGCTCCCAACATGGCTGACAGTTCCTGGACCCGTCCTCCTTCGCAAACACATGCGGACCCATAAGTCGGACCCATTGGTCGAAAGAGTCCACCTCCTGCACGCGAACCCGCAGTACGCCTACGTGGCGCACCCCGACGGGCGCCAGGACACAGTCTCCCTCCAGGACCTGGCACCCGCTGGATCCCCACCCACGGCCTCCCACCCGACACCCCCCCCCCCCTCCGGTTGCCCCATTCAACCTGGCGCCACTCATCCTCCCCCCAGCGCACCTCACCACAGCCCCCGCCCCAGGAGGATCCGTCCTCCCACTGGTTCCACTCAGGGGCGACGAAGACGAGGACAACACGCTCCTGGAGTCACAGGTGACCAAGTCGGCACCTGCATCACCACCAGGACTGAGGCGATCACAGCGGAGGATCAAGGCCCCCGATAGACTGAACTTGTAAAATCTTTCCACCACCCCCGCCGGACTCTTTTTTAACAGGGGGTGAATGTGGTAGTCACCACTAACTGTATTAGATGTAGTACGGTAAGACTCATATACTAGAGGTACATGGGTAAATCCCTGCCTGCTGGTTCCGCCCAGTAGGCGGCGTATAAATGTGTGTACTCGCCGGTGCTGCTCTCATTCTGGTAGCAGCTACAGGAGGCAACACATCATTGCTCAATAAAGCCTCGATTATTCACTACTCTCGTCTTTGGAGTAATTGATAGTGCATCATCTCCCTGATGAAAATTCCACTTTCAGGCAACAGCCATGCACAAAACATTGAATGTCTGCAGATCTCCACTGTTGTTTGTGGGAACATGCTGCACACAATGAATTGCCATTATTGCCCATCTAAACAGCTTATAATTCAAAGGCTTCATTGGATGGGAAGGACCTTGGGAGTTCCAGGGGGCGTGACGGTGGAAGTTGTTTCAAACCAGTGCCCTCTTTTATTGTAAAATGTGGATTGGTGTGATTCTTGCTCACAGAGAGTCGGCCTGTCATAGTCGCAATATATAAAAAGGAGTAATTACTTACATCGTAAGGACACAGTAATAAGGGCAATTTTATTCCTGAAGATTAAGGCCTTCTAAGAAAAAAATAATTTGAATGACATGTTGCAAAAGCAGAGCACGTTCTGGAGCATCAGCTGATCCAATTATCTACCACAACTAACGCAATGTGTGCTCTTACCTGTAACATGCAGTGAAATAAATCTTCAATATTATTACAGTTCAAATTAACAGTTTACCGTAATAGCTCCTCAACTCATCTCATGTGACTTAACTGCAGGAGCCTGCAATCTGTCACATACTCTGCTGTTGGAAAAATAATAATTTGCAATGGTGCAATTAAAGCACCTTCTTCATATATGTTTTAGAATAGATTTTCCAGCATATATTGATCGGTGTGTTTCAAAAAAGAAATACTTGTACGTTATTGGGAATTCTAACATAGTCTGCACAGTCGGGAAATGATGGTTACATTTTGTCTACGAAATGCTGTTTCATACCCCTGAATTAACAGGTGGAGTACGACATATTTGTTCCACGTTGAATCAAGAGAATTTTGCCTATGATACCAAGGAACAAGTGATTTCACACATTGTTAGATGTTTAAAGGAAAATGGAGGGCAGATGGGTTGTATCTTCAGTCCATTCAGCTGTTTTGTGCAAAATATATTTGATGATCCCTTCCTTAAATGTTGCTTATATTGTGGATGCTGCTTTTGGGGAGATGCAGAGCAGTGGTCAGGTGCTTCTCCATGCAGGGGAGGGAGAGTAAAGAGGTGCTAAACTACTCTGGGCCCGTGAGTATAGGGCTGAGTTGTGGATGGGACTTGGTGTGAGTTACGACATGCACAACAACGTTTCCGATGATCTTATGGAGAGGAAATTTGGGAAGCCAGTCAGGAGTCCGTTGGAATGGTCAAGTCTCGAGGTAACAATGACATGAATGAAGGTTTCAGCAGGGCTGGCTAAGCTAGCAGAACAGATTGGGGATTAAATGTGGAACCTTCCTGTCCTCTATGGCACAGCGGCTCACTGCCTTTTCAGGGTGATACATAATAATAATCTTTATTGTCACAAGTAGGCTTACCTTAACATTGCAATGAAGTTACTGTGAAAAGCCCCTAGTCGCCAGGCTCCGGCGCCTGTTCGGGTACATGGAGGGAGAATTCAGAATGTCCAATTCGCCTAACCTGCCCGTCTTTTGAGACTTGTGGGAGGAAACCGGAGCACCCGGAGGAAACCCACGCAGATACGGGGAGAACGTGCAGACTCCGCAGAGACCCAAAGCGGGAATCGAACCCAGGACCCTGGCGCTGTGAAACTACAGTGCTAACCACTGTACTAGCGTGGCAACCACATTTGCCTCGGCGCTGCTATACACGGCGAGATTTACTCTGCAACCCGCCGAGTGTTTTGCGGTGGCACGAGGTGTCCTGCCATTGGCCGGGAACGAGATCTTCTGATCCCGCCATTGTCAATGAGGTTTCCTGTTGAATGCACCTTTGCTGCTGGGAAATCCACAGTGGGAGTGTGCCATCAGCCCGACCGGATGATCCCGCCGGCGTGAAAGGCAGGAATGTTCCAGCCGTAGTGTCTGCAGCAGAAGTAATAGGTGATCATTTTGACATTGCAATACTGTAAACTGGACAACATTGATTCAGCCATCATTTGCACATCCATCAAGATATTGATTTTCATTTAAATCAAAATTACCACTGTAGAATTCAACCCAAGGTATGTTGAAACATATGAGTTAGATTCTGCAAGTCACAGTGGTGCAAATAATTTGTTTTTCTTTCGCCTTTTGAACCTTTCCTTTCATCCTGATTTCCCCATCCCATCTTGCCGTTTCAGCCCCAACGGAATCCGTTGCCCACCTCCAGCCTTTGGTGGGATACAGTCAATGTGGGTGATATACCTGCAGTGGCTCTTAATGCCATTCAGTGACTGAATTATAAGAAACGCACTTTAAGCAGGGTTAAACCATTTGTCCCAGCTACTTCCCCTCTTTTCTTTCAGTTTGGAGTGGATGCCCACACTCAGTGAGGTGCTGTAGCTACTAGCTTAACAAATGGGGACAAGAGTTGGGTGAGGTTATAGAGGGGGGGGGTCTGGTGTGAGGTGCTCCGGAGAGTGAATGCCTCCACCTCATGCACGAGGTTGGGGCTGATACAGCTGAAGGTGGTATACAGAGCACACCTCACGAGGGCGAGGATGAGCCGATTCTTTGAAGGGGTAGAAGATGTGTGTGAACGTTGCGGGGAGGGGGGGGGGGGGGGGGCTAATCACGTTCATATGTTTTGGTCCTGTCCAAAGCTAGAGGATTACTGGAAGGAGGTTTTTAGGGTAATTTCCAAGGTGGTGCACGTGAAACTGGACCCGGGTCCCCGGGAGGCCATATTTGGGGTGTCGGACCAGCCAGGGTTGGAAACGGGTGCGGACGCAGATATCGTAGCCTTCGCCTCGTTGATCGCCCGAAGGCGGATCCTGTTGGGATGGAGAGCAACCTCTCCACCCTGTGCCCTGGCGTGGCGGGGGGACCTGTTGGAATACTTGACCCTTGAGAAGGTTAAGTTTGAACTGAGGGGAAGGATGGAGGGGTTCTACAAGTCATGGGCATTATTCATTATGCCCTTTCAAGAACTGGATAACATCGGACCTTAGTTGGGGGGGGGGAATGGGTGGGAGGGTTGGGGGGGGAGGGGGAATGTGTGTATTAAGGGTGACTATGGGTAATCCCTGATTCCTTTTTGTCATTTGTTTATGTAAACATGCGGGCTGATGTTTGGGTGTTGGTGAGAGGATGGATGGGATCATTGTTATTGTTATGGGGATTGACATATTTGTTGCTGATTATTGTTTATTGTTGGTGGGTGTAATTTTGGGAGAAAAAGGAGAATAAAAATATTTTTTTTTAAAAACAGATGGGGCAGGTAGCCCAGAACGTAAATACATGATCACTTGCTCAAGCAGTAGATTTTTTATTATGTTCTGTCAAGTCACTTAGGGAATGTTTTCTAAAAATTGAAAGGGAACAGGTGACAAACAGTCCCCTTTTCATACCACCTGTGATCAGCAAATTTTTAAAAAATAGAATGGTGTCTATTTGTTTCAACACACCCCCCCCCCGGGTGTGAGGTTGTGAAATGGAACAGCAGCAGACTTTTGAGAATTTGTTTTAAAAAAGATTACCGCTTATTTTTTAAATACTAAACAACCCAAAAATGAATGCTGCTTCATTCATTCACTCAAACACACTCAAGAAAGGTTACAGGGGTAAAGGGCAGAGCACTGTTAGAGATTTTAAAAAATAAATCTTTTTTATATAAATTTAAATTACCAATTTTTTTTTTCCAATTAAGGGGCAATTTTAGATTGGCCAATCCACCTACCTACCTGCACATCTTTGGGTTGTGGGGGTAAGACCCACGCAGACACGGAGAGAATGCGCAAATTCCACACGGACAGTGACCCAGGGTCAGGATCGAACCTGGGTCCTCGGCGCTGTGAGGCAGCAGTGCTAACCACTGCACCACCTGCTGCCCGTTAGAGATTACAATAACGAAATTGTTCATATATCACTTGTCTGATGTAATCCAAAGATCAAAGTTGCAGGTCTGATGAGCGTTCTCCTTCAGTCGAGGGATTTCAGTGGTGGGGCGGGAGGCGGGGCAGGGTGTGGGGGTTAGGGTGGGGGGAGGTCTGCAGGAATCCTCTTGAAGGAATGAAGTTGGTTTCTGGCTGTTTCATTAACTGATGGACAGTCGGCTCTTGAGTGCTTTGATGTCCAGCTAGACAGCCGTCTGTTGTTTGGGTTGGAGAATGCACAGGCTTAAGGAGGGTTCGATGTTACCCCGGGTGTTACTGCCTTTTCTGTGTCTCACTTTCTGTAGGCAGCATTGTTCATTTAAAAATTCAAAAGGACAGACGTGGCTGATCCACCTTCTAACTCCTCACAATTGTGGTTTCTTTGGCAAATGGGCTGGCAATCTTAGATTAATAAACTGCATACTGCATTATTGTTTCTGGATTACTTACCAATTGATTTGGATTCCGGGTTAAAACTATTCCTTCTTAACATCCATTCAGTCAGGAAATTGGAGCAGGGACAGTCCACGTGGTCCCTCAAACCTGCTCAGCCATTCAACTGGATCATGTCTAACCTTCTACCTCAACACCTTTTTTCCGCACTATCTCTGTATCCCTTGACATCTTCAATAACTGGAAATGTTTCCATCTCTGTCCCGAACATATTCAGTGAGCAGGAATGCCTCCTGATGGCTTTTTGGGATATGTGTAGTAAATATCTTTTAGGCTGGAATGCACCATTCATCCTTTTAAGACAGTGAGTCAGTTCTATGACAGGGTTATGGAATCCACACAGAAATCCAGTGGCCAATTTGTGGACACAATGATCTTTTTGAAGCCATATTTTAACCAGATTCTCTCTTCAATGTCCAGGTGGAACGTGTTTCATATTTAAAATTTGCCTTGTGTGACACATGGAAAAGTAAATCTTTTTTTTACTTTGTTCTTTTTAAGGTGCCCTTATTTCATTTTCTTTTAATCCTTTGAGAATGACACAGGTCGGGATTTTCCACCTGTGTTTCCGGGCGTGTAGGAAAGCTGCTGGTGGCGGAGAATCCAACAGGAGTCCCCAAATGACTTCCACACTGTCGGGATATCCTCTTCCTATTGTCCCATCCTCCCACCAATGACTTAACGGGGTTCCTTTCCAGAAAGGAAGGGAACCATATTACCATACATTTTAATACAATTAGCGGGCTTCCCCCCTGTGTGGTCCCCCACATTCAGGTTTCGACACCATGAATATGATGTCATATCGGCAGAGTTTACAACTGGACCAACCAACCTGGCAAAGAGAAACAACCGGGGGTGCAAGGGTAAGTGCAGCCCCCAGATGAGGGAGGGGCATGCCCGGGCACATCCCCAGCACTGCCCCTTGGCACTAGCCCCTGTGTACTGCCCCCAGATCTTTCTCCAGGATCTTCAATTGCTGGAGACTTTGGGCCAATTCTGGAGGTTTCGCAGCTTTGGGGACATCTTGCGGTATAGAAATGCAATGGAAAAGTTTTAGAGATGCCTTCAATGGATCCCTAAAGTATCAAACATTTCCATTATTCTTGAGTCCCTGTGACCGACCACAATGGAGAGGTTTGACTCGGGAAGACACCAAACACATCAGGAGACTTGGTCAGGAACATGCAAAGATGAGGTTGAGGTGTGAACGCACAAACTTCCCAACAATTCACCAACCCAACCTTTCAAACATCACCTGCCCCACATGTGGCAGAGTTTGAGATTACACACTGGATTTAGCAGCCATCTCAGAGCCCATTTAAGTGGAGTGAAACCAAGGCATCCTCAATCCCCAGGGATTTGTCGAAGAAGAAAAGGATAAAAGTGCAAGCTTTTCTAAACACCCACCAGAGTCAACATTATGTGACTGGATAGTATTCTTTCTTTGCACCAGATGCAGCCGTGGATCAGAGTTAATTTTAGAAACACATACTACATTAACAAGTTGAGCCACCCTGCTATGGTCATTAGCTACAATATTAGAATGATTAATTCCTTACAAGGACAACGGGGAGCCTGAATCTCCATTCTCTAGACTTCCCTCTAGGTGGCGAGTTG
Source organism: Scyliorhinus torazame (assembly GCF_047496885.1). Taxonomy (NCBI): domain Eukaryota; kingdom Metazoa; phylum Chordata; class Chondrichthyes; order Carcharhiniformes; family Scyliorhinidae; genus Scyliorhinus; species Scyliorhinus torazame. The sequence continues at coordinate 33,903,121 of NC_092709.1, forward strand.
CACCAATCTTGGTCAGATTAAATTGGACTTTCGTTTCAACATCTGTTTTGCCTACTATTAACTTCAGGAGATGTTGTCCTGCTTAATTCAAACATGAAAATTTACACAACATCAAAATATACATTCCTGTGATGTAACATCACTAAGAGATTTTCCTTACAATCACTGAGTCTAGATATACAATAATCTCCATGCTTACATAGTGTTCCTTATGTGTACCTGACAACCAATGCATGGCAACCAGTGCACGACATTCAGAAGCATTATACGGTTCAGACATAGGCAAGCTTGCAGATAGCCAAAACACCCCTCTGCATGAAGGCTAAGAAGATTCAACACATTCAGAATTATGGAACAATTACATAGAACAAATTGAAAGTGGACACCTGACTGTCAAATATTTAATTATAGTCATTTTGATAGCTCATATCGTATGATGTTTCTGAGCGGAGGATATAACATATCAAAATATACAACAAAGTAAGTTTTGATAGCTTAAGACCAAGACCTTAGTTTAATTGGTTATTCTGTAGTCCTTTTGTAACTCTACCTTCCACTCGATGTTGCGACAGCAGAAAACAATACTACATCCGCATCATCTTTCTCCAGATCTTGGGTGCGATTGAGCGAACTCAAGTTAAAATCCGCTGAAATACACGTTAATCGCGGTGTTTCTCAGTAGCTGCAGTGCCGAGAATTACCACACTATCCAACGGCACTTTGCAGTTTTGTTTGGGCTCCTGGGCATCTTGGCATGGCCAGCTTGGCATGCTGGCAGTGCTAGGATGCCTGTGTGGCACTGCCAGGATGCCAGTGACATTTTGATATGTTATCCAGGGGGAGTGCTAGGGTGCCACCCTTTCCTGTCCCCGACCACCCGGGAACCTCCAATGGCCTGGGAGACCCCCCCCCCAGCCACAAGGTGCGGTTGCTAAATGGCGCCTGGCAAGTGATTTGTTATGTTGTAGGTGTAACATAAGCGGCTTCCTTGTGGTGCACTTGACAAAGGAAGGTTCAGATGTGGAGATAACTTCGACACGTTTATTGAACTATTTACTGTTCTATTACTCGGGTTCGACACTACTGCTAATCCTACTATAGCTACCCAGACTGACTAACCAGCTGCTGCAATCCACGTGGTGGGAGTGATATTGAATCAACCCTGTGTCTCTACTCACAGACTGTCTCCACTGGAAAGAGGCAGATCATGTATGTGGTGTCCTTTATATATAGGTTGGTGTAATGCCCCCCTGTGGTCGTGTCACCTCCTTGTGTATCGTGAATGTCTATTGGTCGTGTCCTATCTACTTGATCTATTGGTTGAGTGTGTATGTGTGATGTCTCTTGTGCTCCCTCTAGTGTCTAGCTAGCCTACATGTATTTACATTGATGCACATCAGCACATCCCCCCTTTTTTATATGTTACATATTTTCTGCACACTTTGAGAAAATTGAACAAAGAACAAGTAGATAAGGTATATATAAGTCATGGGAACAGTGATTAAACAATAAGTCCAAATCATTTGTGTGAGACCAAAAACCATCAATCATCATGGTCAAATATCTCTCTTGGTTATGAACGCCATCAACGTCGCTGTGCCACAGGAACCAAGAAGTGGTCAAATCGCTTTGCTGTCTGATTTGGAGTCCCTTTCTTTTTTCAATGTTTGTGATGATGCTGTCGGATGGCATCTTGTAGCTGATAAGGTGTTGACGTTGAAGAGCTACCATCAACAGTATCATTCGAGGTCATGGATGTGCCATATGTTGAAGTTGGATAAGACTGTACATACTGGTTCTGGCCACATGCTGTGCAGGAGGGGTGATCCTGCTGAGAACCGTTGAAGCTTGTCGAATTGGAAACAGCATTGCTGCTGGCATAAATACCTGGTGATGGTGTGAAACTAGAACCTTGCATCTGATAGGAATATGCCATCTGGCCAGGCTGGGGTGCAGCAAGTCCTGGGCTGTAACTACGGCATCCAGTCTGTAGTGGAGATTGCGCTTGCGGTAGTCCTCCTTCGGTCTTGATTCCATTAGTGGGCAATCTGTAGTGCTGGCCTGTTTGAGAATATGCTACATAGACTGCTGGCTGCTGCATGCCTGAATACTGTGTTTGTCCAGCATGAGCCGTCATTGGCTGCACTGCTGGTGTGGAATAAATGTGTGGATATAGCTGTGGTGAATATTGGTGTATTCCTCTTGGACTGTAGCTGCTGCTTGTTATTACTGACCCAGTGTAATTGTTAAGTGATCCATCTCCTGTCGTTGTGGCATCTGCTGCCACCCTGAGCGTGCCATCACTGAGGTTGCGGCACTCCCTGTCTGGAGTAAAGTCCGGCTTACGTGAATCAGAGTCGGCATTTGGTTGCTCCCCATCTGGAGTCTGGTCTGTTTTAACTGAGTCAGTGTTGATGCTCCCCGTTCGGAGTTTGTTGATGGTTTGTCGATGCTCCCCGTTCAGAGTCTTAGCAGGTTCACTGGAGTCAGCTGAGATTTTTTAAGCTGCACGTCTGGAGTCGGAACATGCAGGAATGCATTGACTTGTGGAGAGGTTTGAGCGAATGAGGGTGGAAGTATCATGGTGTCACCGGAGTCACCAGTGGTCTCACAGTGATCGTTGAGTGCCTCTGTACACACTAGCTGAGGTCTATCACTTTGCACATCTTGCATGGGAAGTGGGATGCTGTCGTCACTCGTCTCACATGCCGTGGGTAGATCCTCAGTAGCTGCTTGTTGTTCACTTGGGTTGGGTAAATTGTCAGAGTCTTCATATGGTGGTGCAAACAATGTGGGTGGACTGTAATTGTCTTGCTGTTGTCCTTCATTTGGGCTTGGACTGTCATAGTCGCTTTGTTCTTCACTGGAGCATGATAGGCCGTCATGGTCGTCCTGCTGTGCACTGGAGCGTGGTAGACTGTCATAGTCTTCTTGCTGTTTACTTGAGCATGGCAGAGGTTGCTAGACCCTCATGGTCTTGTTCCTGCAAGGACTGCGCGTCGGAGTCTTGCGTTGCTTCTATCGTGGAGGCTGTCCACGAGCTCGCTGCGGAGGTTTGTGACACTGGAGTCACATCTTGTTCGTGCAAAGACTGCGCTCTGGAGTCTTGCGTTTCTGCAATTGTGGAGTCTGTCCAAAAGCTCGCTGTGGAGGCTTGTGACACTTGAGTCACTTCTTGTTCATGCAAGGGCTGCGGTGTGGAGTCTTGCTTGTCTTCTTTCGTAGAGTCGGGAACCCTGAGCAGTGCGTGGACCACGCTCTGTGCGGCAGCAGGCCACTCTATGTGGGCTTGTACCGCTCTCTGTCTCTTGGTTTCAGGCTGCAGCATCATCCTGCACTCACGAGTTGGGATGTCATATCTGCTGGGCTGAAGATCCTCAAATCCGACAAATTTGTCGTCGGGGTCGTCAATGTGCAACACGTCTAGTTGCGGTTCGGATTTAGTACTGGGGTAGCCTCCCAAGGTGAAAGGTTCGTCTGAGTCGTTGTCTCCTAAGACCATTTCATCACTGTTAGCGTCAGAGCTGGCATTGGGCTCGCGAGGTCCAGGGAAAATGTAAAGGTCGGTATCGAAGTATTTAAGGTCGGAATCATCGGTTTTGCTGGAGGTAACTGCTTGTTGCAGGGTTCTTCGGAGGTTAATTTCATTTCCTGGTTCAATTTGAGGCATTGTGCTGTCATTCCAGGTGAAGGAAGGTTGTTTTACGGCTTTAAAAGATTTTTTCTTTGATTTGGGACGTTTCCCCTTAAAATGGGCGTGGTCTGACGTCATGACGCGCACGACGTAGCGCGTAGGAAGCGATTGCGCATGCGCAGATCGCTGTTCCTTTACTGTGGGCCTTGTTCTTATTTGTGCATGTGCGGCTTCTCGCGCATGCGCAAACGGACCTTCCCGTTCTGTGCGCTTCTCGCGCAACTGCACAAGTGCAGTCCCTTTAGAAAGATGGCCGCCGATCAAAATTGTTCTCTGCTCCGGGATCTCGGCATCGTGGTGAGTACTGGCACTTCTCTTACCTTTTCTTGCTGGTTGGAGTGTGTTTTCCTCACAGTATTTGCCGAATTTGTCCAGGACTGCCTGGAAGTCGCTCCTGTTTTGCCCTTTGGAGAACCTGAATTTTAAAAAGATTTCTTCTGCTCTGGCACCGGCTATGGTGAGGAGAAGCTCTGTCCTTTCAGTATTGGCCCGGTCTTCTAGTTCGGCTGCTACCAGGAAGACTTCAAACATTTGCCGGAATACCCGCCAGTGTTTGCGGAGATCGCCATGGCACTGGAGCTGCTGTGGAACCCGGCTCTCGAACATCTTGCCTGGGTATTGTTGCTGGTTGTCACTGTACGCTGAGGTATGGCTATATGGATTGAAACAGTTTAGTCCTGGTACCATGATTTGATATGTTGTAGGTTATGGAACAATTACATAGAACAAATTGAAATTGGATACCTGACTGTCAAATATTTAATTATAGTCATTTTGATAGCTCATATCGTATGATGTTTCTGAGCGGAGGATATAACATATCAAAATATACAACAAAGTAAGTTTTGATAGCTTAAGACCAAGACCTTAGTTTAATTGGTTATTCTGTAGTCCTTTTGTAACTCTACCTTCCACTCGATGTTGCGACAGCAGAAAACAATACTACATCCGCATCATCTTTCTCCAGATCTTGGGTGCGATTGAGCGAACTCAAGTTAAAATCCGCTGAAATACACGTTAATCGCAGTGTTTCTCAGTGGCTGCAGTGCCGGGAAACACCACACTATCCAACGGCACTTTGCAGTTTTGTTTGGGCTCCTGGGCATCTTGGCATGGCCAGCTTGGCACGCTGGCAGTGCTAGGATGCCTGTGTGGCACTGCCAGGATGCCGTGACATTTTGATATGTTATCCAGGGGGAGTGCTAGGGTGCCACCCTTTCCTGTCCCCGACCACCCGGGAACCTCCAATGACCTGGGAGACCCCCCCAGCCACAAGGTGCGGTTGCTAAATGGCGCCTGGCAAGTGATTTGTTATGTTGAGGGTGTAACATAAGCGGCTTCCTTGTGGTGCACTTGACAAAGGAAGGTTCAGACGTGGAGATAACTTTAACACGCTTATTAAACTATTTACACTTCTATTACTCGGGTTCGACACTACTGCTAATCCTACTATAGCTACCCAGACTGACTAACCAGTTGCTGCAATCCACATGGTGGGAGTGATATTGAATCAACCCTGTGTCTCTACTCACTGACTGTCTCCACTGGAAAGAGGCAGATCATGTATGTGGTGTCCTTTATATATAGGTTGGTGTAATGCCCCCCTGTGGTCGTGTCACCTCCTTGTGTATCGTTAATGTCTATTGGTCGTGTCCTATCTACTTGATCTATTGGTTGGGTGTGTGTGTGTGATGTCTCTTGTGCTCCCTCTAGTGCCTCGCCATCATACATGTATTTACATTGATGCACATCACCACAGCAAGGTCTCACCGAATGAATCCGGCGTCCAGTTATTTAAATGAACCACAAGCCAGGGAGAGATCCAGATCGCGCAGGGCGGAGCAAGTGGGGTAACTCGTGATCAACCTGGCGCGGAGCCCAATTTGGTGTTCGAGCATGATTCACCCGTTGTGTCCGGGTCCCTGGCGGGCGGAACAGGGTCACTGAATCGCATCCCTTGTCTTCAAGATCTATTGGTCCCAATCCTTATAAATATGGCCAGGGAAATAACAAAACATGATAATCCATGTGATTTGGGCAACGTTTGGTACTGGTTCGGATCTACAGTTGGTGCGCAGGTTGATTAACATCTGCAACCAGCTCAAAGTGGCCTCGGGTTCCACGGTAAATCATAAAGTCATAGATGCTTGCAGCATGGAAACAGGCACTTTGGCCCAACTTGTCCATGCTTCCCAGTTTCTATCATTACGCTAGTCGCACTTGCCCACATTTGGCCCATATCCCTCCATACCCACCCTGCCCATGCAACTGTCTCACTGCTTTTTAAAAGACAAAATTGTACCCGCCTCTACCACTGCCTTATGCAGCCCGTTCCAGATGCTCACCACCCTCTGTGTGAAGAAATTTCCCCGTTGGTCTCTTTTGTATCTCTCCCCTCTCACCTTAATCCAATGCACTCAACGTCTAGGCTCCTCTACCTTTGGGAAAAATGTCGACTATCTACCTTATCTATGTTCCTCATTATTTTTTTGGCCTCTGGATGAAACTTCTGTACAAGCTCCCCTCGGCGAGCGTATAGATGAACATCATCAGCTCCACTTGTGGACACGGATCCACAAGTGGAACCTGACCAGCCTGGTGGAGGAAGTAAAAAAGGATCTGCAAAGGTAGGACACACTCCCACTCTCCCTGACAGGGAGGGTGCAGACGATCAAGATGGATATAGTTTCCAGGTTCCTCTTCCTGTTTAGATCCACGCTGATCTACATCCCCAAGGCCTTTTTCAACTCGGTTAATAATTGATCACGGTGTTTGTGTGGGGGGTGTCGTGTTGGGTGTTCCGATACACAAACGAACCAACACGGTTGTAGATGGTACAACTCTGTTTTATTATTCTGTACAATAATAACTATTAACTTCTGGCTGTGGTTCATACTTCACCAGTTAACCTGTGGACCCAGCCCCAGCACTATCTTAGTGAGGCACTCAGCACATGGTGTATGTCTGAGTGGCACGCTGTGAGCTCTGTGCTCTGAGCTATCTCCTGGTAGAATGAGCGGGAACTGTGGTGTTCCCTGTTTTATAGTGCGTGTGCTCTCACTGGTGATTGGCTGCGATGTTGTGTGTGTGTTGGTTGGTCCATCTACCTGTCCATAAGGGTGTGTGTGTGATTGCACCATGATATGTTAATGTGGATATCATGACATCCCCCCTTTTCACAAGGATATGTGCCTACATGGTAATAAATATTAGTGTGTACTGAGTGCATCTGAGGATGTGTGTGCAATATTAACAACATGTACATGAGGCTAAACTATATACATAGGAAGGTATCAGGTGCAGAGCAACGAGGTTGTACCACAAACAAAACAAGTGCAATCATCAAATAGCGAAAGAGAACCTCTGGAACGACAAGAAAGAAACACGTTAACAGTATTGCAAAACAATTCAGTGAGTCCAATGTGCAAACAGGCTCATAAGTCCAGTCTGTTAGGTGGGCGACGAATTCGGGTTGACCGCCTCAAGGGTGGGTCAGGATCCACCGGCTGAGGAATGGGCCTGGCCACAGGCGAGAGAGGAATAGGCAGAGTGGCAGGAAGCTCCACGAAGTCGACATCAGGGACAAAAGGAGGGCGTTGCACCGGTGCATGATTACGTAGCGAGCGTGGAAGCAGCCGAAGGGCCCACCGATTACACCGGCGAATGGAGCCATCAGGCAGGCGAACCAGGAACGAGCGGGGAGCCACGCGGCAGAGAACCATGGCGGTTGCCGACCAGCCACCCTCCGGTAGATGTATGCAGACATTGTCTCCAGGCGCCAGGGGAGGAAGATCAGTTGCCCGAGCGTCATGTGCCACCTTCTGCTGAGCACGCTGCTGTTGCATCCTTTGCAGTACTGGAGCATGGTCGGGTTTAGGAACATGAATGGACGGCACAGTGGTCCTGAGGGCGCGACCCATCAACAGCTGGGCTGGTGAGAGGACTGTGGACAGTGGGGCCGAGCGATAGGCCAGCAGGGCTAATCAGAAGTCAGATCCGGCATCAGCAGCCTTGCAGAGGAGCCGCTTCACGATATGGACGCCCTTTTCCGCCTTGCCATTCGACTGGGGATGCAGGGGGCTGGACGTCCCATGTGTGAAGTCGTATGAAGCAGCAAAAGAAGACCATTCTTGGCTCGCAAAACAGGGCCCGTTGTCAGACATGACTGTGAGCGGAATTCCATGGCGAGCGAAGGTTTCTTTACATGCTCTGATTACAGCTGATGATGTCAAGTCGTGCAGGCGTATGACCTCCGGATAATTTGAAAAATAGTCAATTATAATGACGTAGTCCCTGCCGAGCGCATGAAAGAGGTCCACACCCACTGTTGCCCAGGGGGACATGACCATCTCATGGGGCTGAAGTGTCTCAGGGGGTTGCGCCGGCTGAAACCTTTGGCAGGTGGGGCAGTTGAGCACCACGTTGGTGATGTCGTCGCTGGTGCCCGGCCAGTACACAGCTTCTCGGGCCCTCCGCTTGCACTTTTCAACCCCGAGATGGCCTTCGTGCAGTTGTTCGAGGACAAGCCGGTGCATGCTGTGTGGGATTACGATCCGGTCCAACTTTAGGAGGCCACCATCAATGACGGCCAAGTCGTCCCGGACATTGTAGAATTGTGGGCACTGCCCCTTGAGCCACCCTTCCGTCATGTGGCGCATCACACATTGTAGAAGGGGGTCAGCCGCAGTCTCACGGCGAATGTGGGCCAGACGTGCATCAGTAGCCGGCAGATTGGCCGATGTGAAGGCTACTTGTGCGTCGACCTGACAAACGAACCCCCCCCCCCCGATTCGGGCGGTGTGCTCACTGCTCTGGACAGGGCATCCGCGATGATGAGGTCCTTTCCCGGGGTGTAGACAAGTTGGAAGTCGTACCTCCGGAGCTTGAGCAGGATGCGTTGGAGGCGAGGGGTCATATCGTTGAGGTCCTTCTGAATGATGCCGACCAGGGGGCGATGGTCGGTCTCCACAGTGAACTGCGAAAGACCATACACATAATCGTGGAATTTCTCGATGCCGATCAACAAACCCAGGCACTCCTTTTCAATCTGCGCATAGTGCTGTTCTGTGGGGGTCATGGCCCACGAGGCATAGGCGACCGGGGCCCATGATGCAGTGTCGTCCCGTTGCAGGAGTACCGCCCCAATGCCGGACTGGCTGGCATCAGTCGAGATCTTTGTGTCCCGAGTGGTGTCGAAGAACGCCAATACAGGGGCGGTGGTGAGCTTGATCTTGTGCTCCTCCCATTCCTTCTGGTGTGCGGGCAGCCACTGGAATTCCGTTGTCTTCTTGAACAGGTGGCGAAGAGCCGTTGTGTGCGAGGCAAGGTTGGGAATAAACTTCCCCAGGAAGTTGACCATCCCGAGGAAGCGTAACACTGCCTTCTTGTCTGCTGGCTGCGGCATGGCTGCGATAGCTGCCACTTTGTCGGCATCCGGCCGCACCCCTGACCAGGATATGTAGTCCCTCAGAAACTTTAGCTCAGTTTGGCCAAAAGAGCACTTGGCTCGGTTGAGGCGCAGGCCCTGATCTCGTATCCGTGCAAAGACACGCTGGAGATGACTGATGTGCTCCTGTGGTGTGGTGGACCAGATGATGACATCGTCAACATAGACTCGTACCCCTTCGATGCCCTCCATCATCTGTTCCATGATGCGATGAAACACCTCGGATGCCAAGATGATGCCAAACGGCATCCTATTGTAGCAGTATCTGCCAAAGGGAGTGTTGAAAGTGCACAGCTTCCTGCTGGACTGATCCAGTTGAATCTGCCAAAAACCCTTTGAGGCATCAAGCTTGGTGCAAATTTTAGCCCGGGCCATTTCGCTCGTGATTTCTTCCCGTTTGCGTATGGGGTGTTGTTGTTCGGGTCGATGCAGATCCGGAGCTCGACGGAGGGCTTTTTTACGCACACCATGGAGCTGACTCATGGCGTTGGCTCCGTGACCCGGGAAAGCACTCCTTGGTCCTGCAGGTCCTGCAGCTGCTGCTTGAGGCGGTCCTTGAGTGGTGCTGGGACTCTACGAGGTGCGTGAATGACCGGGGTGGCGTCCGGTTTGAGCCGTATTCTGTAAGTGTAGGGCAGGGTGCCCATGCCCTCGAAAACCTCCTGGTTGTGGGCGAGGAGCGAGTGGAGCTGCGCCCTAAAGTCTGCATCCGAGAAATCGGACGTGCCTTCTGGAGACAGAGTGTGTACCCGCTGAACGAGGTGGAGGATCTTGCACGCCTGTGCGCCTAACAGAGAGTCCTTCAAGGATCCAACTATCTCAAAAGACAGTGTGGCTGTATGTGAATTGTGTGCAACCTCGAGCTGGCAGGACCCCATGGCCGAGATACCGTTTCCGTTATAATTAACCAGCTGACAGTGGGATGGCAGAATCGGTGATTTAACCTTCAAGGTGTGGAAGGCTGACCATGCAATGAGATTGGCGGAGGCACCAGTGTCCAAGCGGAATGTGATTGGTGATCGGTTGACCGTTAGGGTGGCACACCATTCATCGCCCGGATTAATGCTGTGCACTGGCATCGGCTGGTGGGTCCGACTTGGGGACATCCGGTTCTTGTTTATTACCGCAACGCGGAAGGGTTCCCGAACGTCGGTATCATCGGTATGCACGTCGTCAGGGTATGACTCGGTGTATGGGGGCTGAATGGCCCGCACGTCCCTGCAAGGCTGGCGGAATTGCGGAAAGTTGGCAGGTTGAGCTGCTCGACAGCAGGCAGCGTAGTGGCCCATCCTACCACACCGGAGGCATTGTCGCGCTTTGGCCGGACATTGCCGTTTTAAGTGTGCGGATCGACAGTTGCCGCACGTCGTGACGCCATGGCATTCGTTGCGCCACCGCGCATGCGCGGTGCGGACCTGCGTAGAGCGCGCCTGCGCATCCTGTCCCTCTGCGTCGACGTCCCCTCTTTTGGCGCGTACAAGCGCGGGAGGCCTCGGAAAGCGTGTGAAATGGCCGCCCTCGCCCGGGCCGCGGGCCGGGAGGAACTCAATCGACTGGACCCGCTCGGCCTTGTAGGACCCCTGCCGTGCCGCCTGGAATTGGGAGTACCGGCTGGTCGCGTTTTCGTGGAGGACGCAGGTCTCAATGGCGGTGGCTAGGGTGAGGCGCTTTATTTTGAGGAGCTGCTGGCATAGGGTGTCCGAGGTGACCCCAAAAACTATCTGATCCCGAATCATGGAGTCGGAGGGGCCTCATAGCCGCAGGACTGCGCGAGGATACGGAGGTGTGTCAAATAAGATTGAAAAGGCTCATTCTTACCCTGCAGGCGTTGCTGGAAGAGGTACCTCTCGAAGCTCTCATTAACTTCCACGCTGAAGTGTTCCTCAAATTTTAGAAGGACCGTCTTGTACTTCGTCTTGTCCTCACTTTCCGCGAATGCCAGGGAGTTGTAGATGTGGATGGCGTGTTGCCCCGCTGTGGAGAGGAGGAGGGCGATCTTCCTGGTGTCCGATGCATTCTCTCTGTCTGTGGCTTCTAGGAAGAGCTGGAAGCGCTGTTTAAACAGCCTCCAGTTGACGCGAAGATTTCCAGCGATCCGGAGGGGCTGCGGCGGGCTGATGGTTTGCATGGCGCAGGATGCCGGGTTTCTGAAGAGGTGCAGGTAGGTCTCACAGTCGCTGGCGAGTTTCCAGGCCTGGTATCATGTCGTGTTGGGTGTTCCGATACACAAACGAACCAACACGGCTGTAGATGGTACAACTCTGTTTTATTATTCTGTACAATAATAACTATTAACTTCTGGCTGTGGTTCGTACTTCACCAGCTAACCTGTGGACCCAGCCCGAGCACTATCTTAGTGAGGCACTCAGCACATGGTGTCCATCTGAGTAGCACGCTGTGAGCTCTGTGCTCTGAGCTATCTCCTGGTAGAATGAGCGGGAACTGTGGTGTTCCCTGTTTTATAGTGCGTGTGCTCTCACTGGTGATTGGCTGCGATGTTGTGTGTGTGTTGGTTGGTCCAACTACCTGTCCATCAGTGTGTGTGTGATTGCACCATGATATGTTAATGTGGATATCATGACAGGGGGGGGGGGGGGGGAAGAACCTTAGCATCACCAAAAAAGCTCTGCAAAAATCAAGAAGCATGGATCGCCCTCCCAACCCTGCACTGGGCAGCAACAGCAGAAAAAGTAAAGAGGTAGATAAAGGAACCACAGGCCCAATGGGTAAGAATGGAGGTGAGCTCCTGCACGGGGACCTCCCTCCGAGCCCAGGCCACTGCAGCACTCCCATCCCCACTGACCAAGTGCTCAATGAGCCCAGTAGTGATAGCCACTCTCCAGTCGTGGAATCAACTGCGACAGCACTTCGATTAACCAAGATGTCCATTAAGGCTCCCATCTGCAACAAGCACAGGTTGGTGCCAGCCAAAATGGATGCCACCCTCAAAAGGTGGGGAATTTGACAGTTAGGGACATCTACACAGACAATAGACTGACAACACTCGAGGAACTAGCAGGGAGGCTCCAATTGGCTGTGGGAAACAAATTAAGATGCATGCAAAGTCAAAAATGTCTTACATAGGGAAACAAAGACATACCCATGGCCCCCGCAACAATCGCTATTAGAGAACCGACTGGACGCGGACATCCTAGGGAGCGGAAACTATGGGGACCTGTATGGGCGACGACTGGGAAGGGCACACTCTCCACTGGATGGGGCAAGAGAAAAATGGGAGGAGGACCAAGGGTTTGAAATAGGTTGGGGGCTCTTTTTAAAAATAAATTTAGAATATCCAAATCATTTCTTTTCCCAATTAAGGAGCAGTTTAGTGTGGCCAATTCAACTATCTTGCATATCTTTTTGGGTTGTTTGTGGGAGACCCACGCAGACATGGAGAGAATGTCCAAATTCCACACGGACAGTGACTCGGGGCCAGGATCGAACCTGTGACCTCAGCGGCGTGAGGCAGCAGTGCTAACCACTGCGCTACCGTGCTGCCAGCGTGGGGACTCTGGAGCAAAGAATTGCACAGGGTCAACTCCACCTTCACTTGTGCGAGGCTAAGCCTAATGAGGCTACAGGTGGTGCACAAAGCACACTTAACCAGAGCCCAAATGAGTAGGCTCTTCCTGGAGGGCGAGTGAACAGTGCCAAGGAGGCCCAGCCAAACACGCCCACATATTCTGGCCATGCCCCAGACCTTTTGGGTTCTGGGCAGCCTTCCTCGAGGCGATGTCCAAGGTTGTGGAGATGAGGTTGGAGCTGTGCCTGAGAATGGCAGCCTTTGGGGTATCAGAGCAGCCAGAACTCTTTCTGGGGAGGAGGGCCGACACCCTTGCCTTTGCCTTCCTAATTGCCCGCTGGAGAATCCTGCTTGGCTAGCGATCAGCTGCACTACCCAAAGCTGCGGACTGGCTGTCCGACCTATTGGAATTTATCCAAATGGAGGAAATCAAATTCAGCATCCGGGGGTCGGAAGAGGGCTTCCTCAAAATGTGGGAGCCATTCACCAATCTGTTCCAAGACCTGTTTGTAGCCAACAGCCAATAAGCCAGAGGGAGGTGGGATCCACAGTAGAACCACAGACACAAACAAAAAGAAAAGGGAGGGGAGAGCAGGGGGAAAATGGGGGGAACATAGAGGCACAGAACCAAACCATACCTTACACATAACAATATAGATAGCGGGTGGCACGCGGTGCAGTGGTTAGCACTGGGACTGCAGCGCTGAGGACCCGGGTTTAAATCCCAGCCCTGGGTCACTGTCCGTGTGGAGTTTGCACATTCTCCCGTGTCTATGTGGGTTTCACCCCTACACCCCAAAGATGTGCAGGTTAGGTGGATTGGCCATGCTAAATTGCCCCTTAATTGGAAAATAAATAATTGGGTATGCCAGCAATCAGCACGTGTTGTGTATGTCTTGTTAATATGACATGAACGAAAACAGAAATTCCAGCTGGCTTTAAGAGGCTAAAAACCCAATAAAATCTCACACAAATTGTACCTTTGAGTGCTGTAGCGCACAAAGACTCCATGAGACAAATATAGTGAAGTCGATGAGGCTTTATTAAGCGTGTCTGTTCCCCAGCAGCTCGATAGTAAGCTGGCCTGCGGGGGAAAGACACCAGCTTCTTATACTCCGCCTTCAGGGCGGAGCTTGAGGTCAACGGCCAACCAGGACCCGGGATCTGTCAGCCAATGACATTAGGGCTTCCAGTCCCACATGACCCCCAATACATACTACCACATTCACCCCTTGTCAAAAATGAACCCGGCGGGGTGATGCTTCGTATGGTGGTAAGGGTTTACAGGGCTGGTCCTGGGAGGATAGAACATTCACATGGTAGTACAGTATTGGACAGTTTCGTCCTGTTGCAACTATTTACAGAGGGTATAGGAAAATAACAAAATGTTCTTTGAACAGTCCATCTTTGTTTTACATCGACGCCACGAGTCGGTCGGGCGGTCTGGTCGTCCGTGTCGATCGCCTCGGCCCCGGCGGTGGTGGTGGTGCTTGTACCAGTGTAGTCGCCTCCAGGAGCCGTACGGTTTCAGCTGTCGGTGCAAAGGGGAGGGGGACTGATCCTCCTGGGAAGGGGGCGGTCGCGGGGTGCGGCGGTGGCAGGAAGGGGGGCGGTTGGGTTGATGGTGTCGGGGGGGTGTGCGTGGTGCCGGCGGGCGCCAGATCCCGCAGGGAGACCGTGTCCTGTCGACCGTCGGGGTACTCCACGTAGGCGTACTGGGGGTTTGCGTGGAGGAGGTGAACCCTTTCGACCAACGGGTCCGCCTTATGTGCCCGCACATGCTTTCGGAGCAGGATGGGTCCTGGGGCCGCCAGCCAGGTCGGCAGCTACGTTCCAGAGGAGGACCTCCTAGGGAAGACAAGGAGACGCTCGTGAGGCGTTTGATTAGTGCTTGTACATAATAACGACCGGATGGAATGGAGAGCGTCCGGGAGGACCTCCTGCCACCGTGAAACTGGCAGATCCCTGGACCGTAGGGCCAGTAGGACGGCCTTCCAGACCGTGCCGTTCTCCCTTTCTACTTGCCCGTTCCCCCGGGGGTTGTAGCTGGTCGTCCTGCTTGAGGCTATGCCCTTGCTGAGCAGGAACTGGCGCAGCTCGTCACTCATGAAAGAGGACCCCCTGTCGCTGTGGACGTATGCGGGGTAACCGAACAGTGTGAAGATGCTGTTCAGGGCTTTAATGACTGTGGCCGCGGTCATGTCGGAGCAGGGAATGGCAAAAGGGAAGCGGGAGTATTCGTCCACTACATTAAGAAAATATGCGTTGCGGTCGGTGGAGGGGAGGGGCCCTTTGAAATCGAGACTGAGGCGTTCAAAGGGGCGGGAAGCCTTAATCAGGTGCGCTCCATCTGGCCTGAAAAAATGCGGCTTGCATTCCGCGCAGATGTGGCAGTCCCTTGTGACTGTACGGACCTCTTCTAAAGAGTATGGGAGATTGCGGGACTTGATGAAGTGGTAAAACCGAGTGACCCCCGGGTGGCAGAGGTCCTCGTGGAGGGTTTGGAGGTGGTCAATTTGTGCGTTGGCACATGTGCCGCGGGATAGGGCATCGGACGGCTCGTTCAGCTTTCCGGGCCGGTACAAGGTCTCATAGTTGAAGGTGGAGAGCTCGATCCTCCACCTTAAGATCTTGTAATTTTTAATTTTGCCCCGCTGTGCATTATCGAACATGAAAGCTACCGACCGTTGGTCAGTGAGGAGAGTGAATCTCCTGCCGGCCAGGTAATGCCTCCAATGTCGCACAGCTTCCACTATGGCTTGGGCTTCCTTTTCCACTGAGGATTGGCGGATTTCTGAGGCGTGGATGGTTCGGGAGAAAATGGCCACGGGTCTGCCCGCTTGGTTAAGGGTGGCCGCTAGAGCTACGTCGGAGGCGTCGCTCTCGACCTGGAAGGGGAGGGACTCGTCGATGGCGCGCATCGTGGCCTTTGCGATGTCTGCTTTGATGCGGCCGAAGGCCTGGCAAGCCTCTGTCGACAGAGGGAAGATCGTGGTCTGTATTAGGGAGCGGGCCTTGTCTGCGTACTGGGGGACCCACTGGGCGTAGTACGAAAAGAACCCCAGGCAGCGTTTCAGGGCTTTTGGGCCGTGCGGGAGGGGAAATTCCATGAGTGCGCGCATACGTTCGGGGTCGGGGCCTATTATCCCATTGCGTACTATGTAGCCCAGAATGGCTAGCCGGTCGGTGCTAAAAACGCACTTGTCCTTGTTGTACGTGAGGTTCAAGGCTTTGGCGGTCTGGAGGAATTTTTGGAGGTTGGCGTCGTGGTCCTGCTGATCGTGGCCGCAGATGGTTACATTGTCGAGATACGGGAACGTGGCCCGTAACCCATGTTGATCAACCATCCGGTCCATCTCCCGTTGGAAGACCGAGACCCCGTTTGTGACGCCAAAAGGGACCCGTAGGAAATGGTATAATCGCCCGTCTGCCTCGAAGGCTGTGTACTTGCGGTCACTTGGGCGGATGGGGAGCTGATGGTAGGCGGACTTGAGGTCCACGGTGGAGAAGACTTTATACTGGGCAATCCGATTGACCATGTCGGATATGCGGGGGAGAGGGTACGCGTCTAGTTGTGTGTACCTGTTGATGGTCTGGCTATAGTCAATGACCATCCTTTGTTTCTCCCCTGTCTTCACTACTACCACCTGCGCTCTCCAGGGACTATTGCTGGCCTGGATTATGCCCTCCTTTAGTAGCCGCTGGACTTCGGACCGAATGAAGGTCCGGTCCTGGGCGCTGTACCGTCTGCTCCTAGTGGCGACGGGTTTGCAATCCGGGGTGAGGTTCGCAAACAAGGACGGGGGTTGCACCTTGAGGGTAGCGAGGCCGCAGATAGTGAGTGGGGGTATGGGGCCGCCGAATTTAAACGTAAGGCTCTGTAGATTACATTGGAAATCTAATCCCAGCAAGGTGGGGGCACAGAGTTGAGGAAGGACGTTAAGTTTGTAGTTTTTGAACTCCCTCCCCTGCACCGTTAGGGTAACTATGCAGAATCCCTGGATCTGTACGGAGTGGGATCCTGCAGCTAGGCAAATCTTTTGCGCGCTGGGATAGGAGGTCAAGGAACAGCGTCTTACCGTGTCGGGGTGTATGAAGCTTTCCGTGCTCCCGGAGTCGACTAGGCATGGCGTCTCGTGGCCGTTAATTAGGACCGTTGTCGTCGTCGTCTGGAGTGTCCGGGGCCGAGCCTGATCGAGCGTAACCGAAGTGAGCCGTGGTTGTAGTAGTGGGGTGGGGTCCGTTGTTGCCGTCCAAGATGGCGTCGGGGATGGACAAAATGGCCGCCCCCATACATCGCACGTGGCTGGGGGGTCACAAGAAGGCGGCGGGGGTGGACAAAATGGCCGCCCCCATGCGTCGTACAGGTCGGGGCGGTCCAAGATGGCGGCGCCCCTCCTCCCCTCGTGGTGGTCGGGACCCAAAATGGCGGCGTCTGCGGGTCGCACATGGTGTGCTGGGAGGTCTGGGAGCGCTAGGACCGCGAGCGCTAGGACCGCGCGGAGCTCCCTCACCGCGAGCGCTAGGACCGCGAACGCTAGGACCGCGCGGAGCTCCCACACCGGGGACAGCGGTGCTCGGGGCCCAAGTCGGCGGCACTGGCGGGTCAGGCATGGGGCCGCGAGCGCAAGGAGCGCGAGGAGCTCCCTCACCGGGGACAGCGGTGGTCGGGGTCCAAGTAGGTGGCGCCGGCGGGTCAGGCGTGGGGCGCGGGACGGGGGTGAGGGTGGCGTTAGGGACGCGAAAAACCCCCTCCTCTCCGTGGAGAGTGTTGGCCGGGACCCAAAGTGGTAGCGCCGGCGGCGGGTCGTACATGGGCTGCGGGGAGGGGGTTTGGGGAGCGTAGGCGGCGTGCAGGGCTCCCAGTTCTCCCGGGACCGCGGTGGTCGGGAACCAGAGCGCTGCGCCTGCGGGTCGCACATGGCGTGCTGGGGGGGTTGGGACGCATAGACTGCTTGTAGGGCTCCCTGTGGCCCCGGGACGGCGGCAACCTCGCGGGATCGGCACACCACCGCATAATAGCCCTTTTTCCCGCAGCTTTTGCAGATGGCTGCGCGGGCCGGACAGCGCTGTCGGGGGTGTTTCGCCTGGCCGCAGAAATAACAGCGGGCGCCCCCGGTGCGACTCGGCGTTTGGACTGCGCAAGCCTGTGGGGTGTCCGGGGGGGGGGTAGGGGGTTTGCCGCGACGGGTATGTACGGGGCCCAATGGCCTGCCGCGCGGTCGGGGCCGTAGGCGCGGGTATTACGCGCGGCCACGTCTAGGGAGGCTGCTAGGGCCCGTGCCTCTGAGAGTCCTAGCGACTCTTTTTCTAGAAGTCTTTGGCGGATTTGGGAGGATTGCATACCTGCCACAAAAGCGTCGCACATTAACATGTCCGTGTGTTCGTTTGCATTCACCGACGGGCAGCTGCAGGCTCGTCCCAAAATCAGCAGCGCGGCGTAGAACTCGTCCATCGATTCTCCGGGAGCTTGCCGTCTTGTCGCGAGCTGGTAGCGAGCGTAGATTTGGTTAACTGGGCGAACGTAGAGACTTCTGAGTGCTGTGAGCGCCGTCTGGAAATCGTCGGTGTCTTCAATGAGGGTGAAAATCTCCGTGCTCACCCTCGAGTGCAGGACCTGCAGTTTTTGTTCGTCTGAGACTCGGCCGGTGGTCGTTCTGATGTAGGCCTCGATGCAAGTCTGCCAGTGTTTGAAGGCTGCTGCCGCATTCACTGCGTGGGGGCTGATCCTCAGGGTTTCTGGAATGATCCTGAGCTCCATAGTCCTTTTTAGGCACGCTTAATAAATTGTAGCGCACAAAGACTCCATGAGACGAATAGAGTGAAGTCGATGAGGCTTTATTAAGCGTGTCTGTTCCCCCGCAGCTCGATAGTAAACTGGCCTGCGGGGGAAAGACACCGGCTTCTTATACTCCGCCTTCAGGGCGGAGCTTGAGGTCAACCAGGACCCGGGATCTGTCAGCCAATGACATTAGGGCTTCCAGTCCCACATAACCCCCAATACATACTACTACAAGTGCTTCGAGCGGCTAGGAAAGAGATTTATAAAGCATTATTATCATTGTGTGGTTAATCAATGAATACCCAGCGTTCCAACAAATGGGAAAGAGTTAAATATAATTTTCAAAAGATGATAGAATCAAGCCTGGCAATGCCTAACCCATTAGCAGGATGTGAATTATCACAAGCAAGTTACAAAAGCACATGTACAAAAATAGCTTAATGAATGGAAAACAACATGGCGTGAGAAGAGTAGAATCACAGAAACTCTTTTGAGGATGAATGGGGATGATGTGAAATGATGTGGTGCACTCAGATTTCCAAAAGGCCTTTGATTATCCATTAAATGAAATATTCCTTCATAAAATAAGGTTACTGGCTATCATGGATTCTAATCTTATGGGCGGCACGTGGCACTGTGACTGGCACTGCTGCCTCACAGCACCAGGGATATGGGTTCAATTGCAGCCTTGGGTGACTGTCTGTGTGAGTGTGCATGTTCCCCTTGTGTCTGCATGGGTTTCCTCCGGATGCTCCGGTTTACTCCCACAGTCCAAAGACGTGCAGGTTAGGTGGGGTTACAGGGATAGGGCAGGGGCATGGGCCTGGGTAGGGTGCTTTTTCGGAGGGTGGGTGCAGACCCGATGGGCCGACAGGCTTCCTTCTGTGCTCGGGATTCTATGATTCTATGAAATCTGCATAACGAGAAGTAAGCAGAAGCTACTGAATTTCAATGAGGGGAAATATGTAGTAGGGCTTCCCAAGCCCATGAAAGGTCCTAAGCCGTTCTTGGTGTATATAAATGATTCGAGAATGGAATTAAATTCACTTGTAAATGGAATTCCGCGGCAAACGCAAGGTGCAGCAGTACACTGGAAGTAAGATTGGTAGACACTTGTATTCTGGAGCGTTAATTAACTGAACCCATATTATGGATATTAGGAACATAGGAACAGGAGTAGGCCATTCAGTCCCTCAAGCCTGTCCCGCCATTCAATGAGATCATGGCTAATCTGTTACCTGCCCTTTGCCCCTTATACCTTAATATTTTTGCTTCACAAAAATCCATCTCAGGTTTAAAATTAACAACTGATCTAGGGCGAAATTCTCCCGAAACGGCGCGATGTCCGCCGACTGGCGCCCAAAACGGCGCCAATCAGACGGGCATCGTGCCGCCCCAAAGGTGCGGAATGCTCCGCATCTTTGGGGGCCGAGCCCCAACAAGATAATTTATTCCAGGTGGATTTTCTTCTTCAGGTTACAGTAGTTCTACCCCATGGAGCTTTCCTTGGCCCTAATTTTTCAGGTACCTTGGCATTGTCACTGGAAGGTATGTTTGGAATTGGTAAGGTGTGTCTTGCATCAATATGAGCTGCTTTGTCATTGTTTGAAAAAGGCTAAAGGGTTCCCACATAATTAATGTGCATCTGATATAATGACGCAGCAGGTGTGTGTTGCTATACCAAACTATAAACAAATGCATACAGCTTTTAGCAAACTGTTTCAATGTATTAAACTTTTATGACTGATCTGAGGACCACCTCACTTCAAAATATGTCAAAGTCCCGCTCCCCCACCTTTTCACCTGCAGCTCTGATACTTACGTCCTGAAGAGGGTGCCTAGTCAAAGTCAAACATGGCGATCTTTCTCTGCTTCACCTCTTCATACATTGCTTCCAGAATCATTTAAATAAAAAGCTCAGCAGGTTAGGCAGCATCTGTGTAGAGAGAGAAACAATTAATTGTTTCGGGTCTGGGACCTTTCATCAAAATTTGACAGTATGAAACATGGAGGACATGCAGTCTGGGAACACTGTAGTGTTTTGGTGTCAGCCCATCCTTAGACAATGGGATGTGTCAATTTTGCAAATGGCTGTGAGGTACCCTCACCAATATTCATATTAAATTATTTATTCACGGGAGACTTGATAAGATCTCTGGTCTAAATGCCAAATATTTATAGCAGCCATCTTAACAGCTTGGTCGCCTCCAATTTAAAAAAAATGTTTTATTGGGGTTTGTATAAATACAGATATATACACAGAAAAACAAAACACAAGGAAGTGTGGAACATGCAACAGGAAAGGGAGTTTCTGCCTGCTCTTTCTTCTCTTTTCTTTTTACAAAACAACAAGACATGGTGGCGGGGGCACCCGAGTGCTGCCCCTAATGCTATTTACATTTCTTGGTGCAGTTGCCTTGGCCTCGGCCATTGTTCGTTTCTTCTTACTTTCTCTCGCCTTACTGTGGTTGTTGTGGCTGTTGTCTTCCCATGTGCTCTCTCCCCCATTTATTTTCCCTTATCTTTTCCCTCTTTTGGCTCCCCTCTATTGTTCTCCCCCATGCCCTCCTCCCTCCCTGCCCCCCTCCTCCCCTCCCTCCCCCTTCTTCTCTGCTACCCCACTTGCTTTCCTGCTGCGTTTGGCTACACCTTCTTGCTCCCGCCCTCCCCTCCCGGGTCCTCCCTCACTTCCCTCTCTTCTATCTTGCCCTGGCTACTTACCCCTGACTTCTGGCTACTGATTTATTTATGTGTTGGCCACAAACAGGTCCCGGAACAGTAGGGTGAATGGCTCCCATGTTTTGTGGAAGCCATCTTCTAACCCACAGATGGCGAATTCAATTTCCTCCATTTGGTGGAATTCCGATATGTCGGACAGCCAGTCTGCAGCTTTAGGTGATGCTGCTGACCGCCAGCCCAGCAGGATTCTACAGCGGGCGATGAGGGAGGCAAAGGCAAGGGTGTCTGCCCTCCTCCCCATAAAGAGATCTGGCTGGTCTGATACTCCAAAGGACACCACTTTCGGGCATGGCTCCACCCTTATCTCCATCACTTTGCACATTGCCTCGAAGAAGGCTGTCCAGTACCCAGCAAGTCTGAGTCAAGATCAGAACATGTGGGCATGGTTGGCCGGACCTCCTTGGCACCTTTCACATCTGTGCTCCACCTCCGGGAAGAACCTACTGATTTGCGTTCTTGTTAAGTGGGCTCTATGTACCACTTTTAGTTGCGTTAGGTTGAGCCTTGCGCACGTGGAGGTGGAGATGACCCTGTGCAGTGCTTCGCTCCAGAGTCCCCACCCTATTTCAAACCCCAAGTCTTCCTCCCATTTTCTCCTCGTCGCATTCAGTTCGGTATTGGCCCTCTCTATCAGTCGTTCATTCATGTCACTACAGTTCCCTCTGCCTAGAATGTCTGCGTCCAGTAGTTCTTCCAGTAGTGTCTGTCATGGTGATGTCTCCAATTTTTAAATTTATTGACTGAAAGTTTATAACATGACATAGCTGTACTCGGCATGACAATATGATATAGAATATGTACAACTGACATCAACATGAAAGTATATGTGTAGTTTGAATGATATAAGTTAACATTATCCATAAAATATGTACTTTTAATTGGTTTGCAGGATGTGGGTGTTGCTGGCAAGGCCAGCATTTATTGGCCTAATTACCTTTGACTCAGTTGTCACGAAGGTGGCTCCTCACCACCTCCTTGACTACTGGGTTGCTTGCCAAGTTATTTTAGATGGCAGTTGAACGTCAATCACATTGCTATAGGTCTGCAGGCCAACCCAGATTCCATGCCTGAAGAGCTTTGGTAAATCAAACTGGTTTTATGATAACCTGGTGGTTTGTCGTTACCATGACTAATACTTTTTAAAATGTTCCACAATTATTTAATTGACGGATTTAAATTCCCCAGCTACTTTATTGGAATTTGAACATTTCTTTGGAATATTCATACAGACCTGTGGATTACTAGCCCAGCAAGATAACCACAATGCAACTGTCCCCCTTACTTCTAGCTCTCTAAAGAGGTTACAATTCCTCTTTCAATTTGTAGGATCCAGGCGCATGACCACAAGGAAGCGATGATGGATAAGAAACAAACGGATTTAATAAACTTACTCAATACACTCTCTACTACCTGAAGGAACTCCCACATCTGGCCCACACTCAGGTTTATGTCCCAGGATACCCCTGGTAAAGGGGCATATCATGTGAGGCCATGGGGAAACTGATGGTACAGACACCATGGCCTTGGGTAGGGTTATAACACAATTACAGTCAATTTTTCCAGAGTAGCACATCTTTACTCTTGGTGTTGCATTTGATCCCACAAAGTAATGCTGGCAGGGTGGCATCTGATACACCCGCCCCGCCGGCAACTTATTCAGCCAAGGATCAGAGCTGCATTAAAAAAAAAAATTTTTATTAAAGGTTTTCATAAAATATCAATAACAAAATGAAAAAGGAACCCAACAGGGTTAAGTACAAAACACAGTCCAGAAAAACAACCATACCCCCCTCCCCCCCCTGTACATAAATAATAAATTAACATTAACACCCGATTTAATACAGCAAGTACATACCCCCTCAGACCCTCCAGTGTAAATAACAAAAACAAAAAATAAAGTGACCCCCCCCCCCCCCCCCCCCGAGTTGCTGCTGCCATTGACCAATGTCTACCGCTCTGCCAGGAAGTCTAAGAACGGTTGCCACCGCCTAAAGAACCCTTGTACCAACCCTCTCAAGGCGAATTTCACCCTTTCCAATTTAACAAACCCCGCCATAACGTTGATCCAGGATTCCACGCTTGGGGGCCTCGCGTCCTTCCACTGAAGAAGAATCCTTCGCCGGGCTACCAGGGACGCAAAGGCCAGAATTCCGGCCTCTTTCGCCTCCTGCACTCCCGGCTCCTCTGCCACCCCAAATAATGCGAGCCCCCAGCCCGGCTTGACCCTGGATCCTACCACCCTCGACACCGTCCTCGCTACGTCCTTCCAAAATTCCTCCACCGCTGGGCATGCCCAGAACATATGGGTGTGATTTGCTGGGCTCCCTGGGCACCTAACACACCTGTCCTCATCCCCCCAAAACCGGCTCATCCTTGTCCCGGTCATATGTGCCCTGTGCAGCACCTTAAACTGTATGAGGCTGAGCCTCGCGTACGATGAGGAAGGGTTCACCCTCCCAGGGCATCTGCCCACGTCCCTTCCTCAATTTCCTCTCCCAACTCCTCCTCCCACTTACCTTTTACCTCCACCACTGAGGCCTCCTCCTCCTCCTGCATCACCTGGTAAGTTTCCGAGATCTTCCCCACTCCCACCCACCCCTCCGAGAGCACCCTGTACTGTACTGTGTGTGGCCGTAGCCACGGGAATTCCACCACCTGCATCTGGCAAACGCCCTTACCTGTAAGTACCTGAAAGTGTTCCCCGGGGGGGAGCCCGTACTTCTCCTCCAGCTCACCCAGGGTCGCGAACTTCCCGTCCACAAACAGGTTCCCCAACTTTCGTATCCCTGCCCTGTGCCACCCCGCAAACCCTCCACCTGTTCTTCCTGCGGCGAACCGGTGGTTCCCCCGTAATGGGGTCCCCGCCGAGGCCCCCACTTTCCCCCTGTGCCGCCTCCACTGCCCCCAAATTTTGAGGGCAGCCACCACCACCGGGCCCGTGGTATACCTCCTTGGAGGGAGCGGCAGCGGCGCCGTTGCCAGCGCCCCCAGACTCGTACCCACACAAAACGCCGTCTCCAGCCTCTTACATGCACCCCCTCCCCCTCCATCACCCACTTGCGCACCATCGTCGCATTGGCGGCCCAGTAGTATCCACAGAGGTTGGGCAGCGCCAGTCCCCCCCTATCTCTACTCCGCTCCAGGAACACCCTTCTCACCCTCGGAGTCCCTCGCGCCCACACAAACCCCATTATACTCCTGTTAAACTGCCTGAAAAAAGCCTTCGGGATAAACACGGGGAGGCACTGGAACAGGAACAAAAGCCTTGGGAGCACCGTCATTTTGATTGACTGCACCCTACCCGCTAAGGACAGCGGCAACACGTCCCACCTCTTGAACTCCTCCTCCATTTGCTCCACCAGCCTTGTAAAATTAAGCCTATGCAGGGTCCCCCAGCTCCTGGCCACCTGGACTCCCAGATACCTGAAGCTCCTCTCCGCCTTTTTTAGTGGGAGCTCGCCAATCCCCCTCTCCTGGTCCCCTGGATGAACTACGAACAGCTCGCTCTTCCCCATGTTGAGCTTGTACCCCGAATTCCCTAAGAATCCTCATTACCTCCGGCATTCCTCCAACCGGGTCTGCCACATACAGCAGCAGGTCGTCCGCATAAAGTGACACCCTATGCTCCTCCCCACCACGCACCAACCCCCTCCAGTTCCTTGACTCCCTCAGTGCCATAGCCAGGGGTTCACTCGCCAGTGCGAAGAGCAGGGGTGATAAAGGACACCCCTGTCTCGTCCCTCGGTGCAGCCGAAAGTACTCGGACCTCCTCCTGTTTGTGGCCACACTCGCCATCGGGACCTCAGGACCTCATACAACAGTCTAACCCACCTGACAAACCCCTCCCCAAACCCGAACCTCTTCAGCACCTCCCACAGGTACCCCCACTCTACCCTATCGAAGGCTTTCTCAGCGTCCATCGCCACCACTATCTCCGCCTCCCCCTCCCTCGCCGGCATCATGATAACGTTCAAAAGCCTCTGCACATTCGTGTTCAACTGCCTCCCCTTCACAAACCCCGTCTGGTCTTCATGGATGATCTGCGGCACACAATCCTCAGTCCTCGTGGCTAAGACCTTCGCCAGCACCTTGGCATCTACATTTAGCAAGGAAATCAGTCTGTAAGACCCACACTGCAGGGGATCCTTGTCCCGCTTCAGGATCAAGGAGATCAGTGCCCGGGACATCGTCGGGGGCAAAGCCCCCCACTCCCTTGCCTCATTGAAGGTCCTAACTAACAGCAGGCCCAACAGGTCCATATATTTTTTATAGAACTCGACCGGGAAACCGTCCGGCCCCGGTGCCTTCCCCGCCTGCAAGCTTCCTATCCCTTTGATCGGCTCCTCCAGCCCAATCGGGGCCCCCAATCCCGCCACCAGTCCCTTTTCCACCTTTGGAAACCTCAATTGGTCCAGGAAGCGGCCCATCCCTCCCTTCTCCCGTGGGGGCTCGGATCGGTACAGTTCCTCGTAGAAGTCCCTGAAGACCGTATTTATGCCAACTCCACTCCGCACCACACTCCCTCCCCTGTCCTTAACTCCCCCGATCTCCCTAGCTGCGTCCTGCTTCCGAAGCTGATGCGCCAGCATCCGGCTTGCCTTTTCCCCATACTCGTAAATCGCCCCCTGCGCCTTCCTCCACTGAACCTCCGCCTTCCTGGTGGTCACCAGGTCGAATTCGGCCTGGAGGCTACGCCTCTTCCTCAACAATCCTTCCTCGGGCTCCTCCGCATACCTCCTGTCTACCCTCACCATCTCCCCCATCAGCCTCTCCCTCTCCCCCCGCTCCCTCCGCTCCTTGTGGGCTCTAATGGAGATCAGCTCTCCCCTCACCACTGCCTTCAGTACCTCCCATACCATCCCCACTCGGACCTCCCCGTTTTCGTTGGTCTCCAGGTACCTCTCTATACTTCCTCGGACCCGCTCGCTCACCTCCTCGTCCGCCAACAGCCCCACCTCCAAGCGCCACGGCGGGCGCTGGTCCCTCTCCTCCCCCATCTCCAAGTCCACCCAATGCGGGGCGTGGTCCAAAATAGCTATTGCCGAATACTCAGTATCCTCTACTCTCGCTATCAGCGCCCTACTCAAGATGAAAAAGTCGATTCGAAAATAAGCCTTATGGACATGTGAGAAGAATGAAAATTCCCTAGCCCCCGGCCTTGCAAATCTCCAAGGGTCTACCCCTCCCATCTGGTCCATAAACCCCCTCAGCACTCTAGCCGCCGCCGGCTTCCTACCAGTCCTAGACCTGGAGCGATCCAGTGCCGGATCCAGCACTATGTTAAAGTCTCCCCCCATTATCAGGCCCCCCACTTCCAAGTCTGGGATCCGACCCAACATATGCCGCATAAAACCCGCATCGTCCCAGTTCGGGGCATACACATTGACCAGTACCACACTCTCTCCCTGAAACTTACCACTTACCATTATGTACCTGCCGCCATTATCTGCCACAATGCTCGACGCCTCAAACGACATCTTCTTTCCCACCAAGATCGCTACCCCTCGATTTTTGGCATCTAGCCCCGAGTGAAACACCTGGCCTACCCACCCTTTCCTCAATCTTACCTGGTCTGCCACCTTCAGGTGTGTCTCCTGAAGCATAACCACATCCGCCTTGAGCCCCTTCAGGTGCGCGAACACTCGGGCCCGCTTAACCGGCCCATTCAGTCCCCTTACATTCCAGGTTATCAGCCGGATCAGGGGGCTACCCGCCCCCCTCCCCCGCCGACTAGCCATGACCCCTCCTTGGCCAGCCACGCACCCTCACCCCACACCCGGCCCGTTCCCCACAGCGGCATACCCCCGTCTCGACCCCCCCCCCACTCGCTCCAGCTCCTCCTTGACCATAGCAGCAGCAATTCGATCCCCCCCCCCCCCCCCCCCCGCGGCTAGGACCCATCCTAGCTGATGTACTCCCCCCATTGCACTTCCGCAAGTCAGCTGACTCCTGCTGACCCCGGCCACTCCCGTCTCTCCTTCGACTCCTCCCATGGTGTGGCACACCCTCCTCTCCCATCCCCATTCATAGGCTCTCCCCCTCCCCCTTCCGTTCTGAGCGCGGGAAACAACCCTCGCTTCCTCGCCCTGGCCCCGCCCCTTCCAGTCTTCAGCGCGGGAAAAAGCCCATGCTTTCCACCTACCAGGCCCCGCCACCTCTGACGCAACTCCTTTTACAGGCCCGGTCCCCTCACCCCTGACTCGGGCCTGCCCCTCCCCCGCAGGGCCCCATCTCACTTCCAAGAGCCCCCCCGACCAACCCAACCAAAACAGTACCCAACTCCCCCCAGCCACCCTCACCGACCCAAAAGAGAAAAAACACAAAGAAAAAGAAACCCGGCGCAAAACAAAGGCCCCACCCTCGAAACAAATATAAACATAGCATATCAGCCGCAGTCCCCAATCGCCCGTCCCGACCCTCAATCTGTGTCCAACTTCTCGGCCTGAACAAAGGCCCACGCCTCCTCCAGGGACTCAAAATAATGGTGCCAGTCCTTGTAGGTAACCCACAGTCGCGCCGGCTGCAACATGCCAAACTTCATCCCCTTCCTGTGCAGCACCGCCTTCGCTCGATTGTACCCGGCCCTCCTCTTCGCCACATCCGCACTCCAGTCCTGATATATCTGAACCTCCGCGTTCTCCCACCTGCTGCTCCTCTCCTTCTTGGCCCACCTGAGCACACACTCCCGATCGACGAACCAATGGAACCTCACCAGCACCGCCCGCGGAGGCTCGTTAGCCTTGGGCCTCCTCGCCAGCACTCTATGGGCCCCTTCCAGCTCCAGTGGCCCCTGGAAGGACCCCTCTCCCATCAGCGAGTTCAACATGGTGACCACATAGGCCCCCACATCCGGCCCCTCCAGCCCCTCCGGGAGGCCCAGAATCCGCAGATTCTTCCGCCTCGACCGATTCTCCATCTCCTCGAACCGCTCCTGCCATTTCTTGTGGAGCGCCTCGTGCGCAGTCATCGCTTCAATATCCAACACTTGGTATTTAAATGCGTCCTCCTTAGAGACTGGCAAATTTTGGTGGGACGCTGAATGATAGGAAATGCCTCTCCCTTCACACTCCCCTGAGGGTGTCTTCTTTGCTTTCACACTTTCACCTTGAAAGGTGGCCTTAAATTTTTAACGACTTGTTCTGTCTCATTTCAAATTGCAAAATTCCCAGTCAGTTGGAAGTTGAAAAGCCATATTTTCAAAAATAAAGCAACATAGCCTCGTGACGCATCTGAAAAACCACAACCGTGCAGCTTCAATTCTTCTCTGCATTCTTCCACTGATTGTCCAACACTTGCTTTTGTGTGTCAAAATTGGTGTGTGTAGCATTCCAGTATTCCCACCTTTGTCTTTTGAGGTACCAAAAGGTACCAAATTTGTCTACCTCTTTAATCGCTGAATTCTTCCCTGTGCTCTTACATTCTGGTACAGTTTTTTTTTGGACACTACGAGACATTTTGCTTTCTTACAAGACTCACTTGTAAAAGTAAAATACCTCTTTCTGACTGCTAAAATGGAAAGTTGTCGGGAGAGCATGTAAAAGAGCAAAAGATGGCATAAAGTTAAAAATGTAGACACATTCCTATGTGGGAATGCAGGCAATTTCATATTTATAGTGATTCATAAGTTCATAAATGTTTTCCCACAGGATGAATCAGGACATTTTTGGCTTTTTTTGTTCCTGTGGTATCATTAGAAAAAATAACTTGCATTCACGTAATGTGCTTCACATCCTCAAGGCATACAAAGGGCTTCACTGCTAATCCATTTGTTTTGTAAGTTCAGCCACTGTTGTTAAATAGGCAAAATATAGCAATCAATTTGCACATAGTGAAGTCCCACAAGCGGCAATTAGATTCATTCCATTTCCCAATTCCAATTCTCTTCCCTCACCTCGTGGTGCACTAAGGCAATCTTCCGTCTGTGTTCACAGCTAGTAATTCCCAGAACAGAGGGGCTGGTTTAGCACAGTGGGCTAAATAGCTGGCTTGTAATGCAGAACAAGGCCAGCAGCGTGGGTTCAATTCCCGGGCCGGCCTCCCCGAACAGGTGCCGGAATGTGGCGACTAGGGGCTGTTCACAGTAACTTCATTGATGCCTCCTCGTGACAATAAGCGATTATTATTATTAGATTGCTAGTCTGTCGCCAGGGGCTTATAGCTTGAGGGGCGCAACTCCACCTCAAGCGTGGCTGACCAGGAATCTCTCCAGCTCTTACTGTCAGTCGCTGTCGTGTTTTGGAAAGATTTGCAGGTTGACACAGTCAACCTGTTTGACCACATATGAACTGACCTTCATTGGACATCAAGTCCTGGGGTGGGATTCCAACCTGGAGCTTCTGGCTCAGAGGCAGGGACACTACCTATTGCATCCTCAAGGCCTGATAATTAGATAAATGATTGGTCAATATAACTTTGGCTAAGGCTAAGTGGGAGAACAGTCCCATCACTGCCCTCCCGCTCCTACTTACCTTTATATAATGCCATGGGATCTTTTACGTCCATCCGGGAGGTAGTTGGGGGTCTCAGCCGAATACTGCACCTGAAAGGCAATTCTGCAACATACCTTCAGCACAATGCTACAATGTCAGCTTAGATGTGATGCCAAGTTCCTGGACGGAGGGAAGGGTGTGTGTATCAGGCAGTAGTTGATACAATCCATGCTATATTGCAACACAACGACATGTCAAGCATACTTAATTGGCTGTAAAACACTTTGGGATTTCGTAAAGTGAGGAAAGGTGCTATTTAGATATAAATGTTTCTCTTTTACCTTTCTAAATATAGCAACAGGATTTCTTAGGGCCCTAAATTTAGACTTTGATAGAAGATTTGGAATTGCGAAATTAAAAATTGTGAAGGATAGTATTTTAAGAATTCTTAACTCCCTTCTATGCATGTTTTAATACCTTCTTAGAAGCACAGCTCCTTACAGTGTTGTTCATTTGCCTAAATATAAATATGATGTGGAGATGCCGGCGTTGGACTGGGGTGAGCACAGTAAGAAGTCTTACAACACCAGGTTAAAGTCCAACAGGTTTGTGAAACTAGAAAAACATTTAAAACATTTCCTGTGCTGCATGGGAATGTCAGTGTTACATTCTTTTCAGAGGACATTGTTTGAATAATATTTGTAGCAAGACACTGTATTACATTCCGTTCTAATAATCAGGTCCCCCTGAAAGTTGAAAGAGAACATTATCTTAATAATATTTCAAGACGCTGTAATCTCTCCAGTCCAGAATATGCGGGGCCAAGGCATATTTGGATTTTGAAATTTTCTGGGTTATAGAAATTTATTAGAATGCTGAAGAAATGTAGTTAGAAATAGTTACTTGAAGCATAAAACAGAGATAAAACATTCTAAGGCAGTAATAAAAAATTTTTGCTTATCAAAATACTGTATGTTCCATATTCCTGTACACACAGTACTAAAATGATGCCTTCCATTGCGCAGGTCTGCTCAAAATGTTAATGCACAACTGGTGCTCCCAAACTATAGATTTCTGGACTGGAGAGGTTACAATATATATAAACATGTACAAACCTGCTTTACACATGAAATGAATGCTCTTCCACCATAAAAATTATATTTTGTGCTTTAAAATTGAATATTAATATAATTGTTTAATACTGACTTCGTTAACCCATTATGATTCAATTGAGAATCAAGCGTGTCTAATTTTAGAACTGGATAAATTTCAAAATGAAAGTTCTGTATGGGGCGGTCGAAACTCATTCACCATGTATAGGTTTCGGTAGAAAGAACCATCATTCTTCGAACCTGCTGAGCTTATCAGGGAAAGGAGCAAAAGCTTGCATTTATACACTGCCTTATCACACCCGTAGGCCACCTTTTGACGTGCACTCTCGGTAGTATAAGGATCTGGCACATAAAGGGTTAGCGTGGGACTGAGTACAGTACTGCGCACACAATGATGTGAGAATACATGACCTGCAGCTAGTGGTCAGTGTAGTGTTGGACAGAGCCGTGTGTAGAAGCAAACATGGAGAGAGCTCCTAGCTTGGATCTTTACTGTACCTATATATATATGTAGTTTCTCATTGTCAATAAATATTTATTGTTGAACTACCTCAGACTATGCTCAACACCTTATAACACTCCACTCTACTTTTGTTAGTGAGCAACTTGGGTGGGAATCAGTTTGCAAAATGTTCCATTAACAACCAATGAATGAAGGAACAGATAATCGAAGAGAAAATAATTGACTTTTCTTCTAATAAAGATATTATACTTTTATGGATAGAATAGTTAATTTCTAGTAAACAGTGTAAAGTTAAAGATATGCATTTAGTATCAATATCCCTAAATTGCACCCAGACAAATAGAAAACTGTACAGAAAAGAAAATGGGAATAGCAAGGATTCTAATGTTGCAAGGAATCTGTGCCAAAGGCTACAAACATCAACTTCATTCTTAATGGAGACAACCAGAATTATCTTACACTTTGAGAAGATAAATATTCCTGTCAACATTGTTAATGAATTTAAACACCAATTATACGATGCACAGATATGAAATGAAATGAAAATTGCTTATTGTCACAAGTAGGTTCCAAATGAGGTTACTGTGAAAAGCCCCTAGTCGCCACATTCCGGCGCCTGTTCGGGGAGGCTGTTACGGGAATTGAACCATGCTGCTGGCCTGCCTTGGTTTGCTTTCAAAGCCAGCGATTTAGCCCTGTGCTAAACAGCCCCATATATGCATATGGAATGTTAATTATACACTGCGTATGTTTTCTGTACTTATCTTACTTTTTAAAAAAAATACATTTATTCAAATTTTTCAACAAATTTTCAACAAACCCCCCCCCAATAAAAAGAAAGAAACAAGAACACAACAATCAGAAATTATACATTGGATTTCCCCCATATACAATAACCCTCTATATAACATTTAAAAACACAAATAGGGAGAAAAAAAACACCTTCACCCAAACGCCACCTCAAAAGAACCCCCCCCCGCCCTTGGGCTGCTTCTGCTGCTGACCTCCTCCTAACGCTCCACGAGATAGTCTAGGAACGGTTGCCACCGCCTGGAGAACCTTTGCACAGACCCTCGCAAGGCAAACTTTATCCTCTCCAGCTTGATGAACCCTGCCATCTTTCCATAGTAGCAAAATCCTCCGCCGGGCTACCAGGGACGTAAAGGCCAGAATACCGGCCTCTTTCGCCTCCTGCACTCCCGGCTCATCCGATACCCCAAATAATGCCAATCCCCAGCTCGGCTTGACCCGGGGGTTCACCACCTTGGACATAGTCCTTGCAAAACCCCTCCAAAACCCATCCAGTGCCGGGCACGACCAGAACATATGGACGTGATTTGCCGGGCTCCCCGAGCACCTCCCACATCTGTCCTCCACCCCAAAGAACCTACTCAACCTCGCCCCTGTCATATGCGCTCTGTGAGTACCTTTGAACTGTATTAGGCTGAGTTGACGCAAGTGGAGGAAGAATTAACCCTACTCAGGGCATCAACCCACAGACCCTCATCTATCTCCTCCCCAAGCTCCTCCTCCCACTTGCCCTTTAATTCCTCCACCGAGGCCTCCTCCTCTTCCTTCAGCTCCTGATAAATTGCTGAAACCTTGCCTTCTCCAACCCATACACCCGAAGTCACCCTGTCCTGAATCTCACGTGCCGGAAGCAGCGGGAATTCCCTCACCTGCAACCTCGCAAACGCCCTCACTTGCAAGTACCTGAAAGCGTTTCCCGGGGGTAGCCCAAACTTCTCCTCCAGCGCCCCTAGGCTCGCAAACGTCCCATCGATGAACAGTTCCCCCATTCTTCTAATCCCTGCCCGATGCCAGCTCCGAAACCCCCCATACATCCTTCCCGGGACGAACCGATGATTCTCCCGAATCGGGGACCAAACCGAGGCTCCCACCTCGCCCCTGTGTCGCCTCCACTGCCCCCAGATCTTCAGCGTCGCCGCCACCACCGGACTCGTGGTGTACCTTGTCGGCGAGAGCGGCAGCGGTGCCGTCACCAGCGCCCTCAGGCTCGTGCCCACACAGGACACCATCTCTAGCCTCTTCCACGCCGCCCCCCTCCCTCCATTACCCACTTATGGATCATCTCCACATTGGCTGCCCAATAATAGCCACACAAATTTGGCAGCGCCAGCCCCCCACTGTCCCTGCTACGCTCCAGAAACACCTTCTTCACCCTCGGGGTCTTATTCGCCCACACAAATCCCATGATGCTCCTGCTTAGCCATTTGAAAAAGGCCTTGGGGATCATAATGGGAAGGCACTGGAACACAAAGAGAAACCTCGGGAGGACCGTCATTTTGACCGACTGCACCCTACCCGCTAGTGAGAGTGGCAGCATATCCCATCTTTTAAAATCCTCCTCCATCTCCTCCACCAACCATCAAATTGAGCTTGGGCAGGGCCCCCCAACTTCTAGCTACTTGGATCCTGAGGTACCGAAAGCTCCTTTCCACCCTCTTCAGCGGTAGCTCGTCTATCCCCCCTTCCCTGGTTCCCTGAATGCACCACAAAGAGCTCACTCTTCCCTACGTTGAGTTTATACCCCGAAAAGTCCCCAAACTCCCTAAGGATCTGCATGACCTCCGCCATCCGCTCCACTGGATCCGCCACATACAACAACAGGTCGTCGGCATACAACAACACCCGGTGTTCCTCTCCCCCCCGGACCAGTCCCCTCCATTTCCTGGACTCCCTCAGTGCCATGGCCAACGGCTCAATTGCCAGGGCAAACAACAAGGGGGATAAGGGGCACCCCTGCCTCGTCCACCGATACAGCCGAAAGTACTCCGACCTCTGCCGGTTCGTAGCCACACTCGCCACTGGGGCTCTATATAGCAGCCTGACCCAACTGATGAACCCCTCCCCGAACGCAAACCTCCGCAACACTTCCCAAAGATACTCCCACTCCACCCGATCAAAGGCCTTCTCCGCGTCCATAGCTGCCACTACCTCCGCTTCCCCTTCCACCGAGGGCATCATAATCACATTGAGGATCCTCCGCACATTTGCGTTTAGCTGCCTACCTTCAAAAATCCTGTCTGGTGCTCATGAATCACCCCCAGGACACAGTCCTCAATTCTCGTAGCCAGCACCTTCGCCAGCAACTTAGCGTCAACATTGAGGAGCGAGATCGGTCTATACCACCCACATTGCAATGGATCCTTGTCCTGCTTCAAGATCAAAGAAATCAGCACCCTGGACATTGTCGGGGGCAAGGTTCCCCCCTCCCTCGCCTTATTAAAAGTCCTCACTAGCAACGGGCCCAGCAGGTCCACGTATTTCCTGTAGAATTCAACCGGGAACCCATCCGGCCCCGGGGCCTTCCCCGCCTGCATGCTCCCCAATCCTTTAACCAGCTCCTCCAGCCCAATCGGCACCCCCAAACCAGCCACCTCCTCCTCCTCCACCCTCGGGAACCTCAGCTGATCTAGGAATCGTCGCATCCCCTCCTCCCCCGCTGGGGGCTCAGACCTGTACAGATCCCCGTAGAAGTCCCTAAATACCTTGTTTATTCTCACCGCACTCAGCACCGTATTCCCCCCTCTGTCCTTAACTCCACCAATCTCCCTCGCTGCCTCCCTCTTACGAAGCTGATGACTTATCTTACTTTTAATAAGTAGACGAAGATCAGTTCAAAAGACTTGCAATCTCCTCTGATTTGAAACCACACTGTTTCTTGGCTTTCCATTTTCAGATTCAGGAAAAGACATTAGGGAGAAATTGGACCCAATCCACCAGGATGGACCAATGTGAGTGAGGGGTCAAACTTGGCTACATAGGCTAACCGCTCTGCACAGCTCCACCCTGCAACATTTTAACCAAGTAGGTTTTATATTTGGCAGAGGATTTGCAGTACAGGCAGACCAGAGCTCACACAGATTGTTGGTCCTGTCGTGCCTGATGTGATCTTAACCCGAAGAAATTGCCAGTTCGACTTGGGTTAAACTTAACGTACAAGACAGTCTTCCTGAGCTGTAGTCCACATGTCTGAAACTCTTTAGCCCCACAGTGGGAGTAGCAGCTCCTTCCTCAGTGCATCCTTTCCACCAAGGTCACAACTGGATGCTTTCAGAGAGGCTGTTTTAAGCATGTACAAAGTGTTTATACAATTTCCGGTGTTCAACACTCAAAGTACACATCCCCTTTAAGTGGTGCAGTCTGCCTTTAAATAGCATCATGGCTATATTATTGTTAAGACTCCCCCAGGGAGCTGGCAAAGAACAAGGCAGTTCCAGATCGAAATTTTACAACTTTCCCACTGATATATTTAGAAGTGGGAGGGCAAATAAAATCGAACAGGTGGCGAGACCACCACCTTCCTGCTCACCCCAGGCTGTTGCCCATTATGTGATGGGTGGATAAGGTGATGGCCAACTTATTGTCCTTTGGCCTATCAAGGTCAGTTAAGGGCCTCATTGTATCTCCACTGCAATTATATGGTGGGCAGAGGAAGACAAATGGAGGAGGGTTGCCCGCTCTATCGTTATCTCAGGCTAAATAACGGGAAGGAAGGGACAGTGGGGGATGCTGTGTTCATTAGGGCACCTCCTCCCTAATGGTACTCCCTTTTTTCCTGCCCTCCTCCCACATCCCAGCCTCTCGAACCCCATCCCCACACCTTCTCCCTCTCCTGAGGGGCCCCAATGCCTCATTGACCAAAAAACCCAGAATTACCTTTAATCCCGGCATCCATGGTGTCCCTTCTTGAGATGGCCTTGCAGTCCGAGCAGCGACCAATGTGACACTGCTGCAACCAGATTGACCAGTAGCCCTCAACGGCCCCACGGTCAGTTTATTAAGGCTGCCCTCAGTGTATTATTGTTATGGGGAAGTTTTTTTAAAAGTTGGTCGGCTCCCAAATGAGTTACCCTCAGGCTGTGACCCCTGGATCCGGCCTCCCCCACCTTCGTGAACATGCTTCCTACATCTACCCAGTCCAGTCCTGTTAGAATTTTATAGGTTTCGATGAGGTCCCTCCCCCTCATTCTTATGAACTCCAGCGGATATAATTCTAACTGACTCAATCTCTCCTCATATGTCAGTCCCACTATCCCAGGAATCAGTCCAGTAAACCTCCTGCACTCCCTCTACAGCAAGAACACCCTTCCTCAGAAAAAGAGACCAAAACTGCACACAATATCCCAGGTGTGTGGTCTCACCAAGCCTTGTATAATTGCAGCAAGACATTCCTGCTTCTGTACTCAAATCCTCTCGCTATGAAGGCCAACTTACCATTAGCCTTCTTTACCACCTGCTGCACCTGCATTCTTACATTCAGTGGCTCGTGCACAAGGATACCCAGGTCCCGTTGCACACTCCCCTCTCTCAATTTATAGCCATTCAGATAATAATCTGCTTTCCTGTTTTTGCTACCAAAGTGGATAACCTCATATTTATCCAAATTATACTGCATCTGCCATGCATTTGCCCACTCACTCAACTTGTCTAAATCCTACTGAAGCATCTCTGCATACACCGCACAGCTCACTCTCCCACCCAGCTTTGTGTCATTTGCAAATTTGGAGATATTACATTCAGAATTTGGAGACATTACATCACTACTCTGATGCACAATTAATTTCACAAAGACGAGAGTTGAATGCAACTGAGGCTTTATTACACTAGGATGTGTGGCCTCCTACAGCAGCTGGCAAAATGGCTGCTGTACGGAGCACACATATTTATACTCCGCCTACTGAGCTGAGCCGGCAGGCAGGGAACTACCCCAGCACCTGTAGTACAGGGCCTTACCACAAATCACCTAATATATACATCAGTGGTGACTACCACATTCACCCCTTGTTAAAATTGAGTCCAGCCGGGGTGGTGGAGAACTATATACAAGTACATGTTTTAAAATACAGAGAAAAAAAATTGAGTCCAGTGGGGGTGGAGGAGAATTATACAGAAGGATGATGTTTTGAGAGTCCAAATCAAGTTACAGGTTCAGTCGGTCCGGAGCCTTGATCTGCCGTTGGGAGCGGCGCAGTGGTGGCGGCGATTCCGGTGCCGGTCAGGTCCTCGGTGACTCTGGGAGCGTGTTGAAATCCTCTTCATCCTCGGGCATGGGCAGGGGGAGGGTGGATTGTCCTGGGACGGGAGTTGCGGCTGGGTGTGCCAGGGGAGGGGAGGGTGGCGCCGGGCCAGAGGGGTGTGTGTGTGTGTGGAACCTGCTGGTGCCAGGTCCCTGAGGGAGATAGTATCTTGGCGGCCGTCGGGGTATGCTACGTAGGCGTACTGTGGGTTGGCGTGGAGTAGCTGTACCCTTTCAACCAACAGGTCCGCCTTGTGGAGTCGTACGTGCTTACGGAGGAGTATGGGTCCTGGAGCTGCGAGCCAAGTTGGGAGCGACACCCTGGAGGTGGACTTCCTGGGGAAGGCGAAGAGACGTTCATGGGGTGTGTCATTAGTCGCAGTGCCTCGGAGTGACCGAATGGAGTGCTGTGCGTCGGGGAGGACCTCCTGCCAGTGGGAGGCCGGGAGATTTCTGGACCATAGGGCCAGCTGGACGGCCTTCCAGACTGTCCTATTCTCCCTCTTCGCCTGCCCGTTTCCCCGGGGGTTATAGCTGGTCGTCCTGCTCGAGGCGATACCCTTGTTGAGCAGGAACTGACGCAGCTCATCGCTCATGAATGAGGATACCCTGTCACTGTGGATGTAGGTGGGGAAACCGAACAGAGCGAGGATGGTCTTGAGGGCTTTGATGACGGTGGCAGATGTCATGTCGGGGCATGGGATGGCGAAGGGGAATCTGGAGTACTCATCGACCACACTGAGGAAGTACGTGTTACGGTTGGTGGAGGGGAGGGGACCTTTGAAGTCCAGCCTTCACCAAGCGCGCACGGTCTGGCTGGTAGAAGTGCGGTTTGCACTCCGCACAGACCTGCCAGTCTCTGGTGATTGCCCTGATTTCCTCAACAGAGTAGGGCATATTGCGGGCCTTGACGAAGTGGTACAAACGTGTGACTCCCGGGTGACAAAGGTTGTCGTGCAAGGTCTGGAGTCGGTCCACCTGTACGCTGGCACATGTACCTCGGGATAGGACATCGGGGGGGCTCGTTGAGCTTACCGGGGCGATACAAAATCTCGTAGTTGTAGGTGGAGAGCTCGATCCTCCACCGCAAGATTTTATCGTTTTTGATCTTGCCCGCTGTGTGTTGGTAAACATGAAGGCTACCGACCGTTAGTCAGTGAGGAGAGTGAATCTCGTGCCGGCCAGGTAATGCCTCCAATGCTGCACAGCTTCAATGATGGCTTGGGCCTCTTTTTCGACAGAAGAGTGCCGAATTTCGAAGGAATGAAGGGTTCGTGAAAAGAATGCCACGGGCCTGCCAGCCTGGTTGAGGGTGGCAGCTAAAGCGACGTCTGATGCGTCGCTTTTGACTTGAAATGGTAACGTCTCGTCGACTACGTGCATCGTGGCCTTGGCGATATCAGCCTTTTTAAAAAAATATTTATTGAAAATTTTTGGTCAACCATCACAGTACATTGTGTATCCTTTACACAATAATATAACAGTATAAGTAACAATGACCTGTTTTATAAACAAAGAATAAATAATATGTAACAAAAACGAAAACTAAAACTAAATGGCAACTGCCTTGTCTCAGATAAACACTCTCCAAAAATATGATTTAACAGTCCAATATACAATTATTTATAGCAACGACCTATACATATTATACATATACATTAACAACCCTGAGAGTCCTTCTGGTCCGTCCCCCCCCCCCCCCGGGCTGCTGCTGCTGCCTTCTTCTTTTCCATTCCCTCTATCTTTCTGTGAGGTATTCGACGAACGGTTGCCACCGCCTGATGAACCCTTGAGCCGATCCCCTTAGGACGAACTTAATCCGTTCCAGCTTTATAAACCCTGCCATGTCATTTATCCAGGTCTCCACCCCCGGGGGCTTGGCTTCCTTCCACATCAACAGTATCCTGCGCCGGGCTTCTAGGGACGCAAAGGCCAAAACATCGGCCTCTCTCGCCTCCTGCACTCCCGGCTCTTGTGCAACCCCAAATATAGCCAACCCCCAGCTTGATTCGAACTGGACCCCCACTACTTTTGAAAGCACCTTTGTCACCCCCACCCAGAACCCCTGTAGTGCCGGACATGACCAGAACATGTGGGTGTGATTCGCTGGGCTTCTCAAGCATCTCGCACACCTATCCTCTACCCCAAAAATTTACTGAGCTGTGCTCCAGTCATATGCGCCTTGTGTAACACCTTAAATTGAATCAGGCTTAGCCTGGCACACGAGGACGATGAGTTTACCCTACTTAGGGCATCCGCCCACAGCCCCTCCTCAATCTCCTCCCCCAGCTCTTCTTCCCATTTCCCTTTCAGCTCATCTACCATAATCTCCCCCTCGTCCCTCATTTCCCTATATATATCTGACACCTTACCGTCCCCTACCCATGTCTTTGAGATCACTCTGTCCTGCAGCTCATGCATCGGGAGCTGCGGGAATTCCCTAACCTGTTGCCTCGCAAAAGCCCTCAGTTGCATATACCGGAATGCATTCCCTTGGGGCAACCCATATTTCTCGGTCAGCGCTCCCAGACTTGCGAACTTCCCATCCACAAACAGATCTTTCAGTTTTGTTACTCCTGCTCTTTGCCATATTCCAAATCCCCCATCCATTCTCCCCGGGGCAAACCTATGGTTATTTCTTATCGGGGACCCCACCAAGGCTCCCGTCTTTCCCCTATGCCATCTCCACTGTCCCCAAATTTTCAAAGTCGCCACCACCACCGGGCTTGTGGTGTATTTCTTCGGTGAGAACGGCAATGGGGCCGTCACCATAGCCTGTAGGCTAGTCCCCCTACAGGACGCCCTCTCCAATCTCTTCCACGCCGCTCCCTCCTCTTCTCCCATCCACTTACTCACCATTGAGATATTGGCGGCCCAGTAGTACTCACTTAGGCTCGGTAGTGCCAGCACCCCCCTATCCCTACTACGCTGCAAGAATCCCTTCCTCACTCTCGGGGTCTTCCCGGCCCACACAAAACTCATGATACTCTTTTCGATCCTTTTGAAAAAAACCTTCGTGATCACCACCGGGAGGCACTGAAACACAAAGAGGAATCTCGGGAGGACTACCATTTTAACCGCCTGCACCCTCCCTGCCAGTGACAGGGATACCATGTCCCATCTCTTGAAGTCCTCCTCCATTTGTTCCACCAATCGCGTTAAATTTAACCTATGCAATGTACCCCAATTCTTGGCTATCTGGATCCCCAAGTAACGAAAGTCCCTCGTTACCTTCCTCAGCGGAAAGTCCTCTATTTCTCTGCTCTGCTCCCCTGGATGCACCACAAACAACTCACTTTTCCCCATGTTCAGTTTATATCCTGAGAATTCTCCAAACTCCCGAAGTGTCCGCATTATCTCTGGCATCCCCTCCGTCGGGTCCGCTACATATAACAACAAGTCATCCGCATACAGAGATACCCGGTGTTCTTCTCCTCCTCTAAGTACTCCCCTCCACTTCTTGGAACCCCTCAGTGCTATTGCCAGGGGCTCAATCGCCAGTGCAAACAATAATGGGGACAGAGGGCATCCCTGCCTTGTCCCTCCATGGAGCCGAAAGTATGCAGATCCCCGTCCATTCGTGACCACACTCGCCACTGGGGCCCTATACAACAGCTGCACCCATCCAACATACTCATCTCCAAAACCAAATCTCCTCAGCACCTCCCACAAATAATCCCACTCCACTCTATCAAATGCTTTCTCGGCATCCATCGCCACCACTATCTCCGCTTCCCCCTCTGGTGGGGGCATCATCATTACCCCTAGCAGCCTCCGTATATTCGTATTCAGCTGTCTCCCCTTCACAAACCCAGTTTGGTCCTCGTGGACCACCCTCGGGACACAATCCTCTATCCTCATTGCCATTACCTTGGCCAGAATCTTAGCGTCTACATTTAGGAGAGAAATAGGTCTATAGGACCCGCATTGCAGCGGGTCCTTTTCCTTCTTTAGGAGAAGCGATATTGATGCCTCAGACATAGTCGGGGGCAGCTGTCCCCTTTCCTTTGCCTCATTAAAGGTCCTCATCAGTAGCGGGGCGAGCAAGTCCACATATTTTCTGTAAAATTCAACTGGGAATCCATCCGGTCCCGGAGCCTTCCCCGCCTGCATGCTCCTAATTCCTTTCACTACTTCCTCTATTTCAATCTGTGCTCCCAGTCCCACCCTTTCCTGCTCCTCCACCTTGGGAAATTCCAGCCGGTCCAGAAAGCCCATCATTCTCTCCCTCCCATCCGGGGGTTGAGCTTCGTATAATTTTTTATAAAATGCCTTGAACACTCCATTCACTCTCTCCGCTCCCCGCTCCATCTCTCCTTCCTCATCCCTCACTCCCCCTATTTCCCTCGCTGCTCCCCTTTTCCTCAATTGGTGGGCCAGCAACCTGCTCGCCTTCTCCCCATATTCGTACTGTACACCCTGTGCCTTCCTCCACTGTGCCTCTGCAGTACCCGTTGTCAGCAAGTCAAATTCTACGTGTAGCCTTTGCCTTTCCCTGTACAGTCCCTCCTCCGGTGCCTCCGCATATTGCCTGTCCACCCTCAGAAGTTCTTGCAGCAACCGCTCCCGTTCCCTACTCTCCTGCTTTCCTTTATGTGCCCTTATTGATATCAGCTCCCCTCTAACCACTGCCTTCAGCGCCTCCCAGACCACTCCCACCTGGACCTCCCCATTATCATTGAGTTCCAAGTACTTTCAAATGCACCCCCTCACCCTTAGACACACCCCCTCATCTGCCATTAGTCCCATGTCCATTCTCCAGGGTGGGCGCCCTTCTGTTTCCTCCCCTATCTCCAAGTCCACCCAATGTGGAGCGTGATCCGAAATGGCTATAGCCGTATACTCTGTTCCCCTCACCTTCGGGATCAACGCCCTTCCCAAAACAAAAAAGTCTATTCGCGAATAGACTTTGTGGACATAGGAGAAAAACGAGAACTCCTTACTCCTAGGTCTGCTAAATCTCCACGGGTCTACTCCTCCCATCTGCTCCATAAAATCTTTCAGCACCTTGGCTGCTGCCGGCCTCCTTCCAGTCCTGGACCTCGACCTGTCCAGCCCTGGTTCCAACACCATATTGAAATCTCCCCCCATTACCAACTTTCCCACCTCTAGGTCCGGGATGCGTCCTAGCATACGCCTCATAAAATTGGCATCATCCCAGTTCGGGGCATATACGTTTACCAAAACCACCGTCTTTCCCTGTAGTTTGCCACTCACCATCACGTATCTGCCCCCGCTATCCGCCACTATAGTCTTTGCCTCAAACATTACCCGCTTCCCCACTAATATAGCCACCTCCCTGTTTTTCGCATCTAGCCCCGAATGGAACACCTGCCCCACCCAACCTTTGCGTAGTCTCACCTGGTCTATCAGTTTCAAGTGCGTTTCCTGTAACATAACCACGTCTGCCTTAAGTTTCTTAAGGTTTGCGAGTACCCATGCCCTCTTTATCGGCCCGTTCAGCCCTCTCACGTTCCACGTGATCAGCCGGGTTGGGGGGCTTTTTACCCCCCCCCCTTGTCGATTAGCCATCCCCTTTTTCCAGCTCCTCACCCGGTTCCCACGCAGCTGTGTCCCCCGCAGGCGGTGCCCCCCCGCCCATCCCACCCCATACCAGCTCCCCCCTCTCCCCAGCAGCAGCAGCCCAATAATTCCCCCCTCCCACCCCCCCCCCGCTAGATCCCCCACTAGCGTAGTTACACCACCCATGTTGCTCCCAGAAGTCAGCAAACTCTGGCCGACCTCGGCTTCCCCCCGTGACCTCGGCTCGAACCGTGTGACGCCCCCTCCTTCCTGCTTCCCTATTCCCGCCATGATTATCATAGCGCGGGAACCGAGCCCGCGCTTCCCCCTTGGCCCTGCCCCCATTGGCCAACGCCCCATCTCCTCCACCTCCTTTCCCCCCCCCACCACCTCCTGTGGAAGAGAGAAAAGTTACCACATCGCAGGATTAATAACATAAAACTCCTCTTTCCCCCCTTTTTACCCCCCTCTTCGCCCCCCATACTCGCCCCACCACTTTGTTTCAAACGTTCTTTTTTTATTATTATTATTAAATAACCCGCTCATTCCAATTTTTCTTCCACGATAAAAGTCCACGCCTCATCCGCCGTCTCAAAGTATGGTGCCTCCCTTGATATGTGACCCACAGTCTTGCCGGTTGCAGCATTCCGAATTTTATCTTCTTTTTGTGAAGCACCGCCTTGGCCCGATTAAAGCTCGCCCTCCTTCTCGCCACCTCCGCACTCCAGTCTTGGTATACGCGGATCACCGCGTTCTCCCACTTACTGCTCCGAGTTTTCTTTGCCCATCTAAGGACCATCTCTCTATCCTTAAAACGGAGGAATCTCACCACTATGGCTCTAGGAATTTCTCCTGCTCTCGGTCCTCGCGCCATCACTCGGTATGCTCCCTCCACGTCCAGCGGACCCGCCGGGGCCTCCGCTCCCATTAACGAGTGCAGCATCGTGCTCACATATGCGCCGACGTCCGCTCCCTCCGCACCTTCAGGAAGACCAAGAATCCTTAGGTTGTTCCTCCTCGCGTTGTTCTCCAGCGCCTCCAGCCTTTCCACACATCGTTTATGGTGTGCCTCGTGCATCTCCGTCTTCACCACCAGGCCCTGTATGTCGTCCTCATTCTCGGCAGCCTTTGCCTTCACGACCCGAAGCTCCGGCTCCTGGGTCTTTTGCTCCTCCTTTAGCCCTTCGATCGCCTGTAATATCGGGGCCAACAGCTCCTTCTTCATTTCCTTTTTGAGTTCTTCCACGCAGCGTTAAGAACTCATGTTGTTCAGGGCCCCATATTAAACTGCCACCTTCCGACGCCATCTTGGTTTTTGCTTGCCTTCCTTGCCGCTGCTCTAAAGGATCCACCGCAATCCGGTCACCTTCCTCTCCTTTTTTCATCCGTATCCAGGGGGGATTCCCTTCTGGTTCGCCGCACAGTAC
Organism: Scyliorhinus torazame; assembly: GCF_047496885.1. NCBI lineage: Eukaryota > Metazoa > Chordata > Chondrichthyes > Carcharhiniformes > Scyliorhinidae > Scyliorhinus > Scyliorhinus torazame. The sequence goes on from NC_092709.1 coordinate 33,947,305, forward strand.
TTTTAGCCGTTAAAATTGCCGTTGGGGCTCTTATTAAGAGCCCAAAAGTCCGTTCCACCGGGAGCTGCCGAAACGTGCGACTCAGCTGGTCATCGCCGCACCCGGAAGTCCGATATCAGCCTTAATACGGTTGAAGGCCTGTGAGCCTCGACCGTTAGGGGAAAAAGAGTGGATTGGATGAGTGGGCGGGCCTTGTCCGCATAATTTGGGACCCACTGGCCGTAGTAAGAAAAGAACCCCAGGCAACGTTTGAGGGCCTTGGGGCAGTGGGGGAGGGGGAGTTCCATGAGGGGGCGCATGCGGTCGGGATCGGGCCCCAGAGCTCGGTTCTGGACCACATAACCGAGGATGGCTAAGCGGTTCATGCTGAACACGCACTTCTCCTTGTTATAAGTTAGGTTGAGGAGAGTGGCAGTGTGGGGAAATTTGGCAAGGTTGGCAGCATGGTCCTGCTGATCGTGGCCGCAGATGGTGATATTGTCTAGGTACGGGAAAGTGGCCCGCAGCCCATACCGGTCGACCATTCGGTCCATTTCCCGTTGGAAAACTGAGACCCCGTTGGTGACGCCGAAAAGAACCCTGAGAAAGTGGTAAAGGTGGCCATTTGCCTCGAAGGCAGTGTATGGGCGGTCCGCCTTACGGATGGGGAGCTGGTGGTATGTGGATTTGAGGTCCCCAGTTGAGAAGACCCGGTACTGTGCAATCTGATTGACCATATCAGATATGCGTGGGAGAGGGTACACGTCGAGCTGCGTGTACCTATTAATGGTCTGGCTGTCGTCCACGACCATTCTGTGTTTCTCCCCAGTTTTCACCACTACCACTTGGGCTCTCCAGGGGCTGTTGCTGGCCTCGATGATGCCTTCCCGAAGCAGTCGCTGAACTTCGGACCTGATGAAGGTCCTGTCCTGGGCGCTGTACCGTCTGCTCCTAATGGCGACGGGTTTGCAATCTGGGGTTAAGTTTGCAAATAGGGAAGGTGGGTCGACCTTTAGGGTCGCGAGGCCTGGATGTTGTGCGAGGCAACCATCAGCGAGAGCACTAGCTTTTTGGTTGCCGCGAGGTCGAGCGTGGCCCCTTCTAAAAGGCGTTGGCGGACGTAACCTGACCATATCCCCGTAACAAAAGCGTCCCTTATAAGCAAGTTTGAGTGTTCCATTGCCGTGACGGCCTGACAGTCACAGTCTCTGACTAGGGGAATTAGAGCACGCCAGAAGTCTTCTACTGACTCACCAGGGAGCTGACTGCGCGTGGAGAGGATGTGTCTGGCATAAAGCGCGTTAGTCCGCTGAGCGTAGTTTTCTTTCAGTAGTGCCATGGCTTCATCGTAGTCCTGGATAGGTTGGAGCTCAGCCGCGTGTAGAGGATCTGAATCTTCTGAGCTTCCGGAATTGGGTCTGGTGCAGACCTGATGTAAGCTTCGAAACAGGCTAGCCAATGTTCAAAGTACTTTTTGGCGTTGCCTGATTGCGGATCCAGCTGCAGGCGATCCGGCTTGATGCGGAGGTCCATCTTCTGAAAACTTTAGTGTAATAAATTGATGCACGATCAATTACACAAAGACGAGAGTTGAATGCAACTGAGGCTTTATTACACTAAGATGTGTGGCCTCCTACAGCAGCTGGCGAAATGGCTGCTGTACGGGAGCACTCATATTTATACTCCGCCTACTGGGCGGAGCCAGCAGGCAGTGAACTACCCCCGTACCTCTAGTACAGGGCTTTACCACACATCACCTAATATATACATCAGTGGTGGCTACCACAGTCCTTTTTCCAAGAAAGACTAACTAAACTAACATAGCTTAAGGATTGAACCTTAATACTACTGTGTGTCCACTTAGTTCCACACCTGCTGGTTCCTTAGCCAAATGGGCCACTGGGGGAGGACAGCAACACCATTCTCCACCCAAACCCTGTAGACCCTGTAGGCAGTGATCTTAGCAAAAAGGAAACGTATAAAACTGCCGGTTTCTCCGTTACTGCCAGAACCTCTACCAAAAGTGAAAAGCAACCATGATGAGTTTAAATAGAACGGCATTTGTATTTCCAGGATATGAACTGAGCAGTGTCGATTCAAGTGAATTCACCTTTTCGATTCTTCAAACACTGATCTGGTGCCATGCCTTAAAAAGTAATCAGATCGACCACACTGAAGGACATTACAAGGTGTAGACTGCTGAGTCATAAAATCCATCTGATGAGAAACGCTCAATTTTAACGGGTCAAAATATATCCTTAACTTAGAACGAACAATATGAGACTTCACATTGCTTTGCATCTCAGCAGCCGTGTTGTGCTACTCACCTGTTTGCATCGCTTCTGATTCCATTCCTGTGTATTACCCTAGATCAGCTTCGGCAATGACAGGTGACACGTGGATAATTGCCAACAACTCTGTTGTTTCTTCCAAACAGATTTGAGATCCATGTGCAATCACCATCTGCTATACGTCCAGGAGAATCTGTCCACACAGATGACAATGGTTGGAAGTTTGGCTTGTGGTCAACAGATCATTATGCTGCCCTGGGCCAGACTCTGTCATGTTTGGACATCTTCCGCGTGGCTTCCTCTGCTCCTCCAGCAGCCGCAACACAACCGTTCTTCATTAATGTGTTCAGACGTATTCACATTTCAACAGATTGCTCATCCTGAAATTCAGCCTTCAGCTGAATTCCATTTGTTCCAAGAAAGAACCAACGAATAATGGTACACTACGTGTTGCGTGGATTTGTCTACTGTTGTTCAAGGCACTATTTACAATACCGTGCCTTCTACACACGGGAAGCAAGACTTGTTCATGGGAATCTGTAATTGAAGTCAGTCTACCCACTCCCATTAACTATAAGATAGATCCAGGCGAGAAGACTTACAACACACTACGAGCTGCTTTAAGTAAAGTTCAACAGACTGCTAGGTGCTGCGCCAATGACTACTGGTGACAGGATGCCAGAATATCCAGATGTCCTCCGACACAGGGAGCGCTAGCAGCATGTATGATGGGATCAGAAAGACAACAGGTGCATCAGCAAAGATCACGTCTCTATTGAAAACTAAGGCGGGGAGATCACCAGTGACTGTAATAAAGAGACGGAAAAATGGGTAGAAAATTATATTGGGCGGGATTCTCTGGTCTCCCAGCCACATGTTTCTCGATGCTACACCATTCGCTGGCGGTGGGATTCACTCCTCCCGCTGCTTGACAATGGGATTTCTCATTGAAGCCACCCCACGCTGCCAGGAAACCCGCGGGCGGGGGTGTGCTGCCAGTGGGAAATGAGAATCCCAACAGCCAGAGAATTCCGGCCATTGGATTGGATTATTGTCAAGTGTACAGAGGAACAGTGAAAAGTATTTTTCTGCGAGCAGCTCAACAGATCATTTAGTACATGAAAATAAAATTAAAATAAAATACATAGTAGGGCAACACAAGGTACACAATGTAAATACATAGACACCGGGTGAAGTATACAGGAGTGTAGTATCAATGAGGTCAGTCCATAAGAGGGTCGTTTAGGAGTCTGGTAACAGCGGGGAAGAGGTTGTTTTTGAGTCTGTTCGTGCATGTTCTCAGACTTTTATATCTCCTGCCCGATGGAAGAAGTTGGAAGAGTGAGTAAGCCTGATTATGCTGCCTGGTTTCCCCAGGCAGCAGGAAATATAGATGGAGTCAATGGATGGGAGGCAGGTGCGTGTGATGGACTGGGCTGTGTTCACGACTCTCTGAAGTTTCTTGCTGTCTTGTGCCGAGCAGGTGCCATACTAGGCTGTGATGCTGTCGCCAAGGAAGCTCTAGACATCAGGGACAACTTGATTGTCATGGAAGAGCGAGGTACTGAACTCACAGTGTAGCCATCTGGGATGGCCATTTCCCGATTACAAAATGGACACTTCGCAAAGATTGCAGGGAAAATGGACAATACTGAGAAAACAAGCAGGTTCAGGGTTTGTCTGCTTATTGGAGCCGCAGCTCCCAGACAAGACCAAAACTGTAGGCCCATTAGCATATGGATGGCCCATCTCCGGGAACAAAAGAGTAACATTTGAGTAACCAATACTAAGGCAGACACCCCGGCGCCAGAGGAGACCGAAACAAAGCAGGCCAACGGCCACCTAGGACACGCCCAGCCATCAGGGCACCCACCCCTTTATTGGACGAGATCAATATGAATGATCAAGAAACGGCCCAATTGATTGGGGCCAAGTTCAAGGCCCGCCCAAAAGAGCGCAAAGCCCCTTTGGGTATAAGAAGGAGCCCCCAAGAGAGAATCGCTCTCTTGGACCCAGCTCTCACCGAGGAGAGACCTGTCCACCAGCTGCATCAGAAACAAGTAAGTCCAAGGTCAACGCACGCTACCAGACAGACGACCTCAGCTGTTCCCCTGTACCAGTTCCACCCCAGCAGCCTCAGAACCGAACAACGGCCATTGTTCCTCTGACTGAGTGGGCGCCCGAAGCTATGTATAAGCTTTAGCAGTAGTGATAGTTTAGTCTGTAGAGTTTTGTGCATGAGTATATTTAATTGTGTGTGTAAATAAATAAGCATTGACTTTGAACTAACTAACTGATGTATCGAGTCTTTGATCAGTATTCGGTTTCGAACCTTGTGGAGGTCTCGAAAGATACCTGGCGACTCTTGAGCAAACGTAATTAGAATTAAGGAAGGCGACCATATTGACCACCATATTCAGAGCCAACCAAAGAGAGCAACATTTACTGGCGACTCTGGTTTTGCAAATGCAGTTTTGCCTTTCAGGCGATAAAGCTGTACTGTGTGGACTCATCAAGCACAGGAAACTGGCATTCCTGCAGTATTTGCATGAAATACTCTTTGTCTTTGCTGGAGGGAAGGGTACTACAGTGCCTCAAGGTACATGAGATTGTGACCTTGTACAAGAATGAGAGCAACTGTAGCCATTGCAACAATATTTAAAAAAAATTATTTATAGGATGTCGATGTTGCTGGTTAATCGAGTATTTATTGTGAGCCCCTAATTGCCCTTGAGAAGATGGTGGTGAGCTGCCTTCTTGAACGCCTGACGGTTATGTGGTTTCCGTATACCCATAGTGCTGTTAGAGCAGTGATGGGCAACTTAGGCTAGTTAATTGGCCGCACGGGTGGTCCTCCATCATGTCCGTGGAGCGCATGAGTGTAATTGGGCATTTGCATGAATCACGACCCCATGAATAAGATTAAATACATTTAATACACGCCAAATATTTCATAACCAGTTTCAGAAGATGCTTAAATAAACATTCATCTATTAATAGAACTGCTATTGACTTTAAATGGCAAAAACAAATGTAACATTCACACTTACTTTATTAATGTGACTTCTGGTTGGATCTGCCCTCCACAAGCTTTCTCAGATTAGGACTCAGCGATGTGCAGACATGTCACAATTCAGCACTGAGGTTTCCATCCGTTAGTCTGTTGCGCTCTTGAATCTGATGTGCCCCATAGCAGAACACACAACAGCTCGCTTGTGTATATTAATCCAAACATTGACATCAACTTTGCAATGCAATACCGAAGAACTGGGCCGGGGGTATTCAACCAAAAGTCGCGCAAACCTTTCCTCTTTAGCCGGTTAATTTCATCTTCATCCACGGCACGAATGTGAAGTAAGTAATTCCTCTTCTAACCTCCTTTCATGAAGCCTTTGACATAGTATGCCACACTTGTTCAGATCAAATTCAAATGAATTTGAGAGCAATAAGAGGAAGGGCTGCCGATCACTCAGGGAAGAAAAGCAGTTCTCAAATCATGCTGCCAGTGTGGACAGCGCATGTGCGTGCACTGATGGATCATATTTATTTCCTTGATCGGAGTGTTTCTTCAGCATTTATTTCAAATTTGGGAAGTGACTGTAGTCACACGAAGGCAACTGAGTGGGCACTACCTGGAGGTGCAGTATGAATCTTCTTACGCTGGCAACTAGTGAGGACAAGAGGAGATTTCTCTCCCGCAATGGCCCGTTCAACAAGTTCAGGTGACCAGTGATGTCAGCAAGAAAGGCCACATCCAAAACCCAAATCCAGACTGCTGGAATTCTGGTACAGGTGTCAGGAGGCGGCCTAGTACTTTACCACGGCATAACCAGCGCACTTCAATGTGCATGTCAAGGTCTGCGTATTCTGTTTCAATTTCGTCCACAAGTTCCACGGGCTGACGGTGATGCATCTATGAAGTTAACAATCTGTACCACTTGGTCCAATACAATTTTCAGTCTGTCTCCATTGTCAAGTTTAGTGCAGAGCGCTTCTTGATGTATCATTGGATATAAGATGGCGCCGGAGTGTGGCGACTCTCTGCGAGCTCTCCTCCCAGTTCCTCGTCCTACTATTATAACCGTGCTAACCTTTTAAAACTTAATTCTAACACTGACATTATCTCTAACCTTTTATGTTTGCTTACAGGTCTGGAGATCCTCCGGCATCCATGGACCGGCCGACATGACCTGACTCGGCAGGACTCCTCCAGCGACTTGACCATAACCACGACCTGGAAGCGCAAGAGGCCCGACCCCGACCTTGCATGGGAAGCGACCCGGCTCCCGGAGCGCTCAACCCATCTTCCGGAACGCCAACAAGGCCCCTGACCACAAGACCTGACCTGACCCGACCCAGAGAGGCCCGCCCCACACCCCTACTTACCGGAATATGGCGAAGAGGAGAATCGACATGGAGGCCCGACCAGGCCTACTCCAAGGCCCGATCTCAGGAACGCCCGACCTGACCAACAACACTGAATCCGTCCACGTGACCCGGCCCAACCTAACCCAGCAAGACCCAAACCCAGACTAAGCATCTCCAAAACAGCGAAGGTCCCACGCAAGGACTCAAACACGTCAAGAGATAGACTAATCCTCGCAGAACCCCGGGACCTGATTGGATCTTGAACATGTGACCCGTAAAATCGCAACCAGCGCCCAGGACCCCGTCAGACGGAACCACTTACCTTCCATAAGGTAAGACTTCTCCCAGCAGATCCTGAGCAATTCAGAAGCAGCCCGTGACCCAGGAAGTGAGGGAAACGTGGCGGTATGCAGGTGAGACTAAAGCAACGTGGTTTCAAGTCTCTTCTCCCCAGCAAACATCCAAGTGGTCGAAAACAAGCTGGACGGGATTAACGCCAGACTTACCTCTCAGAGGAAATTAAGAGACTGCTGTGTGCTCTGTTTCACAGAGACATGGCTCACCGCTGCCTCACCAGACTGCCATACAACCTGAAGGCTTCTCAATACACCGGATGGACCGCACGGCGTCTTCAGGCAATGCGAAGGGTGGTGGCATTTGCCTCCTCAGCAACTCCTCCTGCTGCTTGGACGTGGTGACCCTGGCGAACTACTGCTCCCCAGACCTGAAATACCTGACTGTGAAGTGCTGCCCATACTACCTTCGACGGGAGTTCACTTCTGCCATCATCACTGTGGTCTACATTCCACCCCAGGCAGAAGTGAAGAAGACGCTTGATGAATTGTACACCGCTTTAAATAGCAATAAAACAGAACACCCGGAGGCCTTGTTCATCACGGCCGGGGACTTCAACCAGGCCAACCTCAAGGGTGTACTGCCAAAATTCCAGCAATACATCTCATGTCCCACCAGGCGCCCCAACACTCTCGATCACTCCTACACAAACATCAAGGGTGCCTACCGATCCATCCCCCGACCGCACTTCAGAAAATTGGACCACAAGGTGGTGCTCCTTTTCCCGGCATATAAGCAGAAATTTAAGCGGGAGAATCCGGTTAAGAAGGCCGTACAATGTTGGTCTGAGGCAACGGAAGAGCTCCTTCGCGACTGCTTGGAATCAGTGGACTGGTCCATATTCAAGAACTCTGTGGCCAACCTACACGAGTGTGCCACCACTGTCACAGACTTACTTCATCAGCAAGTGTGTAGAGGATTGTGTGCCAAGGAAGGTCGTGCATGTGTTGCCAAACTGAAACCATGGTTTAACCGGGAGATTCACTCCCTACTGAAGGCCAGGTCTGAGGCATTCAAAACAGGCGACCCTGCCCTATACAGGAAATCTAGGTATGACCTTCGCAAAGCCATCAGGGATGCCAAAAGACAATACCAGACTAAGCTAGAGTCACAGACTAATGACACGGACTCTCATCGGTTGTAGCAAGGCTTAAATAATATAACGGGCTACAAAGCAAAGCCGAGTAGAATCTCCGGTAGCACCGCATCCCTCCCCGTTGAACTCAATGCATTCTATGCTTATTTCGAGCAGGAAGCCACAAACCATTGTCAACTGCCCCATGTCATGATATGCACTCATGCACATAATGAGATACAGACAGGCAGTGACAGACACCCAGTACAGCCAATCAACACACAGAACAGAACACAACCAATCACCAGGCAGAACACTAGAGGGGGGTTTCACACTATAAAATACATGTGGCATCAGCACTCTGCCTCTTTCCACTGGTGACAACTGTAGTGACAGTCAGGGTGTATATATCAGTTAGCACCTTCTACACGTGGCTCAGAGTTAGTCTGGTCTAGTTAGTTATAGTTAGCACACTTAGATTAGTAGAGTGTCAACCCACAGCAAGCTGTATGCACTGCTCCAGAAGTTCAATAAAACATATTGAACTAACGCCTAGGTTTGGTGTCTACTTTACAGTACAAATGCATCAAGTTGCAGTCTGTGTTACCCCAGGGTGAATAACATGACACCCCAGCAGTCTCAGACACACCCATACCTACCGTCACAGCTTCCGAAGTCAGGTCGACCTTCTTAAAAGTGAACCCTCGGAAAGCAACGGGTCCTGACAGAGTTCCTGGTCGTGCAGTCAGATCCTGCGTGGACCAACTGGCGGGTGTGTTCGCGAACATCTTCAACCTCTCCCTACTCCGTTCCGAGGTTCGCACCTGCTTCAAAAAGACCACCATAATACTGGTGCCAAAGAGGAACCAGGCAATGTGCCTCAATGACTACGCTCAGGTGGTCTTGACATCTATCATTATGAAGGGTTCGAGAGGTTGGTTATACGACACATCAACTCCATATTCCCAGAATGCTTTGATCCACTGCAATTCGCATACCTCCACAACCTGTCCATAGCAGACGCTACTCCCTGGCCCTACACTCATCTCTGGAGTATCTTGACAAGGACTCCTACGTCAGACTAATATTCATTGACTACAGCTCCGCTTTCAACACCATAATCCCAGCCAAGTTCATTTCAAGACTCTTAAACCTAGGACTTGGCTCCTCCCTCTGCAACTGGCTCCTCGACTTCCTGAGCCATAGACCACAATCAGTAAGAATAAACAACAATAACTCCTCATGATAGACCTCAATACCCGACCCCCGCAAGGCTGTGAACCTAGCCCCCTACTATACTGCCTATACACATACGACTGTGTGGCAAAATTCAAAACCACAAGTTTGCTGATAACACAACCATAGTGAATCGGATCTCAAATAACGATGAGTCAGAGTATAGGAGAGAGATAGAGAACCTAGTGACGTGGTGCAACGACAACAATGTCTCCCTCAACGTCAGCAAAACTAAGGAGCTGGTCATCGACTTCAGGAAGTGTGTTGTACATACCCTTGTCTGCATCAAGGTGGAGGTGGAGATGATTGACAGCTTCAAATTTCTAGGTGTACACATCACCAACAATCTGTCCTGGTCCACCCGCGTTGATATTACGACCAAGAAAGCACAACAGTGCCTATACTTTCTAGGGAAACTAACAAATTTGGCATGTCCACACTGACTCTTAACAATTTTTACAGATGCACCATAGATAGCATCCTATCCAGCTGCATCACAGCCTGGTATGACAACTGCTTGGCCCAAGACCGTAAGAAATTACAGAGAGTCATAAACACAGCTCAGTCCATCACACAAACCCGCCTCCCATCCATTGACTCTGTCTACACCTCCTGCTGCCTTGGGAAAGCGGGCAGCATAATCAAAGACCCCTCCCATCTGGGTTATTCTCTCTTTCAACCTCTTCCATCAGGCAGAAGATGCAAAAGTCTGAGAATATGCACTAACAGATTCAAAAACAGCTTCTTCCCACTGTTAACAGGTTCCCAAACAACCCTCTGATGGACTGAACTGATCTCTCTACGCATCTTCTCTACTGTGTAGCACTACACTCCGTATGCTTCATCCAATGTCATGTATTCACATTATGTATTTATCGTATGTCCTGTTTTTCATGTATGGAATGGTCTGGCTGGACTGTATGCAGAACAATACTTTTCACTGTACCTTAGTGCACGTGACAATAAATCTAAATCTAAATCTAATCTAAAACTCGAATTATGCAATGCACAGCAAATATGTCAGGTACACAAGCTTTCAACCAAGCTACAAACCCATGATGTATTCTTGCCATGTAGGGGCATTCATTTGTTGTAACTGATACATTTTTTTCCAATGGTAACTCATGGGGCAGGATTCTCCATTTCTGAGGCTACGACGCCAACGACAGAAAACCTAGCGCTACACCTGGACCAATTCTGCTACTGCGGAGGGGCTAGCACCATTGCCGCATCGAACAAAATCGATTCCAATGAAAAAGGTACGGGATTTGCCGGGTCCGTGATCGACACTTGGGCGGCTGACAAGCTGCAGCCGCACATACACATTACGCTCCCCCCACACACACTCCACACTCATCCCAGCCAACAAGTTGGCACTGGTTGTGCTGGGGCGCGTCCATACAGCTGATGGGTTGGCTGGGGCCAGAGGGAACCTTGGGGATGGGGGGGGGGGGGGGGGGGGCTTGGGCCGACACCTAAATGACCCGTGAGTGGGCTATTAACGGCGGGTGCATTGCATGGCTGCCTTGCCAGCTACGGAGCTCCCGGCCAGCAGCACAACTGTCAGCAAACTATGGCGATGTTGGACACTTTACATACCCCCTCTCTCCCCCTCGGCAGCCAGCACGCCGGTTTCGCGATTTTTCAAAGCACAAGTGAACCACGCCATCAGGAACTCGGCCCATCGGAGTCAGAGCATCGCGGAGGCCCCTGTGAATACCGGGTTCAGGCCCGCTAATGGCATGCAAACGGTGTTTAATATACGTGCGTTCCGGAATGTATTGACGCCGCTGTCGAGGTGATGGAGATTTGTGATTTGGCATCAAATCGCCGCATGCCACGATTTTGGTGTCGGAACCTATTCTCCGCCCGACCGCCTTTCGCGATTTCAGTGTCAGCCAAAGGAGAATCCCGCCCATGATCTTTAAAATAATCAGTAAATGCTTCAATAAATACTGAGTCCTTTGCTCGCTCGTGGATTCCTAAGAATTCTAAAAATTCTCTGTCATTTTCAGGTCACTGTCAACACAACGAACCCATATGCAGAGCTGAGCAATGTCGTTAATATCTTTGCATTCGTGCAGTGCGACACTGATAGTCTCACTTGAATGTACGGATTTGAAAAGCCGTGCTGCCAGATCAGCAGCAATTTCTTGCACTCTGCGACTCACATTATACCTGCTGAGTTGCAGACGTTTAACACATTTTAAACCAGGCAAATAAAACATCTGCAGATTTGGGTGATGCACTCTTTCAGTATTCACCGTCTGAGAAAGCTTTTCCATTTTTTTGAAAGTAACCAAGCAATACGAAAGCCAGCCAAAGTCACCGTCATTCATTTAATGCTTGTCAAAGTGCCTGCCTCTGTGATTTCATGGTTTCTTTCAGATTTGAAAGCTGTCTAGAACATTGGGCAAAACCCACTAGAAATTCTGCCCTTTGAGAGGGATGGTCTGTTTTGTAATACCTGTTAACATTGTATTTTTTTGGAACCGTTATCACCTCATTGCAAATTAAGCACACTGATTTCCCTTTCTGTTCAGGAACAAAATAAACCAGCTCCCAACACCCTTTTACCATTCTGCCCACATAACCGATTTTTGTCTGTTTTGCTACTTCTTCTGCCTCTGCATTTTCTGATTTTGCACTTGATTCTCCTTCCTCACCACATCACTTCAACAAATAACGATCCATTAGGCAGGAGCAAAGCAGAAAACAGCCAAATTATCAATGGCAAGTAGCACAATCTCCCACATGCGCTCTGGCACTGAACACAATGGTCTCCCTGTGCTACGTACCCAGAGTGTGCTCGATGTTTGAATGGTGGGAACTGCAGCAGGAAATGGTGGGAAATATAGCAGCATGTACTGGCGGGAACTTCAGCAGCGTGTCCTGGTGTCACCTCGTAGCAGTGGTCCTGCCTTAACCTCGTAGCAGTGCAATCCTAGATCCAGAATGAACTCAGTGGTGGCATGATTCCTCTGCCGGTTTGCACCGTGGACAAGGCGGGTTGCACTCAGAGGCCTGACGTGCTGCAGGTTGCTCACCACTGTGTTAAAGAGTTCCAAGATTTTGACCCAGTGTCAGTGAAGCATCAGCGATATAGGTTCTTTTTTAAAAAATATTTTATTGAAAATTTTTGGTCAACCAACACAGTACATTGTGCATCCCTTACACAATATTATAACAACACAAATAACAATGACCTATTTTATAAACAGTAAATGAATAAATAATAAATAACAAAAATGAAAACTAACCCTAATTGGCAACTGCCTTATCACAAGTAACACTCTCCAAAAATATAATTTAACAGTCCAATATATAATTATCTGTAGCAACGACCTATACATATTATACAGTATATATTAACAACCCTGAGAGTCCTTCTGGTTCCTCCTCCCCCCCCTCCCCCCACCCCCCCCCCCCCCCCCCCCCGATCCTGGGCTGCTGCTGCCTTCTTTTTTCCATTCCATCTATCTTTCTGCGAGGTATTCGACGAACGGTTGCCACCGCCTGGTGAACCCTTGAGCCGACCCCCTTAGAACGAACTTAATCCGCTCTAGCTTTATAAACCCTGCCATGTCATTTATCCAGGTCTCCACCCCCGGGGGCTTGGCTTCTTTCCACATTAGCAATATCCTGCGCCGGGCTACTAGGGACGCAAAGGCCAAAACATCGGCCTCTCTCGCCTCCTGCACTCCCGGCTCTTGTGCAACCCCAAATATAGCCAACCCCCAGCTTGGTTCGACCCGGACCCCCACTACTTTTGAAAGCACCTTTGTCACCCCCATCCAAAACCCCTGTAGTGCCGGGCATGACCAAGGTTTTTATCAATGACCTAGAGGAAGGCACAGAAGGGTGGGTGAGTAAATTTGCAGATGATACTAAAGTCGGTGGTGTTGTCGATAGTGTGGAAGGATGTAGCAGGTTACAGAGGGATATAGATAAGCTGCAGAGCTGGGCTGAGAGGTGGCAAATGGAGTTTAATGTAGAGAAGTGTGAGGTGATTCACTTTGGAAGGAATAACAGGAATGCGGAATATTTGGCTAATGGTAAAGTTCTTGAAAGTGTGGCTGAGCAGAGGGATCTAGGTGTCCATGTACATAGATCCCTGAAAGTTGCCACCCAGGTTGATAGGGTTGTGAAGAAGGCCTATGGAGTGTTGGCCTTTATTGGTAGAGGGATTGAGTTCCGGAGTCGAGAGGTCATGTTGCAGCTGTACAGAACTCTGGTCCGGCCGCATTTGGAGTATTGCGTACAGTTCTGGTCACCGCATTATAGGAAGGACGTGGAGGCTTTGGAGCGGGTGCAGAGGAGATTTACCAGGATGTTGCCTGGTATGGAGGGAAAATCTTATGAGGAAAGGCTGATGGACTTGAGGTTGTTTTCGTTGGAGAGAAGAAGGTTAAGAGGAGACTTAATAGAGGCATACAAAATGATCAGGGGGTTGGATAGGGTGGACAGTGAGAGCCTTCTCCCGCGGATGGAAATGGCTGGCACGAGGGGACATAATTTTAAACTGAGGGGTAATAGATATAGGACAGAGGTCAGAGGTAGGTTCTTTACGCAAAGAGTAGTGAGGCCGTGGAATGCCCTACCTGCTTCAGTCGTTAACTCGCCAACATTGAGGGCATTTAAAAGTTTATTGGATAAACATATGGATGATAATGGCATAGTGTAGGTTAGATGGCTTTTGTTTCGGTGCAACATCGTGGGCTGAAGGGCCTGTACTGCGCTGTATTGTTCTATGTTCTATGTTCTAAAACATATGGGTATGATTTGCTGGGCTTCTCGAGCACCTCGCACACCTATCCGCCACCCCAAAAAATTTACTGAGCCGTGCTCCAGTCATATGCGCCCTGTGTAATACCCTAAACTGAATCAGGCTTAGCCTGGCACACGAGGACGATGAGTTTACCCTGCTTAGGGCATCCGCCCACAGCCCCTCCTCGATCTCCTCCCCCAGCTCTTCTTCCCATCTCCCTTTTAGTTCATCTACCATAGTCTCCCCTTCGTCCCTCATTTCCCTATATATATCTGACACCTTACCATCCCCCACCCGTGTCTTTGAGATCACTCTGTCCTGCACCTCTTGTGTCGGGAGCTGCGGGAATTCCCTCACCTGTTGCCTCGCAAAAGCCCTCAGTTGCATATACCTGAATGCATTCCCTTGGGGCAACCCATATTTCTCGGTCAGCGCTCCCAGACTCGCGAACTTCCCATCCACAAACAGATCTTTCAGTTGCGTTATTCCTGCTCTTTGCCACATTCCATATCCCCCATCCATTCCCCCCGGGGCAAACCTATGGTTGTTTCTTATCGGGGACCCCCCCAAGGCTCCAGTCTTTCCCCTATGCCGTCTCCACTGTCCCCAAATCTTCAGTGTAGCCACCACCACCGGGCTTGTGGTGTAGTTCCTCGGTGAGAACGGCAATGGGACTGTCACCATAGCCTGTAGGCTAGTCCCCCTACAGGACGCCCTCTCTAATCTCTTCCACGCCGCTCCCTCCTCCTCTCCCATCCACTTACTCACCATTGAAATATTAGCGGCCCAATAATACTCACTTAGGCTCGGTAGTGCCAGCCCCCCTCTATCCCTGCTACGCTGTAAGAATCCCTTCCTCACTCTCGGGGTCTTCCCGGCCCACACAAAACCCATGATGCTCTTTTCAATCCTTTTTTAAAAAGCCTTCGTGATCACCACCGGGAGGCACTGAAACACAAAGAGGAATCTCGGGAGGACCACCATCTTAATCGCCTGCACCCTCCCTGCCAGTGACAGGGATACCATATCCCATCTCTTGAAATCCTCCTCCATTTGTTCCACCAACCGCGTTAAATTTAACCTATGCAATGTGCCCCAATTCTTGGCTATCTGGATCCCCAGGTAACGAAAGTCCCTTGTTACCTTCCTCAACGGTAGGTCCTCTATTTCTCTACTCTGCTCCCCTGGATGCACCACAAACAACTCACTTTTCCCCATGTTCAATTTATACCCTGAAAAATCCCCAAACTCCCCAAGTATCCGCATCATTTCTGGCATCCCCTCCGCCGGGTCTGCCACATATAGTAACAAATCGTCCGCATACAAAGATACCCGGTGTTCTTCTCCTCCTCTAAGTACTCCCCTCCACTTCTTGGAACCCCTCAACGCTATCGCCAGGGGCTCAATCGCCAGTGCAAACAATAATGGGGACAGAGGGCATCCCTGCCTTGTCCCTCTATGGAGCCGAAAATATGCAGATCCCCGTCCATTCGTGACCACGCTCGCCATCGGGGCCCTATACAACAGCTGCACCCATCTAACATACCCCTCTCCAAAACCAAATCTCCTCAACACCTCCCACAAATAATCCCACTCCACTCTATCAAATGCTTTCTCGGCATCCATCGCCACTACTATCTCCGTTTCCCCCTCTGGTGGGGGCATCATCATTACCCCTAACAGCCTCCGTATATTCGTGTTCAGCTGTCTCCCCTTCACAAACCCAGTTTGGTCCTCGTGGACCACCCCCGGGACACATTCCTCTATTCTCATTGCCATTACCTTGGCCAGGATCTTGGCATCTACATTTAGGAGGGAAATAGGTCTATAGGACCCGCATTGTAGCGGGTCCTTTTCCTTCTTTAAGAGAAGCGATATCGTTGCTTCAGACATAGTCGGGGGCAGTTGTCCCCTTTCCTTTGCCTCATTAAAGGTCCTCGTCAATACCGGGGCGAGCAAGTCCACATATTTTCTATAGAATTCGACTGGGAATCCATCCGGTCCCGGGGCCTTTCCCGCCTGCATGCTCCTAATTCCTTTCACCACTTCTTCTCACTCGATCTGTGCTCCCAGTCCCACCCTTTCCTGCTCTTCCACCTTGGGAAATTCCAGCCGATCCAAAAAGCCCATCATTCTCTCCCTCCCATCCGGGGGTTGAGCTTCATATAATTTTTTATAAAATGTCTTGAACACTCCATTCACTCTCTCCGCTCCCCTCTCCATCTCTCCTTCCTCATCCCTCACTCCCCCTATTTCCCTCGCTGCTCCCCTTTTCCTCAATTGGTGTGCCAGCAACCTGCTCGCCTTCTCCCCATATTCGTACTGTACACCCTGTGCCTTCCTCCATTGTGCCTCTGCAGTGCCCGTAGTCAGCAAGTCAAATTCTACATGTAGCCTTTGCCTTTCCCTGTACAGTCCCTCCTCCGGTGCTTCCGCATATTGTCTGTCCACCCTCAAAAGTTCTTGCAGCAACTGATCCCGTTCCTTACTCTCCTGCTTCCCTTTATGTGCCCTTATTGATATCAGCTCCCCTCTAACCTCCGCCTTCAGCGCCTCCCAGACCACTCTCACCTGGACCTCCTCATTATCATTGTGTTCCAAGTACTTTTCAATGCACCCCCTCACCCTTAGACATCCCTCCTCATCTGCCATTAGTCCCATGTCCATTCTCCAGGGTGGGCACCCTCCTGTTTCCTCCCCTATCTCCAAGTCTACCCAGAGTGGAGCGTGATCCGAAATGGCTATAGCCGTATACTCCTTTCCCCTCACCTTCGGGATCAAAGCCCTTCCCAGCACAAAAAAGTCTATTCGCGAGTAGACTTTATGGACAGAGGAGAAAAACGAGAACTCCTTACTCCTAGGTCTGCTAAATCTCCACGGGTCTACACCTCCCATCTGCTCCATAAAATCTTTAAGTACCTTGGCTGCTGCCGGCCTCCTTCCAGTCCTGGACTTCGACCTATCCAGCCCTGGTTCCAACACCGTATTAAAATCTCCCCCCATTATCAGCTTTCCCATCTCTAGGTCCGGAATGCGTCCTAGCATCCGCCTCATAAAATTGGCATCATCCCAGTTCGGGGCATATACGTTTACCAAAACCACCGTCTCCCCCTGTAGTTTGCCACTCACCATCACGTATCTGCCCCCATTATCCGCCACTATAGTCTTTGCCTCGAACATTACCCGCTTCCACACTAATATAGCCACCCCCCTGTTTTTCGCATCTAGCCCCGAATGGAACACCTGCCCCACCCATCCTTTGCGTAGCCTAACCTGGTCTATCAGTTTCAGGTGCGTTTCCTGTAACATAACCACATCTGCCTTAAGTTTCTTAAGGTGTGCGAGTACCCGTGCCCTCTTTATCGGCCCGTTCAGCCCTCTCACGTTCCACGTGATCAGCCGGGTTGGGGGGCTTCCCTTGTCGATTAGCCATCCCCTTTTTCCAGCTCCTCACCCGGTTCCCACGCAGCTGTATCTCCCCCAGGCGGTGCCCCCCCCACCTATCCCCTCCCATACCAGCTCCCCCCTCTCCCCAGCAGCAGCAACCCAGTAATTACCCCCTCCCTACCCCCCCCGCTAGATCCCCCGCTAGCGTAATTACAACCCCCCATGTTGCTCCCAGAAGTCAGCAAACTCTGGTCGACCTCGGCTTCCCCCCCCGTGACCTCGGCTCGCACCGTGCGACGCCCCCTCCTTCCTGCTTCTCTATTCCCGCCATGATTATCATAGCGCGGGAACCAAGCCCGCGCTTCTCCCTTGGCCCCGCCCCCAATGGCCAACGCCCCATCTCCTCCACCTCCCCTCCTCCCCCCATCACCACCTGTGGAAGAGAGAAAAGTTACCACATCGCAGGATGAATACATAAAACTCCTCTTTCCCCCCTTTTTAACCCCCCACTTTGCCCCCCACATTCGCCCCACCACTTTGTTCAAACGTTCTTTTTAATAACCCGCTCATTCCAGTTTTTCTTCCACAATAAAAGTCCACGCTTCATCCGCCGTCTCAAAGTAGTGGTGCCTCCCTTGATATGTGACCCACAGTCTTGCCGGTTGCAGCATTCCAAATTTTATCTTCTTTTTATGAAGAACCGCCTTGGCCCGATTAAAGCTCGCCCTCCTTCTCGCCACCTCCGCACTCCAGTCTTGATAAACGCGGATCACCGCGTTCTCCCATTTGCTGCTCCGAGTTTTCTTTGCCCATCTAAGGACCATTTCTCTATCCTTAAAACGGAGGAATCTCACCACTATGGCTCTGGGAATTTCTCCTGCTCTCGGTCCTCGCGCCATCACTCGGTATGCTCCCTCCACCTCCAACGGACCTGCCGGGGCCTCCGCTCCCATCAACGAGTGCAGCATCGTGCTCACATATGCCCCGACGTCCGCTCCCTCCGCACCTTCAGGAAGACCAAGAATCCTCAGGTTGTTCCTCCTTGCGTTGTTCTCCAGTGCCTCCAACCTTTCCACACATCGTTCCTGATGTGCCTCATGCATCTCCGTCTTCACCACCAGGCCCTGTATGTCGTCCTCATTCTCGGCTGCCTTTGCCTTCACGACCCGAAGCTCCCGCTCCTGGGTCTTTTGTTCCTCCTTTAGCCCTTCGATCGCCTGTAGTATCGGGGCCAACAGCTCTTTCTTCATTTCCTTTTTGAGCTCTTCCACACAGCATTTCAAAAACTCTTGTTGTTCAGGGCCCCATGTTAAACTGCCACCTTCCGACGCCATCTTGGTTTTTGCTTGCCTTCCTTGCCGCTGTTCTAAAGGATCCACTGCAATCCGGCCACTTTCTCCTCCTTTTTTCATCCGTATCCAGGGGGGATTCCCTTCTGGTTTACCGCACAGTGTTTTTAGCCGTCAAAATTGCCGTTGGGGCTCCTATCAAGAGCCCAAAAGTCCGTTTCACGGGGAGCTGCCGAAACGTGCGACTCAGCTGGTCATCGCCGCACCCGGAAGTCCAGCGATATAGTTTCAAGTCACTATGGTTGGTGGCCTCGAGGGGAATTTGCAGATGGAGAGGCTCCCATGCTGCCCTGCCCGACGAGGGGGTGGAGGTCGTGGGTCTGGAAGGTGCTGCCAGAGGAGCCTTGGTGAGTTGCTGCAGTGCATCTTGTAGCTGCTACACACTGCTGCTACTGTGCATCAGTGGTAGAGGGAATGAATGTTGAAGGCAGTGGATGGTGTTTCAATCAAGTTGGTTGCTTTGTCCTCGATGGTGTGGAGCTTTTTGAGTGTTGTTGGACCTGCACTCATCCAGGCAAGTGGACAGTATTCCATCATAACCCTGACATGTGCTTTTTCGATGGTGGACAGGATTTGGGAGTCAGGAGGTGAGTTACTCACTGCAGAATTCCCAGCCCCTTACCTGCTCTTGTAGCCACAGTATTTATATGGCTAGTCCATTCCAGTTTCTGGTTCAATGGCAACCCCCATGATGTTGCTCGTAAGTGATTCAGTGATAGTAATGGCTGTCATGGGGAGATTGTTCGATTCTCTCTTGTTGGAGATGGTCATTGCCTGGCAGTTGTGTAGCGCCAATGTTACTACTGAAGCATCTCCTTGCTAACCCTTGTCAGACTCAGTGTGGTATCAGAGTTGGAAGGCTCACAATTGACATAATCTTCTTAGTCCAGCAGCTGCAAGGGAAATGCAATGAACAAAGTAGACCACCAGCTCACCAAGGCATTTGGCCATGTGAGTAGGGGAGGTCCATTTAAACTGAAAAAGAAAATTGGCTGCCCAATGAAACTACACAATTTATATCTCTTCCTCCCATGTCAGCATGCTGCATGAAGTCAGCTATAATGGGAACAACATTGAAACCCTTTGGGATCCACAGTGGGATGAAACAGCATTGCATTTTAGTGTTGGCACTCCTGGGCATATTCTTCTCTTTGTTGTTGTCATGCGTCTTCACGTCATCTTGTAGACGGCGTTTATATGCATACCAGAACTGATGGAAAGCTGTTTGACCTTGCTTACCCGAGGCCCAATAGGAGATGCTGCTACACTTTAGGAATGCCAAGTCATTAGGCTGGATTCTTCTGCCCTGCCCACCGCAAGATCGCCACGGGCAGGACCCGGACCATGTAAAGGTCCATTGACCTCGGGCAGGAATTTCCAGTCGGCGGGCAGATGTGGCCGGAGAATCCCACCCACTGGAAGAGCAGGCCTCAAATTGTCAGCGCCAGTAAATTAATTTTGTGATATTTTCTTCCCCTCCACCTCTCCAAATTTATTCTTCATTCTTATTCTCCTCTTCCCTTAATGCCATGCATTATTTTCCAGTTAAGAAATCTGGCAATTAAGGTCTCTGCTAATAACATTTTATAACTGGTCAGTTCTTGGGCAGCACGGTAGCGCAGTGGTTAGCACTGCAGTCTCACGGTGCCGAGGTCCCAGGTTCGATCCCAGCTCTGGGTCACTGTCCATGTGGAGTTTGCACATTCTCCCTGTGTTTGCGTGGGTTTCGCCCCCACAACCCAAAGATGTGCATGGTAGGTGAATTGAACATGCTAAATTGCCCCTTAATTGGAAAAAATTAATTGGGTACTCTAAATTTAGAAGAAAAAATAAATAACTGGTCAGTTCGCAAATATGTCCCAGTTTTACTTCTATGGCTGCTTTTTATCTGGTTTTGGACCAGAACTTTTGAGTGGGGGATGTCTGGTAGATTGCTGAAATGGAAATGAGAAGTCTGATTAAACCTCTCTCTTTCTTTCATGCACGTCTATGCACCCTGATTTGGAGGTTTCCGAGGTGAATGTTAAGGTCTTCTCTTTCCTTTAGTTATGCAATCCTCTGGGAGTGCCAGAAAAGACAAGATAAAATCTATTGCTAATTTAGAAAACAAACTCAGGGAAATTCCTCTCTGACCTTTAACACGATCGGGCCTGCTTTCAGGATGCTGCAGTAACAGATATCGTTCATCATAGCTATTCCACCTGCCTTCTATACCTCAAGGCGTTGTATACTTGCAGAAACCTGCATTGCTTTCTTTGGCACATGTCTAGCAATCTATTCCAGACTGTAAGGGTCCCTCCTGTTTGTTTCCTGTTCATTCTCTTATTTCCCCTTCCTTTTACTTTGCTATCACAATTTTGATCCATGGATGATTAATGAACCTGTGCCTTTAATTCGAGCAGAAGCCTGTGCCGGCTTACACTGGAGATTGACCAATGACAGAGATGGGCTGTGACTCGGTTTGACTGACTTGACTGGAATTTGCCCAAAGAAGCTGTGCTCTGCCTGGTAACCGGCGGTGATTGGATCTGTTCACACTGACATGGTCCAGGGACCCAAGGAGGTTTCAGTTTCACTTTGGCAGCTGAGAGAGACACTCTCTCTTTTTCCCACTCTTTCTTCTTCCAGAAAGATTCTGTTTTCTGAACTGGCGGAAAGCTGGGGTGAATCTGTTGACAGAAGAAGCATTACAGGCTGTGCAGGCAGGGTTCAGAAGCCGATAATTCTCACCAGTAGTCTGTGGGGCTGAGTTCCTAGGAGGACAGAAGCCTGGGATCAAACCTTGAGCTGAAGGCCCAACTTGCTAAGAAATAAACTGTGTCTGGAAAGCTGGCGACCTGTACGTCCTACATTCTCTGACCTGTGGGGACCCCGAATGAATCATTCTGCAAGGAAGAGCATTGTACCTGTAAACCAGTGACTTTGATCAACCAGCTGGAATGAAGCAAAGGCTACTAAAAGATCCACCTCTGAAGTGAAGATTCTTCTCTTTTGACCTCAATTCCGCCCCCCCCCCTTCTGTGTTTGTCTGCCTTGTGCGTGTGGGTAGAGGGTGGGGCAGGTAGAGGGGATCAGGTATTAGCTTGACATTAAGCAGCTGTGTTTACTGTATATTTCATATTTGTTCTAGTTATAAATAAACAGTAATTGTGTTAAAACGTACAAACCTGATGACTGTAATTATTGGGTAGACAAGGGCCAAAGATTTCAGGAGTTTTTATAAGAACTATTGGTTAATTTACTTGTGTTGCAACTCTGTGGCACTTAGGGCTGGAATCAACTGCGTACTTGTCCAGGGTGACGTAACAAGACATTGATGACCCTCTCCAAAAAGAAGTACCTTGTGGGCATCTAAAGTATACATTTTTAACTCTTCCCCAACTCACAGAAATCAGACAGAGAGGGGGAAGAGTTAGAAAAAGTCCAGTGACTTACCAATGAAAGATCACTGCCTTCCTGCCAGATCCCAATGGTTTTGAGCAGGCGAACAGGAAGATAGCAGTTTTGCTTTCACACAAACACACATGCAAACAGGAGCAGGAGTAAGATAATGGCTGATCTGATTGTCGCCCTCAATTTCCCTTTCCTTCCTAACCCCTATACCGGTTGACTCCCTTGTCAAACAAAACTCTATCTAATTCAGCCTTAAAAATATTTTGTGATCCTGCCTCCACCCCTCTCAGGGGGAAGAGAGTTGCTCAGACTTGTGACCCACTAAGAGAAGACATTTCTCCTCATCTCCGTCTTAAATGGGAGAGTTTTTACACAATGTCCCCTAGTTCTAGTGTCTCGCACAGGGGAAACGTCCCCTCAGCATCCACCCTCTTCAATGCCCTCAGAATCTTGTACTTTTCAATAGGGTCACCTCTCATTCTTCTAAACTTCAATGGATACTGTCAGAATATGCACCAGTATATTATGGTGCAGACACACACATAAACACTGATGGACATGCAGTGGGACCAATCAGCATACACAACACCGCAGCCAATCACCAATGAGAGCACACGCACTATAAAGAAAGGGGACAGGAGAGTTCCCGCTCATTCTAGTAGCAGCAAGCTCGGAGCACAGAGCTCACAGCCTGCAACACAGACATTCACCATGTGCTGAGTGCATCACCTAGTTAGGACGAGGCAAGAGTCAACAGTTAAAGCTGGTATTGCATTTACCCACAGTTCAAGTATGTTAATATAGTTAACCTTATAATAAAATAGAGTTGCACCACTTCAAGTGTTTGTGACCTGTTTGTGATCCAGAACACCCAACACATCATGGTACCAGGAGTGAACTGGTTCAGTCCACATAGCCATACCTCAGCGTACAGTGACAACCAGCAACGATACCCAGGCAAGATGTTCAAGATCCGGGTTCTGCAGCAGCTCCAGTGCCACGGCGATCTCCGCAGAAACTGGCGGGCATCCCAGCAAAAGTTTGAAATCTTCCTGCTGGCAGCCGAACTAGAAGACCTGGCTGATCCTGAAAAAACAGAGCTTCTCCTCACCATCGCCGGTGCCAGAGCAGAAGAAATCTTTAAAAAATTCAAGTTCTCCAAGGGGCAAAACAGGAGCGACTTCCAGGCAGTCCTGGACAAATTCGGCAAATATTGTGAGGAAAACACACTCCAACCAGCAAGGAAAGGTAAGAGAAGCGCCAGTACTCACCTCGAGGCTGAAATCCCAGAGCAGAGAACGATTTTGGTCGGCGGCAATCTTTCTAAAGGGACTGCACTTGCGCGACGCCGCGCATGCGCAATCACGAAAACAGCCATCAGTAAAGGAACCGCGATCTGCGCATGTGCAAACGCTTCCTACATGCTACGTCACGCACGTCATGATGTCAGAGGCCCCGGACCACGCCCATTTAAAGGGGAAACGTCCAAAATCAAAGAAAAAATCTTTTAAAGCTGTAAAACAACCTTCCTTCATCTGGAATGACAGCACAATCCCTCAAATTGAACCAGGAAATGAAATAAACCTCCGAAGAACCCAGCAACAAGCAGTTACCTACGCCCAAACCGAATCCGATTCCGACTTCCCACAAACCAGTGACACCGAGGACCCGAGGGAGCCTTTTCGAGTCACTGTTATAACAAAGAATAGGCTGTTCCCGAATCAAAACCACCAGCCGCTGTTGGTGCACAGCATTGATCCAGACGACGAGTGGTGTGTCACCCTGACGGTCAACCGATCCCAGATACGATTCCGCCTGGACACTGGTGCTTCCGCTAATCTAGCGTGGTCAGCCTTTCAAACCCTTGGGGTTAAACCAATAATTCTTCCGTCGACCTGCCAACTAGTGGACTACAATGGCAACGTCATTCCTGCTACCGGTTCATGCCAACTCGAAGTGACGCACAACTCGCGAAAAGCCATCCTTCCCTTTGAGATCGTGGGTTCCTCGAAGGACTCTCTGCTAGGCGCACAGGCGTGCAAACTACTAAACCTCGTTCAACGAGTACACTCTTTCTCTCCAGAGGACACGTCTGCCTTCCAGCATGCGGACTTCAGGGTGCAACTCAATGTCATCATCGACCAGCACCGCAACGTTTTCAAAGGCATGGGCACGCTTCCATACACTTACAAAATCCTGCTCAAACAAGATGCCACGCCTGTGGTTCATGCACCTCGCAGAGTCCCAGCACCCCTCAAGGGCCGCCTCAAGCAGCAGCTGCAGGACCTCCAGGACCAAGGAGTGCTCTCCAGAGTGACGGAACCAACCGACTGGGTCAGTTCCATGATGTGCGTAAAGAAGCCTTCCGGCGAGCTCCGGATCTGCATTGACCCAAAGGATCTGAATCGGAACATAATGAGGGAGCATTACCCTATCCCCAAGTACGAGGAGATCACGTGCGAGATGGCTCGGGCCAACATCTTCACCAAACTTGACCCTCGAAAGGATTCTGGCAAATTCAACTAGACAGGTCCAGCAGAAAGCTGTGTACCTTTAATACACCGTTTGGCAGATACTGCTACAACAGGATGCCGTTTGGCATTATATCGGCATCAGAAGTATTCCACCGGATCATGGAGCAAATGATGGAGGGCGTTGAGGGTGTGCGCATCTATGTTGACGACATCATCATTTGGTCCACCACCCCACAGGAGCATATCAGTCGCCTCCAGCGCGTTTTTAAACGAATACGGGACCAAGGCCTTCGCCTCAACAGAGCCAAATGTTCCTTCGGCCAGATGGAACTCAAGTTCCTAGGGGACCACATCTCCCGGTTGGGTGTGCGGCCGGATGCGGACAAGGTGGCAGTCATCACGTCCATGCAGAAGCCAGCGGGTAAGAAGGCGGTCCTCCAATTTTTGGGCATGGTCAACTTCCCGGGGAAGTTCATCCCCAACCTCGCCTCCCATACCATAGCTCTCCGGAACCTGGTCAGGAAGACGACAGACTTCCAATGGCTTCCCGCCCACGAGCGCGAATGGGAGGAGCTTAACACCAAGCTGACCATGGCCCCGGTATTGGCATTTTTTGATCCCATGAAGGAAACAAATATTTCAACGGATGCCAGCCAATCCGGCATTGGGGCGGTGCTCCTGCAATGCGATGAGGCCTCATCATGGGCCCCCGTTGCATATGCGTCACGTGCCATGACCCCCACGGAACAGCACTACAAGCAGATCGAAAAGGAGTGCCTGGGTCTGTTGACTGGGGTCGACAAATTTCATGATTACGTGTACGGCCTCCCCCAATTCACTGTCGAGACCGACCATCGCCCGCTGGTCAACATTATACAAAAAGACCTGAATGATATGACCCCTCGCCTCCAGCGCATTCTGCTTAAACACCGGCGGTACGATTTCCAGCTCCTATACACCCCGGGCAAGGGCCTGATCATAGCCGACACTCTGTCCAGGGCAGCCAACACCCCGTGTGACCCAGAGGGGTTCGTCTGCCAGGTGGACGCCCATGTGGCCTTCACAGCCTCCAATCTGCCGGCCACGGATGAATGCCTTATCCACATTCGCCGTGAGACTGCGGCTGACCCTCTACTCCAGCGTGTCATGCGCCACATGATGGATGGGTGGCTCAAGGGCCAATGCCCGCATTTCTACAATATCAGAGACCATCTGGCAGTAGTCGATGGTGTCCTCCTGAAGCTGGACCGCACAGCATGCGCCAGCTCGTTTTGGAATAGCTACACGAGGGCCACCTGGGTGTGGAGAAGTGCCGACAGAGGGCCCGAGAGGCTGTGTACTGGCCCGGCATCAGTGAGGACATCGCCAACACAGTGCTCAACTGCCCCACCTGTCAGCGGTTCCAGCTGGCCCAACCACTTGAGACCCTACAGCCCCATGAGTTGGTCACGTCCCCTTGGTCCAAGGTAGGCGTTGACCTGTTCCATGCGCTCGGCAAGGACTATGTTCTGATTGTAGACTATTTTTCGAACTACCCAGAGGTCGTATGCCTGCATGACATCACATCATCGGCGGTCATCTGTGCATGCAAGGAGACCTTTGCTCGTCACGGCATCCCACTCACTGTGATGTCGGACAATGGCCCCTGCTTCGCGAGCCAGGAATGGTCCAACTTTGCCAGCAGGTACAACTTTGTGCATGTGACATCCAGTCCCCTGCACCCCCAATCCAATGGCAAAGCGGAAAAGGGCGTCCACATCGTCAAACGGCTCCTCTGCAAGGCTGCCAATGCAGGATCCGACTTCTACCTCGCCTTGCTGGCCTATCGTTCGGCCCCATTCTCCACGGGCCTGTCACCAGCCCAGCTGCTCATGGGTCGCACCCTCAGGACCACGGTGCCGTCCATTCACGTCCCAGACCTCGACAATGTTCCGGTCCTTCAGCGGATGCAACAGACTTGTGCACAACACAAGGCGGCGCATGACACTCGGGCGACTGAAATTCCTGCTCTGGCGCCGGATGACAACATCCGCATCCATCTTCCGGAGGGTGGCTGGTCTGCAACTGCTGTGGCTCTCCGCTCGTTCCTGGTTCATCTGCCAGATGGTTCCATTCGCCGCTGCAATCGGCGTGCCCTTCGTCTCGTTCCACACTCGCTACGTGATCCTCCACCGGTGCCGCGCCCTCCTGTTGTCCCCAACCTGGACTCTGTGGGGATTCCGAATACTCTGCATCCTCCTCACTCTGCCGTGGCCCAGCCCGTTCCTCAGCCGGTGGCCCCTGACCCACCCTTGAGGTGGCCAACCAGAATTCGTCGCCCACCTCAGAGACTTGACTTATGAGTTTTCCAATGTTGGACTCTTTGATCTGTTCTGTTATCCTGTTTAATCGTTCCAGTAATTTGTATATAATGTTCATTTTGTTATTGGTGTGACACCCTATTTCTCTGCACCAGGCACCTTCCCGAGTAAATAGATTTGCCTCATGTACATAGTCATGTAAAGAACACGCACACACATAGGTACATTCACTACACAATATTTATTGTCACGCAGGCACATGTTCTTTATATAAAAGGGGGGATGTCATAATATACACCAGTATATTATGGTGCAGACACACACACACACTGATGGTCATTCAGTGGGGCCAATCAGCATACACAACACCGCAGCCAATCACCAGTGAGAGCACACGCACTATAAAGAAAGGGGACAGGAGAGTTCCCGCTCATTTCTAGTAGCAGCCAGCTCGGAGCACAGAGCTCACAGCCTGCAACACAGACATTCACCATGTGCTGAGTGCATCACCTGGTTAGGACTAGGCAAGGGTCAACAGTTAAAGCTGGTATTGCATTTACCCACAGTTCAAGTATGTTAACATAGTTAACCTTATAATAAAATAGAGTTGCACCACTTCAAGTGTTGGTGACCTGTTTGTGATCCAGAACACCCAACACATCAGATACATGTGCAACCTTTCCTCATACGTAAATCCCTCATTCCAGCAATCAGTCGAGTGAACATTCTCTGATCTGCTTCAATTGCAATTATGTTCTTTCCTATATGCAGTTGGGCCTGATTCCTCGTCTTATGCCTGAGCCAGGGAATACTGAGAGCCTCCCTGTAAGGACTTTCCAGGATCAGGATCGAAGGCCATAAGTCATAGGCAGGTGTTCTAAGTACATTGTTTTAGGCTGCCTGGTGGGCCAGGATAAGTAGAAGTGCTGTACCGACCCTTCAAAGAAACCTTTGCCCTTCCTTCAACCAATCACAGCCTCTCTCAAGTCCCTGCCGCCGATCAGCGGCCTCCCACCCACTGTAGCCTGCTCCCCTACTGCGAATACGGCCAACCCATCACTCCCATCCCTTCTCCAATCTGCAGATTGTCTACCTCCCAATTACCAAGGACTGTTCCTTCAAGTATGTTGAAACAACACAATCCATTTGACAAATCACCATTGGCAACAAAACAAACAGCTACCACAACATCTAACCTTTGTGCAGGATGTATGGATCTGGAATGCGCTGCCAGAAAGGGTGGTAGAAGCAAATTCAATAGTCGCTTTATAATGGAAATTGGATGAATACCTGAAGAAGGAAATTTTGCAGGGAAATAGGAACAAATGTGGGAAATGGGATTATTTTTAAAATGTTTAGAGTACCCAATTCTTTTCTTCCAATTAAGGGCCAATTTACCAAGGCCAATTGACCTACCCTGCACATCTTTGGGTTGTGGGGGTGGGACCCACGCATACACGGGGAGAATGTGCAAACTCCACATGGACAGTGACCCGGGGCCAGGATCGAACCCGGGTCCTTGGCGCCGTGAGGCAGCAGTGCTAACCACTGCACCACTGTGCCACCTGAAATGGGAATAATTGAATAGATCTTTGAAAGTGGCTTGGGTCAACTGGCCTACTTCTGTGTTGTATGATTCTATCATTCAATGATTGGGCCCAGTTGCTGGAGTCTTTCACACTGAATGTGAAGGTCCAGCAGATTAAGATGTTTAATTGTGTCACAAAGTCAATTTGCATGAAGCAGCACTACACAGTCAATCAGGGTCAGTCCCATTACACTAAAAATTAAGTATTGCTGAAGAGCAAAGTATTGCTGAAGCTTTTTACCTCGCACTCAACAGGACAAGATTGCCAAATTTCAAACGATCACAACAAGTTATACCACAGGAGAAAAAGCTGCTGATTGGTTTACAAGTCTACTCTGATTAGCTGAGGCACTGCTGTGGCAAAAGCAATGTGGAACAAAAAGTTCCCCAAGCCCTTGGGTAATTCCAAAAAGGCACAAGGCTTGGACATATTCTTTTTATTTGCAAAGAAAGGGTCTCTGGAAGTGACAAACATTCATACACAGCCACGTTACGAGCTCAACTGATTGTTCAATTTGGAATCACATCTAACAGCGGGCATTTTGTTTTGGGTTTTGCAAGCACAGGCTTGGTGAGTATGGTCTGTACTCTGCACATTACAAACAACCAAAGGAACATGCTGTTTGAAAATAAATACTTGCATTGGAAGCAGTATCAGCGAAGGTTCACTGGATTGGTCACTGGAATGAAGTTTGTCCTATGATTGGGAGGATGAGTCTATATTTCCATTGGGTTGATATAATTTCTGGAGTTTGGAAGAACGAGAGGCGATCTCATTGAAACATTCAAATTTATGAAGGGGTTTAACAGGGTAGATTCTAAGACATTGCACACGATCCAATGGCCACGCTGGGTCTGGAAAACAGCTCGCCGCAGTGCAGTGTGGCCGCTCCCGAGATCTACCTGGCTCGCAACACCTTGGGAGATCAAGCACGATCTCGCGAGAAGTTGCGATGTGAACCCCACCCATTCTGGGTGGGATCACTTTTTAGTAAATCTGCATATTAGAGTGCAACAGCTCGTCTCACTTTAATGTGCAGATTCCCGAGTTACCTGAGGCATGGGATCAAATTCCCTTCACCTCGGAGACCTCGGGCGAGCGCCGTTCAGTACTGATCTCCACAAACAGGGACCAGATGGAACGGCACTCGTGGGAGTCTCCCAGGGGATTGGAGGCCCCCAGGTGCATGATCTTTGTATAGGTTGGCACCCTGACACTACTGGTGCCACCTGGGATTTTTTGTGCAGGTACGATCAGGCCGGGTATGCCCTCCACAAGTGTTGTGGGGTCCAGAGAGGTGCCGGGGACCAGTCCATAGTGTGTTGGGGCTTGGGAAGGTGTCGGGGGTCGCGTTGGGGGCCTTGGAGATCGGGCCACCATTGATAAATGGCGTCCCAATCTCTCACTATACTTAGGAGTTCTGGCAATCGGGCAAATCACTCCCGTTATTTCCCATTGCTGGGCATTCCAGAACAAAGAGGCAAAGGTTCAGGATAAGGGGCCAATTATTTAGGACTATGATGAGGAGAAGTTTCTTCATTCTAGGGTTTGTGAATCTTTGGAATTCTCTACCCCAGAAGGCTGTGGATATTCCATCATTCCATATTTTTAAGGCTGAGAAAGACAGATCTTTGGCCTCTCAGGGAATCAAGGGATATGGGGAGAAGGTAGGAAAGTAGAGTTGAAGCTGTGACCATCTGAATTGGATCAGGCTTGATGGGCCGTATGCTCTTATCCTGCTGTTATTGCTTATGTTCTTAGCTGAAGTTGCGTTGTGAATGGGAGACGTTCACCAGGTATAAAGTGGATAGCCATTTGTTGTACAGCCGATGACCTCTGGTTTGAAAGATCGCTGGAACAGCAGACTGGTGCAGAATGTACGCACCAGGACTGCTGCCAGGGTAGTGGGCATTCTCCAGGCTGAGTGACTGGGAGTCTTTGTGGTTTTGGTACATCTTATCATGGCGATGTTGTGCCCTAACGTGTATATAACTGGTGGCACCTTACACCATGGAGGGGTCCATTATGCTGACACACTTTGTGCACACCTCTCGTACTACTCTCTATTCAGAGGGAAGATAGTGAATTCCCTTCCCCTGGCAAAAACACCCTCTATCGCCTCCCAGGTGCAACAATGGGTGGCAAAATGAGAGATGTTGGCCACGTTGATCTTGGAAGGATATTATGGAAGACATTGATGGCCACGGCCATCTTCATAGTCACTGGCAGCAACATCCTTACCCTGTTCCTAGGCTGCAGCCCTGATTCCAAGAAGCAGCAGAATTCTGTGACCATCTCCTTGCTGAAACGCAGATGCTGAATGTGCTGCTCCTGGATTAGGCGGAGGTAGGAGAAGTGCTACTGGAAGAGGATATATAGATAAGGCCTCCTGCTTAGAACCCTTCACCAGTCCTGCTATCCCCCCACTCCCTCCACCTCTTCTCCATCCTCCCTCTGTGAGGAGTTTGTCTTCTGTGCCGCGTCTGCTCCATCTCCTTCTCGTTCTACAGCCCAAGGCTACTTTATCTCCCATGAGTGCATTATGCGCTCAAAGCCCTTGCAATCACAAGCAACACCTCCCCCATACGCATCACCGCTCCCTGCAGACATTACCAACTGTTAATCAAATTCTCCAAACATCCAGCACTTCCACAAACTCAAACAGAGCCAAAAGAAAGTAAGCAGCACCCAACCTCGTTATTTATGATTTCTTCATTAAGTAGCGCTGGAGGGGGTGTCCTTCCTGCTGAATACATATTCAGCTGTGCAAGTTTATGAGAGGGTTTATGAGGTATGTTCCAAATTTGGAGGACTGGCATCAAATCAGCATTAGACATAGACTGACATCATAATCTGCCAACTCTGCAGACCTCTGGTGGAGACACTTAATGCTTGTACTAACGTCCTCACCAAGATGGCGTCCGGCATGGGCCACGCTGCAAGTGTGCACTAACACTACCAACGGTGTGGAGTCGAATTTTGCAGCTGGAACCATCTAACTTGGACACGAGTGTTGACAAATGATCTTATCTCACATGCTTTTTCTTCACATCAATCAGTTGCAAAAATAAATCATGGATTTTATAAAGAATACAAAAGTTGTTCAGCAAACAGAAGATGAAATGGCTGCGGATGTGAGTGATTTGGATGTGCAATGATATCAGACAAGCTATCACGAATTGCAGGTGCATTGAAAATACTTTTTTTATTTGCATGTTCATTGGTTACAATGTGGCTGCTGAGGGGCCACTTTTTCTTTAAGTTCATTCTGAGGTGCCTGTGTACAAGTGAAGAAAATAGTCCAGTTAAAATAATGCACAACAAGTAATAATTGAACTGTGCCAGTGATAGTATAAAGGTTACGTTCTTTGTATCAGTGAAGTCTGTCTGAGCCCAGGGATTTGTGAAGGGAGCTAACGAACTGACTCAGAACTGTCAGGCTATAACATGTACGATTCCATTAAAATTATATCTGATTCACAGGGTGAGGAATTCATCCACATAGCTTCCAGTGGTGCTCGGGGAGGCCTAGCCACTTCCCTGGGAGCAGGGAGTGTCGTGGGCCATCACCGGTATGATCCGCAAGACTTTCTCCCAGAATGCTCCCCTGAGGTTGACCAAACACACTGGGCTGCGCGCTATCCAGATATTACATACCTGATGCACGATCAATGACCACTAAAGCGAGGTTGTAGTCCAACTGAAGGCTTTAATAAGCTAGATGTTTCCCCCAGCAGCTCAGGTACAGAATGAGGGCTGCTGGGGCGGCACGGGTTCTTATACCCCGCCTATCAGGGTGGAGCTATCATACACTCTAACCAATAGCAAGCATACAGTTTCCACCAATGGTGCTTTAGCCTATCAGGTACCTTAATACCTATAATACCACAATACCCTAACAAGCTGGTGAGAGTCCAGACTTCCAAGTTTGAACAATGCAGCTCCTGGCACACCTGCATTGACCACTCTTGAAAAAAAGAAGCATGAGTCAGCAGGATGGGTGTTGCGGTAATGCTATTTAAAAGGGCCAGGCACTCTGACTGCAAGTGAAGTAGAAATTGTAGACATTTTTATACAGGAATGAAAGCACTTTGAAATGTTTTCAGGGAGTGGTTTAGTCCAATTTCCAAAATATTGCTGCACTGTCATAGGGATGGGAGGGGAGCGAGTGCCCTGACCACACAAAGGCTGCAACAGGATTGGCGGGGGGGGGGGGTGGGGGACGGGAGGGGGTGCGGTAGCAGTTGGAAGTATGTCTGGGTCTATAACGCAACATGGAAATGGAGTAGGGGATGCAGAGAGGACAAGTTCTGAGACATCCCCACCGCAAAGTTAGAGCTAGACCTCATGCTCTTTAACATTGATTGGATGCTTCCTGCCATGCCAGTCAGTGGGCCCGGTGATTCGGTGTGCATGTTACACATTACTCTTCCGCACAGCATCCTATCAAAGCCCTTATCTATGCCCTTTTGCCCTATGCTGCTCTTGCTCATGAATTTGCTTTGTTTGGCCCCTTGTTCCGCACTGTAACCAATCACTGTTTGTCGATGTACCATTTGTCAATGTTCTCTGTTGATCATTCTTTTTCTCTACTATGTACGTACTGTGTACGTTCCCTCGGCCCCCGAAAAATACTTTTCACTGTACTTCGGTACATGTGACAATAAATCAAATCAAACCAATCTGCCACTTCCTCCCCTGGTGGACAGGCGAATGCACCATCTTCACCACCTGGCCTGGTTACTCATTAGAACATAATAAATAGGAGTGGGCCATTCTGCCCCTCGAGCCCGTTTTAATCATGTGACCTCAACTCCATTTTCATGCCTGCCCCCAATAACCCTTGACTCACGTGTAGATCATAAATCTGTCGAACTGACTTGAATATATTCATTGATCAAACCTGCACTGCTCTCTGGGAGGAGAGCAGGTGAGGAGGGGCTCAGGCTTTGCTGTGATGTATCTCAGGGTCGAAAAGGCTGCCATAAAAACTCACTAAAAGAATGGCAATGTGGTGAATGTATAATTACTGATAATTCACCAGTGCACTGTATTATGTTATGTTATGTTATTAACCCTGTGGACTCCAGCTATGGGCCATTGTGTGGCTTCACCCACAGGGGGATATGTTGGGGCATGCATGGGCTCCACCCATGGCTCCACCCCTTTAGAGGAAGTGTAAGAGCAGCTGACCTGCGGTGCCGCCTTCAGTCTTGTACCAGTCACAGACAGGCACAGTTCTAAGCTGATTAAAACCACATTTTACTTCTCCGCGTGTCTTCGAGTGAATTGATGGTCGCATCAGGCATCTTAGGTGAACTGTCAAAAGGCTGTCAGCGGAATCATGAGCGACAAGATTTAGGGGGGAGAGAGGAAACATTAACTCTGTTTCTCTCTCCACTAGACCTGCTGCGTATATCCAGCATTTTCTTTTTTTATTTCAGGTTTCCAGCATCTGCTGTATTTTGCCTTTAGTTGAGACTGCAGTGATGTTGCACGGGTAAGCCAAGACTTATTTATTACTATACAGCTTACAAAGTTACAAGACATTGCAAATGGAAAATCACCGATACAACCTTTGGCACTGACCTGAAGGACGCCCATACACTACGGCTCAATGTTTCCTTATGGTGTGCCTCTGAATGGGTTCCGTTGGCCACCCCCTCATGGTTTGATCCCTTAAATCAAGAACATCAGATCTGGAGAAGCTGGGATGGAGAGCTAGTCAATGTTCTTCATTGGACCGTAGCTAATGTACATTTTTGGGGGTGAACCAGGTGAGAAGGGGATTTGTATATGTGGAACCGTGACATTGGTTTGCAACAGGTTTCCCTGGGAAGCAATGGAAGTTGAGAGCGCAAAGTCAGAGGAGCAGGGTGAAGAATCAGGAGCTTTTTGGGCACAGAAACACAGGAGTGGTGCCAGGTCCCAGGAAGTAACAGGCAAGAGATGACAGGGGTGGAGTTAAGAATTGGCATTTCTGTGGAGAACTGGCCTGGAAATTTAAGCCTCACAATGCCTGAAAATAGAAAAGTTTGAAGCGTGCAGGCAGTAGAACTGTTAGTTGAGGAACAAACGGCCGGGAGGAAAAACTGGCGACGGGACCCAGGGGGGCTTGCAATACAGGTGATGGGAATGTTTCAACTGCAGCCTTCTGCCACAGTGGGCCAGAGTTTATGGACAGCAGCAACATTCACACGGTAGTGCTAGTAACAATGAGTGCCACATCACACCAACGCTCCTGCACTTCTACTCCACAAGGTCTTTCCAGTAACCCTGCCAAAACTTCCCAACAGAGCCGTCGTGAAGTTCAATGTTACATTAAGGGTGTCACAGATGCCGTATTCACATGGAAATGCATTAGGACTGGCATACAGTAACAGGAGAGGGAGAACAACCTTTGAAATAAGGGTGACTGACAAAAAATAGAGCTTGGTATTGAATCAATTAGTTCTTTCAAGTAATTATAAAAGCAAATTAAAATACTTTTTTTTCACAGGTTAAGTCAATACAACCTGCAGCTATTTCTTGATTGATCATCAGGCAGTTTCTGTGAGGAAGATAACAAACCAGTCG
The DNA here is from genome assembly GCF_047496885.1 of Scyliorhinus torazame. Lineage (NCBI taxonomy): Eukaryota > Metazoa > Chordata > Chondrichthyes > Carcharhiniformes > Scyliorhinidae > Scyliorhinus > Scyliorhinus torazame. Next base: position 33,982,444 of record NC_092709.1, read on the forward strand.
ATTCAAATGCTGGGCGCATTACAGGTTAGTAGATTTGATCACGTTAACGTTCAAATGCGGCTTTGCCCGAATTACAGTTTTGGAAGGATATGGCTGCCTGTATTATTCAAATCACTGAATTAGATCTTGAACTTTTGAAGAGAAGTTGTTTGACTGGAATCTATGAAGAGAACAAGATAAACCAAATAGCTAGTGAGAAAAGCTTAAAAATCAGCAACATAAAAATAAATATACTGATGGTTTTAACTTATTATTTTCGACCATACAAAAAGCTGGGATTGTGTAGCATCTACTGTAATGTCGCTGCTATTGTTTTCTAGGTTTATTACTGTTTTTGAAAATGAAGAAGATCCCTATGCCAAAGGATAGAGTCAGTAGCTGAAGTAATTTTTAAAGAGCCGTCTTTGTTCATTCAGCAACTCACTTAGCATCCTGTGACAGCACCTACCAAACCTGCGACCTCCACCACCAAGTGCAGTAGACGCATGGGAACACAACCACCTGCAGGCACACCATCCTGACTTAGAATGATCACGTTCCTCTGGTATCGCTGGGTTAAATCCTGGAATTCCTTTCCGAACAGTACTACCGATGCACCTACACCAGATTGGCTGCAGTGACTCAAGAAGATGGGTCGCTACCAGCATCTCAAGAGGGATGGGCAATGAATGATGGTCTTACAACATAGACACAGAAAGAAGTCTTACAACACCAGGTTAAAGTCCAACAGGTTTGTTTTGATGTCACGAGCTTTCGGAGCGCTGCTCCTTCCTCAGGTGAATGAAGAGGTATGTTCCAGAAACATATATATAGACAGATTCAAAGATGCCAGACAATGCTTGGAATACAAGCATTAGCAGGTGATTAAATCTTTACAGATCCAGAGATGGGGTAACCCCAGGTTAAAGAGGTGTGAATTGTGTCAAGCCAGGACAGTTGGTAGGATTTCGCAGGCCAGATGGTGGGGGATGAATGTAATGCGACATGAATCCCAGGTCCCGGTTGAGGCCGCACTCATGTGTGCAGAACTTGGCTATAAGTTTCTGCTCGGCGATTCTGCGTTGTCACGCGTCCTGAAGGTCGCCTTGGAGAACGGAGGCTGAATGCCCTTGACTGCTCAAGTGTTCCCCAACTGAAAGGGAACATTCCTGCCTGGTGATTGTCGCGCGATGTCCGTTCATTCGTTGTCGCAGCGTCTGCATGGTCTCGCCAATGTACCACGCTTCGGGACATCCTCTCCTGCAGCGTATGAGGTAGACAACGTTGGCCGAGTCGCACGAGTATGTACCGCGTACGTGGTGGGTGGTGTTCTCACATGTAATGGTGGTATCCATGTCGATGATCTGGCACGTCTTGCAGAGATTGCCATGGCAGGGTTGTGTGGTGTCGTGGTCGCTGTTCTGAAGGCTGGGTAGTTTGCTGCAAACAATGGTTTGTTTGAGGTTGCACGGTTGTTTGAAGGCAAGTAGTGGGGGTGTGGGGAAGCTGGAGAAGTGGAGCATCGTGTGGTTATCCGTGGGTTTGTGGTAAAGCGAAGTGCTGAGGTGGTTGAGTACCGCAAACCCACGGATAACCTCACGATGCTCCACTTCTCCAGCTTCCACCCTAAACACATTAAAGAAGCCATCCCCTATGGACAAGCTCTCCGTATACACAGGATCTGCTCAGATGAGGAGGAGCGTAACAGACATCTACAAACGTTGAAAGATGCCCTTGTACGAACGGGATATGGCACTCGACTCATCGATCGACAGTTCCAACACGCCACAGCAAAAAACCGCACCGACCTCCTCAGAAGATAAACATGGGACACAACCTACAGAATACCCTTTGTCGTCCAGTACTTCCCCGGAGCGGAGAAACTACGTCATCTTCTTCACAGCCTTCAACACGTCATTGATGACGATGAACATCTTGCCAAGGTCATCCCCACATTGGCGAGACCATGCAGACACTGCGACAACGAATGAACGGACATCGCGCGACAATCACCAGGCAGGAATGTTCCCTTCCAGTCGGGGAACACTTCAGCAGTCAAGGGCATTCAGCCTCTGATCTCCGGGTAAGCGTTCTCCAAGGCGGCCTTCAGGACCCGCGACAACGCAGAATCGCCGAGCAGAAACTTATAGCCAAGTTCCGCACACATGAGTGCGGCTTCAACCGGGACCTGGGATTCATGTCGCATTACATTCATCCCCCACCATCTGGCCTGCGAAATCCTCCCAACTGTCCTGGCTTGACACAATTCACACCTCTTTAACCTGGAGTTACCCCATCTCTGGATCTGTAAAGATTTAATCACCTGCTAATGCTCGTATTCCAAGCATTGTCTGGCATCTTTGAATCTGTCTATATATATATGTTTCTGGAACCTACCTCTTCATTCACCTGAGGAAGGAGCAGCGTTCCGAAAGCTCATGACATCGAAACAAACCTGTTGGACTTTAACCTGGTGTTGTAAGACTTCTTACTGTACTCACCCCAGTCCAGCGCCGGCATTTCCACAACATAGACATAGAACATACAGTGCAGAAGGAGGCCATTCGGCACATCGATTCTGCACTTAAGCCCTCATTTTCACCCTATCCCTGTAACCCAATAACCCCGCCTAACCCTTTTTGGTCACTAAGGGCAATTTATCATGGCCAATCCATCTAACCTGCACGTCTTTGGACTGTGGGAGGAAACCGGAGCACCCGGAGGAAACCCACGCAGACACGGGGAGAACGTGCAGACTCCGCACAGACAGTGACCCAGCGGGGAATTGAACCTGGGACCCTGGTGTGTGAAGCCACAGTGCTATCCACTTGTGCTCCGTGCTGGTCTTATTAGCGATTCTCATATCTCATGATCCCAAAAATAAAACTGATTCCATTAAGCCCTACCAAGATATCTTCTTGATGGATGGAATTAGGAATTACCCACGGGAATAATCTAACATGGTAGCCTTCCCAAGTTATAGGGTGCGATTTAACCACCGCGTTGTGCCCAGCACACTGGGTAAATAGGAAAGGCCGAATCGAGATTTGCGCTGAGCGCGAACCAGTTTGCAATTCACCCGGCCTGTTCCCGATGGTGAGTTACAGATCTCGTCCAAATATGGCGAGCTTATCATTGCGGTAGTCACCACTGTTGTATTATATTGTATATTGATGCACGATCAATTGCACAAAGACTAAAGTTAGGTACAACTGTGGCTTTATTACAGTCAGATGCATGGCTTCCTGCTGCAGCTGGCGAAATGGCAGGGCACTGGAGGTCATGCATATTTATACAGTTCTCCGTGGGCGGAGCTACCGGCGAACCTGTAGTGCAGGTCCTACCTTACATCTCCTATTACAGTGGTTCACCCCCTGTTAAAAATGAGTCCGGCGGGTGTGACGTGAAACTATATACAATTAGTGCAATTATGTACAGTGGTAGGGAAAGAAAAGTCCATGTTGACGGTCCGGAGTCCGTCAAAGGTTCAGCCGGTTCGGTGCTTTGATGCTTCGTTGGGAGCGGCGTAACGGTGGCGGCGAAGTCGGTGCTGGAGGTGGCACCGATGGCGGTGGTGGCGGTGCTGATGCTGGCCAGTCATCGGGGAACTCCGGGAGCGTGCAGAAGTCCTCTTCGTCCTCTTGCGCGGAAAAGGGGAGGGGGGGGTGTGGTCTGGTGGGGTCAATATTGGCAGCGCAGTGGGAGCTGTGGGGGGGGCGCATTGGTGGGGGGGGGGGGGGGGTAGGGGTGGAACCTGACGGTGCCAGGTCCCTGAGTGAGACCATATCTTGGCGGTCGTCAGGGAACTCAACGTAGGCATATTGAGGGTTGGCGTGGAGCAGGTGAACCCTGTCCACCAAGGGGTCTGCCTTGTGGAGTCGGACGTGCCTACGGAGAAGGACCGGTCCTGGAGCAGCGAGCCAAGTCGGGAGCGACACCCCGGATGTGGACTTCCTGGGGAAGGTAAAAACACGTTCGTGGGGTGTGTTATTAGTGGCGGTGCACAATAGTGGCCGGATGGAGTGCAGAGCCTCAGGGAGGACCCCTTGCCAGCGAGAGGCTGGGAGGTTCCTGGAACGTAGGGCCAGCTGGACGGCCCTCCAAACCGTCCCATTCTCCTGTTCTACTTGCCCGTTTCCCCGGGGATTGTAGCTGGTCGTCCTGCTGGAGGCTATATCCCTGCTGAGCAGGAACTGACGCAGCTCATCGCTCATGAATGAGGATCCCCTGTCACTGTGGATGTAGGTGGGGAAACCGAACAGAGCGAAGATGGTGCTGAGGGCCTTGATGACGGTGGCAGACGTCATATCGGGGCATGGGATGGCGAAGGGGAATCTGGAGTACTCATTGACCACACTGAGAATGTACGTGTTACGGTCGGTGGAGGGGAGGGGCCCTTTGAAATCCACGCTGAGGTGTTCAAAGGGGTGGCAAGCCTTCGCCAGGCACGCACGGTCCGGCCGGTAGAAATGCGACTTGCACTCCGCACAGACCTGGCAGTCCCTGGTGACTGTCCTTACTTCCTCGACGGAGTAGGGCAGATTGCGAGCTTTGACCAGATGGTTCAATCGAGTGACCCCCAGGTGACAAAGGCTGTCGTGTAGGGCCTGGAGTTGGTCCACTTGTGCGCTGGCACATGTACCTCGGGAGGAAGGTAAAAACACGTTCGTGGGGTGTGTTATTAGTGGCGGTGCACAATAGTGACCGGATGGAGTGCAGAGCCTCAGGGAGGACCTCTTGCCAGCGAGAGGCTGGGAGGTTCCTGGAACGTAGGGCCAGCTGGACGGCCCTCCGAACCGTCCCATTCTCCCGTTCTACTTGCCCGTTTCCCCGGGGATTGTAGCTGGTCGTCCTGCTGGAGGCTATATCCCTGCTGAGCAGGAACTGACGCAGCTCATCGCTCATGAATGAGGATCCCCTGTCACTGTGGATGTAGGTGGGGAAACCGAACAGAGCGAAGATGGTGCTGAGGGCCTTGATGACGGTGGCAGACGTCATATCGGGGCATGGGATGGCGAAGGGGAATCTGGAGTACTCATCGACCACACTTTGAATGTACGTGTTACGGTCGGTGGAGGGGAGGGGCCCTTTGAAATCCATGCTGAGGTGTTCAAAGGGGTGGCAAGCCTTCGCCAGGCACGCACGGTCCGGCCGGTAGAAGTGCGACTTGCACTCCGCACAGACCTGGCAGTCCCTGGTGACTGTCCTTACTTCCTCGACGGAGTAGGGCAGATTGCGAGCTTTGACCAGATGGTTCAATCGAGTGACCCCTGGGTGACAAAGGCTGTCGTGTAGGGCCTGGAGTTGGTCCACTTGTGCGCTGGCACATGTACATCGGGAGAGGGCATCTGGGGGCTCGTTGAGTTTACGGCGATACAAGGTCTCGTAATTATAGGTGGAGAGCTCGATTCTCCACCGCAGGATTTTATCATTTTTGATCTTGCCCTGCTATGTGTTATTGAACATGAAGGCTACTGACCGTTGGTCAGTGAGGAGAGTGAATCTCTTACTGGCCAGGTAATGCCTCCAATGCCGCACTGCTTCAACGATAGCTTGGGCCTCCTTTTCGACAGATGAGTGTCGAATTTCCGAGGCATGAAGGGTGCGGGAAAAGAATGCCACGGGTCTGCCTGCCTGGTTTAGAGTGGTGGAAAGGGCGACGTCTGAAGCGTCGCTTTCTACTTGGAAAGGCAGTGACTCGTGCACTGCGCGCATCCCGGCCTTGGCGATGTCTGCTCTGATGTGGGCGAAAGCATGTTGTGCCTCGGCCGCAAGGGGGAATTGGGTGGACTGAATGAGTGGGTGGGCCTTGTCCGCATAGTTTGGGACCCACTGGGCGTGGTAGGAAAAGAACCCCAGGCATCGTTTGAGGACCTTGGGGCAGTAGGGGAGGGGAAGTTCCATGAGGGGGCGCATGTGATCGGGGTCTGTCCCGAGAAGTCCGGTTTGGACTATATAGCCGAGAATGGCTAACCGGGTTGTGCTGAACACACACTTCTCTTTATTGTAGGTCAGGTTGGGAAGAGTGGCAGTGCGGAGGAAATTATTGAGGTTGGCATCGTGGTCCTGCTGGTCATGGCCGCAGACGGTGACATTATCTAAGTACGGAAGGTGGCCCGCAAACCGTACTGGTCGACCATTCGGTCCATCTCTCTTTGGAAGACCGAGACACCATTTGTGACGCCGAAAGGGACCCTAAGGAAGTGGTAGAGGCGACTGTCCGCCTCGAAGGCAATGTATGGCCGGTCCGACTTCCGGATGGGGAGCTGGTGGGAGGCGGATTTCAGGTCAATTGTTGAGAAGACCCGGTACTGTGCAATCTGAGTGACCATATCAGATATGCGTGGGAGGGGGTACACGTCAAGCTGCGTGTACCGATTGATGGTCTGGCTGTAGACCACGACCATCCTGTGCTTCTTCCCAGTTTTACCCACTACCACTTGGGCTCTCCAGGGGCTGTTGCTGGCCTCGATAATACCCTCCTTAAGCAGCCGCTGGACTTCAGACCTGATGAAGGTCTTGTCCTAGGTGCTGTACCGTCTGCTCCTAGTGGCAACGGGCTTGCAATCCGCAGTTAGACTGGCAAAAAGGGAGGCGAGATCGACCTTGAGGGTCGCGAGGCCGCAAACGGTAAGGGGGGATAAGGGCCCACCGAATTTGAGGGTGAGGCTCTGGAGGTTGCACTGGAAGTCCAGGCCCAACAGGAGTGCAGCGCAGAAATTAGGAAGGACATAGAGGCGGAAGTTACTAAGTTCTACGCCCTGGGCCGTGAGAGTGACTGTACAAAAGCCTCGGATCGGGACGGGGTGTGATCCGGAGGCTAGGCAGATCCTTTGATTGGCAGGGTGGACCGCGAGGGAGCAGCGCCTTACCATATCTGGGTGAACGAAGCTTCCGGTGCTCCCGGAGTCCAGCAGGCCCGAGGTCGCGTGGCCGTTGATTTTAACCGTTGGCGACGCGGTGGCCAGGTTGTGCGGGCGAGATTGGTCCAGCATCATCGAAGCGAGCTGCGGGTAGCCATCGGATGCTTCGGGTGGCGAGCGTGTGCGGTTCCGATGTCGGGATGTCCGGAGACCCTGTGGGGGACAAGATGGTGGCGCCCATGGTGCGCACATTGCGGGGTCGGGACAAGATGGCGGCACCCATGGTGCGCACATTGCGGGGTCGGGACAAGATGGCGGTGCCCATGGGGCGCACGTGGCCGAAGGGGGACAAGATGGCGACGCCCATTGGTCGCACGTGGACCCGGGCGGAGAAGATGGCGGCTCCCATTGTACGGCTGGTGTGGGGGTGGGGGCGATAGCGGGCGCGATCGCAGCGACTGCGCGGGCCTGGCACACCGCCGCAAAGTGGCCCTTTTTACTGCAGGCTTTACAAACTGCAGTGCGGGCCGAGCAGTGTTGGCGGGGGTGCTTCTGCTGACCGCAGAAGTAGCAGCGGGGACCCCCGGGGGTGCGCGGATCGGTGCAGGCTTATTGGGAAGGCAGGGCCCCGGCTGAGGAGGTCGGCGGTGGGGTTCCGGAGAGGTAGGAAGGTGTAGAACGGTGGGCAGCGTGGCAGGAGGGGTACGATTGTACGTTATGGGATGCGACCATCATGGAGAGCGCCAAGGTTTTCGTCTCCACCAGTTCGAGCATGGCCCCTTCCAGTAATCGTTCTCGGATGCGGTCCGACGCAATCCCCGTCACGAAGGCATCGCGCATGAGGAGATTCGCGTGCTCGGCGGCCGTAACGGCCTGACAGTCACAGTCCCGGATGAGTGGAATTAGGGCCCGCCAGAAGTCTTCGATGGACTCACCAGGTAGTTGCGAGCGGGTGGCGAGTACATGTCTGGCGAAGAGCGTGTTCGCCTTCTGCGCGTAGTGTTCCTTAAGGAGTTCCATTGCTTTTGTGTAATTCGTGGCGTCTTGGATCAACGGGAACACGCTGGAGCTCAGTCTGGAGTACAGGACGTTTATCTTCTGAGCCGCAGTTGGCTTGGGGTCCGCAGCCTTGATGTAGGCCTCAAAACAGCTAGCCAGTGAGTAAAGTCTTTTCTGGCTTCGGGCGAGTGCGGATCCAGCTGCAGGCGATCGGGCTTAATTCGGATATCCATTCTGTGGAAAATCTGATGGTAATAAATTGATGCACGATCAATTGCACAAAGACTAAAGTTGGGTACAACTGTGGCTTTATTACAGTCAGATGCGTAGCCTCCTGCTGCAGCTGGCGAAATGGCAGGGCACTGGAGGTCATGCATATTTATACAGTTCTCCCTGGGCGGAGCCAGCCGGCAGGAGCTACCGGTGAACCTGTAGTGCAGGTCCTACCTTACATCTCCTATTACAGTGGTTCACCACATATATACTGCAATGCAAACGAGGGTATTACGGTAAGGCCCCTGTACTACAGGTACGGAAGTAGATCCCTGCCTGCTGGCTCCGCCCAGTAGGCGGAGTATAAATGTGTGTGCTCTCCGAACAGCAGCCATTTCGGCAGCAGCTGTAGGAGGCCGCACATCTCTGTGTAATAAAGCCTCGATTACTCTCTACTCTCGTCTCATCGTAATTGATAGTGCATCAATTTATTACACAGAGATTTTACAACGATGGATCTCCGCATCAAGCCGGATCGCCTGCAGCTGCATCCTCAAGCAGACAACGCCAAAAAGGACTTTGCACATTGGCTAGCTTGCTTTGAAGCATACATCGGATCTGCGACATACCCAATCCCAGAAGCACAGAAGCTCCAGATTCTGTACACGCGGCTGAGCTCCGAAGTCTTTCCCCTCATCCAGGACGCGCTTACCTACGCAGAGGCCATGGCGCTTCTGAAGGAGAATTATGCTCAGCAGACCAACAAGATCTACGCCAGGCACCTCCTGTCCATGCGGCACCAACTTCCCGGTGAGTCTGTGGAAGATTTCTGGCGTGCTCTGCTCGCCCTGGTGAGAGACTGTGATTGCCAGGCCGTTTTGGCCACTGAACATTCTAACCTGCTAATGAGAGACACATTCATTACGGGCACAGGGTCGGCCAACATCTGCCAGCGCCTCTTAGAAGGGGCTACGCTTGACCTCGCGGCGACCAAGAAACTAGCGCTCTCTTTCACAGTCGCCTCTCGCAACGTACAGGCGTATGCCCCCGACCGCATGGCTCACTCCTCCTGGGCATCGTGGACCCTGCCAGCGGCCACCCCATCGTGGACCCCATCAGCGACCGCCCCCAGCCAACCCCACACCTCCACCGCGCGGCAGCCAACCAACCCCAGGGGACCCAAGTGCTACTTCTGCGGACAGAAAAAACACCCCCGGCAGCGCTGCCCGGCGTGGAGCGCGCTCTGCAAGACTTGAGGCAAGAAAGGACATTTTGCTGCAGTGTGCCAGGCCCGCTCAATCGCCGCTATTGTTCCTGCACCCCCCGCGTGTGGCACATGGGCGCCGCCATCTTGCTGCCCTCACAACACGTGCGGCCCGTGAGTGCCGCCATTTTGCTTGCCTCACAACCAATGGGCGGAGCCATCTTGCCTGCTCCAGGACACGTGCAGCTCGAGGGCGCCACCATCTTGCCTGCCTCAGGACACATGCGGCCCTTGGGCGCCGCCATCTTCCCCACCTCAGGACCCCTGCCCATCGGGCACCTCATCGGGCCGCTCATTGCCTGCAACCGTCGATGACCAGCCGCGTCTCGCCTCCGATACGATCGACCAGTCCTGACCGCATAACCTCGCGACCGCGTCGACAACGCTGAAGGTCGACGGGCACGAGATATCTTGCTTCTGGACTCCGGGGGCTCTGAGAGCTTCGTCCACCCCGATACGGTATGGCGCTGCTCCCTCGCGGTACACCCCATTAACCAAAGAATCTCCCTGGCCTCCGGATACCACTTCGTGGTGATCTGGGGGTACTGCATCGCCACCCTCACCATCCAGGACGTAGAGTTCAGCGGCTTCCGGCTCTACGTCCTCCCCAACCTCTGCGCTGCCTTGCTACTCGGCCTGGACTTCCAGTGCAACCTCCAGAGCCTAACCCTGAAATTTGGCAGGCCCCTACCACCCCTTACTGTTTGTGGCCTCGCGACCCTTAAGGTCGACCCGCCTTCTCTGTTTGCAAACCTCACCCCAGATTGCAAACCCGTCGCCACCAGGAGCAGACGGTACAGCGACCAGGACAGGACCGTCATCAGGTCTGAGGTCCAGCGGCTACTGCGGGAAGGTATCATCGAGGTCAGCAACAGCCCCTGGAGAGCCCAAGTGGTAGTGGTGAAAACGGAGGAGAAAAACAGGATGGCTGTTGACTACAGTCAGACTATCAATCGGTACACGCAGCTTGACGCGTACCCCCTCCCACGAATATCTGATATGGTCAATCAGATTGCACAGTACCGGGTCTTCTTGACAGTGGACCTGAAATCTGCCTACCACCAGCTCCCCATTCGCAAGGCGGACCACCCGTACACCACGTTTGAAGCGGATGGCTGCTTTTACCATTTTCTTAGGGTTCCCTTCGGCGTCACTAACGGGGTCTCGGTGTTCAAACGGGAAATGGACCGAATGGTTGACCGGTATGGACTGTGGGCCACTTTCCCATACCTGGATAACTTTACCATCTGCGGCCACGACCAGCAGGACCACGAAGCTAACCTTTCCAAATTTCTCCACACCGCCAAACTCCTCAACCTAACCTACAACAAGGAGAAGTGTGTTCAGCACGAACTGATTAGCCATCATAAGAACATAAGAACTAGGAGCAGGAGTAGGCCATCTGGCCCCTCGAGCCTGCTCCACCATTCAATGAGATCATGGCTGATCTTTTGTGGACTCAGCTCCACTTTCCGACCCAAACACCATAACCCTTAATCCCTTTATTCTTCAAAAAACTATCAATCTTTATCTTAAAAACATTTAATGAAGGAGCCTCTACTGCTTCACTGGGCAAGGAATTCCATAAATTCACAACCTTTTGGCGAAGATGTTCCTCCTAAACTCAGTCCTAAATCTACTTCCCCTTATTTTGAGGCTATGCCCCATAGTTCTGCTTTCACCCGCCAGTGGAAACAACCTGCCCGCATCTATCCTATCTATTCCCTTCATAATTTTATATGTTTCTATAAGATCCCCCCTCATCCTTCTAAATTCCAACGAGTACAGTCATAGTCTACTAAACCTTTCCTCGTTATCCAACCCCTTCAGCTCTGGGATTAACCTAGTGAATCTCCTCTGCACACCCTCCAGTGCCAGTACATCCTTTCTCAAGTAAGGAGACCAAAACTGAACACAATACTCCAGGTGTGGCCTCACTAACACCTTATACAATTGCAGCATAACCTCCCTAGTCTTAAACTCCATCCCTCTAGCAATGAAGGACAAAATTCCATTAGCCTTCTTAATCACCTGTTGTACCTGTGAACCAACTTTTTGCGACTCATGCACTAGCACGAGCATGCACTGGGCAGCACGGTAGCCTTGTGGTTAGCACAATTGCTTCACAGCTCCAGGGTCCCAGGTTCGATTCCAGCTTGGGTCACTGTCAGTGCGGAGTCTGCACATCCTCCCCGTGTGTGCGTGGGTTTCCTCCGGGTGCTCCGGTTTCCTCCCACAGTCCAAAGATGTGCAGGTTAGGTGGATTGGCCATGATAAATTGCCCTCAGTGTCCAAAATTGCCCTTAGTATTGGGTGGGGTTACTGGGTTATGGGGATAGGGTGGCGGTGTTGACCTTGGGTAGGGTGCTCTTTCCAAGAGCCGGTGCAGACTCGATGGGCCGAATGGCCTCCTTCTGCATTGTAAATTCTATGAAACACTAGCACACCCAGGTCTCTCTGCACAGCAGTATGTTTTAATATTTTATCATTTAAATAATAATCCCTTTTGCTGTTATTCCTACCAAAATGGATAACCTCACATTTGTCAACATTGTATTCCGTCTGCCAGAACCTAGCCCATTCACTTAGCCTATCCAAATCCCTCTGCAGGCTTCCAGTATCCTTTGCACTTTTTGCTTTACCACTCATCCTAGTGTCATCTGCAAACTTGGACACATTGCCCTTGGTCCCCAACTCCAAATCATCTATGTAAATTGTGAACAATTGTGGGCCCAACACTGATCCTTGAGGGACACCACTAGCTACTGATTGCCAACCAGAGAAACACCCATTAATCCCCACTCTTTGCTTTCTATTAATTAACCAATCCTCTATCCATGCTACTACTTTCCCCTTAATGCCATGCATCTTTATCTTGTGCAGCAACCTTTTGTGTGGCACCTTGTCAAAGGCTTTCTGGAAATCCAGATATACCACATCCATTGGCTCCCCGTTATCTACCGCACTGGTAATATCCTCAAAAAATTTGACTAAATTAGTTAGGACCGACCTGCCCTTTATGAACCCATGCTGCGTCTGCCCAATGGGACAATTTCCATCCAGATGCCTCGCTATTTCTTCCTTGATGATAGATTCCAGCATCTTCTCTACTACCAAAGTTAGGCTCACTGGCCTATAATTACCCACTTTCTGCCTACCTCCTTTTTTAAACAATGGTGTCACGTTTGCTAATCCTCGGCTATGTGGTTCAGAACGGAGTTCTAGGGCCCGACCCCGATCGCATGCGCCCCCTCATGGATCTCCCCCTTCCCCACTGCCCCAAGGCCCTCAAACGATGCCTGGGGTTCTTTTCGTTCTACGCCCAGTGGGACCCTAACTATGCAGACAAGGCACGCCCACTCATCCACTCCACCGGTTTCCCACTGACGGCTGAGGCTCACCAGGCCTTCAACTGTATCAAGGCCGAGATCGCCAAGGCTGCGATGCACGCGGTCGACGAGACACTCCCCTTCTAAGTTGAGAGCGATGCATCAGACGTCGCTCTGGCCGCCACCCTCAACCAGGCAGGCAGGCCCGTGGCATTCTTTTCCCGCACCCTCCATGGCTCCGAAATTCAGCACTCCTCCGTCGAAATGGAGGCCCAAGCTAACGTTGAAGCTATGCGGCACTGGAGGCATTACCTAGCCGGCAGGAGATTCACTCTCCTCACAGACCAACGGTCGGTTGCCTTCATGTTTAACACCACACAGCGGGGTAAGATCAAAAATGATAAGACCTTGCGGTGGAGGATCGAACTCTCCACCTTTAATTACGAGATTTTGTATTGCCCCGGTAAGCTCAACGAGTCCCCCGATGCCCTGTCCCGAGGTACATGTGCCAGCGCACAAGTGGACCGACTCCAGACCCTGCACAACGATCTCTGTCACCCAGGGGTCACCCGCTTTATCACTTCATTAAGGCCCGCAATCTGCCCTACTACATCGAGGAAGTCAGGGCTATCACCAGAGACTGCCAGGTCTGCGCGGAGTGTAAACCGCACTTCTACCGGCCAGACCGTGCGCGCCTGGTGAAGGCCTCCCGCCCCTTTGAACGCCTCAGCGTGGACTTCAAAGGGCCCCTCCACTCCACCGACTGCAACACGTATTTTCTCAATGTGGTCGATGAATATTCCAGATTCCCCTTCGCCATCCCATGCCTCGATATGACGTCTGCCACCGTCATCAAAGCCCACAACACCATCTTTGCTCTGTTCGGTTTTCCCGCCTATGTCCACAGCGACCGGGGTTCCTCATTTATGAGCGATGAGCTGCGCCAGTACCTGCTCAACAGGGGCATTGCCTCGAGCAGGACGACCAGCTACAACCCCTGGGGAAACGGGCAGGTGGAGCGGGAGAATTGGACGGTCTGGAAGGCCGCTCAACAACGGATCAAGGCACCCAACCGTCTAAATTTGTAACCTCCGCTGAAATTTTAATGACAACCTGTATGTAAATAGTTTTCCACCACCCCTGCTGGACTCATTTTTTAACAGGGGGTGAATGTGGTAGTCACCGCTGTTGTATTATATTGTATATACTGCACTGCATACGAGGGTATTACGTTAAGGCCCCTGCACTACTGGGACGGGGGTAGATCCCTGCCTGCTGGCACCGCCCAGTAGGCGGAGTATAAACGTGTGTGCTCTCCGAACGGCAGCCATTTCGGCAGCAGCTGTAGGAGGCCATACATCTCTGTATAATAAAGCCTCGATTACTCTCTACTCATGTCACGTCGTAATTGATAATGCATCAATCATTAACCTACATTTGAATTAATTTCAATCTCATTAGTGAGACTGAAATCAAATGCAATTGCCTCCAGGGAATTAACTGACTAACCTGCGAGAAAGCACTTGGGCATCGTTTTTAAAAACGTGACGTTGGCGCAATGGTATCTGAGGAGAAGTGAGGAGGTGAGTTGCCATTTTCATTTTCCGGCATGCAGCTGAAGGAAACCGGAGCTGCTGCCCCAGTGCTCAGGGGTGGTTGGGGCACTCCTCAGGGGGGTTGTGCCTGGTCGGGGGGGGGAGCTGGAGTGTTCCAGGTCGGAGATCGCCCCTGGGCCGGGGAGGGGGTAGGGGGAGGGGCTTTGCATCTGCCAGGCCTTCAAGCCATCTTTAAATAATGTGGAGACCCATAACAGGGGCAAGCCGCAGGCTGTCTGTCCCACCAAACACTTCCAGGACAAAGCCTTGCTGTGCCTTCAATGCTGAAATTCAATTTTATGCCAGATGCTCACTGCCATGCTTGTGTGTGGACTGGGAGTGAGTGGTGAGGGAGCGTTTAAAAGCAGCTCCCCTTTGTTAGCGGAGAGACGCTGAGGCACGGATCTGGCGAATCAAACGGCGAGACAGCCAGTGATGGCGAGACTCACACGGGGGCTAATTTTCGGCACTAAGTGCTGTTGAATACGGGCCGCGATCTCGCCAACACGGCCTTCGAGGAACGCCCCGCAAAACGTGCCCAAAATGGCATTTAGAAATGCTCCAGTCAAATTGCACCCAGAATTTCTGTAGCTATATGAGTAGTTTCTCCAATTTCATCACCTACTCATCGAAAATGTGGATCTGCTTGAACAGATAGTTGGCTACTGGCAGAGAATCAGGTCTGCCAAAGGTCACTTTCTGTGCAACAGTCAAAGTGCTTAATTTTAAGGCAACCATTTGTTCCTTCAATTTTTTAACGGTGAAATAATTTGCAAGATTAGCTCCTGAGACATGCATTCGCTGCGGAAATCACATTAGTCAATTTCTGTAACTCTCAAGAATTAGCATCCAAAAAGGCACATGGATAGTCCCAGCTGGGACATTGGCTACTTTCTTTGCCCTTTGAGGGGGAGAGCTGACTGGTGGTGATTTAACCTGCAGATTACCACACCTCAGACGAGGAGACAGGTTGAGAAGGCAGAGCCTTCATGAATAACCTCAGCTGGTACAGGATTTGAACCTGTGCTGTTGTCCTCACTCTGCATCACAAACCAGCTGTTCAGCCAACTGAGCTAAACCGTCAAAACCAAAAAGACTTTTGGCGTATGAAAGCAACAGGTTAGATGTTTGGACTGCTCAGATGGTACCAGAGAGTACAATATGCCCAAAAGGTATTTGGCACAATGGTTCCACTAAGTTGAATAGCAACAGTGAAGAGAAAGCAATTGTGTACGAACGGCAAATTAAGGACAGTCAGTGCAGGATGCAAGGCAAGTGTTATTGTCTTAATGATCATCTACTAACATATTATTAAAATCAGGATACCTCTTATATTCTCCCATTGAAACCAGCTGGGAGAACATCACTTTGTGAGTTTTTTTTTAGAAATATTTTTATTCAAATTTTTACATATTTTCAACAAACCCCCCCTTACAGAAAAAAGAAAAACAAAGAACACATAAATAAACATCTTACAACTACATCACAAATTCCCCCATTAAGCAATAATAAACACAGTAGAAAACAGAAAGTACACCCCCCCTCCCCCCTGGGTTGCTGCTGCTGACCACCTCCTAACGCTCCGCTACAAAGTCTAGGAACGTTTGCCACCGCCTGAAGAACCCTTGCACAAAGCCTCTCAAGGCAAATTTTACCCTCTCCACTTTAATGAACCCTTCCATGTCGCTGATCCAGGCTTCCACGCTCGGGGACCTTGCATCTTTCCACTGTAGCAGAATCCTCCGCCGGGCTACCAGGGACGCAAAGGCCAGAATACCAGCCTCTTTCGCCTCCTGTACTCCCGGCTCGTCCGATACCCCAAATAGTGCTAACCCCCAGCACGGCTTAACTCGGGTGTTCACCACCTTAGACACCGTCCTCGCAATACCCCTCCAGAACCCATACTTTGTGAGATTTATTATGCGATGCTGTCATCAGCACTGTAGGGCGGCACGGTGGCACAGTGGTTAGCACTGCTGCAACACAATGCCAGGGAACCCAGTTCATATTCCGGCCTTGGGTGTGTGTGCGGAGTTTGCACGTTCTCCCCATGTCTGCGTGGGTTTTCTTCGGGTGCTCCAGTTTCCTCCCACAGTCCAAAGGTGTGCAGGTTAGGTGGATTGGCCGTGATAAATTACTCCTTAGAGCCCAGAGATATGCAGGTTAGGTGGGGCTGCAAGGTTACTGGGATGGAGTGGGAGACTGGACCTAGATAGGGTGCTCTTTCAGAGGATCATGCAGGCTCGTTGGGCTGAATAGTCTCCATCTACAATGTAGGGATTCTATGATTTGTATTTCAACCTTTTTGTCTGTGATAGCAGTCACAATTGAATGGGATTCTCCTATTCTCATCTCTTCACCTGATTTCTATTCTACCAAGCTAGATGTGAAGGTGACAAGATTAATTTAAAAATATATACTTTTATTCATGTTTTTGATATTTTAACATTTTAAACACCCAATACAGCAAAATAACCACAAATCCCAAACCCCTCCCCCCCCTGTAACCTCAAACACTCTACTTTGCCCCTTTCCCCCTCAACAGCTGACGTAACCAGTTCCTTGAAATGTAATACAAACAAACCCCATCTCTTATGGAACCCCTCACTTGCCCCCTCAAAGCAAATTTCACCTTCTCCAGATACAAAACCTCCATTAAATTCCCCAGCCACACCGAGGGCCAGGGTGGTGCAACTGACCTCCATCTCAACTGGACCCGCCTATGAACGATCAGTGAGGCGAGGTCTAAAACAGCTGCCCTGTTGCAGCTCTGGCAAGTCCAAAACCCCAAATATGGCCCCCAGGGGACTGGGCTCCAAATCCACTGACATGGTGCTGAAGACTTCCAAAATTTCTCTAACTCAGGGCAGGACCAGAACATACGCACGTGATTGGCCGGGCCCCTCCCACACCACTCACAAGTGTCCTCCACGCCTTCAAACAACCGGCTCATCCTCGACTTCTTCGGGTGCGTTCTATGTACTACCCTTTAGCTGTATCCCCCCCCCACCCCCCCACCCCCCACCCCCACCCCCAGCCTCCACGTGAGGTTGAGGCATTCACCTTCCGCAGCAACTCGTGGCAAGTTTAATTTAACTCTATAAATATTACTAACTAATCTCGTTTTCACTTCAGGTGATTCTTGGCTCCAAACTTTACTTTGGGTTGTTTCTTGGATCTGGGGTCCCACCTACTTCCCATTTTAAACGCTCTAGCTCTGGAAAGTATATTATATATCATTCCTCTCTGACCCTTAGATGCTGACTTAAGTCGAACTTGCATGAAGAAGAGTTGGATTCTGAGCCAGACCCTCATCTGGCCCAATATGCACAAGTGTGCCATGAATGTCTTACCCTGTTCTGGTTGGGATATACTGTTCTGTTTCTGGTTGAGAGAAGTTCTTTGCCATTGGTCTAGAGGCACATAAGAACAAAGGGCTGGCACCCATTTAAAAGCCAATTGTCTGCTCCTGTGCAGGAACACTCACATCACTGTTAGAGACCATGGTAGTCACTGAGACCATGAATGCTCATGACAATGTAATCTCCATCATGTCTTAATCCTTGTATGCTCCCACTGTTTGTCCAGGTGCCCGAATCCAGCTTTTATTACACCTTGGGTTGGGAACTTGCATACTTCCTTGGAAGGATAAAGATTATGAAATTTACTTCTACTGTTTGTCATTAGTATGCGTGAGGTGTTTCACACAGATGTCATTCCTCTCCGTCGCTGTTTAATAACAGACTTGCAAAATAGATGCATAAATGTGTGGTGACCTCGCTGGGACAATGCAGATAAAACTTGTGTTTTTCAGAAAGCAAGTTACTTGTGGTTTATGGCTAGGTTACCACTTCAAACAGTATTTAGATCTCTCCTCAGGCAACTTATGGCCGAATCGATATCAAGGTGGTTTACCTTTAGTTATGAGAGACGCATGAGAGTCTAACTCCAATAGGTTTCTTCAAAAACGACCTCACTTACACTCTAATGCACATTAAGCTTATAGGTAAACATCTGTCTTGTGTATAGATTATTCCTTATCTTAGACTCCTGTCCACAATAGCTGATGTAACTTCTGTAATGTTCTTCAATTATGCTGATGTTGAATCTTGATGTGGTAATGTTAACAAAGAACATTAAACTTTGTTTTACAAAAAAAACATTTATTACTAACACTACTCTAAAGGATTACTATAACGTCTAAGATTAATACATTTGGAAATAATAACACTAACTTACACTAAGATACTACAGAGCTACTCTAATATGCAACTACAATCAACTCCTTACTCACACCTTCTTCTGGAACACACGGTGCGTCCGGGTCACGTGCCTGCATACTCGCATCGCCTGCTGGTCGGATGCTAGAACTACAGCAGTAAAACTTATAACTTATAATATACATACAGATGATGATGATCTACTCATATTATATACACATGATAGTCTACCTATCATCACAACTGCTACATCATAGTACACATCATTATTGTGACAATAATAAAGATGATTATTATTATCTCATTACTATACCAATTACCCCATTTTCTTACATTTCCCTCCCAAGTATAATTTCAGCTTTTTTAAAAAAGCAAACCTACACCATTTACATTATATTTCTGAACTTCAGTAAACCTCCCGCACTGTTTCAGATTCTATCCAACTTATATCCTGACCCCCTTTCAGGTCACTGTCAGAAAGGGCTTCAATCTCCCACAGTGTTCTTGGCTCTCTGGGAGGACGTTGTGGACATATGCTGTTGCTTGTCTTTTCCCTGGAAAATAAACGCACTGGCGGAGTAGGATAGCAGCTTTCCACAACTCTTGGTAACTGGGCTGTGATCTCTATGGCGACTATTCCGTAAAGCTTGTGAAACCTTTTCAATGTACGATTGCCTAAGAGGGAAGACTTCAGGACATGGGAAATTGCACGTTCTTGAACAGGAAGAGTACAAACTAACGCCTTTTCTGGAATATCCTGCTCCCTTTTAACACCTGGCGAGAAGACTGAGAAGATTCAACTGCGATGCAGAACTGCACAGCTGTACCATTCAATGCATTGACGACTAAACGGTATTCAATATTTGAGATCTGAATAAATCTGGAAGACGGGAAGAAGGAAGATGAAAATCCTATAGACATGGGCGGGATAGGAAGAAAATACAAACTCCCTACTATACCTAGGGTACTACCTTCGCTTTCTGTAGGTAACATTTTCACATTTGCCTCAGCGTGAGGCTGCTCCACTGTAGGCAATGTGATGTCAGTGTCAGCATAAGAAGCAGAGCTGCCAGCCTTTCCCAACAGAAATCAGTATTCCAGGTACCAAAAATCAGTAATTTGGCAGTAAAATCCGGATTTTCATTTCAATGAGAAAATGCCCACCAATCTGAAGTGTAGCTTCATACCTTTATTGCACAAATCTAAAACACAAATGGAAAATGCAAATCAAATGCTTCATACATGTCCATCATCGTGAGTGGGTGTTTTCAAATTAAGTTTCAAACATTCAGTAAATCCAAGAATGAAAAATGTGACCAAAACATTCGGCTTTTTACATGAAGTTCAAAATTGCTCTGGACGCTCGATTAACTTAATTGAATTCTTACAGGAAACTGTATATAGACAAAAGGAATCCAGCGCATTTCTTTCTTTCAATAAATATTTTCATGAAGTGGCACTAACAGATTTGATGTTCAAATTTGAGTTTATGATAGTAGTGGTAAAAGAAAAGAATGACCACAAACAGTCGAAAGCAGAAGGTATGGTTAAATAGATGCATGATGATTCAGGTTTACTTTTTCAGCATTTTTGCTTCATGCTCACAAAATAAAGCGCAGTTTCCACAAGTAAAACAAGGATTTATGAACTGATTCCTGCTGAAATTTAATAATGTGCACTGTATTATCGGCTGCACTCCATCAGTATAGAAAGAGGGAAGTAGAGTTAAAATTTCAGATCAATGACCTTTCAACAATTCTGAAATGTTAACTCTGCTTCTGGCCCCATTGATGCTGCCTGACCTGAGTACTTCCAGAACTTTCTTTTCTTTAAATACATAGCAGTGCTCTACAAAGATCAGTGATAGAGATAGTGTTGAGCCTACATACTGCTGAACAGCCTCCGTCCACGTAATTGTTTTATCCCGATAAAATCCAGGCACCTCGATGCCTCAGAGACCGCGTGAAGGTCAGGTGATCCTGACCTTCGCGCGGTCTCACACATGATGCATCGAGGTGTGTATTGGTTTCCTTAGCAACAGGGCCCCGCGCAGAGGCCCCGTCCCCTCTTCTCTCCACCCCACACACTAACAGCACATGCGTGTCAGTCACGCATGCGCTGTTAGTGTGCGGGGCGGACAGGAGAGGGGGCAGGGCCTCTGCGCGGGGCCCTGTCGCCAAGGAAACCAAATAGCGCATTTCGGGAGGCGGCATGCAAATCAGCTGTCTCCTTTTCCTTATTGCAATGAGAGAAAGCGTACTTCTGTATTCAAACGGATTTTCCATATAAAGTACGGAAAATCCGTGCTCGTTGCCAACTCTGAAGAAGGTAAGACAGCACTATCTTCAACATTATCTTCAACAGAATAGGCCACAAGGTACTCAAAGATGTATCCAAAGAGTGGTAACCAATCCACAAACCATGATGACAGCGGTGGTAACAGCAATCAAACAATGATTTGGGGCCATGGACATAACACCCACAGGCAGAAATCATAAGGGGCTGGATTCTCCACCCCGCCGCACCACATTTCTGCACCGACCCGCCGGCGGGATTCTCTGTTATGCCGGCCGGTAAATGGGGTTTCGGCCGGTCAATGGGGTTTCCCATTGTGGGGCAGCCCCACGCCATCGGGAAAGCCCTGGACACTAGCAAAACGGAGAACCTCGACGGCGGAGAATCCCACCCAAGATTTCTTTAATGGGAGAATCAGAAGACTTCTCTCAGGAAAGACAAAATTAGAATATTTTCAGAGGGATAGTTTCCCTCTGTTTTCAAGAGACTTAGGTCTAACTCCAGAAGAATTCTTGAAAAAGTACTTTTACACTGTTATACATAATGAAATGAATATGAGAGTTTCCATAGTCCAGATAACCATAGACTGCTCCCCCCGTGTTTGAGAGAGAACTGACTGGAGGTGATGTAACCTGAGGGCCACCACACCACATCTCAAGCATGGAGCAAGGTTGAGGAGGCAAGGCCTTCATGAATAACCTCATAACACATGTGCAGATGTCTCACCCCTACAACCCAAAGATGTGCAGGTGGGTGGATTGGCCACGCTAAATTACCCCTTAATTGGAAAAAACTTGGGCGCTTTAAATTTTTAACAAATATGCACAAGGGGCTGTATCAGTATACGCGATTACCTTACAGGGTCTCGTCAACTTGCGCCATTTTTCAACGTACTGAAATGAAATGAAAATCGCTTATTGTCACAAGTAGGCTTCAAATGAAGTTACTGTGAAAAGCCATTAGTCGCCACATTCCGGCGCCTGTTCAGGGTGGTACGGGAATTGAACCCGCACTGCTGGCTTGCCTTGCTTTAAAAGCCAGCTATGTAGCCCAGTGTGCTAAACCAGCCCCAGAATGTGCTAAACCAGCTCCAGACTGCTGAGAATCTGCTGCAAGATTTACCAAAAGTAGTTGCTTACTGAGATGGTATGTGGATAACAGGAGTCACAGAGGAAGAGTATTTATCCAATCTGGAGGATGTTTTGAAAAGATTGCAGAATGCCGGAGTGCGGTTAAAGAGAGAGAAATTCACTTTTTTTTAGCGAATGAGGTGGCTTATCTAGGTTATAGAATAGATGCACAAGGGTTACATCCAATAGCAGATATAGTAAAGGCTATAAACAAAGCATCAGCCCGGGTGAGGTGTCGAAGGCAGTTGTCTGGGAGGCTCTAAAGGTGGTGGTGAGGGGTGAAGTAATTTTGTTCACGGCCAGGGTGGACAAAGAGGAGAGGTTGGAGCGGCAGAGGGTAATAGGTGAGATGTTGGAGGTAGATAGGAGTTATGCAGAAGATGGGGACCCAGCGAAGCTGGAAAAGAGGAAGGAACTACAGGCGAGCTTCGACCGACTGTCTACCAGGAAGGCGGTGCACCAACTGAGATGAGCAAGGGGTGCAGTTTATGAACAGGTCATGTATGTTAGCAGGTCAGCTCCGGAGGGAAGCAGCGGCAAGGGAAATTCTTCAGGTGAGGGATAGGGCAGGAAGGTTGGTGGTGGCTCCGGAGCTGATTAACAAGGTTTTTGAGGAGTTTTATGAGAGGTTGTACAGGTCAGAGCCACCTGGGGGAGACCGTGAGATGCAGGAATTTCTAGATGGGTTGGAGTACCCGAGGCTAGGGGAGGGGGACAGGGCTACATTAGAAGGAGCGATAGTGGAGCAGGAGATAAAGGATGCGATTGGGAGGATGCAGTCCGGGAAGGTGGCAGGGCCGGATGGGTTTCCGGTGGAATATTATAAAAAATTCAAGGATAAGCTGGCACCCCTGATGGTGGGGATGTTTGAAGAGGCGATAGGGAAGGGGGTGTTACCACAAACTTTGGGGCAGGCATCGATTTCCCTGTTGCTAAAAAAAGATAGGGATCCAATGGAGTGTGGGTCGTATAGGCCCATATCACTTCTGAATGTGGATGCAAAAGGATTGGCGAAGGTACTGGCGGGTAGGCTGGAGGAGTGCCTCCCGAAGGTGATAGGTGAGGATCAGACGGGGTTCGTGAGAGGGGGGCAGCTCTTTTCGAACATTAGGAGGGTTTTGAACGTCGTTATGGCACCGGCAGAGGGGAAGGAAACAGAGGTGGTTGTGGCATTGGGCGCCGAGAAAGCGTTTGACCGGATAGAATGGGGGTACTTGATGGCAGTTCTGGAGCGGTTTGGGATTGGACCAAGATTTGTGAATTGGGTAAAGCTACTATATAAGGAACCGAAGGCGAGTGTGCGCACAAACAACATCAGCTCGAGATACTTTTCTCTCACCGTGGGACGAGGCAGGGATGTCCTATGTCCCCCCTGCTGTTTGCACTTGCGACTGAATTGTTGTCCATCGCATTAAGAAGTTCGGGAGCATGGAAAGGAATAGTGCGGGGGAGGTAGAGCATAGGGTGCCTTATATGCTGATGACTTGCTGTTAAATGTGTCGGAACTGAGTGTGTCGATAGGGGAATATTGGAGCTACTGCGGGTTTTTGGGTCTTTCTAGGGGTACAAGCTGAACCTGGACAAGAGTGAGTATTTTGTGGTGTCTCAGCCGGGGGTGGGGGCAGGAGTGGGGGGGCTGCCATTCCGTAGGGCAGGGACTCACTTTAGGTATCTGGGAGTGCAGGTTGCCCGGGAGTGGGGGAGGCTTCACAGGTACAACATCTCTAGTTTGGTGGGGAGAGTGAAAGCCGATCTGGCAAGGTGGGATGGTCTCCCTCTGTCACTGGCGGGTCGGGTACAGGCGGTTAAATTGAATGTGTTGTCGCGATTTCTGTTTATTTATCAATGCCTACCGATTTTCCTGCCAAAGGCTTTTTTCAGGGAGATTGAGGGAAGGATTACCTCGTTCATATGGGGAGGGAAGGTGGCCAGAGTGAGAAAGGTGCTGCTACAGAGGGGAAGGCAGGCAGGGGGTTTGGGTCTTCCGAACCTGATGTACTACTACTGGGCGGCGAATGTGGAGAAGGTGCGGAGCTGGGTCAGAGGGGTTGATTCCCAGTGGGTCAGAATGGAGGAGAGTTTGTGCAGGGGGTCGGGATTGAAAGCACTAGCAACAGCGCCGCTCCCGGTGGCCCCGGGGAAATACTCAGAGAGGCCGGTAATAATAGCTTCATTGAAAATCTGGAGGCAGTTTCGCCAACACTTCGGGTTGGGGGCAGGGCCAAGGGAAATGCTGATTCGGGGGATCAACAGATTTGAGCCAGGGAGGTGGGATGGAAATTTCTGGAAATGGGAAGAGAAGAGGATTAAGACGCTTGTGACAATCACCACTGTTATACATATTAGAAGATGTGTGGTAAGACACTGTACTACAGGTACGGGGGTAGTCCCTGCCTGCTGGTTCTGCCCAGTAGGCGGAGTATAAATATGTGTGCTCCCCATAAAGCAGCCATTTCACCAGCTGCTGTAGGAGGCCACACATCTTAGAGTAATAAAGCCTCAGTTGTATTCAGCTCTCGTCTCTGTGCAATTGATCGTGCATCAATTTATTACTCTAAGATTTTCAGAAGATGGACTTCCGCATCAAGCCGGATCGCCTGCAGCTGGATCCGCAATCAAATGACGCCAAAAAGGGCTTTCAATACTGGCGAGCTTGTTTCGAAGCTTACATCAGGTCTGCACCAGACCCAAGCCCGGAAGCTCAGAAAATCCAGATACTCTACTCGCGGCTGAGCTCCAACATTTTTCCTCCTTTCCAGGACGTGCCGAACTACGACGAAGCCATGGCGCTACTGAAAGAGAATTACGCCCAGCAGATGAACACGCTCTTCGCCAGACACGTATTCACTACTCGCAGTCAACTCCCTGGTGAGTCCATAGATGATTACTGGCATGCTTTAATTCCTCTGGTCAGAGACTGTGACTGTCAGGCCATCATAGCCACGGAACATCCGAACCTCCTCATGTGGGACGCCTTTGTTACGGGGATAGGGTCAGACCTCATATGCCAGCGACTTGTAGAGGGGGCCACACTCGACCTCGCAGCAACAAAAAAACTGGCGCTATCGATGACGGTCGCCTCCTGCAATATTCAGGCCTACACCCACAGCCGCGTGGCTCACCCCTCCTACACATCGTGGACTCCGCAGACGGTCGCCTCACCCAGCCAATACGTCTGTGCCACGCGCCAGCCAGCCAACCCTGGGGGCCCCTGATGTTACTTCTGCGGGCAACAGAAACACCCCCGCCAATGCTGCCCGGCCCGCACCGCACTTTGCAAGGCCTGCAGCAAGAAGGGGCACTTCGCTGCGGTGTGCCAGGCCCGCTCAGTCGCTACTATTGCCCCGACCCCCCTCACGTACGGACAATGGGCGCCGCCATCTTCACCCCCTCAGGCCACGCGCGGCCAGTGGGCGCCGCCATCTTCCCCTTCTCGGACCACGTGCGGCCCATGTGTGCCGCCACCTTTTTCAACCACCGCCACGTGCGGCCCGTGGGCGCCGCTGTCTTGTCCACCCTAAGATCATCAGGCGCCGCCATCTTGTCTTCCCCACGGCACATGGGTACCACCATTGTTCCAGGACCTGTGTCCACCGGGGACCCCATTGTTCGACACCAGCGACGGCCAGCCACAACTCGCCTGGGTCACGATCGACCAATCTCGCCCGCTCAATTTAGCCACCGCCTTGACAAGCGTGAAGATCGATGGGCACGAGACCTCTTGCCTGCTGGACTCCGGGAGCACCGAAAGCTTCATCCATCCAGATACGGTAAGGCGCTGCTCCCTTGCGGTACACCCCGCCAATCAAAGAATCGCCCTGGCCTCTGGATCCCACACCGTGGCGATCCAGGGGTACTGTATAGTCACACTCACGGTCAGGGCGTAAAATTCAGTGGCTTCCACCTCTACGTCCTCCCCAACCTCTATACTGCTCTGCTACTCGGCCTGGACTTCCAGTGTAACCTCCAGAGCCTAATCTTGAAATTCGGAGGGCCACTACCACCCCTTATTGTGTGCGGCCTCGTGACCCTAAAGGTCGACCCACCTTCCCTATTCGCAAACCTAACCCCGGATAGCAAACCCGTCGCCAACAGGAGAAGACGGTACAGCCCCAGGACAGGACCTTCATCAGGTCCGAGGTCCAGCGTCTGCTTCAGGAAGGCGCAGCAACAGCCCCTGGAGAGCCCAAGTGGTAGTGGTGAAAACTGGGAAGAATCACAGAATGGTCGTGGACTACAGCCAGACCATCAATAGGTACACGCAGCTCGACGCGTACCCCCTCCCACGCACATCTGATATGGTCAATCAGATTGCATAGTACCGGGTCTTCTCAACTGTAGACCTCAACTCCGCCTACCACGAGCTCCCCATCCGTAAGGCGGACCGCCCATACACTGCCTTCGAGGCAGATGGCCACCTCTACCATCTTCTCAGGGTTTCCTTCGGCGTCACCAACGGTCTCGGTCTTCCAAAGGGAGATGGACCGAATGGTCGACTGGTATGGGTTGCGGGCCACCTTCCCATACCTAGACAATGTCACCATCTGCGGCCACGATCAGCAGGACCACAATGCCAACCTTGCCAAATTTCTCCACACCACCACTCTCCTAAACCTCACCTATAACAAGGAGAAGTGTGTATTCAACACGAACCGCTTAGCCATCCTCGGCTATGTGGTCCAGAACGGAGTTCTGGAGCCCGATCCCGACCGCTTGCGCCCCTTTATGGAGCTCCCCCTTCCCCACTGCCCCAATGCCCTCAAACGCTGCCTGGGGTTCTTTTCATACTATGCCCAGTGGGTCCCAAACTACGCGGACAAGGCCCGCCCACTCAATTTGTCCACCTTTTTCACCCTGACGGCCGAGGCTCAACATGCCTTCAACCGTATTAGAGCCGATGTCGCCAAGGCCGCGATGCATGCAGTAGACGAGACGCTGCCCTTTCAAGTGGAGAGCGGCGCATCAGACGTCGGCCTAGTCGCCATGCTCAATCAAGCAGGCAGGCCCGTGGCATTCTTTTCCTGCACCCTTCATGCTACCGAAATTCAGCACTCCTCCGTCGAAAAAGAGGCCCAAGCCATCGTTGAAGCTGTGCGGCATTGGAACCTGGCCGGCAGGAGATTCACTCTCCTCACTGACCAATAGTCGGTAGACTTCATGTTCAATAACACACAACGGGGTAAGATCAAAAATGATAAAATCTTGAGGTGGAGGATCGAGCTCTTCATCTACAACTACGAGATTTTGTATCGCCCCGGCAAGCTCAACGAGCCCCCAGATGCCCTATCCCGAGGTACAATTGCCAGCGCACAGGTAGACCGACTCCGGACCCTGCACGATAACCTTTGTCACCCGGGAGTCACACGGTTGTACCATTTCATAAAGGCCCGCAATCTGCCCTACTCCGTCGAGGAAGTCACGGCAATCACCAGGGACTGCCAGGTCTGTGCGGAGTGCAAACCGCACTTCTACCAGCCGGACCGCACGCACCTGGTGAAGGCCTCCCGCCCCTTTGAACGCCTCAGCGTGGATTTCAAAGGGCCCCTCCCCTCCACCGACCATAACACGTATTTCCTCATGTGGTCGATGAATACTCCAGATTCCCCTTCGCCATCCCATGCCCCGATATAACATCTGCCACCGTCATCAAAGCCCTCAACACAATCTTTGCGCTGTTCGGCTTCCCCGCTTACATCCACAGTGACAGGGTATCCTCATTCATGAGTGATGAGCTGTGTCAGATCCTGCTCAGCAGGGGTATTGTCTCCGGCAGGACCACCAGCTATAACCCCCGGGGAAACGGGCAGGTGGAGAGGGAGAACGGGACGGTCTGGAGGGCCGTCCAACTGGCCCTACGGTCCTTAATCTCCCGGCCTCCCGCTGGCAGGAGGTCGCTATGCACCGCAACTAACGACACACTCCATGAACGTCTCTTTGCCTTCCCCAGGAAGTCCACATCCGGGGTGTCGCTCCCGACCTGGCTCTCAGCTCCAGGACCCTTACTCCTCCATAGGCACGTCCGACTCCACAAGGCGGACCCGTTGGTTGAAAGAGTGCAGTTACTCCACGCTAACACCCAGTATGCCTACGTAGCGTACCCCGACGGCCGCCAAGATACTGTCTCCCTCAGGAACCTGGCACCAGCAGGTTCCACACACTCACACCACTCCGGCCCGGCTCCACACCCCCTCCCTCGGCGCACCCAGCAGCAACGCCCCCAGGACCATCCGTCCTCCCCCTTCCCACGCCGAGGTTGAAGAGGATTTCGGCACGCTCCCGGAGTCACCAAGGACCAGACCAACACCGGAATCGCCGCCACCACTGCGTAGCGCCCAACGCCACATCAAGGCCCCAGACCGGCTAAATCTATAATTGGGTCGGGACTATCAAACCACCTTGTACTGGACTTCAGAAATAAATATTTTTTTCTCGCTTCTGTATATTAAACTTGTTCTGTATATAGTTCTCCACCACCCCCGCTGGACTCAATTTTAACAGGGGGTGAATGTGGTAATCACCACTGTTATACATATTAGAAGATGTGTGGTAAGACCCAGTACTACAGGTACGGGGGTGGTCCCTGCCTGCTGGCTCTGCCCAGTAGGCAGAGTATAAAAATGTGTGGTCCCCATACAGCAGCCATTTCACCAGCTGCTGTAGGAGGCCACACATCTTAGAGTAATAAAGCCTCAGTTGGGTATTCAACTCTCGTCCCTGTGCATTTGATCGTGCATCAATGCTAAAAGATTTGTTTCTTAGTGGTCGGTTTGCAGGATTGAAGGAGCTGGAAGCGAAGTATGGGCTGGAGCAGGGAGAAAGGTTTAGATACATGCAGGTTCGAGATTTTGCCAGAAAGGAGATACAGAGCTTCCCGGAGGAACCGGCCTCCACATTGCTGGAAGAGGTGCTGACGACAAGGGGACAGGAGAACGGGGTAGTGTCAGGGTATACAGAGCTATTTTGGAAGAGGATAAGGCACCACTGGAAGGAATCAAAGCAAAGTGGGAGGAAGAGTTGGGGGAAGTCATAGAGGAGGGGGTCTGGTGTGAGGTGCTCCGGAGAGTGAATGCCTCCACCTCATGTACGAGGTTGGGGCTGATACAGCTGAAGGTGGTATACAAAGCACACCTCATGAGGGCGAGGATGAGCCGATTCCTTGAAGGAGTAGAAGATGTGTGTGAACGTTGCCGGGGGCG
Source organism: Scyliorhinus torazame (assembly GCF_047496885.1). NCBI lineage: Eukaryota > Metazoa > Chordata > Chondrichthyes > Carcharhiniformes > Scyliorhinidae > Scyliorhinus > Scyliorhinus torazame. The sequence goes on from NC_092709.1 coordinate 34,011,527, forward strand.
GGGGGGGGCAAATCACGTTCATATGTTTTGGTCTTGTCCAAAGCTAGAGGATTACTGGAAGGAGGATTTTGGGGTCATTTCCAAGGTGGTGAATGTGAAACTGGACCCGGGTCCCCGGGAGGCCATATTCGGGGTGTCGGACCAGCCAGGGTTGGAAACGGGTGCGGAGGCAGATGTTGTAGCCTTCGCCTCGTTGATCGCCCGAAGGCGGATCCTGTTGGGATGGAGAGCAACCTCTCCACCCTGTGCCCTGGCGTGGCGGGGGGACCTGTTGGAATTCTTGACTCTTGAGATGGTTCAGTTTGAACTGAGCGGAAGGACGGAGGGGTTCTACAAGTCATGGGCATTATTCATTACGCACTTTCAAAAACTGGATAACATTGAACATTAGTTGGGGGGATGGGTGGGAGGGTTAGGGGGGAGGGGGGGCTGTGTGTATTAAGGGTGACTATGGGTAATCCCTGATTCCTTTTTGTCATTTGGGTACGTAAACATGCGGGCTAATGTTTGGGGGTTGGTGGGAGGATGGGATCGTTGTTATTTTTATGGGGATTGACATATTTGTTGCTGATTATTGTTTATTGTTGGTGGGTGTAAATTTGGGAGAAAATGTGAAAAAGGAGAATAAAAATACTTTTAAAGAACAAAGCATTAGCCACTAAGAATACATCAGAGATAAAATATTTATTTGGAAAAAGGACCAAGTACTGTTCTTGTGGGAACAGAGGGAGTAAGGGGCACGACTGCACCTTTGCAAGAGGAAAGTCACATTTTTGTGAATCCAACCGAGATGACCTCAATGTTGAGACACAACCTGTTGAGCTACTTCGCTCCAAGAGGAAGAGGAAGTCCCCAGATAGACTGAGTTTATAATGAACTGTGTTAAAAATATTTATTATTGGCATTGCCTTGCAAACAGTTTAACTTTTTATAGTATGTTCAAGTGAGGGACTTAAGAGAGGGGGGTTGTAGTACTGGACCCCTTAAAGGGGGCGAGGATTTTAAAAATGTATTTTATTACAAACATGTCTCAAAACAGGTTACAGCAAATAAACACCCCGAGAAACATACTTCCCAGCAATCAACTACACAGTCTTTTCTCCTTTTTCACCCTCCCCCCTCCTCCCCATGACAAACAATTCCTCAAAGAAGGTCACAAACATTCCCCAGCTTTTCTCAAATCCCTCTGCAGAGCCCCTTTATCTTCTCCAACTGCAGGAAGTCATATAGTCACCCAACCATGCTGCTACCCCCAGTGGTGATGCCGACCGCCACTCCAGCAAAATTCGCCGCAGTGCAATCAGAGAGGCGAAGGCCACGACATCGGCCTTCCTCCTCTCCATGAGCTCCGGCTTCACTGAAACCCTAAATATCATCACCAAAGGGTCCGGGTCCACTCCCTCCTCCACTATCCTGGCCAGGACCGCAAATACTCCCAGCATCTTCCCAATTTTTCACAACCCCAAATCATGTGAGCATGATTCGCTGGCCCCTGCCCACACCTCTCACACTCATCTACTACCCCTCAAAAGAACCCACTCATTCTCGCCTGAGTCATTTGCACCCTGTGCATCACCTTAAATTGTATCAGGCTCATTCTTGCACAGGAGGAGGTCCCATTTACTCTACGCAGTGCCTCCCTCCATACTCCCCAACTGAACTCTCCCAACTCCCCTTCCCATTTCTCCTTGATCTTCACCACTGTTTGCCTCCCTGCTCCCCCAGCCACTTGTATATAACCCCAATTCTTCCCTTCCCTTCCGCATTTGTCACTCCAGCAGGGTGTATCCCGGCAATCTAGGAAACCCCCTCCAGACCTTTTGTGCAAAGTCCCTAATCTGCAGATCCTGAACTCACGCCACTCTATCCTCTCCCTTAGTTTCTCCAGACTAGCGAACCACTCCTCCAAAGACAGATCCCTCACCTTGACCAGGCTCACTTCCCTTCACCTCCTGTATACACTATCCATTCCCTCCGACTCAAACCCATGATCTCGCACAGCAACGTTAACATGGGCTGCACCACCGGGCTTCCTGAATACCTACTCGGCAAAGCTGCTGCACTATAGCCCTCAAACTGGACCCCTCCATCCTAATCCACTCTACCCCTTCTCCTTCCCACCACCATCACACCTTATCCATATTCACCGCCCAGTAATAATGAAGCAGGTTCGGCAAAGACAACCCCACTTGCTGCCTCTGCCTTTGTAGCAGGGTCCTCCCCTCCCTCGGCAGTTTCCCTGCCCGTACAAAGTCTGATACAATCATATCCAATTTCTGAAAAAAGGCCTTTAATATAAAGATTGGGATAGCCTGAAAAATAAACAAGAGCCTCGGCAGAATATTCATTTTCCACTTGGACCCTCCCTGCCAACGTCAACTGCAATGTATCCCACCTCCTAAAATCCCCCTTGGCCTCCTTCATCAGCTTCATTAAGTTGCACTTATGGGGCGAAATTCTCCCCCAACGGCGGGATGCCAGCCGACTGGCGCCAAAGCCGGCGCAAATCAGACGGGCATGGCGCCGGCAAAAAGGTGCGGAAGTCTCCGCATCTTTGGCGGCCTAGCCCCAACATTGAGGGGCTAGGCCGATGCCGGAGGGATTTCCGCCCCGCCAGCTGGCAGAAATGGCGTTTGTTGCCCCGCCAGCTGGCGCGGAAATGCGGCGTATGCGCGGGAGCATCAGCGGCCGCTGTCAGTTTCCCAGCGCATGCGCGGGAGCGTCAGCGGCCGCTGTCAGTTTCCCGCGCATGCGCAGTGGGGAGAGTCACTTCCGCCTCCGCCATGGTGGAGACCGTGGCGGAGGCGGAAGGGAAAGAGTGCTCCCACGGCACAGGCCCGCCCGCGGATCGGTGGGCCCGATCGCGGGCCAGGCCACCGTGGGGGCACCCCCCGAGGTCAGATCGCCCCGCGCCCCCCCCCCAGGACCCCGGAGCCCGCCCACGCCGCCTGGTCCCGCCGGTAAATACCAGGTTTGATTTACGTCGGCGGGACAGGCAATTCTTGGGCGGGACTTCGGCCCATCCGACAAAGAGTCATCGGACTTGAAATGTTAGCTCTTTTTTCTCCCTACAGTTGCTGCCAGACCTGCTGAGAGTTTCCAGCATTTTCTCTTTCGTTATCGTCCTATATTACTCGCGAGCTGCCTGCCCTTCACAAAGCCTGTTTGATCTTCTGCAACCAACCCAGGACAGAATCTTTCATCCTCCCCTCCAACAACTAAACCAATACTTTAAATTTGTGTTCAGTAGTGATATGGGCCGACTTCCGGTTGCGGTGATGCACTGCTGAGCCGCACGTTTCGGCAGCTCCCGTTCTAACGGACTTTTGGGCTCTTTTCGGGAGTCCCAACGGAAATTTTTTCGGACCAAACCCAGTGTGGGGTGATGAAGAAAGGTGTCCCCCCCCGGGTGTGTATGGAAAGGACCGGTGGTAGTGGCCAGATTGCGAAGGATCCTCTGGAGCAGCGGCAGAGAAGAGAAGGAAGAAGCAAGATGGCGGCGGATGGAGCCCAGACAACATGGGGCCCGGACCAGCAGGAATTCCTCCGACGGTGTGTGGAGGAACTAAAGAAGGAGGTGCTGGCGCCGATGTTATTGGCAATCGATGGGCTAAAAGAAACACAAAAGGCCCAGACGATAGAGCTCCGTGGGGTGAAGGCAAAGGCAGCCGAAAACGAGGATGAGATACAGGGCCTAGTGGTAAAAATGGAGACGCATGAGGCGCTACATAAGAGGTGTATCGAAAGGCTCGAAGTCCTGGAGAACAGCTCGAGGAGGAAGAACCTCCGGATTCTGGGTCTGCCCGAAGGAATGGAGGAAGCTGACATTGGGGCTTATGTGAGCACGATGCTCCATACGCTAATGGGAGCTGAGGCCCCCTCAGGCCCCCTGGAGGTGGAAGGGGCTCACCGGGTCCTTGTGAGAAGACCAAAGGCTGGAGAACTACCAAGGGCGATAGTGGTGAGATTTCACCGCTTCACTGACAGAGAGGCTGTCTTGAGCTGGGCCAAGAAGGTACGGAGTAGCAGGTGGGAGAATGCGGTGATATGAGTGTATCAGGACTGGAGCGCGGAGGTGGCGAGAAGGAGGGTGAGCTTTAATCGGGCCAAGGCGGTGCTTCACAGGAAGAAAATAAAATTTGGGATGCTGCAGCTGGCGCGATTGTGGGTCACGCACCAGGGCAAGCACTACTACTTTGAAACGTCGGATGAGGCATGGACCTTCATCCAAGAAGAGAAACTGGACCAGAACTGAGGGACTGATGTTGGGGGGAGACAACGAGGTTGATGTACAGAAATGTAAATTGGGGAATGGGAGGTTTGTAGTATCGAGACGATAGACGGGGATTTTTTCTCCTCTTGATGGGGGGACACTGAGAAATGTGGGCGCCGGTGGAAAAAGGGACTGAGAGGGGGGGTGGGGAATGGGAGAGCTGCGCCATGGGGGGCGGGGCCGATCCAGGAAAGCGCGGGGTTTTTCCCACGCTCGGGAGATGATGGCGGGAAGATAGGCGCAGGAAGGAAGAGAGTTCCACGCACAGGGGGGTCAAGGAGAGAACGGGGGAAGCTGGGGTCAGTTAGAGTTAGCTGACTTTCGGAAGCATCATGGGGGGAGTAACCATGCTGGATGGGGATCTAGCGGGGGGGGGGGGGGGATCAACTGGGTTGCTGCTGCTGGGAGCGAGTGGGAGCTGGCAAGGGAAGAGGTGGTCGGGATGGGAGGGCGCCGCCTGGGGGACGGGTGGGTGCGCGGGACACGGACGGGGGGCTGGCCTAGAACAGGGGATGGCTAGTCGGCGGGGGGGGGCCCAATCCGGCTGATCACGTGGAATGTGAGAGGCTTAAATGGGCCGATTAAGAGGGCCCGAGTGTTTGCGCACTTAAAAAGACTGAAGGCCGATGTGGTCATGCTTCAGGAGACGCATCTGAAGGTGGCAGATCAGGTTAGGTTAAGGAAAGGATGGGTTGGGACAGGTGTTCCACTCAGGGTTGGACGCGAAGAATAGGGGGGTGGCAATATTGGTGGGGAAACGGGTGTCGTTCGAGGCTAGGAATATAGTGGTGGACAACGGGGGTAGATACGTGATGGTGAGTGGTAGATTGCAGGGAAAGGAGGTCGTGCTGGTAAATGTATATGCCCCGAACTGGGATGTCGCGGGATTTATGAAGCGGATGCTGGGACGTATCCCGGACCTGGAGGTGGGAAGCCTGGTAATGGGGGGGGGATTTCAATACTGTGCTGGATCCAGGGCTAGACCGGTCTAGATCCAGGACAGGAAGAAGGCCGGCAGGGCCAAGGTGCTTCAGGGGTTCATGAAGCAAATGGGGGGGGTGGATCCGTGGAGATTTGCTAGGCCGTTGGCTAAAGAGTTCTCCTTTTTCTCCCATGTCCACAAGGTATACTCCTGAATAGATTTCTTTGTTTTGAGCAGGGCACTGATCTCGAAGGTGGCAGGAACGGAGTATTCGGCCATAGCCGTTTCAGACCATGCCCCGCACTGGGTGGATCTGGAATTAGGAGAGGAGAGGGAGCAGCGCCCACTCTGGCGACTGGACGTGGGATTATTGGCGGATGAGGGGGTCTGTGGAAGGGTGTGGGGATGTATTGAGAGGTACCTGGAGGCCAATGATGATGGTGAGATCCAGGTGGGGGTAGTATGGGAAGCGCTGAAGGCGGTGGTTAGGGGAGAGTTGATCTCCATTAGGGCTGACAAGGAGAAAAAAGAGGGCAAAGAAAGGGAGAGATTAGTGGGGGAGATTTTGAGGGTGGATAAAAGATATGAGGAGGCTCCGGACGAAGGACTATATAGAGAGAGGCGAAGACTTCAGACGGAGTTTGACCTGCTGACCACAGGAAAGGCAGAGGCACAGTGGAGGAAGGCACAGGGAATGAGATACGAATATGGGGAAAAGGCGAGCCGGCTGCTGGCCCACCAACTTCGCAAGAGGATAACGGTGAGGGAAATTGGGGGAGTTAGGGATGAAACGGGAACTACGGAGCGGAGAGCAGGGAAGGTAAATGAGGTGTTTAAGACCTTTTATGAGAGGCTATATAGGTCCCAACCCCCGGAGGGAAAATAGGGAATGCAACAGTTTCTGGACCAACTACGGTTCCCGAGGGTGGAGGAGCAGGAGTGGCAGGTCTGTTGGCGCCAATTGAGGCGGAGGAGGTGACTAAAGGGCTGGGGAACATGCAGGCAGGGAAGGCCCCGGGACCAGACGGGTTCCCGGTGGAATTTTACAGGAAATATGTGGACTTGTTGGCCCCGCTGCTGGTGAGAACCTTTAACGAGGCCAGCGAAGGGGGGACTCTACCCCCGACAATGTCAGAGGCGATGATATCACTAATCCTGAAGCGGGATAAAGACCCGCTGCAATGCGGGTCATATAGGCCTATCTCACTCCTGAATGTAGACGCCAAGGGGCTGGCAAAAGTGCTGGCGACGAGGATTGAGGATTGTGTCCCGGGAGTGGTGCATGAAGACCAGACAGGGTTTGTAAAGGGGAGACAACTGAATGTCAACGTGCGACGGCTGTTGGGCGTGATAATGATGCCCCCAGCGGAGGGAGAGCCAGAGATAGTGGTGGCGATGGATGCAGAGAAGGCATTCGATAGAGTAGAGTGGGAGTATCTATGGGAGGTGTTGAGGAGGTTTGGGTTCGGGGAGGGGTTTGTCAGTTGGGTCAGACTCCTATATGGGGCCCCAGTGGCAAATGTAGTCACAAACCGGCAAAGATCGGAGTATTTTCGGTTACATAGGGGAACAAGGCAGGGGTGCCCCCTGTCCCCATTACTGTTCGCGTTGGCAATTGAACCACTGGCCATAGTGTTGAGAGACTCTAAGAAATGGAGGGGGGTGGTTATAGGGGGAGAGGAACATCGAGTGTCACTCTACACAGATGACCTACTGCTATATGTGGCGGATCCTGTAGAGGGGATGACAGAGGTTATGCAGATATTGAGGGAATTTGTAGATTTTTCGGGATATAGGCTAAATATGGGGAAGAGTGAGCTTTTCGTAATACACCCTGGGGATCAGGGAAGAGGAATAGACGCCCTGCCGTTAAGGAGAGTGGAAAGGAGCTTCCGATATTTGGAGATTCAGTTGCTAGGAGCTGGGGAACTCGACACAAACTCAATTTGACGCGGCTGATGGAGCAGATGGAGGAGGATTTCAAGAGGTGGGATATGCTGCCGCTCTCACTGGCGGGCAGAGTGCAGGCGGTAAAAATGATGGTCCTCCCAAGGTTTCTTTTTGTGTTTCAATGTCTCCCCATTCTGATCACGAAGGCCTTTTTCAAGAAAATAGACAGGAGCGTTATGAGTTTCGTGTGGGCAGGGAAGACCACGAGGGTAAGGAGGGGGTTCCTGCAGCGCAGCAGGGACAGAGGGGGACTGGCGTTGCCGAATCTGGACGACTACTACTGGGCCGCCAATGTGGCGATGGTTTGTCAGTGGATGAGGGAGAGAGAGGGGGCGGCGTGGAAGAGGCTGGAGATGGCGTCCTGTAAGGGAACGAGCCTAAAGGCGCTAGTGACGGCGCCGCAACCACTCTCCCCGAAAAGGTATACCACAAACCCAGTGGTGGTGGCAACCTTAAGGATCTGGAGTCAATGGAGACGACACAGGGTGGTGACGGGTGCCTCGGTGTGGTCCCCGATCAGGAACAGCCATAGGTTTGTCCCAGGAAGGATGGACGGAGGGTTCCAGAGCTGGCATCGGGCAGAAATTAGGAGGTTGAGGGATTTGTTTATTGACGGGACGTTCGCGAGCCTGGGAGCGCTGGAGGAAAAGTATGAGTTGCCCCCGGGGAACATCTTTTTTTTATAAAATATTTTATTGAAAATTTTTGGTCAACCAACACAGTACATTGTGCATCCTTTACACAATATTATAACAACACAAATAACAATGACCGATTTTATAAACAGAAAATGAATAAATAATAAATAACAAAAATGAAAACTAACCCTAATTGGCAACTGCCTTATCACAAGTAACACTCTCCAAAAATATAATTTAACAGTCCAATATATAATTATCTGTAGCAACGACCTATACATATTATACAGTATATATTAACAACCCTGAGAGACCTTCTGGTTCCTCCTACCTCCCCCCACCCCCCCAGCCCCCCCCCCCCCCCCCCCCCGCCCCCCCCCCCCCCCCCCCCGCCCCCCCGATCCTGGGCTGCTGCTGCTGCCTTCTTTTTTCCATTCCATCTATCTTTCTGCGAGGTATTCGACGAACGGTTGCCACCGCCTGGTGAACCCTTGAGCCGACCCCCTTAGAACGAACTTAATCCGCTCTAGCTTTATAAACCCTGCCATGTCATTTATCCAGGTCTCCACCCCCGGGGGCTTGGCTTCTTTCCACATTAGCAATATCCTGCGCCGGGCTACTAGGGACGCAAAGGCCAAAACATCGGCCTCTCTCGCCTCCTGCACCCCCGGCTCTTGTGCAACCCCAAATATAGCCAACCCCCAGCTTGGTTCGACCCGGACCCCCACTACTTTTGAAAGCACCTTTGTCACCCCCATCCAAAACCCCTGTAGTGCCGGGCATGACCAAAACATATGGGTATGATTCGCTGGGCATCTCGAGCACCTCGCACACCTATCCTCCACCCCAAAAAATTTACTGAGCCGTGCTCCAGTCATATGCGCCCTGTGTAATACCTTAAACTGAATCAGGCTTAGCCTGGCACACGAGGACGACGAGTTTACCCTGCTTAGGGCATCTGCCCACAGCCCCTCCTCAATCTCCTCCCCCAGCTCTTCTTCCCATTTCCCTTTTAGTTCATCTACCATAGTCTCCCCTTCGTCCCTCATTTCCCTATATATATCTGACACCTTACCATCCCCCACCCATGTCTTTGAGATCACTCTGTCCTGCACCTCTTGTGTCGGGAGCTGCGGGAATTCCCTCACCTGTTGCCTCGCAAAAGCCCTCAGTTGCATATACCTGAATGCATTCCCTTGGGGCAACCCATATTTCTCGGTCAGCGCTCCCAGACTCGCGAACTTCCCATCCACAAACAGATCTTTCAGTTGCGTTATTCCTGCTCTTTGCCACATTCCATATCCCCTATCCATTCCCCCCGGGGCAAACCTATGGTTGTTTCTTATCGGGGACCCCCCCAAGGCTCCAGTCTTTCCCCTATGCCGTCTCCACTGTCCCCAAATCTTCAGTGTAGCCACCACCACCGGGCTTGTGGTGTAGTTCCTCGGTGAGAACGGCAATGGGGCTGTCACCATAGCCTGTAGGCTAGTCCCCCTACAGGACGCCCTCTCTAATCTCTTCCACGCCGCTCCCTCCTCCTCTCCCATCCACTTACTCACCATTGAAATATTAGCGGCCCAATAATACTCACTTAGACTCGGTAGTGCCAGCCCCCCCCTATCCCTGCTACGCTGTAAGAATCCCTTCCTCACTCTCGGGGTCTTCCCGGCCCACACAAAACCCATGATGCTCTTTTCAATCCTTTTTAAAAAAGCCTTCGTGATCACCACCGGGAGGCACTGAAACACAAAGAGGAATCTCGGGAGGACCACCATCTTAACCGCCTGCACCCTCCCTGCCAGTGACAGGGATACCATATCCCATCTCTTGAAATCCTCCTCCATTTGTTCCACCAACCGCGTTAAATTTAACCTATGCAATGTGCCCCAATTCTTGGCTATCTGGATCCCCAGGTAACGAAGGTCCCTTGTTACCTTCCTCAACGGTAGGTCCTCTATTTCTCTACTCTGCTCCCCTGGATGCATCACAAACAATTCACTTTTCCCCATGTTCAATTTATACCCTGAAAAATCCCCAAACTCCCCAAGTATCCGCATTATTTCTGGCATCCCCTCCGCCGGGTCTGCCACATATAGTAACAAATCGTCCGCATACAAAGATACCCGGTGTTCTTCTCCTCCTCTAAGTACTCCCCTCCACTTCTTGGAACCCCTCAACGCTATCGCCAGGGGCTCAATCGCCAGTGCAAACAATAATGGGGACAGAGGGCATCCCTGCCTTGTCCCTCTATGGAGCCGAAAATATGCAGATCCCCGTCCATTCGTGACCACGCTCGCCATCGGGGCCCTATACAACAGCTGCACCCATCTAACATACCCCTCTCCAAAACCAAATCTCCTCAACACCTCCCACAAATAATCCCACTCCACTCTATCAAATGCTTTCTCGGCATCCATCGCCACTACTATCTCCGTTTCCCCCTCTGGTGGGGGCATCATCATTACCCCTAACAGCCTCCGTATATTCGTGTTCAGCTGTCTCCCCTTCACAAACCCAGTTTGGTCCTCGTGGACCACCCCCGGGACACATTCCTCTATTCTCATTGCCATTACCTTGGCCAGAATCTTGGCATCTACATTGAGGAGGGAAATAGGTCTATAGGACCCGCATTGTAGCGGGTCCTTTTCCTTCTTTAAGAGAAGCGATATCGTTGCTTCAGACATAGTCGGGGGCAGTTGTCCCCTTTCCTTTGCCTCATTAAAGGTCCCCGTCAATACCGGGGCGAGCAAGTCCACATATTTTCTATAGAATTCGACTGGGAATCCATCCGGTCCCGGGGCCTTTCCCGCCTGCATGCTCCTAATTCCTTTCACCACTTCTTCTACCTCGATCTGTGCTCCCAGTCCCACCCTTTCCTGCTCTTCCACCTTGGGAAATTCCAGCCGATCCAAGAAGCCCATCATTCTCTCCCTCCCATCCGGGGGTTGAGCTTCATATAATTTTTTATAAAATGTCTTGAACACTCCATTCACTCTCTCCGCTCCCCGCTCCATCTCTCCTTCCTCATCCCTCACTCCCCCTATTTCCCTCGCTGCTCCCCTTTTCCTCAATTGGTGTGCCAGCAACCTGCTCGCCTTCTCCCCATATTCGTACTGTACACCCTGTGCCTTCCTCCATTGTGCCTCTGCAGTGCCCGTAGTCAGCAAGTCAAATTCTACATGTAGCCTTTGCCTTTCCCTGTACAGTCCCTCCTCCGGTGCTACCGCATATTGTCTGTCCACCCTCAAAAGTTCTTGCAGCAACCGCTCCCGTTCCTTACTCTCCTGCTTCCCTTTATGTGCCCTTATTAATATCAGCTCCCCTCTAACCACCGCCTTCATCGCCTCCCAGACCACTCCCACCTGGACCTCCCCATTATCATTGAGTTCCATGTACTTTTCAATGCACCCCCTCACCCTTAGACACACCCCCTCGTCTGCCATTAGTCCCATGTCCATTCTCCAGGGTGGATGCCCTCCTGTTTCCTCCCCTATCTCCAAGTCTACCCAGTGTGGAGCGTGATCCGAAATGGCTATAGCCGTATACTCCGTTCCCCTCACCTTCGGGATCAAAGCCCTTCCCAGCACAAAAAAGTCTATTCGCGAGTAGACTTTATGGACAGAGGAGAAAAACGAGAACTCCTTACTCCTAGGTCTGCTAAATCTCTACGGGTCTACACCTCCCATCTGCTCCATAAAATCTTTAAGTACCTTGGCTGCTGCCGGCCTCCTTCCAGTCCTGGACTTCGACCTATCCAGCCCTGGTTCCAACACCGTATTAAAATCTCCCCCCATTATCAGCTTTCCCATCTCTAGATCCGGAATGCGTCCTAGCATCCGCCTCATAAAATTGGCATCATCCCAGTTCGGGGCATATACGTTTACCAAAACCACCGTCTCCCACTGTAGTTTGCCACTCACCATCACGTATCTGCCCCCGTTATCCGCCACTATAGTCTTTGCCTCGAGCATTACCCGCTTCCCCACTAATATAGCCACCCCCCTGTTTTTCGCATCTAGCCCCGAATGGAACACCTGCCCCACCCATCCTTTGCGTAGCCTAACCTGGTCTATCAGTATCAGGTGCGTTTCCTGCAACATAACCACATCTGCCTTAAATTTCTTAAGGTGTGCGAGTACCCGTGCCCTCTTTATCGGCCCGTTCAGCCCTCTCACGTTCCACGTGATCAGCCGGGTTGGGGGGCTTCCTACCCCCCCCCCCCCTTGTCGATTAGCCATCCCCTTTTTCCAGCTCCTCACCCGGTTCCCACGCAGCTGTATCTCCCCCAGGCGGTGCCCCCCCGCCCATCCCCTCCCATACCAGCTCCCCCCTCTCCCCAGCAGCAGCAACCCAGTAATTCCCCCCTCCCACCCCCCCCCCACCCCCCCGCTAGATCCCCCGCTAGCGTAATTACTCCCCCCATGTTGCTCCCAGAAGTCAGCAAACTCTAGCCGACCTCGGCTTCCCCCCGTGACCTCGGCTCGCACCGTGCGACGCCCCCTCCTTCCTGCTTCTCTATTCCCGCCATGATTATCATAGTGCGGGAACCAAGCCCGCGCTTCTCCCTTGGCCCCGCCCCCAATGTCCAACGCCCCATCTCCTCCACCTCCCCTCCTCCCCCCATCACCACCTGTGGAAGAGAGAAAAGTTACCACATCGCAGGATTAGTACATAAAACTCCTCTTTCCCCCCTTTTTAACCCCCCTCTTCGCCCCCCACATTCGCCCCACCACTTTGTTCAAACGTTCTTTTTAATAACCCGCTCATTCCAGTTTTTCTTCCACAATAAAAGTCCACGCTTCATCCGCCGTCTCAAAGTAGTGGTGCCTCCCTCGATATGTGACCCACAGTCTTGCCGGTTGCAGCATTCCAAATTTTATCTTCTTTTTATGAAGCACCGCCTTGGCCCGATTAAAGCTCGTCCTCCTTCTCGCCACCTCCGCACTCCAGTCTCGATAAACGCGGATCACCGCGTTCTCCCATTTACTGCTCCGAGTTTTCTTTGCCCATCTAAGGACCATTTCTCTATCCTTAAAACGGAGGAATCTCACCACTATGGCTCTGGGAATTTCTCCTGCTCTCGGTCCTCGCGCCATCACTCGGTATGCTCCCTCCACCTCCAACGGACCCGCCGGGGCCTCCGCTCCCATTAACGAGTGCAGCATCGTGCTCACATATGCCCCGACGCCCGCTCCCTCCGCACCTTCAGGAAGACCAAGAATCCTCAAGTTGTTCCTCCTTGCGTTGTTCTCCAGTGCCTCCAACCTTTCCACACATCGTTTCTGATGTGCCTCATGCATCTCCATCTTCACCATCAGGCCCTGTATGTCGTCCTCATTCTCGGCTGCCTTTGCCTTCACGAACCGAAGCTCCCGCTCCTGGGTCTTTTGTTCCTCCTTTAGCCCTTCGATCGCCTGTAGTATCGGGGCCAACAGCTCTTTCTTCATTTCCTTTTTGAGCTCTTCCACACAGCATTTCAAGAACTCTTGTTGTTCAGGGCCCCATGTTAAACTGCCACCTTCCGACGCCATCTTGGTTTTTGCTTGCCTTCCTTGCCACTGTTCTAAAGGATCCACTGCAATCCGGCCACTTTCTCCTCCCTTTTTCGTCCGTATCCAGGGGGGATTCCCTTCTGGTTTACCGCACAGTGTTTTTAGCCGTCAAAATTGCCGTTGGGGCTCCTATCAAGAGCCCAAAAGTCCGTTTCACCGGGAGCTGCCGAAACGTGCGACTCAGCTGGTCATCGCCGCACCCGGAACCCCGGGGAACATCTTTAGATACATGCAAGTGAGGGCGTTTATGAGGCAACAGGTGAGGGAATTTCCACTGCTCCCGACACAGGGGATCCAGGATAGAGTGATTTCCGGTGTGTGGGTCGGGGAGGGCAAAGTGTCTGAAATATATCAGGAGATGAGAGACTCCTGAGGAGCTGAAGGGAAAATGAGAAGACGAGCTGGGGGAGGAGATTGAGGAGGGGCTGTGGGCTGATGCCCTAAGTAGGGTAAATTCCTCGTCCTCGTGTGCCTGATACAATTCAAGGTTCTACACAGAGCACATATGACGGGAGCAAGACTGAGCAGGTTCTCCGGAGTGGAGGACAGGTGTGGGAGGTGCTTGGGAAGCCAGGCGAACCACACATATATGTTTTGGTCGTGTCCGGCACTGGATGAGTACTGGAGGGGACTGGCAAAGGTGATCTCAAAGGTGGTGAAGGTCCGGGTCAAGCCAGGCTGGGGGTTAGCTATATTTGGGGTAGCGGAAGAGCCGGGAGTGCAGGAGGCGAAAGAGGCCGATATTCTGGCCTTTGCGTCCCTGATAGCCCTGCGAAGGATCCTACTTACATGGAAGGAAGCGAAACCCCCCGGCGTGGAGGCCTGGATAAACTATATGGCAGGGCTCATAAAACTGGAACAAATGAAATTTGCGCTGAGAGGATCGGCTCAAAGAACAAAGAACAAAGAAATGTACAGCACAGGAACAGGCCCTTCGGCCCTCTAAGCCCGTGCCGACCATGCTGCCCGACTAAACTACAATCTTCTACACTTCCTGGGTCCGTATCCTTCTATTCCCATCCTAGTCATATATTTGTCAAGATGCCCCTTAAATGTCCCTATCGTCCCTGCTTCCACTACCTCCTCCGGTAGCGAGTTCCAGGCACCCACAACCCTCTGCGTAAAAAACTTGCCTCGTACATCTACTCTAAACCTTGCCCCTCTCACCTTAAACCTATGCCCCTAGTAATTGACCCCTCTACCCTGGGGAAAAGCCTCTGACTATCCACTCTGTCTATGCCCGTCATAATTTTATATACCTCTATCAGGTCTCCCCTCATCCTCCTTCGTTCTAGTGAGAACAAACCGAGTTTATTCAACTGCTCCTCATAGCTAATGCCCTCCATACCAGGCAACATTCTGGTAAATCTCTTCTGCACCCTCTCTAAAGCCTCCACATCCTTCTGGTAGTGTGGCGACCAGAATTGAACACCATACTCCAAGTGTGGCCTAACTAAGGTTCTATACAGCTGCAACATGACTTGCCAATTCTTATACTCAATGCCCCGGCCAATGAAGGCAAGCATGCCGTATGCCTTCTTGACTACCTTCTCCACCTGTGTTGCCCCTTTCAATGACCTGTGGACCTGTACTCCTAGATCTCTTTGACTTTCAATACTCTTGAGGGTTCTACCATTCACTGTATATTCCCTACCTGCATTAGACCTTCCAAAATGCATTACCTCACATTTGTCCGGATTAAACCCCATCTGCCATCTCTCCGCCCAAGTCTCCAGACAATCTAAATCCTGCTGTATCCTCCGACAGTCCTCATCGCTATCCGCAATTCCACCAACCTTTATGTCGTTTGCAAACTTACTAATCAGACCAGTCACATTTTCCTCCAAATCATTTATATATACTACAAAGAGCAAAGGTCCCAGCACTGATCCCTGTGGAACACCACTGGTCACAGCCCTCCAATTAGAAAAGCATCCCTCCATTGCTACTCTCTGCCTTCTATGGCCTAGCCAGTTCTGTATCCACCTTGCCAGCTCACCCCTGATCCCGTGTGACTTCACCTTTTGTACTAGTCTACCATGAGGGACCTTGTCAAAGGCCTTACTGAAGTCCATATAGACAACATCTACTGCCCTACCTGCATCAATCATCTTAGTGACCTCCTCGAAAAACTCTATCAAGTTAGTGAGACACGACTTCCCCTTCACAAAACCGTGCTGCCTCTCACTAATACGTCCATTTGCTTCCAAATGGGAGTAGATCCTGTCTCGAAGAATTCTCTCCAGTAATTTCCCTACCACTGAAGTAAGGCTCACCGGCCTGTAGTTCCCGGGATTATCCTTGCTACCCTTCTTAAACAGAGGAACAACATTGGCTATTCTCCAGTCCTCCGGGACATCCCCTGAAGACAGCGAGGATCCAAAGATTTCTGTCAAGGCCTCAGCAATTTCCTCTCCAGCCTCCTTCAGTATTCTGGGGTAGATCCCATCAGGCCCTGGGGACTTATCTACCTTAATATTTTTTAAGACACCCAACACCTCGTCTTTTTGGATCACAATGTGACCGAGGCTATCTACACCCCCTTCTCCAGACTCAACATCTACCAATTCCTTCTCTTTGGTGAATACTGATGCAAAGTATTCATTTAGTACCTCGCCCATTTCCTCTGGCTCCACACATAGATTCCCTTGCCTATCCTTCAGTGGGCCATCCCTTTCCCTGGCTACCCTCTTGCTTTTTATGTACGTGTAAAAAGCCTTGGGATTTTCCTTAACCCTATTTGCCAATGACTTTTCGTGACCCCTTCTAGCCCTCCTGACTCCTTGCTTAAGTTCCTTCCTACTTTCCTTATATTCCACGCAGGCTTCGTCTGTTCCCAGCCTTTTAGCCCTGACAAATGCCTCCTTTTTCTTTTTGACGAGGCCTACAATATCACTCGTCATCCAAGGTTCCCGAAAATTGCCGTATTTATCTTTCTTCCTCACAGGAACATGCCGGTCCTGTATTCCTTTCAACTGCCACTTGAAAGCCTCCCACATGTCAGATGTTGATTTGCCCTCAAACATCCGCCCCCAATCTATGTTCTTCAGTTCCCGCCTAATATTGTTACAATTAGCCTTCCGGTAGCGAGTTCCAGGCACCCACTACCCTCTGCGTAAAAAACTTGCCTCGTACATCTACTCTAAACCTTGCCCCTCTCACCTTAAACCTATGCTCCCTAGTAATTGACCCCTCTACCCTGGGGAAAAGCCTCTGACTGTCCACTCTGTCTGTGCCCCTCATAATTTTGTAGACCTCTATCAGGTCTCCCCTCAACCTCCTTCGTTCCAGTGAGAACAAACCGAGTTTATTCAACCGCTCCTCATAACTAATGCCCTCCATACCAGGCAACATTCTGGTAAATCTCTTCTGCACCCTCTCTAAAGCCTCCACATCCTTCTGGTAGTGTGGCGACCAGAATTGAACACTATACTCCAAGTGTGGCCTAACTAAGGTTCTATACAGCTGCAACATGACTTGCCAATTCTTATACTCAATGCCCCGGCCAATGAAGGCAAGCATGCCGTATGCCTTCTTGACTACCTTCTCCACCTGTGTTGCCCCTTTCAATGACCTGTGGACCTGTACTCCTAGATCTCTTTGACTTTCAATACTCTTGAGGGTTCTACCATTCACTGTATATTCCCTACCTGCATTAGACCTTCCAAAATGCATTACCTCACATTTGTCCGGATTAAACTCCATCTGCCATCTCTCCGCCCAAGTCTCCAAACAATCTAAATCCTGCTGTATCCTCTGACAGTCCTCATCGCTATCTGCAATTCCACCAACCTATGTGTCGTCTGCAAACTTACTAATCAGACCAGTTACATTTTCCTCCAAATCATTTATATATACTACAAAGAGCAAAGGTCCCAGCACTGATCCCTGTGGAACACCACTGGTCACAGCCCTCCAATTAGAAAAGCATCCTTCCATTGCTACTCTCTGCCTTCTATGACCTAGCCAGTTCTGTAACCACCTTGCCAGCTCACCCCTGATCCCGTGTGACTTCACCTTTTGTACTAGTCTACCATGAGGGACCTTGTCAAAGGCCTTACTGAAGTCCATATAGACAACATCCACTGCCCTACCTGCATCAATCATCTTAGTGACCTCCTCGAAAAACTCTATCAAGTTAGTGAGACACGACCTCCCCTTCACAAAACCATGCTGCCTCTCACTAATACGTCCATTTGCTTCCAAATGGGAGTAGATCCTGTCTCGAAGAATTCTCTCCAGTAATTTCCCTACCACTGAAGTAAGGCTCACCGGCCTGTAGTTCCCGGGATTATCCTTGCTACCCTTCTTAAACAGAGGAACAACATTGGCTATTCTCCAGTCCTCCGGGACATCCCCTGAAGACAGTGAGGATCCAAAGATTTCTGTCAAGGCCTCAGCAATTTCCTCTCCAGCCTCCTTCAGTATTCTGGGGTAGATCCCATCAGGCCCTGGGGACTTATCTACCTTAATATTTTTTAAGACACCCAACACCTCGTCTTTTTGGACCTCAATGTGACCCAGGCTATCTACACACCCTTCTCCAGACTCAACATCTACCAATTTCTTCTCTTTGGTGAATACTGATGCAAAGTATTCATTTAGTACCTCGCCCATTTCCTCTGGCTCCACACATAGATTCCCTTGCCTATCCTTCAGTGGGCCAACCCTTTCCCTGGCTACCCTCTTGCTTTTTATGTACGTGTAAAAAGCCTTGGGATTTTCCTTAACCCTATTTGCCAATGACTTTTCGTGACCCCTTCTAGCCCTCCTGACTCCTTGCTTAAGTTCCTTCCTACTTTCCTTATATTCCACGCAGGCTTCGTCTGTTCCCAGCCTTTTAGCCCTGACAAATGCCTCCTTTTTCTTTTTGACGAGGCCTACAATATCTCTCGTTATCCAAGGTTCCCGAAAATTGCCGTATTTATCCTTCTTCCTCACAGGAACATGCCGGTCCTGAATTCCTTTCAACTGACACTTGAAAGCCTCCCACATGTCAGATGTTGATTTGCCCTCAAACATCCGCCCCCAATCTATGTTCTTCAGTTGCCGCCTAATATTGTTATAATTAGCCTTCCCCCAATTTAGCACATTCATCCTAGGACCACTCTTATCCTTGTCCACCAGCACTTTAAAACTTACTGAATTGTGGTCACTGTTACCGAAATGCTCCCCTACTGAAACATCTACCACCTGGCTGGGCTCATTCCCCAATACCAGGTCCAGTACCACCCCTTCCCTAGTTGGACTGTCTACATATTGTTTTAAGAAGCCCTCCTGGGTGCTCCTTACAAACTCCGCCCCGTCTAAGCCCCTGGCACTAAGTGAGTCCCAGTCAATATTGGGGAAGTTGAAGTCTCCCATCACCACAACCCTGTTGTTTTTACTCTTTTCCAAAATCTGTCTACCTATCTGCTCCTCTATCTCCCGCTGGCCGTTGGGAGGCCTGTCGTAAACCCCCAACATTGTGACTGCACCCTTCTTATCCCTGATCTCTACCCATATAGCCTCACTGCCCTCTGAGGTGTCCTCCCGCAGTACAGCTGTGATATTCTCCCAAACCAGTAGCGCAACTCCGCCTCCCCTTTTACATCCCCCTCTATCCCGCCTGAAACATCTAAATCCTGGAACGTTTAGCTGCCAATCCTGCCCTTCCCTCAACCAGGTCTCTGTAATGGCAACAACATCATAGTTCCAAGTACTAATCCAAGCTCTAAGTTCATCTGCCTTACCCGTAATACTTCTTGCATTAAAACATATGCACTTCAGGCCACCAGACCCGCTGTGTTCAGCAACTTCTCCCTGTCTGCTCTGCCTCAGAGCCCCACTGTCCCTATTCCCTAGTTCTCCCTCAATGCTCTCACCTTCTGACCTATTGCTCACGTGCCCACCCCCCTGCCATACTAGTTTAAACCCTCCCGTGTGACACTCGCAAACCTTGCGGCCAGGATATTTATGTCTCTCCGGTTTAGATGCAACCCGTCCTTATATAGGTCACACCTGCCCTGGAAGAGCTCCCAGTGGTCCAGATAACGGAAACCCTCCCTCCTACACCAGCTGTTTAGCCACGTGTTTAGCTGCTCTATCTTCCTATTTCTAGCCTCACTGGCACGTGGCACAGGGAGTAATCCAAAGATTACAACCCTAGATGTCCTGTCTCGCTCACCAGACGGTCATGTCCCCCCGTCCTTTCCCCATCCGCACGAGCCTTAAACAAAATAACTTTGCCCCGGACCACTGCCTTCAGTGTTTCCCAAAAAATGGCCGCCAAAACCTCCCCATTCTGATTCAACTCCACAGACTCCTTAATCGCTACCCGCACTTTATCACAAAAACCTCCGTCCGGCAACAACCCCAAGTCAAACCTCCACGCCGGCCTCTGCTCTCGTCCCAATCTAAACTGAATCTCCAGCCAGTGGGGTGCAAGTTCCAAGATAACTATCCCAGCATACCCTACACCCTCCACCCCAACCAAAATCTCCCGGCACACTACAAAGTAATCAATCCTCGAATACACCTTATAGATGTGTGAAAAGAAGGAATACTCCCTTCCCCCTGGTTTCTGAAAGCACCATGGATCCATCATACTCATCCTCTCCATAAACCCACCCAGCTCCCTTGCCATTTGTATCTTACCCATCGACCTTGGGCTAGACCTATCCACTGTCGGCTCTAGGACACAATTAAAATCTCCTCCCATGATCAACTGGTGCGTGGCTAAATCCAGGACTGCTGCCAGCAACCCTCTCATAAAACCCACATCATCCCAATTTGGGGCATACACATTTACCAACATGAACCGGCGCCCCTTAGGGGGCAAGGCTTTGAAGGATCATACCACCTGATTGGCCAGTCGGGCCATAGTGCGTGGATCCAGAGTGCTGAATCCGGGTTTTCCCGGCAGAATCGATCCTGGAGCTGTAGAGGTCGGTAGCACATCCCGGCACCCTATGTATAGTTATAGTTATTCTAATAGTTTGCTGTTGTTCAAAACTGGTGGTCGCCAATCACTCAGATCTTACATTAGCTGATCTCAGTTGTCTTATAATTGGTCTGTGTGTCTCCCAGATCAGAGAGAAAAAATATTAACCAGAGGATGACCTTCTGATTACTACCCATAGACTATTGTCAGAAAGTGTCATGTATTTACATGGCATTAATGCGCCATTTCCAATAACATACTGAGAGCGTAAGTGAAGATAGAATTCAACAAAAAAGTCTAGAATTCAGAATCATATGACATTTTCTAAAATGGTATCTTCCCTAACATTGCTCATGGTAATTTGGTTAGCTTGTTGTTTGTGAAGGACAAGCGGAAAATGCACAATGTATTATTCTGATGTATTCTGCTGTTGCTTTAACCTTTTAAGGCAACTAAGTGTAATTCCTGTTGAACAAACATTGAGTGAGAACAGAGTTTAATTGCTTTTTAAGTTGCAGGTCAGTGCTCTAACTTTCTTGCATTTTATTGTAATGTTTGAAAGGTTAGGGGCGGCATGGTGGCACAGTGGTTAGCACTGCTGCCTCACGGCGCTGGAGACCCGCGTTCGATCCCGGTCCCGGGTCACTGTCTGTATGGAGTTTGCACATTCTACCCGTGTCTGCGTGGATCTCACCCCCACAATCCAAAGATGTGCAGGGTATGTGGATTGGCCATGCTAAATTGCCTCTTAATTGGAAACATTTTTAAAAAGAAAAAAAAAATGTTTGAAGTTAGGTCATTTAGGGCTCGATTATGTGTCAATAAGTATTTTCACCCTGAAAGTTTACATTGTGTCAAAGAATAGTGATGGACGGTAATGCATTTTTGATGTGCTATTTTTACCATATTGCTAGATTCCTTGCAGTATTGCTCACAGTAAGTTGGAGGACGTGGTAACATGGGGGGGAGGGTGCCGGGGGGGTGCGGATTTTGGTATAGGACAGTACTGGAAAAGGGGCGAGCTTATTATTTTGTCAAAATGTTGATCTTCCACCCCAAAGAAGAGGCCTTGGTGGCACTGAGATGGGGAGAGACCTTTATTTTTGGCAGCAGTATAAACGTCAATATGTTGAGATTTTAGTGCAGGAGGAGGCGAAGATCCTAACATTCCCAGCATTGGTGGAGGAAGGGATTTTGGTATTTGACAACCCTGCGAATAGGGGAAATCTGCTAGGGTTTGACAACAAGTGGAGAGGCAACAATTGGAAGTTAGTCTTGTGAAATAGGTAGCACAGCTGCATCATTGAATCTTATCTCTAAACCTAAAGAAGAATATCACTGCAGTAAAATTCTGCCTTTGGTTCTCTGAAATAAAGGAAGTTGAATAGTTTTGATATTAAACTTCAGTTATAAAGGCTTCTTTGATTTCATATTGCTTTGAATTCATTTGGAAAGACAAACTGTGATGGGCTAATCAAAGACACCATTCAACAGCTATACTGAGAAAAATAAATCTGTTTTTGTCATGATGTTACTGATTCCACCATGAAAAAGAAAGCAGCATCTGGCGTGATTGTTTTCTCTTTATCAACTAAGATTTCACTCCCCAGTAAAAATTAAGCATTTGAACCTTTACCTGAAAAAGGATTTAAATTTAAATCTTCTCTGGCCCCGGGTCACTGTCCGTGTGGAGTTTGCACATTCTCCCCTTGTCTGCATGGGTCTCACCCACACAACCCAAAAAGATGTGCAGGGTAGGTGAATTGGTCACGCTAAATTGCCCCTCAATTGGAAGAAAGAATTGGATACTGTAAGTTTATTTTAAAAATTAAATCTTCATTTTGTTTGCAAATCACTTGGAAAAACTGTTACACCGCACAAGAAAATGTACATCCGTAGATTCCACGTATATTCCAGTGACACTGAGGTTGGCCTCTCAAGCATTTCTCTTGACTCCTTTGCAGCCTTTGTGTTGTCAGACTCATTGGACTGAATTTTCATATTCGAGGCAGTTTGCAGGAGTCAGGAGAATTCCTGGCTCTGCCTGTCCACCCGCCTCAGGAGAAAGTGCCTGCAAAGATGGAATTTTCATTGCGGTGGGTGGGGATGGGGGGGGGGGAAGAGTAGGGGATGGGGGGGAGGTGGAGTGTGGGCTGCAGTTGGGCTAGCCAACCTGAGAAATGTTTTGGAGACTGCTACAGGGGCTGCTGGGTGTTGAGACAGGGTGTTTCAAGAGGCTAATGGATTTCTGTTTTCTCAGCCAAATATCATTATGTATCCTTGGCTGAGAGCCCAGTTATCCATTAGAGTGCTAAAACCATTCAGCCCCAGGGAAAAAGTTTGATTCAGAGCTCAGGCTCTCCGATCTGTATTGTCAATTGTACAAGGCAGAGAGTTTTCAAATGCTTCCAGTTTCTACTACTGCTACTTTAAAAGGTTGGGATGACTGACACTTTTATTGGCCTGTAGTATAAAAAGACTTTAAAAATGGAACATTATCAATGGATTAATGCTTTTTAAAAAGCTTTATTTACACGTTCTGCGGTGAATATGGAGTTAATTGATTCTATAGAGTTTATCATGGGTGAATGGGCATGGAATGGCTTGGCATTGAGGGTTATGAGGTGCCATGACAGAGGTTGGGGGAGGCATACATTGGGATGGAGGCATAGGGGCCAAAACAGTAATTTGGGGGCATACCTTGTGGTGCATGAGGATGAACATTTGAACTTACTTTTCAAAAGGCTATGTTTCATGACACCTCTAAGGCTCTGGTCTATGAACCGCAACTCATTGAAATCCTGGGACAACTCTATGAAAATT
The DNA here is from genome assembly GCF_047496885.1 of Scyliorhinus torazame. NCBI lineage: Eukaryota > Metazoa > Chordata > Chondrichthyes > Carcharhiniformes > Scyliorhinidae > Scyliorhinus > Scyliorhinus torazame. The sequence continues at coordinate 34,034,607 of NC_092709.1, forward strand.
ATGGAGGACCAGGACAGGCCTATCCCCGCAATGGAGCCAGGCAGGATGGAAGTGCAGAGTGTGGGCTTTTGGCCTGAACCAGCCCTGTACCCTTAAAAGGCCCTAGTGAAAATTGGAAACCTGGGAATAGGGTTGGGAATCCTGAAATCAGGTTCGCGTTGCCACTTTTAAAGGCCTCTGGAGTCTGCCGACTCAGCAAAAATCCAGCTCATTGTCCAACATCCAGTCTAGGATGAGTTGTAATTTTGTTCAGCCAAATATTGGGAAGAATTGAAGCATTTGGGCGGAATTCTCATTTTGAGACTCGGTGTGGTGACAGAGGTCTCTGGCATCACCTTTCCCGATGGCCAGAATGGTGGGGTCCGGCATCAGATTCTACACTTGCAGCCTCATTAAATATGCATAGGTGAGTTCAGTTGAGAGTACCTTTCCTCACTCCCACACCAACCTCACCTCGCTTGCTATCCACAGTTGAACTTTGAACTTTTATTGCGATGGGTGGATGAGTCCGGTCGCACAGTGCTGTCGAGATAGACACTAGTGTGTGGCATCGGGATGGAGGGTGGGGGGGTGAGGTGATCCCAATCCCAGGTGCAGTACTTATCCGAGACAGTGACACAAGAGAGTCCATGGACCCAGCAGCATGGCGCTGTCTATGAAGACCAGCTCGGCATGGAGATGGAGGGCAGGAGCCGGTCTGCCCCACCAGCGTGGTGAACAGCGCACCTGGAGCAGCGCAGCACTATGTCAGGAAGTTGTTGCACTCACCCCAAAGTCTGTTGTGAACTGAGGGCCCCTTTGTGCACGTCACTCTTTATCAATTGGGTTTTAGACCGACATAAAATCACGCAAGATTGGAAGGCCTGATGGGATGCCAGCGGGCAGCTGATTTAGCGAGCAAACAGGAAATGCAAATAAATGCAAATGGTGTTCACGACACCAGCCAGTGGGAAGATCGACCCGCCATTAACCTGCAATGTGAGAATTGCAACGCTGGCAGGTTTCTGACTTGTTGACTCCTGTTAGATTCTCTGCTCCTACCCAGCACCAAAACCATCAAGGGCAGGAGCATTCTGCCTATATTCTTGACTCTGCGACAAATTCCATCCCTAGTTATGGATTCCACCTGCTTGCCCAGAAACTGTCCCAATCCTAGCGTCGTAACTTTGGCCTCCGATTTGACCCCAAATCAAGTTTCCACTTCATGTTCTCTTCAACAAAAAAAGTTTTCATTCCCAAAGGATCGCTGAATCATCCGGCATAAAAGTAGGTTGTTCAGCCCATCATGGTTAGTTTCTTGGAAGGGATATCCAACTTACCCCACTCACCTGTTCTTTTTTCGTAATACTGCAATTTTTTCCTTTACCAACTCTGCTGAACGAGGAAAATCCTTTTCCATCATGCAGCCCACTTCTGCTTGTGCATATTCCAACTGCTGCTGAAAACTTTATCCTCTGTTTATTTAGCTCGAGGAACAGCACTGTATCTTTTGACTCAGCACTCTACAGACTCCTGGACTCAACACTGCGTTCAACAAATGTGGATCATAATTACTGCCTCCATTTTCTTTTGTTTTTTTCTTTTATTGGTTTGTTGGGTCAGTCTTCATCTTGTTTCTTTCTTTATCGTTTCATGTTGTATTCTATTGTTTTTAATGTATCAATTCATGCCTCATTTGGACACAAGCTTTGCTTCTTTACTATATCCATTACCACTCTCCTTAGCTGTTGAATTATGAACGCTTTTGTTATTTAATCTTCGCTGGCCTTCACCCTTTTTTTTCATTCTTTCATGGAATGCGAGCATTGTTGGCTAGGCCAGAATTGATTGACCATCCTTCATTGTCCCCGTAAAAGTGATGATGAGCTGCCTTCTTGAACGGCAAACCATCTGCTGTTAGGAAGAGAATCCCAAGATTTTGACCCAGCAACAGTGAAGGAATGGTGATATATTTCCAAGTCAAGGTGGTGTGTGGCTTCAGGGGAACTTGCAGGTAGTGGTGTTCCCATGCATCTGCTGCCCTTGTCCTTCCAGGTGGTAATATTCATGGTTTTAAAAGGTGCTGTCAAAGGAGCCTTGGTGAGTTGCTGCAGTGCATCTTCTAAAGGGCACATGTTGCTGCCATTGTGTGTTGGTAGTGGAGGGATTGAACTTTGAAGGTGGTGGATGGGATGAGAATTAAACGGGCTGCTTTGTTCTGGATGGTGTTGAGCTTCTAGGGTGTTCTTGGAGCTGTGCTCATCCAGGCAATTTGAGAATATTTCATCACACTATTGACTTGTGCTTTGTAGATGGTGGATAGGCTTTTGGGAGTCTGGTGAGTTATTCTCCACAGGATTCTCTGCTTCTGACCTGCTCTTGTAGCCACAGTATTTATTTAGCTCATCCAGTTCATTTCTGGTCAATGATAACACCCAAAATGTTGACAGTGGGGGATTAACAATGGTAATGCCAAGAAACATCAAGGGGACATGATTGGAATCTCTCCTGTGGATATTGTCATTGTCTGGCATGGTGCTGAACATTGTGCAATCATCAGCGAGCATCCCCATTTCTGACCTTATGATAGAGCAAGGTCATAAAGGAATGGAAAAAGAGGAGAAAAACATAACCAGATGCCAGAATGACTTCCAAATCAGCAAAGTTTGTATGCAATGACAGAGCCAACCAGTCCTCCAACAGCAGTGTGAACGTGATATGGAACCTCTAGACTGCCTGAACCTATGAACTCAGAGACTTGAAGTGGGAGATGGGGTAGTAATAATGATGTAAATACACGTGGTAAATTAGACTAACGTGAAATACATTGGGTAAAGACTTGGGGGTAGTGTAGTATCAGGATCTGGCACATGTAGGGTTAAAGTGGGACTGAGTACAATACTGCCCATACAGTGATGTAACAGAACACAATGACTTGCACCCTATGGATCAGTCTAGTGCTGGACTGAGCTGCATGCACAAGCAAGCCCAGAGACAACTCCCAGCTTGAACCCTTTTTGTTCTTGTAGTTAATAAATACATACAGTTAACCTATGTAAGACTATGAAGACTTCATTTAGATCTACCAAACTGTATCCAATATCCTACAACAGATTGCAGGTAGATAAGACTATAAATAGACCAAACATTAATTCCAGCTTTCTAGCCAGAAGCACATAATACAGAAGCAAGAAAAAATGTTGAAAAATTGGAAAATGCTGGAAATACTCAACAAGTCAGGCAGCATCTGTGGAGTGGAACAGTGTTAACTTTTAGATTGATGACCTTTCATCAAAGCAATGTTGAACGTGTGCAAACATAGAGTTAGCTGTTAAGAAATTGCATATTCCCATTATAGGAAGGATATGAAAAGAATATTAAAGCAATAGAAAAAGCGTAACATAGATTCACTGGAATGTTACTAGGGATGGAGATTAAAATTGAGAGAGTAATTAGGGCCTTTGTTTTACGAGGGCTCGGAATGCTAAGGATTAACTAGACAGTATAAAGAGTAAGATTAGATAGTCACATATTGTTTTGATTGGTCAGCAAAGTAATAGGAGGATAAAAGTTTAAGTTAATCACAAACATAATTAAAGGGGGGAGGTTAGAAATGTATTTTTACACGGAGAGTGGCAGCCAGGCTTTGGAACACTGTGCCTCAAACTGTAGTTGAAGCAGGACCCATAAAATCTATTTAGATAGCTGCTTGAAAAGATGATTATGCTGTGGGGGACAAGCAAGATCACGGATTTGGTTTCCATTACAACAGTGACTTCACTTCAAAAGTACTTAATCAGCTCTAAAGCAATTTGGGAAAGCCTGAGGTTGTAAAGATGCCAGTCCTTATTCTTTAAGTGGGTCACATCTTGATTCTGTGCTTTAACATTCCATGTTCTCTTCCTAGTGTTCATATTTGTTGATGTTCTGTTTTGAGAAAATTAACAAAGTGTGGTGCCAAAGTGCTCCTGGAATTGATCTGATTAAGGTAATATAAAAATACAGATAAGCAATATATTAGCTGCATTGCTGTATTCTGAACTTTGTCTCATGTTCATAAATGTAAATTTAGTTCTGGCAATTTTATGCATACAAAACTCTTTGAGTACAGCAATAAAAATAAAAGATGCCAGAAACATTCAGCTGGTTTAGCAGCATCTATAGAGAGCGAAGCTGAATTAATAGTTTGGGTCTGTGACCTTTCATCAGAATTTATGTGTAGTTTTTTTTATACTTCATGTCGGCTGTGGCACCCTTGGTAGCACTCCAGCCTTCGAGTCAGAAGGTTGTATGTGTAGTCTGTCATGATATGCAGATACACACATAATGATATACAGACAAGCAGCTAATGGACACAAAGACCAGGACATGACCAATAAGCAGGCAGGACACTCAGGGGTGGGATCTGACTATAAAAGGCACGAAGCACTCACACTCCGCCTCTTTCCACTGATGAACATCTAGAGAGCCAGTCAAGGGTGTTGTTACAATCTCACACCTCCACCATGTGGCTCAGAGCTAGTCTGGTTCAGTCAGACAGAGTAACCACACTTAAGTTAGCGGAGAGTCGAACTCACAGAGAACTGTGCTAACTGTGCTATTAGTTCAATAAACCTGATTGAACTAACTTCAAGGTCTTGAGTATATTTCTGATCTAAGCTGCATCCAGTTGTAGCCAGTGTTAGACCAGTGTACCTAACATGACATAGTCAGTCCTTCAACGAGAACACTTTAAGAGGCCATATTTTACAAGCGCAAAAGAAGCTATTGGAAAAGACCATTTGTGATGGACAATTTTCATAAATTAGCCAAACTTTGCCTCCCACATTCCACAGAACGTTAGAACTGGGCCTAAAAGAAACTTTGAAGACCTGGTATAGACAATATGAGTGACCTTATCAATGTGCTAGTCAACAGAAAACAGGGGCAATTAAGCCAGGCATCTATCCAATATTTAAAAGATGTGTCTCAACCATTTTGAGCTGCAACAGAGCTGTAAATAATACTTACAGGTATAGAATCACAGTGTCTGGATGTGCCCTCACATTCCAAGCAAATGCTAATCCCGAAGAAGTGTTACAGTAGTGCAAAGCTTGATGATGTGATAAATCAGAATATTTCCCATTGACACACCTTCAAATGTTAATGGTCTACCCATGATCCAGGATTGTTGTAATATGTAAAATCAAAAGTGGGAGGGGGGTTGCGGCAATCATGATCACGGGTGTGATTTTTGTGCTTTTTTAAATTATAAAAGCGTATATTGAGCAGTAGCGGCACTGCACAGTACCGAGCTCCTCAGACAATAAATTTAATAATGGGGTTACAAAGAACAAAAACAAAGAAGATTACAGCACAGGAACAGGCCCTTCGGCCCTCCCAGCCTGTGCCGATCCAGATCCCTTATCTAAACCTGTCGCCTATTTTCCAAGGATCTACTTCCCTCTGTTGGATGACTAAGCTAAAGAAATCTGAAAGAAAGAGCACGAGAACACTTCAGGGTTTAACAGCGTGAATAAAACTCAGAAGTTACAGTAACAGCATTTGTAAATACAATATTGGGCTCACTTAAAATGGAGCAGGGTATTTATGTTTATCAATGATAAATAATGTTTGTGGGTACTGATTATTTAACTTAACGGGAGCAGCTACTGATGTTTGTGAGATTATCGACTTTGCAATAAACTATCAAACAGAATAGGTGTAAGGAATCGACGTTTTCCCCAGCTGGACGGATCCAGGCTAAACCTTAAGAGTTAGGAATGTAAGAGGGTTCACGGACCTACAGATCTCCTAAAGTGTTATGCTAGAGATAATCTCGGTCTGATAATCTAGTGCAGTACAGATGGAGTGCTGCACTGTCGGAAGTTCTGCGTTTTGGGTCAGATTTAACACTGAAGTCCTGTATCCCCTCCAAGGTGGTTGCAAATGATCCTGTGGCACTATTTGAACAAGAGCATGGAAAGCCACTTTTTTTATCCCTTTAGCAACATCACTAAAACAGATTACCCCAGTCATCGTCACACTTGTGGAATCTTGCTTTGTGAAAATAGTCCTCCGTCATTCCGACACTACAGCAGTGACTATGTCTGACAAAATGTTTGGCGTGCCTTGAAGGGCATTAGGATGCACGTTCCTCCTTATTCATTGCTTATTTTCTCCTTACTCGTGTGGACAGAACTGTGACTTTCATATTTAAATTACCCTCCCTCTTCAGTGTATTTTGAAATGCGGCTGTTAAACAAAGCATCAAGTTTTAGAGGTTTTTTTTGAGGGGGGGGGGGGGGGGGGAGACGGGGACGCGAAAGCTAGGTTGCAAAGGAGGTTTAACTGTAATTCTGTTGACAAGACATGAGAGTGCTCCCTCGTCTGGCAGCAACCGTGGATTAACATTAAGAGAACACAGAATCCTTCCTTCACCCAACCAACTCCACCATAAGGACCAACGTCAGTCAGTGCATATGTGAAAGAGGGAGCGAGAAAGAGAGATAGAGGGAGCCACAATCTGCCACTGCAGCTGCTTCAACTGCACATTCAAAAAAAAAATCACCATTTCTACCCAGTCTCATCTCAACAGATCAGCTTTAAAGCAAAAACAAAAACAAACACACACAAAAAAATTACAGCAGGTACTGTCCTCTTTCAATACTTTTAAGCGTTTGAGCTCGTTGTGTGTTATTTTTTTTGGGGGGGTTTGGGTGAAATAATTGTGAGGGAAAGAAAAGCCGGAGGACGATGGGGGAGTACAGTACGGGGAGGGGGGGGGGGCGAGAGGAAGAAGAGGAGGAGATCCGGCGGTTTGAAAAAAAATGTCAAGCTTTTGATGCCTTTTTCCGTTGTTGGCCGAGTTGGGGCTGCAAAGGTTTTTTTTTAGTTTAGCAATTTGATCCCGAAGGTCGCTGATGATGGAAATAATATAGTACGTCATTAATATGGCGCCAAAAGCTGGTGTCTGTGATATGAAAGCGCAAACCGTTTGGGGGGGGGGGGGTGCAGCGAGGAAGCGACAACTTGGAGAAGGGGGTGGTGGTGGTTTTGTTTGTAAAAGTTGCGGGTACAAAGTAGGGGGGGGGGGGATTTTGAATGTGCATTAGGTTTCTATTTTTAAAAAATGCTACGGTGCCCCCCCCTCCCGTCTTTATGATCTGCAGCAGGTTTTCATTGGCGTGCCATTAAAGCATATGCGGGGTTGTGATGAGTTGCGTTGTGGAGTCCTGGCTGGATTCTCTCATACTCTGTGGATCTATATAGTTGCTCTGTCTCTTATGTAGCTAAGAGTTGGAATACAGTGTATCTTTTTTGCAGCTACTGTTGCAAAGCGGCGTGGAACGTGACGCGGATGGAACGCTCCGGGTCCGGCTCCCGGATCCGGGCTCGCTCGCGGCGTGAGGAAAGCTTTCAGCAGCTCTTTCTCCCTCACTCTCCCGCCACTCCTTTTTCGTACTCTTTCTTTAGTGGGGGGGGGGTTGGTTATTTTAAGCGTTGCGGTTATTTAAATCGCTCGATAAGAAATTCGCATCCCGGCGGAAGCACTTGTGCCATAAACTCGTCACACGGCAACACACACACAAAAAGAGAGAATACATCGGGGAGGTCGTGCAGGGTTTGCGTTACCCAAAATTGAAAATGTGCCCGGCGGATTTTGGGCGAATTGGGAGTGGGTTAGGGATTTGACGCTTTAAAAATATAACACATGTTGCGCACATTATCACCCCCCCCCCCCCCCCCCCCCCAAGCGAGGTGTACTGGGAAATCGGACTTTAGCACCCAGCCTCTAAGTCGTTGATGTTTGAACCGACGCTAAAATAATCAGGGATTTTTTTTCCGCCTCTCAGAATGTCAGTTTTGTGTGCCGGTGGACGTGTGTGCGCGGCAGTCCGGCTTAAACTTTCTTACAGACGCGGCGTCCGTGTCTGCACGACGCTCGCGGCGAACGCCAATGTTTACGCTAACCCTCCCCCATCCTCTTTAACATCATTTCAAAAACTGTGTAAAATCATGAATGATTGGGGAGGGGGGAGGGGGGGGGGAGGGTACTGAATTTTACGTTTTAAGTTCCTGCCTTCGGTTTTTCTTTGGGTTTTGTGTGTGGAGGGGGAGAAGGGAAGAAAGTGCGCGCACTTCAGGAATGCTCCAGTGCAAACACAGCTGCTGCCGTTCAGCAACGCAGAGACAACGTGCAAAAAAATGAGGCAGAAATTAGTTCTGTCGGGATGCACCTTCATAGCCGGAGGCCAAATGTACTCGCAGTAGTGGGTTGACGTCGCCAAGTGCATTGACACAGCTTATCTTTGACAAACAACTGCATAGGGATTTTTTTTTGGGGGGGGGGGTGCATACACTCCTGATCCCAGTGTGACTTTTGACTATCCCACTTTTTCAACTTTTGTTTTTGGTTGCCAAGTTTATTGCCTCGAGGTTTTTTAAAGAAGTTAAACTGGCGTGATCCATCAACCTGTCTGGTCAGAGCTGTACTTTTATTAGCTCTGATTAACCTATTCTAATGGATTGCTATTTGTGTCATTTGGTGTGGGTGTATCATTTTCTTCTATTGCGAAGCCCACCTCTCTTTCGACGAGGCCAGGGCTGATAGCAAATGTGAATCGGAGTTAATGGAACCTCAGTGTTACTGAGATGTTATGCTGTTTAAAAAAATAAATTTAGAGTACCCAATTATTTTTTTCCCAATTAAGGGGCAACTTTGTGTGGCCAATCCACTTAACCTGCACATCTTTGGATTGTGGGGGTGAAACACACGCAGACACGGGGAGAATGTGCAAACTCCACAAGGACAGTGGCCCGGTCCTCCGTGCCGTAGGCAGCAGTGCCAACCACTGAACCACCGTGCAGCCCCCTGAAATGTTATGCTTAATAAGAGACTCTTATTAGGGGATAGGGTGGTGACGTGGGCCTAGGTAGGGTGCTCTTTCGGAGAGTTGGTTCAGACTCTATGGCCTGAATGGCTTCCTGCACTGTAGGGGGGTTTGTGATTCATAATGTTTTGGTGAAAACTTTTATCTGGGGATTTTAAAATGTACTAGTATTTGGGTACAAAAACTGCACAAAACTGTCGCACCATACCAGCATGGTTATTGGCGATGAGTGTAATGAAGCTGCATTGGCAGAAGTATTAAAGACATTCATTGATGTCAGAATTTTCTGGTATAGGTTTCTGAGGAATTTGCCCATATTCACACCTGAACAGTTTCAATTTCTAGTCTGTCCAATGGGCCTGTTCAGGTCAAAAAACAACTCTTCCGCCAACTGGGGGTCAATACAGCACAGAAGGAGACCATTCAGCCCATCAAATCCTTGTTGGCTCTCATAGACCAAATCAGTCAGTCCCATTCTTCTTCGTTACTGTGCCCAGAGTGCCACAGACTTCACCGTGTGTAGGGCAAGGAGGCAGGCTGCAAATCCACTCCAGCCGGAGAGGGGAATCGAACCCCACGTTGTTGGCACCAAACTGGTCCATACTGATTGTTTATAAAGCTGTTTCGGAATCCGATTAGGATTCTTGTTCTGCCGGTTCTTGAGCCTTTTGTGTGTAGTTGCCCTGGGGAGTTGCACCAAGGGTAGAATAGATACGGATTTGCATTTTGTGTGGAGCGTTTTATTATAGTGTCTAATCATTGCTATAAACACACAACTTAAAGCAACTTCAGTTGGGAGTTTAAAAGCCAGCAGGACTGCAGTGTGAAATTAGTTGAAGGCTCTTTTAACCCTTGGCTTCAAAAAACACAAAGGACGAAATGTGTTGAATTACCAACTACTTAATTATTTTCACATGAACACCAATGATTCATTACTTCTATCTAGGCAATGGATTATCCTGGTAAACAATAATTTGGTTTCACAGTGTTTTACTCACTAGCTTTCGGAGCACTGCTCCTTAGGTGAATTCACCTGAGGAAGGAGCAGTGCTCCGAAAGCTAGTGTTTGAAACAAACCTGTTGGACTTTAACCTGGCGTTGTAAGACTTCTTACTGTGCGCATCCCAGTCCAACGGCGGCATCTCCACATCGTGTTTAACTCAGCATAGTGTGATGGAGTGCAGAAGAGCAATATCACAGCTTTAATGTGGGTAAACTCACATAGTGGGCAATGATATTCAGATTTAATAACTATCCTATGTGCTTATTGACGTTGGCCAATTGAAGTCTATGCAACAATATAACAAGTTGCAGCATGCTCTCTGTTTATGTACATCACGTGGGTGCTGTGACTGTCACGACCTTTTGTCAAAAACGTGCAGACTTCCTCCTGGTGCTGGTTCAGACTTTCTGGTCAAGTCCTCTGGTTTTCCCTTTTGGTTTGTCTGCAGTCTTTAGTTTCTTTTCCAACCAACACCTGGCATGTATTTGCAATGTTAGATGTTGCTTTCGCGAGCTTAGACCACTGAGTCAAGTGTGTGATTACTCTTGCAGACACTGCTATAAACTTTCAAGAACCGTTGGACAATTCTGTATGATCCACTTCAACATTCTATTCTTTACCCTCCCAACAATTACTCAGTATGTTTATTTTTTGCATCAGCTTTTTAAGTACCTCAGCTTTTCAAAATTAAAGCTTTATATAATCCAACATGGTTTGTCAGGGTTAGTCTTTTAATATGCTGTTGTTGACAGATTTGCTTCAAAGATGGGGTGGGGGGAGGGGGGGGGTGGTTGCTGTTACTCCTGGGAGCAAGCGAACAACTGTTCTTTAAATAACCTGCTCAACAGTCGCCTTATCTAGGGACTGAAAATCAATAATTAGGCTCCAATTAAAACAACATGTTAATTTGCAATTTAAATTTTTTGGGGTCAATTTATGCAGGTACTTTATACCCTGCATTGATTAAGAGTTAACATGCTACTGCGCATGTTATTGTTAATAGGACCATCCCAAGCCCAAATATTGTTTTTGCATGAGATGAGAAGGAAAATGTCATTAGTTTGATTTGTGCCCCATCACTCATTATCATGCAGGGTTCAAGATCAGTTCAAGCACCAGTCTACCTTCTGACATGAAAATCATGTAAAGAGGTTCACCCCACTGTGCTGATTTACCACAGGGTTTCCTAAAGCAGTGCACATAACCTTGTGGAGATGAAAACTATGCTGATCAACTTGTTAACTGCGGTGTCTCTGAAATAGCTGGAGGTGGCCAATTCACGTCTGCCGTCTCTCTGGCAATTAAAACACTTTTGTTCTGAAGATGTCTTCGGTCCACGTGGGTTTGATTCTGTTGTTGCTCTGGGGTGTTTTTGTTCGAGTGGGCTCCATTCCCAGAACAGTCAAAAGCCACCTGAATTCTTTTTTTAAAAAAAATATTTATTGAGGTTTCTCATTTTAACATACAACATAACAAAACCACAGGGACAGTCCAGCACCGCAACAAGAAGTGAAGGTTCAAAGGCCTGATTACAGAGGGGAACCGGGAAAACAGCTGTACAACTGGCCCAACACAATCCTCAGACACAACTTGATACCGCTAAAAGCCCCACCAGAGAAGAAAGGAGAAACAGAATAAAGTCATGAAAACATGATTAAATGGCGCACCACGTGGTGATTGCTCGCAATTACCTCGAGAGTTCAGGATAAATTTATCGCGCATGTTTGGGTGTGCATCAATATATATCCCCATATATATCCAGCAGCGCCAGAGGCACCAATGACACACCGCCAGCTGCTTCCCCCCTGATACCAAACCCGTCAACCCCTGCAGCATCTAATCACGGATTCTTTATAGCCATCCATAAAAAGAAATAAAAGCAAAGAAAATTTGCGAGAACCCCAGTTCTAAAGGGATGCTATATATATGCCACACAACGCAACCTAACCCTAGTCTCACACCCAGTATAGAACCAACCTTATTCCATGCAATTCTGCAGAGAGGACCAGCAACTATATATTTGGATTATGATCATTGCCGCCAATGCCTTCTAACAAAAGGGACAAAGAACTACTAGGAGTGGATAACAGGATAACAAAGGGTCAGGCCCCAATTGTGGGTCCGTATTACCCTGGGGCGCACGCCCACCATCGTCAATGAAAAGGAGAAAAAAAAATTATCAATCAAATAAGCGTCCCAGCCATCCCGGTGGGGTGGTAAATAATGAGGAGGGTAGCCTTCGATTACAGGAGGATATAGATGGGCTGGTCAGATGGGCTGATCAGTGGCAAATGGAATTCAATTCGGCTAAGTGTGAGGTGATGCACTTGGGCTGGACAACCAAGGCAAGAGAATACATGACAAACGGCAGGACCCTGGGAAGCACTGAGGATCAGAGGGATCTTGGTGTGCATGTACACTAGTCCCTTAAGATAGCAAAGCAGGTGGATACAGTGATTAAGAAGGCATATGGTATACTTGCCTTTATTAGCCAAGGCATAGAATTTAAGAGCAAAGAGGTTATGCTGGAACTGTATTAAATGTTGGTTAGGACTCAGCTAGAGTATTGCGTGCTGTTCTGGAATCCACATTACAGGAGGGATGTGATAGTACTGGAAAGAGAGCAGAGTAGATTTATCGGGATGTTGCCTGGGCTGGAGAGTGTTAGTTATGAAGAGAGATTGGATAGTCTTGGATTGTTTTCCTTGGAGCAGAGGAGACTGAGGGGTGGGGGGGAAACATGATTGAGATGTATATAATTATGAGGTCGATCGTAGCCATGATGTGGAGATGCCTGCGTTGGACTGGGGTGAGCACAGTAAGAAGTCTTACAACACCAGGTTAAAGTCCAACAGGTTTGTTTCAAACACTAGCTTTCGGAGCACTGCTCCTTAGGTGAATGGAGAGGTAGGTTCCAGAAACATTTATATAGACAAAGTCAAAGGTGCAAGACGATCTTTGAATGCGGGTATTTGCAGGTAATTAAGTGTTTACAGATCCAGAGATGGGGTTAACCCCAGGTTAAAGAGGTGTGAATTGTCTCAAGCCAGGTCAGTTGGTAAGATTTCGCAAGCCCAGGCCAGATGGTGAGGGATGAATGTAATGCGACATGAATCCCAGGTCCCGGTTGAGGCCGCACTCATGTGTGCGGAACTTGGCTATAGGTTTCTGCTCGGCGATTCTGCGTTGTCGCGCGTCCTGAAAGCCGCTTACCCGGAGATCAGAGGCTGAATGCCCTTGACTGTTGAAGTGTTCCCCGACTGGAAGGGAACATTCCTGCCTGGTGATTGTCGCACGATGTCCGTTCATTCTTTGTCGCAGCGTCTGCATGGTCTCGCCAATGTACCATGCTTCGGGACATCCTTTCCTGCAGCATATGAGGTAGACAGCGTTGGCCGAGTCGCACGAGTATGTACCGCGTACCTGGTGGGTGGTGCTCTCACGTGTAATGGTGGTATCCATGTCGATGATCTGGCACGTCTTGCAGAGATTGCCATGGCAGGGTTGTGTGGTGTCGTGGTCGCTGTTCTGAAGGCTGGGTAATTTTCTGCAAACAATGGTTTGTTTGAGGTTGCGCGGTTGTTTGAAGGCAAGTAGTGGGGGTGTGGGGATGACCTTGGCAAGATGTTCATCTTCATCGATGACGTGTTGAAGGCTGCGAAGAAGATGTTGTAGTTTCTCCGCTCCGGGAAAGTACTGGACGACGAAGGGTACTCTGTCGGTTGTGTCCCGTGTTTGTCTTCTGAGGAGGTCGGTGCGTTTTTTTGCTGTGGCGCGGTGGAACTGTCGATCGATGAGTCGAGCGCCATATCCCGTTCGTACGAGGGCATCTTTCAGCATTTATATAGACAAAGTCAACGATGCAAGACGAAGTTTGAATGCGAGCATTAGCAGGTAATTAAGTCTTTCCTGAGCCAGAGAGAGGGGTAACGCCAGGTTAAAGAGGTGTGAATTGTCTCAAGCCAGGACAGTTGGTAGGATTTTGCAAGCCCAGGCCAGATGGTGGGGGGTGAATGTAATGCAACATGAATCCAAGGTCCCGGTTGAGGCCGTACTCATGTGTGCGGAACTTGGCTATAAGTTTCTGCTCTGTGATTCTGCGTTGTCGTGCGTCCTGAAGGTCGCCTTGGAGAACGCTTAGATTTAAGGTAAGGGACAGGAGGTTTCGAGGGGATGTGAGGAAGAACCTTTTTACCCAGAGGGTGGTGGGAGTTTGGAACTCGTTGCCTGAAAAGGCTGTGGAGGCAGAGACCCTCATAACATTTAAGAAGTATTGAAATGTGCACTTGCAATCCCGGGGCATGCAGGGCTATATGCCAAGAGCTGGATTAGAATGGTTAGGTGGTTGTTTTTGACCGGCGCAAACGCGATGGGCCGAAGGGCCTTTTCTGTGCTGTATGATTCTATGACTTTTTGGGTGGGATTCACCGTCCCGCCGCACCGTTTTTTGGTGTGGCGTGCCCCCGCCGACAGCGGAATTCTCCGTACTTGCAGCCAGCCAATGGGGTTTCCCACTGTGGCCACCCCCACGCCTTCAGGAAACTTGAGGGCATCGGAGCTCTGCTGGCAAAGCGGAGGAGCCTGCCGATGGAGAATCCCGCTGTATAACTCTATGACACACGGGGGGAGGGGGGCACGGGATATCAACTAAAGTGCAGAACCCGGCTAAACCCAAGGCCCCTGTGCACAGAAGAGTCCTCCCATGTTGTCCCTAATAAGAACCTTCGAGAAGGGAAATCCCAAGCTTCAGGGGAAACAGGATACCAACCACAGCACTGGACCTAGCCTAGCCCAGCACCGTCTGAGACACAAAAATAAGCACCCCTGGGACCTCCACAATACGCTCAATCTCAGTGAGGACTTAACTAGCTCTATCATTCACCCATCACCCTGCCCTGCCTCTACTCATCTTCATTACAAACGAGATCAGGGCTGTCAAAAAAACACTCCTCTTCCATAACCACAAGGATTATAACCATAATGACAAAAGGGAGTGAAACTGCACAGACCATGGGCTGGATTCTCTGATTCTGGGGCTATGTCCCCACGCTGGCATGGGAACGGTGGGAAAACTGGCGCAAAACGGCCACCGATTCCCAGTTTCGCTGGGGGCTAGCAGGACGGCAGCATAGAGCACCCGGTTCTAGCTGCCGATACGCCCCGGAGTATTGCCGGGTCCATGGCTGCGCATGCGCACGGCGGTGTCTTGCAGTGGCCGCGCCGTGCTTCATGCCGGAGGCCGCTCGCGGACCCGGCCCGCAAAATAGTTCCACCCTTCGTCCGGCTCGCACGCCCCGGAACAACCCCCACAGTGTCGCCAGCCCCGAGTAATGTCTCCCCCTGCCTTCTGATCGGCCCTCCCCCGACTGAGTCTTCAGCCACCACGCCAAGTTCCCGATGGGTGAGACCATGAGAGCCCCAAGCCATCGGGAACTCGGACGGTCGGGGCGGAGCATTGGGCGGCCGTCTATACGTGGCGCGGTGTACTCTCTGAGTACGCCGATTTGGAGGGGGCAGAGCATCGCGAAAGTGGCGCCGCCCCCGATTCTGTCGTAAACATCATGGATTCTCCGGCCGGTCACCGAACGCGATTTCGGCGTCGGCGACAGAAGAATCCAGCCCCATATTTCACATAATCAACTCTATGATTTTTGTTAGAACAGGAAAACAGGCGACTCGCCCTCGTGCTCACATCTCACATGCCCTTGCAAGAGAAAAGACAACATTAAATAATCAACAACGTAATCACAAGGCAGTAACGTCCAGAATTAAGGAAGAATTTCAGGAGAATGACACCATCTTATGTTGCTCGAGAAGGCCGGGCCAAGACAGGGTCAATGAACACTCCTCAGGATCTCTCAAGGCTTCCAATGAACGAAGCACCTTCACTTCCACTATTCTGATGCTCTGGCGTTCAAGCATCCCACAGCCTAAGCCGTGGCCGGGGGAGCCTACTCGACCCTCTCAGCCACCTCCAACCCCTCACCACGAGCAGCGAGGATAGGATAATATAGGGCTAGTGGTCAGAGGGAACCAACAGATCCCAGGTCTCCAAGATCGGCTACTCTGTGCTCCATCGAACCCTTGCACACAGACTCTAAATCAAGATTATTATTTTTAAATTTAGAGTAGCCAATTATTTTTCTTTTCCAATTAAGGGGCAATTTAGCTTGACCAATCCACCTAACCAGCAAATCTTTGGGTTGTGGGGGGGAAACACACGCAGACATGGGGAGAATGTGCAAACTGCACACGAACCCGTGTCCTCGGCACCGCAGTCCCAGTGCTAACCACTGTGCCTCATGCCGCCCCTAAATCAAGAGTATTAAAGCATGGCAGAAAATCTTCAAGTTCAATCGGGAACTTGCCTCCCACGTCTCGCCAAGGACCGGGCTCACGGACACTCCTTGCCTGGCCCCCATCTTCCGAACCCGTCAGGATAAATGACACGCCATGCAGCAGGATCTCAACGCCTTGAAGGCGGACACTGACCAGGGAAAGTGCTCTAGTGAATGCAGGAACTCTCAAATGCGCCTCCACCGTCCTGCCAAGGATAGCTCGCAAATCTTCAAAGTGAGCTCTAAAGACCTGCGCCACAGAGCTGAGACCTTCATCCAGAACAGCAATCTCAATGGCGGCCATCATCTGGATGCACACAGCACGGCTGAGGTGAGATCCCACTCAGTAGGAACAACACCACTGCAAGCCCACTCCGACCGCCATGGACAAGTGAGGATCATCTACAATTTATCTCGACTCCTCTTTGCAAAACACCCATCAGGATCCTCCAGGGACATAGCGTAAGCGATATATCCCAAGAAAAGACAAATCTGAAATGTGCACCAGGACAGAATAAAGGATTGCAAGATGAACAGAGCCAGCGCTTGCGAAAACGCTGCCACTCCTGCGCTCACCTCAGGTGACCACACCCCACCCCCCGCCACCTGAATTCTATCATTAGTGTGCTCAGTTTGTGTTGTCGCGGCCACGCCACAATGTCAGACGTAGGTTCAAAGCTTTAACCTGTGGTTTATTTTTTACTGTTATTTTAAATAGCCTGAAATCTGATGATTTATTATGCTGCATTGATTTGTTTTTGACTTTAAGCAGCATTACTGAACAATGTTTGAAGTGCACTTCTCAATTTCTTCATTAACAGTTTGTGTTTCTCCGTACCCTGACAGCTCTTCGTAAATATGAGCTGGAAACTCCAGCACAGTTTAAAATCTTAAAGAGAGCGGTGCTGAAAAGGTATCAATATTATCAGCCCCTAGTGGCTGTAACTCTTTAAGGTTTCTTTTCTTTTAGAGAGGTGCTGGCGGCCTTACATCTTGTAAGATGATGGTCTGCACCATGGTGTTCAGCTTTGTGTTAATCGTCGCCTGGTGCGGCTCAGGAGCCCCATTCTGGCGTCGCATTTGCCGTCTTCCAAATTTGCAGCAGAGGAAGACTGGGCTGAGACGGTGCATGATTTCCTGGCCTCTGTTTGCTCTGGACCCCCTGTACAGCCAGCTGAGCTTTTTGTTTCTGCTTGCATCTTCCAACACCCTTCCAAGCAGTCAGCCTCCATGGCTATCAGCGACTGCCCCCCAGTTGTCAGTTTCCACCATCTTCATATAAGATGTATGGATATCCAGGAGGTCTTGACCCAGTGATCAGATCACTGCCGGAGTGATCTTTGGTTTTGTGGCCATCCTAAGTTTGATGAATGTGCCCGAACTAGCACCGGCGTTATTGATTAGCAATGAGTATATCCTGATGGAATTAACATACTCCAAGACCTTAGAATTGGTGACCTTGTGCTGCCAACAGAGGTTGAGGATATGTCTAAGACAGCAAAGGTGGAAACTGACCAGCCTTCTCTCCTGCCTAGCTTACGTTGTCCAGGTCTCACCTTGCAGAGGAGTGCATTGAGGCCCAGGCTTGGTGGACACAATTTGGTGTTTTCAGTCATGTTGTTGTTCTTCCACACTGTCTTATTCAGCTTGGACAGAACAACTGCAGTTTTTGCAATGTGTGCGTTGATTTCAGCATCAAGTGACAGATTGGTTGGTTGGGTTTATTGCCATGTGTACCCAGGTACAGTGAAAAGTATTGTCCTGCGTGCAGCTCAAACAGATCATTCTGTACATGAAAAGAAAATACATATAATAGGGCAAGCATAAAATACACAAGTAAATACATAGACACAGGCATCGGGTGAAGCATGCAGAGTGTACACTACTCAATAGAGAAGATGTGAAGAGATCAGATCAGTCCATAAGTCCATCAGTCCATAAGCGGGTCGTTTAGGAGTGTGGAAGAAGTTGTTTTTGAATCTGTTAGTGCGTGTTTACAGACTTTTGTATCTTCCATCTGCCTGATGGAAGATGTTGGAAGAGTGATTAAGCCGGGTGGGAGGGGTGTTTGATTATGCTGCCCACTTTCCCAAGGCAGCGGGAGTTGTAGACAGAGTCAATGGATGGAAGGCGGGTTTGTGTGATGGACTGGGCGGTGTTCACGACACTCTGTTGTTTCTTCCGGTCTTGGGCCGAGCAGTTGCCATACCAGGCTGTGATGCAGCCCGATAGGATGCTTTCTATGGTGCATCTGTAAAAGTTGGTAAGAATCAGCGTAGACATGCCAAATTTCCTTAGTTTCCTGAGGAAAGTATAGGTGTTGTTATAGGTGCTGTTGTGCTTTCTTAGTTGTAGCGTAGAGATGGGTGGACCAGGACAGATTTTTGGTGATATGCACATCGAGGAATTTGAAGCTGTCAACCATCTCCACCTCAGCCCAGTTGATGCAGACAGGGGTGTGTACAATGCTTTACTTCCTGAAGTCAATGACCAGCTCTTTAGTTTTGCTGACATTGAGGGAGAGATTGTTGTCATTACACCACTCCACTAGGTTCTCTATCTCCCTCCTGTATTCTGACTCATCGTTGTTTGAGATCCGACCTACTACGATCGTGTCATCAGCAAACTTGTAGATGGAGTTGGAGACAAATTTTGCCACGTGATTGTGGAGCCAAGATTTGTGAAGCTATCAACCAGTGTCACATTCTCAATGCTGGTAGATGGCGGTATGGGTACATCCTGGATCATAACATTTGTCTTCATGATGCTGATGGTCAAACCAAATTATACAGTCGGGAGAGAGTCTGTCCATTTGCTTCTGCAGCTGCTCCTCAATATTGAATGTTAGTGCAGCATTGTCAACGTGGAGCAATATGGATGAGGACTAGGCGCACCTTTGTCTTGGATCTCGAGTGTCCAAGGCCGATCAGCTTTCCATCAGTTCTGCTGTGTCAGTGGACACTCTCTACAGATCACCTGAAAGCACGTGACAGCCGCAAAGAGAAGAATATGTCAAAGAGTTCCGGCATCAGAATGCAACCCTGTTTGACCCCACTGATGATCTCAAAGCGTTCCAATGTTGCCTGTCATAGCTGACCTTACCCATCATGTTATGAAGGGAAAGAGGGGATCACGTTGAGCAGCTTTGGTGGGCAGCCAACTCCCTCCAGCAGCTTAAACAGACCACTTCTGCTTACATGGTGGAATGCCTGGTTAAGATCGATGAATGTAATACACAGTGGTCTCCTTTGTTCATGGCGCTTCTGTTTGCAGCTACTGTATTGAGGTGATCATGTCAACGGCTGATCTTCCAGCTCTGAAACCACAGTGGGATTCAGTGTCGGTGCATTCAGCCAGGATCTGCAGTTAATTCAAGAGCAACATAGATACATGATTTTCCCATGATGCTCAGCAAGACGATTTCTCAGTAGTTGTTGCAATCGTTGCGGTTGCCCCTGCTGACTTCCAGGGTCGCAATATTTGCGTTACACATATCCTAAGGCATTGCCACCTTCATCTAGCAGAGTCAGAGAAGGAGTGTCACAGCTGCCTCTGGAATACAGATCATTCTTTGGTGTGCACCAGGGCTAGAATGCAAACCATGAAGCTTTTTCATTCAAAGCAGTATTACAGGGTCAGCCGCACTGCCTCTCCAGATAAGACTCAACAGTTCCCGAGTCGATTAAACAAGTGCTCTCCGCGCTCCCACGTGAGTGCAGAAACGCGCGAGAAGATTCTGAATGTACTAAGGCCGCTCAAAGTAACAGACTGCTAAATGGTGTGCCAGTGACGGGTTAAAATCCTGACAGAATATCCCAATGTCGTTCAACACGGGGAATGCTTGGGGCATGTATGAAGTGTTGTGATCCCAGTTGGTGTTATAACTGGATGGGAAGATCCCAAAATGGAACCTTGACTTAAAAGACCATAACATTTACTTTATTTTATAAAATGTGGAGAACCAAAGTGACAGGAACACTCATTAGTTTTAAAAAGAAAAAAAACTTTTATTGAACATGGAAAAATTTGATTACGACACAATACTCCTTTATTCCCCCCTTACTTTCATAATTACAGACTTTAATATTGAGACTGATTAAGGGCAGCACGTTGATGCAGTGGTTAGCACTATTGCTTCACGGCGCTGAGGACCCAGGTTTGATCTCGACCCCGGGTCACTGTCCATGCGGAGCTTGCTGATTCTCGCCGTGACTGTGTGGGTCTCACCCCCTAACCCAAAGATGTGCAGGGTAGGTGGATTGGCCACCACTCTTTTGAGGTCCACCAACAAAACAAAAGAAAGGAAACAGACTGAGGGACAAAGCAAAAAAGGGCCGCACCTGTTAGGGGCACTGTCCGAACATAAAGATCAATGGAAACTTAAAAACATCAAATAAGAGTGCAATTATAGGGGGTCAATAAGGCACCCCAATCCTAAGGCTACGTGGATTGGCCATGCTAAATTGCCCCTTAATTGGAAAAATAATAATTGGGTACTCTAAATTTAAAAAAAGATTAAGACGGATTACAGAGTAGATCATGTGGTACAACGGTCTCATTAACACACAAAGTCCCTTTTAAGTTCACAAGATTATTGTAGTAAGATGGACTCTTCTCTGAACCCAAGTGAATATGGATTTCTCCTCAAAATCCCCTCAAACGATTCTCATACCATGAGCCACCCTGGCTTCCACACCAACAGTTTCAAGTTCCGCTTTCAAAAGTCACGCTTTAAATCTTCCTTCAAATGATGCTTTCCCTCTGCTGCTTCCATTTAGGTTTTTCTTTCAGGTTTTACACCTCTCCCTTCAGCTTTCCTGGCTTTTACGCCAGCTCCGACGTCCAGCCACCGACTTCCATAATTATTTTAAATAATCTCTCCCAAACTGTAGTAATTTCTTCCTGTATTTGAACTCAGCGACCTTTCCTGTCTCATGCTGTATTTGAACTCACCGACCACTCCCGTAGCGCTGTATTTGAACTCACTGACCACTCCCCTTGACGCTGCATTTGAACTCACCGACCTCTCCCCTTAGCGCTGTATTTGACCTCTCGGTCCTCTCTCCTCTCGCCCTGTTTCTAATTGAAAAGGTTTTTGGGAATGACAAAAGAGCCATTTTTGTTTCCATTCTGAGCCATATTTGGCTCGCGGGCCATAGGCTGCTGACCCCTGTTCTAGAGAGAACACTGTCACTGAGGAACCATAGAAAGCCTACAGTGGAGAAGCTTAGCAAAACAATTAACTTGTTTGCCATGGCAGACGGCACGATGGCACTGATTGGTTAGCACTGATGCCTCACGGCGCCGAGGACCCGGGTTCGATCCCAGCCCTGGGTCACTGTCTGTCTGGAGTTTGCACATTTGCCCGTGTCTGCATGAATGTCACCCCCAAAACCCAAAGATGTGCAGGGTAGGTGGATTGGCAACGCTAAATTGCCCCTTAATTGGAAAGCAAAGAATGGGGCAATTTCAATAAGTTAAAAAAAAACTTGTTTGCCACAGGCAAGGCTCCAGATACTGATGCTATATGGCCTCAACTATCAAGACGTGCCGTTTCTTAAGCTCTGAAAAAGCTATGAGCATAATTTCAATTGCTGTGGCTGACACAGTCCAGAGGAGAGAGATTTATGAGGAATTTCAGAAATGTACTATATTTGCGATGTGGAAATCACACTATTTTAATTGAAAAGCATGTACTCCAAGAATTGTCACATTTTAAAAACGAATTTTGATGAAGTGAATTCCATAATTCTATAATCAGCAATGCTAGAAAATGTTCTGTGTTTACTCCTGATAATGAGTCAGATTTTCCTTTATTAATTTTTTGCAAGCAGAGTAAGTTCAACTTTTAACCAGAGGACATGATTCTGGTGAAGAAACACAAATGATGGGAAGGTAGGGAATGAGATAAGAAGAGCTGCAACAGCAAAAAGAACAATTTAAGGTAACAGTAGTGCAGGAGCCAAAGTGTAAATGGGCAGAGATGGAGTCTGTGCCACATGGTGATGCTCTAATGTGTTTTTCATATCTCATCTTTTGGTTGCGACATAGTCATGTCTTTGACTAAGTGGGGTACGCTGAGTCTGCTTCTTATCTGAGTGTAATAGCTAGTTCGGGGCCTACGGGGTGTGAATGATTATCCTCCCCGTGGTCCTTGCAGAGTGCGAGCTCCTCCGCAAGAGTTGGGGAATCTCTATTAACCTTTGTGTAAAAGGTAGGCCAGTAAGGCACTGAGCAGAACAGGAACCGGTAGGGATCTACTGGGCAGTGTATATATCGTGCTGCAAGTAAAACTAGGTTTCTTTATTTTACTCGGCCTGGACTCCCCCTGCCCTTATTAAATTGGCGACGAGGAGTAAACTGGTTTGCTGTTGACGCTGCGACCTACTTGGCTGAGCCACCTCCCCGATTTTCTGGACCCAGGTTTGGATGTACTTGATTTGCCATCCTCTGTTTGGGCGGTTACATACATTTGACGCCGTTGTTGAAGACTGGGACCAATACGCAGAAAGGATGCATTACTTCTTCCGGGTCAACAACGTCACAGAGAATGAGCGCCAATATAATCCAATCCAATTTTTCATGTTTAATTTTCTTTCTTGTTGATAAAACTAATTAGCAGTCCTGCGACTTTGTTCCTCCCATGATTTATTAATAAAAAGTAAAAGTTGTGGTCTTTTGAGCCAGGGTTCCATTCTGGGATCTTCCTGTCCAGTTATAACATCAAATGGGATGGTAACATGACCCAAGAGCCAGAGGCCAGTTGTAGGAACCCTAACGTCACTCTGCTGTGGAGATGTCACGTGGCAGAGAGATCACTGAATCCAACTGGAGCTTTTCATTTGCTGTGGGCGATGAATATTTAAAATATGGTATATGTGGCAGATGTAGCATGAGAAGTACAGCTCAGGATGCACAGTTGTTCGACTTTTTATGTTGGTGGAGTGTAATTTATCCCGGCCAGCTCAAAGTCCATAGATATAGGAGATGTGCTAAAGGCTTGATTTATCTTTGATACAAAAGAGTTCAAGTTTGGTCTTGATAGAAAAAAATTAAACTTATGCCTATATGTGCTACAGGAACCCTAGTTGCCTTTTCCTCCTGTGTGTGCGTGTGTGTGTGCGTGTTGTATATACGAAACACAATGCACAGATGAGGCACATCTTATTAGTTGAACGTTGCCAATTAGCTTTTGGCTGAGGAAATCCGGAATCGTACTGACATCAGAGATATTCTCAAGGGGTCCTCATCAGCAAAAATGTTGCTGCCTTATGCCCCTGGTGATACTTTCATAATAAAAATAAATACACCCCAAAACACTTCAAATCATTACCCAGAAATAAGGTGGCTGGCACAATGAAGTGGCACTACACACCTTCAGTCAGAGGCCAAGCAGAATTACATTCTAAGTGACTGTGAATTTCTAACATTCGTCAATCACCGCTTGCTTATACTTATTTAACATTCATTTTTACTGTTTTAACAATCAAGCCTCCAGAAGTGGATATGGTTGACAGCTCTCTCTGTGTCGTTAGATCAAGGAAGGATCTCTTTGGACTCCAAAGTGTAGCAGCCCCCCCCCCCCCCCCCCTTTCATCTGAACTGATCTTTAAAGATCCTGCTGATTTTTCTCTTCACTTGAGCCTGGAAAATGCAGCAATGTTTTCTGTCATGATATGCAGACATGCAGATAATGATATACAGACAGGCAGCTAATGAACACAGAGAACAGGACAGGACCAATGAGCAGGCAGGACACTCACGGGTGGTATCTCACTATGAAAGGCACGAGGCACTCACACTCCGCCTCTTTCCACTGATGAACATCTACAGAGTGAGTCAGGGTGTATGTACAGTATCACACCTCCAGCACGTGGCTAAGAGCTAGTCTGGTTCAGTCAGAATGAGTAACCACACTTAGGTTAGCAGAGAGTCGAACTCATAGAGAACTGTGCTAACTGGTTCAATAAATCAGATTGAATTAATTTCAAGGTCTGGAGTATCTTTTGGTTAAAGCTGCATCCAGTTGCAGCCTGTGTTATCCCAGAGTACATAACACGACATTTCCGACTGCAACACCTATTACTCTGATGTGAGTTCCTGTTGAGTGAAACTCTGCTGGGAGCAGAGAGTTGCAAAATTTACAGTTGTTGTTCAGGCTCAAGTGGGAATAATTTATGGCTGGTAATTCTACTAACTTCTGATGTAGGAGGAATTTTGAAGCAGGAGGAAAAGAGCTCCTTTCTTCTTTGTCCTCTGCCAAAGCATACATGCAACAATTTTGAGTATTGTGTGTTATCTGTTTACCGCGTTTCCCACGCACTGGTAGAAAATGTACATCCTCGATAACTTTGGGGGTTACTGCAGAGAGGTTTCCGCTTTGTGCTGTTGCTGAAGTGTGGAATTGGGGCTTAACAATAAATGGGGACGCTCTTTGATGGGGTGGACATGATGGGGGTTGGGGGGGGAGGAAGGGGAGGTGTGAAGAGGATAGGTGGGGGCCTTAACATAAATGGGAGGCTCCCCAGTGTGGGCAAGCAGGTTTGAAAGGGAGGGGGATAGGGGGGCCAGCCTCGCACAGCCGAAGTTTGAAACTCCATGAAGTGCAACATTCCAGCCCGATTTTAAATTTGGTGTGAAAATGCCCCTTGAAGCTCTGGGAAATTTAATTTCAATGTTCAGACAAGGTATGGACTGCCACTTACACCAACTGGTGGAAATCAAAGTGAGTTGAGTAGATGCTGTATTTAAAGCTGTCATTGCTCTTCATTAGTATGTACCCAGCTTTTGGTTGTCATTAAGTAGGGTTTGGCAAGAATTATACCGACAGATCAACTTTTGGTGGCCAGAGATTGATGCGGAGCTGGGAACTTAAGTTGGAACAGTGAGGCACACAAGTTAGAAGTAGGTAATAGAGTGGGGAGTGTTTCACTTCAGAGGCCAGTGAATCGTGCTGATTTTCCTGTTTTCCAAATCTGGAAAATAACTCATGGCTAGTAAATGAGTGAGTGGAATTTTCCAGTCTTAGTCAGGACTGGCTGTTTTGATTTTCAGAGGTTGCAGAAATAGTTGGCAAGCTATGAGTGATTGAGAATTTGATACCTCTTATGGGAAGCAGTTTTCTGGATTGGCTGCGTTCAGTGTATTTTTAAAAACACTTTTTGCAACAGGGTAAATAGTTTGTATCAACTCCGGCTAGACAGGGGTGCTTTTGGGGTGCATCCCTTTCACCAGTCTAAATAATCGAGTACCATAAATCATGGCGTATAGGTTGACTGGACGTGTTGCATTTACTTGGCGTACATGTCAGTTTCCTTTTTCAGCCTCGACATGCCATACTCGTATTAGTAATCAGCCTTAATTCTTTTACCCCACAGATACTTGTTTTACTCAGATGCATGGTACCTTACAACTGGGGGTAAGGGACCAAGCTTTGACAAAGAGTCATCAGACTCGAAACGTTAGCTCTTTTCTCTCCCTACAGATGGTGCCAGACCTGCTGCAATTTTCCAGCATTTTCTCTTTCGTTTCAGATTCCAGCATCTGCAGTAATTTGCTTTTATTTTTTGACCAAGCAGATGGTTGTGTTGTGAAGGTGTGCAGGAGTTTAAGGTACACCACTCTTTGCATTGGATGCTGATGACATTTCAAAATGGCGACCACCGGTTCACATGCGTATAAGTCAACCCTGATTTTTGTAAGGATTTCTTGTGACTTCAAAGGTCGACTTGTACTCTGCAATCTGTGGCACTTGATGAATGCCATAAATCTTAAATATATTCAGCTTTGAAAGTAGGTCAACCCCTCTGAACCATAAAAGGTCCAGCTAGGGTTAATCGAGTTATTGAGCTACAGTGAAGAAGTGTTTTTTTTTTTCCCTTCCCCTTTCCGTAAGCGGCAGTCTAGGGAATATATTGCATGAGTCCTTTGTGCCTGATGCATTTCTTTTTTAATAAAGCTCCTTCTGATAGTTTCAGGAAATGTTATGTTGCAGTTTTAATGGGAGTAAGTGAGCATGGGAAAGTAATTCAAGTGTTCAGGTCTATGAGGTTGAATGACTGCAGAGGTAAAAGCAATAGATTGGACTCCTTTATAAATGAACAGGTTAGGTTTTGTAGTAGCTGGGCCACCCTCCGTTGGGAATGTGGAAAAATTAGTCGGGTCCACTTGAATTTCGCTACGATACGCAAAAGTGTAGAAAAGGAAGGGAGACTTAAATTTTATATTACATCTTTCACAATCTCTGAGCACTCCAAAACAACCTGCAGTGAATGGGAATAGTGGTCACTGTTGCAATGTAGGAAACATGGCAGCCAGTTTTGTGGACAGTGAAGTCCCACGAAGAGTAACATGGTAATGGCAGGGCGGTATAGTGGAGCAGTGGTTAGCACGGCTGCCTCACGGCGCTGAGCAGCCGGGTTCGATCCCGGCCCCGGGTCAGTGTCCGTGTGGAGTTTGCACATTCTCCCCGTGTCTGTGTGGGCCTCACCCCCACAACCCAAAGATGTGCAGCGTAGGTGGATTGGCTATGCTAAATTGCCCCTTAATTGCAAAAATTTAAAAAAACATGGTAATGGCAAGACAATTTACAAAGAACAAAGAACAAAGAAAAGTACAGCACAGGAACAGGCCCTTCGGCCCTCCAAGCCCGTGCCTACCATGCTGCCCGTCTAAACTAAAATCTTCTACACTTCCTGGGGCCGTATCCCTCTATTCCCATCCTATTCATGTATTTGTCCAGATGCCCCTTAAATGTCAATATGGTCCCTGTTTCCACCACCTCCTCCGGCAGCGAGTTCCAGGCACCCACTACCCTCTGTGTAAAAAACTTGCCTCGTATTTCTCGTCTAAACCTTACCCCTTGCACCTTAAACCTATGCCCCCTAGTAATTGACGCCTCTACCCTGGGGAAAAGCCTCTGACTATTCACTCTGTTTATGCCCCTCATAATTTTGTAGATCTCTATCAGGTAGCCCCTCAACCTCCATCGTTCCAATGAGGACAAACTGAGTGTATTCAACCACTCCTCATAGCTAATGCCCTCCCTACCAGGCAACATCCTGGTAAATCTCTTCTGCACCCTCTCTAAAGCCTTTGACGTTAATGATGGTGGAGGGATAAACATTGACTAGATATTGGACAAGAACAAAAAAACTGTTTGGCTTTGGTGCCTCCTCGATTGTATCATCAGCCTAGACTTGCTACCTAGGAAGATGTGTGAAGAGTGGTTGCTTGGAATCAGTAGGTGACTGATGCCATGGAACCGTACCCCAGTAAAGATTGGCTTCACGAGAGGGAAGGGAGGCAAGTATCTAAAAAACAAAAATCAGAGGTTGGGACTTCAAAACTGTTACTTTTAATGTTTAAAAAAACACATAACGAATAAACGAACTGCCAAGATTGTTCATGTGTGAGACAGATCCGAAAGGCCGCAAGTTGACTTCCTAATTTGCAGCATTTGATCTCACCTGCGGATGTGGGCGACACGGGAGCACAGTGGTTAGCACAGTTACTTCACAGCTCCAGGGTCCCAGGTTCGATTCCTGGCTTGGGTCACTGTCTGTGCGGAGTCTGCCCGTTCTCCCCGTGTCTGCGTGGGTTTCTTCCGGGTGGTCCGATTTCCTCCCACAGTCCAAAGATGTGCAGGTTAGGTGGATTAGCCATTCTAAATTGCCCTTAGCGTCCAAAAAGGTTATGTGGGGTGATTGGGTTACAGGGATAAAGTGGATAGGGTGGAGACATGGAGCTTAGGTAGGGTGCTCTTTCCAAGGGCTGGTGCAGACTCGATGGGCCGAATGGCCTCCTTCTGCACTGTAAATTCTATGGAATCTATGTCTGGTCTCAGTGGTCATTGACAACGGAAGGGACAAATGGCAAGGGTTTCCAGTTGTGACTGAAGTTGTAACTCAGCAGAATTATCTTTTGAAATCGCCTTTTGGCCTAGTTGGCAGCGACACTATCTTATGTACGTGAAAACAGCCATAGAGATGAGAAGGAGCCAAGCTCGATCCAGGGCCTATACTGATCTCGCCCAAGCCACTGTAAATGCGCTTTTTGTGCATCTTGCTAGCGAGAAGGAAGATTTGTCAAACTTTCACTCCTGATCATTTCAGAGATCTCTGCTGGAATGTGTGCTTGTGCTAACGTTAGTTAATGATAGGATCCATGGGAATGTGACTACCACCTTTGCCAAATGATGGCATATTGGCAATCATTATCTCGGTTACTATTTGCAGACTGGTGAGTGAAGAGTGGTACAACTACTTGGATACTATTACTGACTCGTGGTTGGATACTTTTGCAATTCTGGAAACACTTAACGCACAAAATGCTTGATTGGGTATATTTTTCATGCCAATTTAAATTCCAAAAATTAATTATGAACGGAAGAAACTTTTGGTTTGCTATGGAGTCAACAAAAATGTGGTGATGCAGCTTAATTTAGAATTAATCTTCCTCCTCTGCTCTTTTCCTTACTTTAAGCTGTGAAAGGGTAAATGTTGGTGACAACATTGTGTTGTTCCTTAAGATATCAGGGGCCTTATTTTTTACTTTCTGGGGGAAGGTGGGGGCGGGAGGGGAGGTTTGTTCAGCTTACTTTTTCCCCCTGGAGCATTTTATGTTTAAACTTCTTTGGTAAAATCATCCACTTACCACTAGCTCAAGGCATCAACCCAATTTGGGAATGAAGAGGTGTGCAATGATGCTATCTTCAAACTTCTTGAGCGTCTTAATGTGCTTCACTGAGAAAAACAACAATGAGGTAATTGCTTGCTGCAGACAATGGAGAAGCGATAGTTTCGATGTAGTTGGTTGCCGTGAACTCTACTATTTGGACATACCCTGAGGCTCCATAATCTAAAGGTGGCTGGTCTATCTGGCTGCTTTGCGGGCCTGAAAAAGTCTCCAATGGTGATAGGTTTTGAGGGATTATGGTGTACACCGCCAGGAACGTTGGTAGCCAGTCAACTGCTGGTAACGCAGTCGTTACTAGGCTGGAATCCAACAGCATCTGGAATGCCTCTGAAGCATATCCACAATTCTCACTGCAAGCCTTCAAGTTTAGAAATGAAAAATGCCGGAAAACCAATTGGTACTGCAGAGGCGTTTCGTCTTTTGAACTTGTGGTAGCATCTTTGTTTGTAAATACAAGAAGTTGGAACCTGTAACATCTTCTGAGAACTTATTTGTATCCTCTCTACACATGGATTAGCAGTCCTGAAGTCATAAGCCAGATGATCAAAGTTACAAAGTGACTGTTCCTTAAGCCAGACGTTCCTTATGTGGGAAGAAGTGAACAGTTGTACAATTGTAAATCTTCCACAAAGAGCCAGATTTGAGAAGTTACTAAGAGGGCAACATTTAGTGGAACGCTTCATTTTTAGTCTACTTACATAGAACATAGAACATAGAACATTACAACGCAGTACATGCCCTTCGGCCCTCGATGTTGTGCCGACCTGTGAAGTGGTAAATGTTATGTCTTGTCGTTCTGAGTGCTGATGTGCACTTGTATGATTGATGTTTTTCAGATGTGGGATTCAGGCTAGGCCAGGTCGTCAGTGCCTATGGCTGACAGGTCAGCTGAACAGCAGCAGTGGTATTCCCCGACCCCGCTTTACACTCCCGGAACCTGACGTACACTGCTTCAGTAAGCTTTCTGCTGTAAGTGTTTCTGTTGAATGGTCAGCTCCAATGATGTTTCTGAGCACAGTGCGATGCAGGAGTCATTTATTTCCCCCAAAGGAACAGCACTTGTCAGTGTGATGATTCATTCACAATCACTTAACAAGCAGTGGGGGAGAGAGTGAATGCCCAGAAAGCTGGTGGTCTGGACAGTGTGGGAAAGTTGGATGTATCGCTGCCTGGAGGAGAGAGCGTGACAGCTTTATCAGAGTTACATCTCTATTTTGACATGTGTCTCCATTGGAAAGAATGACTGCAACACTATTGTTGATCAAACCAGCTGGAGTTACAGTTTTAATATTTACTCAGATTGTGTGAGCATAAGTGGAGCCAGCTATGATAGAGGAAATTTTCATTTATATAGTGAAAAGATGGTGCGCCGTTCACTTGGCATGGAACTCAATGAAGTAAACAATAGTTACAGGAAATTGCAGTCTGCTTCTAGTGAAGGCCTTGAGCTCTAATCTTCATTTATTTGGCTCATAGGGAGTTATTGAACTCACCTCAATGATCGATGGAAAATGGTGCCTCGTGTATTCTATTGTGCTGAGCAACTGCTCTGAATTTATCCATTTGTCAGATTGTTTGTTTTCCCTTTATCACAGAAATAGAGATTAGGAAAACCAAATACGATTAAGAGGGATAAAGGTGTCAGGAAAAGTAAAACAAAATATATTAGTTTTCTTTCAAACTCTTTAACCCTAATTAACATCTCTGAAGGCATGCAATTCCATACTTATAAAATTAAGTTTCAGGACCTTGGTACCAATTATCACTTAACATGCTGTTAAAACCCTCCTACCCCTGAATTCATTCGCTCTAACTTTTTCAGCAATTTTGAGCGCAAAACTGGTGGGCAAGTCCAGCAAGTTCACACAACTGTAGCCACCCCTTGGCCAAATTAATTGGTATGGGGCGCACAGCAGCCTTTGGATTTCTGCGTTTAACTGCGCATGTCTATACTCCAGAAGTTACTATCAAATTTCCTTAGTTCTGAAGGTGAGCACTGTTACTCTGTTTTCAAATTCCATTATATTGAAAGAGAAAGTTGTTCTAAAGGTACAGTTTGCAATTATTATTTCTCTTCATGTTGGCCTTCAGTTTACTATTAACTCGGATGACTGACTTACATTTGTGCCGGTTGCATAATGAAGGAAAGTTAATTAGTGCAAGTGAACTGGTAGCTCAGCCAAGGGTTGGAATGGCTCCTGGATCTGACTGTATAGATAAGTCACTTAACCTGAAATATTATTCAGAGTACCAAAATATGACTTTTGGTACAGCTGCAAAATAGAATTAATAATGCTAAAAGTGCCCAGATGGTAGAAACTGAAATTTTCACTTTACATTTCCGTTGACTTGGTTAAACGTTATGTGCTATTTACAAAAGGTGCAGGTATAATTTCAAACATTTATGAGATGGGAAAGTCTCAAAATCTGAATTTGATCTTCAGGTGTAAATGAAAAGCAGAACATGACTTCAGAAGACTTTTGGGGAGGAAAAAAAGACGCGCAGTAAAAGAACATTTGGCCCAAAAAATCCCCCCCTCTATTCCCCACTGTAAGTGATTGCAATTCAGCCACACTCCTCACTTCCCCCAAGGCTGCCTTTTTCCAGAAATACATCCAACTCTCTTGTGCCTGTGTATACTATACATGGCTTTCGATGGTAACTTGCCCACCTTGTCTATTATTCTTTCTGTGTGGAAATAATTCTGCCTGAATTTACTCCATATTTTCATGTTATATTCCAGAGCATTTAAAACCTTTGTCTTCGGAATGCATTTAAACAAATCCCTTTGGTTTTCAAAATAATCAGCATTTCACCTCATCACCTCTTAACAGGAACACAAACTCAACTTTATCACCGGGACCTTGTTCTACACTGCACCTTCCCAAATACTATGGTTATGGAGACAGCACCACATGTGGTCTGACTGGTACATCGTGGAGTAACCAGATCACCTTCTTTGCATTCTGCCATGGCACTGATGAATCCCTGTGCACTATCTTTTATTGTACACATGCACGGAGCCGATGATAGCAATCTTTCGGCAATAAATTCCAAGTTGTCATTTCCCCGGTTCTTGGTGGTGTTGTCGGGCTAACAAATCCCCACTGTTGTCTCCCCTTCCCAATCTCTGCCTCTCCCACCCCCACCACCCCAATTCTCTTCCTTTCAGGTTTTCCGCTTCCAACTTCCAATGTTTATCCCTCGTTTTTTTCTTCAATCTTGCTGCTCCATCTGTTCTGAGGTACTGACACATCTGTGGTACCTCCCCCCAAATGGCATGCTTTGTGAGTGTTATTAAGTTGAAGAGGAAGGCAAAGGAAGGACCTGCATTTGTATAGTTCTTTTCATGACCACTGGATGTCTCAAAGTGCTTCACAGCCAATGGAATATTTTTTGAAGTGTAGCCACTGTTCTAATGTAGGAAAACCCGGCAGACCGGTTGTGCACAGAAAACCTCAATCTGATAATGACCAGATGCAGTAATTTGTATTTACAAAATCGACTGAGAGATAAATATTGGCCAGGACACGAGGGATACCTCCACTGCTCTTTTTTTTTTGATAAACAATTTTATTAAGACATTTTGGCATAATAAACAACAACAATATAAAACAGTGTGCAAAAAACAATCAATATAGTGCAAGAAAACCAGCTCTCATCCTACAAGTACCAGCCTAACTACCCCCCTAATCTACGTTACCCTAACCCCCCTCCCGCCCTCCCCCTGATGACGATTAATTTTCCGTGAAGAAGTCGATAAATGATTGCCACCTCCGGGCGAACCCTGACAGTGAACTTCTCAAAGCGAACTTAATTTTCTCCAGCTCGCCATATCCAATAGCCAGGCCTCCGACTTCGGGGGTTTTGAGTCCCTCGATGCCAACAGAATTTGTCGCCGGGCTACCAGGGAAGCAAAGGCCAAAACGTCAGCCTCTCTCTCCTCCTGGACTCCCGGGTCCTCCGAAACCCCAAAAATAGCCACCTCTGGACTCATCACCACCCCTGTTTTCAGAACCCGGGACATAACATCCGCGAATCCCTGCCAGTACCCCCTGAGTTTTGGGCATGCCCAGAACATGTGGACATGGTTCGCTGGTCCTCCCGAACATCTGGCGCACCTGTCCCCCAATCCAAAAAATGTACTCATCCGGGCCACTGTCATGTGGGCCCGGTGGACGACCTTGAATTGAATCAGGCTGAGCCTAGTGCATGTTGTGGTCACGTTTACCCTGCTCAACGCCTCCGCCCATAAGCCCTCTTCTATCTCCCCTCCGAGCTCCTCTTCCCACTTAAGCTTCAGCTCCTCGATCTGTGTCTCCTCTGCTCCCATAAGTTCTTCATATATATCCGAGACCCTCCCCTTCCCCACCCAACCACTTGACACTACCCTGTCCTGGATCCCCCTAAATGGCATTCGTGGGAAGGATGGATTCTGTCTGCTTAGAAAGCCCTGCACCTGCAAATACCTGAACTCATTCCCTCTCGCCAGCCTAAATTTCTCCTCTAATGCCCTCATGCTCGGGAAACTCCCTTCCAAGAACAAACCCCCCATCCTCTCAATCCCAGCCCTCCGCCATGCTCGGGAACCCCCCCCCCCACCCTCCGTCCATATTCCCCAGGGCAAACCGGTGATTGTCGCAAATTGGGGACCAAACCGATGCTCTCAATCCCCCCACGTGCCTTCTCCATTGGCCCCAGATCCGCAAAGTCGCCACCACTATAGGGCTGGTGGAGAACCGTGCCGGCGGGAGCGGCAGGGGCGCCGTGACCAGGGCTGCCAAACTGGTGCCCCTGCACGAAGCAGCCTCCATCCGCCCCCAAACCGACCCCGCACCAACCATCCACTTCCTTATCATAGCTATGTTGGCCGCCCAGTAGTAGTTACTAAAGTTTGGCAGCGCCAGTCCCCCTTCCCCTTGGTTACTACCGAGCATCAATCTCTTCACGCGCGGGGACTTTCCCGCCCACACAAATCCCATAATCATTTTATTGACCTTCTTGAAAAAAGACCGCGGAATGAAAAAGGGGAGACACTGGCAGACGAACAAGAATCTCGGGAGGATTGTCATTTTAACCGTCTGCACTCTCCCCGTTAGTGTCAGTGGGAACGCATCACACCTCCGGAACTCGACCCTCCTTTGCTCCACCAACCGAGATAAGTTCAACTTGTGCAGACGGCCCCAGTCCCGCGCTACCTGTATCCCTAAGTATCTAAAACTGTCCCCTACAAGCCTGAACGGCAGCCCCCTCAACCGACCCTCCTGGCCCCTCGCCCGGACTACAAACAACGTTCAGTTTGTACACCGAAAACCGGCCGAATTCCTTCATGATTCCCATGATTTCATCCATCCCAGCCACTGGATCCGTGATGTATAAGAGCAGGTTGTCGGCGTACAGCGAAACTAAGGGTGGCATTCTTCCCGCCCTCCCCCCCCACGCCAGGTGAGAGAATCGCTGGGACGCCGCGCGAGTCGCTCCACGCCGCCCCGACACCCGTACGCGATTCTCCCACCCCCCCGAAACCTGTGCCGCGAGAATCGTGCCGGCCCGCTCGGAGAATCGCCGCAAACGGCGAGCGGTGATTCTCCGGCCCGGATGGGCCGAGCAGCCGGCGGAAAAAATGACAGTCGCGCCGGCGCCATTCATCCCTGATCGCTGCCGGCGGGAACTCTGCGGGAACCCTGGGGGGCGGCCTGTGTGGAGCGGGAGTGGGGCTCCTTCACCGGGGGGCCTCTGATGGGGTCTGGCCCACGACCGGGGCCCACCTGAACACCGACCCCATGTTGGGTCGGGGCCGGCGCGCGTAAGAAGTTCCCCGCGCATGCGCAGAGTTGAGCTGCCCCAACTGCGCGTGCACGCGCTGGCGCGGCACCCATTTTGCGCCACGTAAGGAGGCTGGAGCGGCGTGAACCGCTCCAGCGCCGTGCTGGCCCCCTGTGGGGGCCAGAATAGGTCATGCCTGGGCCATGTTCACGTCGGCGTTCACGACGGCGCGAACACTTGGCCTCAATATCGGCGAATCTCGCCCTCTATGTTCCACCCCTCCCCGTACCAGCCCCTTCCAACCCCTAGAAGTTCCCAGGGCAATTTCCAGCAGCTCTATTGCTTGCGCAAACAGCAGTCGGGAGAGGGGGCACCCCTGCCTTGTCCCACGGTACAGCCTAAAATAGTCAGATGTCCTCCTATTCGTTCCCACACTCGCCTCTGGAGCCTGGAACAACAGTCTGACCCAGTCGATAAAGCCCTCCCCGAACCCAAATCGTCCCAGCACCTCCCATAAATAGTCCCACTCAACCCGGTCAAAAGCCTTTTTGGCATCCATTGCCTCAACTACCTCTACCTCCCTACTCTCTGGGGGCATCATGATCACATTCAGCAGCCTTCTTAGGTTGACCACCAGTTGCCTGCCCTTGACGAACCCGGTCTGATCTTCCATAATAACGTCCGGCACACAGTCCTCAATTCCAGCAGCCAAGAGCTTGGCCAGTATTTTAGCACCTACGTTGAGCAGAGAGATCGGCCTATGGGACCCACATGCCTCCGGGTCTTTGTCCCGTTTCAATATCAGGGAGATGGTGGCCTGTGACATCGTCGGGGGTAGCACCCCTCTGTCTCTTGCCTCATTAATAACCCTAACTAGCACCGGCCCCACTATCTCAGAGAACCTTTTGTAAAACTCCACCGGGTACCCATCCGTCCCCGGGGCTTTACCCCACTGCATGGCCCTCAAGCCCCTCAATATTTCTTCAGTCCAGATCGGGGCCCCCAACCCGTCTACCAGTCCCCTGCCCACGTTTGGGAAGGTCAGTCCATCCAGAAAGCGCCTCATCCCCTCAACCCCCTGGGGTTGGGGGGTGGGGGGGGGGGGGGGGGGGGGGTGGGGGGGGAGAGGGGTGGTGGGGGGGGGGGGGGGTGCTCCGAGATGTAAAGCTTACTATAGAAGTCCCTGAACACCTTGTTCAGCCCTGCCGGATCCCCTGCCTAGTTTCCCCCCCCCGTCGACTACCTTCCCTATTTCCCTGGCCGCCTCCCTCTTCCTCAGTTGCTGTGCCAGCATTCTACTGGCTTTGTCCCCGTGCTCGTAAATCGCACCCCTCACCTTCCTAAGCTGCTCCACAGCCTTACCCGTGGACAACACCCCAAACTCAGTCTGTAGCCTTCGTCGTTCCCTCAATAGCTCTGCCGTCGGGGTCTCTGCATATCTCCTGTCTGTCTGTAAGATCTCCCTTACCAGTCGGTCCATTTCTGCCCTGTCCGTCCTGTCCCTATGTGCTCTAATCAAAATCAGCTCCCTTCTCACCACTGCCTTCAGCGCCTCCCAAAGCAGCGCAGCTGAGACTTCCCCTGTGTCATTGGCCTGCAGGTAGTTTTGCATACATTTCCTCACCCTCTCACACACCGCCTCGTCCGCCAACAACCTCCACTGCTCTTATTTGAAATCGTGCCAGAAGATCTTTTACATCCCGCTGAGAGGGTAGACGGGTCCAAGGTTTAATGTTTCGTCTGCAAAATGGTACCTCCAGCAGTGCGGCGCTCCCTCAGTAATGTACTGAGGTGTCAGCCTTGATTTTGTCCTCAGGTCCTGAAGTGGGACTTGAAACCAGACTTTGTGACTCAGAAACATTAGGAGAAACACTATAATGATGCCCTCACCTCACACAGCAGATAGATGTTTTGAAGTAAATCTGTGCACATGGGAAAAATATTGCAAATGATAAGAAACAAGTTTGTTATCGTATGTCTAACACCTACAGTTTCCCACAGGCTGCAGATAGGTAGGATGGCACATTTAACTCAAAATAACTTTATTCCCCGAAGTTCGAAAAAGTCATAAAGTTAAACAATCGTCTCACTGGCATCTGAATTCTGAAGTGGGATTGTCCATCAATTCACTGAATTCATAATTCAGTCCAGTTGAGTAGCTATTCCACTTTGATAAAGATTTTGTTCCATTGTACCTGTAGACTGGTGTCAGAGAAAAATGTATTTGGAGACCATAGACTGAACTTTGTGATGGGGATGGGAGAAGGCCTTGTTTTATAACCTCCAGCTGTTCATTAATGAGCAATAATAGAATCTACTTTCCGATGTGCAGCCGAATGTCCTCTAGTATTTTATTCCAACTATAGCATGAAATTTGCCTCTTTGTTTAACCAGTGCATGACGGAATAATCTGATTATTGTGCTGCTGCCAAGGTCACATAGTTGATGATTTTGACTGCCTCTTCAATTAAGTACAAATGTGTTGAATTTTATTGGCGAAGAAATCTGACTTCTAGGGCGGACGGTGGCACAGTGGTTAGCACTGCTGCCTCACAGCGCCAGGGACCCGGGTCCGATTCAGACTTGGGTGACTGTGTGGAGTTAGAACGTTCTCCCCATCTCTGTGTCGGTTTCCAGGGGCTCCTGTTTCCTCCCACAGTCCAAAATGTGCCGTTTAGATGGATTGGCCATGCTAAATTGGCCCTGAGTATACAACGGTTAGATGGGGACCCCGGGGAAAGGGTGGGAGATTGGTCCTAGGTTGGGTACTTGTTTCAGAGGGTCGGTGCAGACTTGATGGGCCGAGTGGCCTCCTTCTGCACTGTAGGGATTCTATCTATGATTCTATGAATACTGGTGGGATAAAGAATGCCCAAAGCTTGGGTGTGATCAAGAGTCAGATGATGATGGCCTGAGAGGGGGTTGATTTGACTGCATCACAATCATAATCAGAGTATCAAAGTTCGAGTGGTTTATAATGTTTATTTGAACCCTGGAGATAAGATAGCAACCATGTAGTCACTTCCCGATATCCCTTTTTACTTGTGTGTCTGTAGTGACTGTGTTTATTGCACTTTTTGTGAGCTCCATATGATTTTGATGTGATGGGAATCTGACACCATAGATGGCTGATTAGTTTATTGACACGATCTGCTTTTCATTTACTGAGACAATATGTACATTTGTAGTTTAATTGTGGAGAAGAATAGCCTCTGTTTGTGCTGCATCTCTGAGCATTGGTGGTGGGAAGAATCAGGTTTTCATGGTGGGTAAGCTGGGGAGGAACAAGGATTCAATTGAAGCAACCTAAGTAGGTCCGAAGATTTGTCGGAGCGAACATTTAAAATAAAATCTGTTACTGTTAGAGTATGTGTGCATATTGTTTCTTTCCATATGAGCCATATCAAGTCGAGTGCAACTCCCCATGCTTTTTATCATTCCTTTTGAAGCCACTATTCAATTCTCTTCTAAAAATAATTTATGGACTGCCTTGTGGACTGTGGAGTATTTCACATTGTAACCACCCTCTGTGCAAATTTTTTTCAACTTTTCCTTTAATTCTTTTTATGATCATTTAAAATTTTTGCCCTCGCACCAACTAAAGAAACCAACTAACACTAGTATTGCAATCTTTCAAAACCTTGAAAACTTTATATAGTTGCCCCGTTCAAAAAAAATGTAGCATTGCAAGTTTCCCTGGGGGGCTTG
Source organism: Scyliorhinus torazame (assembly GCF_047496885.1). NCBI lineage: Eukaryota > Metazoa > Chordata > Chondrichthyes > Carcharhiniformes > Scyliorhinidae > Scyliorhinus > Scyliorhinus torazame. The sequence continues at coordinate 34,072,971 of NC_092709.1, forward strand.
AGGGCCATGCAGTGGGGTAAAGCCCCGGGGCCGGATGGGTACCTGGTGGAGTTTTACAAAAAGTTCTCTGAGATAGTGGGGCCAGTGCTGGTTAGGGTTTTCAATGAGGCAAGAGACAGAGGGGTGCTACCCCCGACGATGCCACAGGCCACCATCTCCCTGATATTGAAACGGGACAAAGACCCGGAGGCATGTGGATCCTATAGGCCGATCTCTGCTCAATGTAGATGCTAAAAGGAGGAAATATCCTAGTGAATCTATTTTTATTTTTTAAAATTTAGTGTACCCAATTCATTTTTTCCAATTAAGGGGCAATTTAACGTGTCCAATCCACCTACTCTGCACATCTTTGTGTTGGGGCGAAACCCACGCAAACATGGGGAGAATGTGCAAACTCCACACGGACAGTGGCCCAGGGCCGGGATTCAAACCTGGGACCTCGGCGCCGTGAGGCTGCAGTGCTCACCACTGTGCCACCGTGCTGCCCTCTAGTGAATCTATTCTGCACACTTCCTGTAATTTGTCTTTTTTTCCCAATTAAGGGTCAATTTAGCATCGCCAAGCCACCTACACTGCACATCTTTGGGTTGCAGAGGTGAGATCCATGCAGACACGGGGACTATAATTTGTCTTGTAATATATTTTTGAAAATTGAAGTAAAATGCTTTACCATATGCCACCCATGCTTCACTATTTTCTAATTCATTCTTGGTATGTGAGTGTCACTGACAAGGTTAACATTTGTTGCCCATCCCTAATTGCCCTTGAACTGGGTGGCTTTCCTTTATAATCTTTATTAGTGTTAGAAGTAGGTTTACATTAACACTGCAATGAAGTTACCGTGAAAATCCCCGAGTCGCCACACTCCGGCGCCTGTTCGGGTACACGGAGGGAGAATTCAGAATGTCCAGTTCACCTAACATAGGTCGTTTTGGGGGGGGTGGGAGGCGGCAGTGGTGCAGTTAAGAGACAACCGCTTCGCTGTGAGTCTGGAGACGCACATAGGTCAAACTGGGTGAGAACAGCAGATTTCATCCCCTGAAGGGCTTAATGAATGTTAGTATTTACGATAACTTTGTAGTTTCATGGTCACCATTACTGAGACAGATTTATTTATTAATTGAATTAAAATTCCCCCCCCCCCCCCCCGCCCAATCCCTGCTTACCCCACTCCACCCACCCTCGCAGCGCCCTCATGCTCCTGAAGAAGAATGAAGGAATTCCCTACCGTACTAGTGTTTAAAGTTCTATATTTCAGAAGCAAGAAGCGGATCTTGACGAGCTTTATGTTTTTGCTATGTCCTGATGTGTTCTCTCATTCTAATGTTGCGTTCCAGTGACCTGTTAAAATGCTGAGATAGTGGTTTTAAAAATGGCACTAACCAAATGTTAAAAGTTAGGAAATGTTGCAAGTCATTCCTGTATGCCTCCTGAAAAAGTTGTGCTTGCTTTCCCAAAGTGTGTAATTCCCAATGCTTGCTTCATTGACTGAGAATGGGTTACTCAGAGGTATTGTACCAACAAAGCGATGTTACATGGCTGGCACACTTACGCGTGTGATGTCGACCAAGAGCAGAATGATAATTTGACTTTGAGACATTGCATTTTCAATTCTCTACCTGCTATGTGATCTCCGTTGAGGATAGGTATCTGTTCTTGTCACTTCATTGCTAGTGGTTCCAAATCTGTTGAAATGACTGCATGAAAATGACGTAGTTGCACCCTCTTGCCCTGAAGGATTTGCATTGATAATTGTACTGGAATCTGGCAAACTCTAAAAATAGCTGGGCCTGTTGCTGCTGTCCCTGGAGTATTAACACTTTCGAACCCTGGAATGAAAATACATCAGAACGTATTTCAGAATGTCGAGAGCGTCGGGAGTGTGAGGAAGACCACACGGGCAGCCTCAAGAATTTAAACATGTGCCTCATCCAGTGGTGTCCAGGATCTAGCTACCTGTGTGATTGAGAGCAAAATCTGCCAGGTTGGATGAGAAAACTGCCCATGGCAGCGCATTGCAGGAGATCATTCAAATGAAGAGAGTGAAAAGGAATGTGGTAGGAACAAGGGACAGTCTAGGCCGGGGTGAGGAGGGGCTAGCTACTGTTCCCTGCACTGGGTAACCGCGAGTTTCAAAGCTCATGTTGCCTGCTCATTGCCAGAGACAAGGACATCTTCTCACAGCTGGAGAAGATCTCAGAGTGGGAGGATCCAGTTGTTTCAGCACAGGTAGGATCTAGTGACATAGGTAGAACTGCTGAGAGAGCATGAGGTGAGGGGACCAAAATTGAAAGGCAAAACCTCACAGATATCTTTACCGGAACCTCATGCAATTGATATAGGGGAAAACTGATTTGAAGGTTAATTGCCTGACTGTAAGAGTGGTGCAGGAGGCAGGAGTTTTGATTCATGGAGCCCAGTACCGTGGATCAAGGGAGCTCTGTCTTTGAGATGGGCCCCATTTAAGTTGGGCTGGGATTAGAGTCCGCACAAATCAAACAGGGTTTAAAACAAATGAAAGGAGTGGGAAGATTCAGGAAACATTAAATTCAAAAGCAATGGAGAAATGACGAGGATTTGGAGCAAGAGTAACGATTTGAAATTAAGCAGAATGGTACTTTTGTAAGGGCCACGAAGAATCCAGCACGAGTTTTAAGGATACAAAGTAATAACATTTATTTACTATAATAATATATACATAACAGTAGCAGTAACTTCCCTTGCTACCTTCTCCTTCCTGCTGGTTCCTGAACTGGCCAGCTTATTTATACTAGGAGTTTCTCCGCCCCCCTCATTGGGGAAGTTCATACTCCCATAGGATTGTGGGATAGTCATTAGTCCCCAGCCTGTCGTAAGTAGGCAGGTTATAACATCCCTCCCCCCCAAAGTCCAAGGAATCCACCGAAGACCCTGGCGAAGGAAGGCGTCAAACTCGTTTGGCCGCAGGCCGGACGCCATTTGCACGCGGCGCTGGATCAGGCGGCGTGTAACGAGACGGAGACCGGCGCTTCCGTGATGAACGGCGCGGTTGTACATCCACGGCCTGTGGACCCGAGGATTCCCCCTCTGATGCATCCTGTGTCTCCATCTCGGAGTCAGAGTCTGCTGCCTCCGTCATGTCAGCGTCTCTATCTCCATTCGGTCCCGTAACGACCTGCGCAGGCTTCGAGTGAGGCACCAGTGGAAGATTTTGCGGACTACCTTCCCTTGTCTCTGGTCTTTGCGGCTGTTGAAATGAGCTCCGGGGACGGGGAATCTTTTGAGGGGATGATCTTCTGGACTGGACGTGGTATACGTGTTTTCGCTGGAGACGACCCTGGGCTTGCACTTGGTAAGTTATAGGGCCCGTTTGGCGAAAGATTACACCAGGAACCCATTGGGCACCACCAGCAAAATTCCGCACGAATACTGGGTCACCGGGTGCAAACTGCCGAATCGGACGATGCCGAGACAATCCCTGTCCCTGCCGTTCTTGTGCGCGGCGTACTTTTGCGCCAATGTCCGGGAAGACCATACTAAGGCGGGTGCAAAGTCTTCGGCCCATTAGGAGTTCTGCGGGAGCTACCCCAGTCACTGCATGGGGGGTGGTCCTGTACGTAAACAAAAAGCGAGCCAGTCTCGTGTCCATTGATCCGGAAGACTGCTTCTTTAAGCCTCTTTTAAATGTTTGCACTGCACGCTCTGCCAACCCATTTGAAGCCGGGTGGTAAGGGGCAGTGCGGATATGGCGGATGCCGTTCATCTTTGTAAACCTAGCAAACTCCTCACTCGTGAATGGAGTGCCATTATCCGTGACCAGCACCTCGGGGAGGCCATGCATACTAAATGATAAACGCATCTTTTCAATTGTTGCGCAGGACGTTGTCCCCTGCATCTTATGCACCTCCAGCCATTTGGACTGGGCGTCAATTAGTAGAAGGAACATGGATCCCTGAAAAGGGCCTGCGAAATCTGCATGTAAGCGTGCCCAAGGCCGCCCTGGCCATTCCCAGTGATGTAGGGGCGCGGCCGGCGGAAGCTTCTGATGCTCCTGGCAAATGGAGCAGTTTTGGGCCACCCTCTCAATGTCGGTGTCGAGGCCTGGCCACCAGACAAAACTCCGGGCCAACATTTTCATCTTGGTCACGCCCGGATGCCCATTGTGCAAGTCTGATAATATCAGCTCCTGGCCTTTTTCCGGGACAATCACACGCGTCCCCCACAAGAGGATGCCGTCTTCCACGCTGAACTCTGACAGCTTGGAGGGAAATGCCCGCAACTCGCCTGGGAGATGTCTATGCTGCCCACCATACAGGACTATGTGCCGAACCTTTGACAAGACTGGCTCCGTCTGGGTCCACTCACGGATCTGTGATGCCGTGACAGGCAAGGTGTCCATAAAATTTAGGGTTGTAACCACCTCACCGGTCGTGGGGGTCGACATGGGGCCGGTCGATAAAGGCAATCGGCTCAGTGCGTCGGCATTTGCTATCTGCGTACCTGGTTTGTGCTCCAGAGAATACTCATATGCAGCAAGCAACAAAGCCCAGCGCTGGATCCGTGCAGAAGCAATGGGCGGTATTGGCTTATCCTCTCTGAAGAGTCCCAGCAGGGGCTTATGATCAGTCACGATAGTGAAATGGCGGCCGTACACATACTGGTGGAAGCGTTTCACCGCGAAAACCACTGCCAGGCCCTCCTTCTCGATCTGCGCGTACTTTTTCTCCGCTGCAGTCAATGTGCGGGAGGCGAAAGCTATCGGTCGCTCGGCCCCGTTCTCCATCTTGTGGGACAGGACGGCCCCAATACCATACGGGGATGCATCACATGTGACGAGCAAAGGCTTTCCCGGATCATAGTGGGTTAGTAACCCAGACGACGACAATTGTTGCTTTACCCGCCGGAAAGCGGTTTCTTGCGGCTGACCCCAAACCCAGGTGTGATTTTTCTTTAGCAGCAGGTGCAAGGGGGGCAGCGTAGTTGCCAGATTGGGGAGGAACTTCCCGTAATAGTTTACGAGACCGAGAAAAGAACGAAGATGCGAAGTGTCAGTCGGGGTGGGGGCATGTTGAATTGCACGCACCTTCTCTGCGACGGGGTGCAGACCCTCGCGGTCCACCCGATAACCTAGGTAGACTACTTCTTTTGCCTGAAATACGCACTTTGTGTGACGTAAACGGACTCCAGCCTCCGAAAGGCGTCTAAGGACAGCCTCCAGATTTTCCAAATGCCCTTGCTCCGACGTCCCTGTAATCAACACGTCATCTAGGTAGACAGCCACACGTGGTAAACCTCTCAAAATGCCCTCCATAACACGTTGAAAAATTGTGCAGGCAGAGGATACTCCAAAGGGCAACAGTGTATATTCATACAGGCCCCGGTGTGTGTTAATTGTTACATATGGTCGGGAGGCAGGGTCCAGCTCCAACTGCAGGTAGGCGTGACTCATATCTAATTTTGTGAATCAGAGTCCACCTGCAAGTTTCGCGTAGAGACCCTCTATGCGAGGCATTGGGTATCGGTCGAGTCGGGAAACTGTTTTCACTGTAAGTTTATAGTCGCCACACAAGAGAACTGTGGCATCTGGCTTCATTACTGGTACAATTGGTGCTGCCCAGTCAGCAAAACGGACGGGCCTGATAATACCCAAACTCTCCAAACGAGTGAGCTCCCCTTCTACCTTCTCGAGCAAAGCGTAAGGCACTGGGCGCGCCCGGAAATAGCGCGGCGTGGCTCCTGGTTCAACTTGGATACGGGCTACGGCCCCTTTTATTTTCCCCAAACCAGGCTGGAATACCTCTGGGTATCGTCCTAGCACCTCAGTCAACCCTCCAGAAACTGTTTGGAGGATGTGCTGCCATTGCAACCGCAAATGGCGCAACCAGTCCCGACCCAACAGGCTGGGCCCATGGCCACGCACTACGATAAGTGGGAAACGCCCCTCCTGGCGTCCATAGACAACAGGAGTCATTGTAGTTCCTGCAATGTCCAGTGGTTCCCCCGTGTAGGTGGCCAACCTGGCCTGTGAGTCAGTTAATGTAAGGGTCTGCATACCCTGCTTGATGCGGTCGAATGTCCTCTGGGCGATCACGGTGACCGCTGCGCCAGTATCCAACTCCATCTCCAGCGGGTGGCCATTGACCCGTACTGTCACCTTAATGGGGGCCACACGGGGAGCTGCCACACAATGCAGCTGCAGGCAGTCGTCCTCCGTCTCCACGTCCTCAGGAGTGGTCGCCGCAGGTTCATCCACATGGAAGGTACGGCCTCTGGGCTGGTCCCAGTTACGGCCCCTGGGCTGGTCCCAGTTTCGGTCGGAACGACGGCGCCTCTGGCGTCCCCAGGACCGCCGTCCGCGACGGGGTCGGCGCCTACAAGTCTGACACGGACATGGCTCCTCATCCATTGGCTCTGGAGAAGGCTCCCTTCGGGGAGGAATGTCCGATGGCCACTGGCGTCGGTCCGGTCGTTGCCTCTCCCAAGGTACCGCAGGAGTGCGGGAGGACGTTTTTGGGCGGAAAGGGTTGCGCCCCAAGGCATGCACTTCCATTCCCTGTAGCTCCTGTACTCCTCGCTCTGCGCTCTCTCGGGACAAGACTATTTGTATTGCCTGTTGAAAAGTCAATGTTGGCTCCGCTAACAACTTTCTCTGGGTTGCTGCATTGTTAATACCGCAAACCAAACGGTCGCGTAACATTTCTGACAAGGTCTCACCATAGTCACAGTATTCCGCAATCCCTTGTAGCCTGGATAAAAAATCGGCAAGGGATTCTCCAGGGGTCCTCTCAGCGGTATTAAACCGGTAACGCTGGACTATCGTGGACGGGGTTGGGTTAAAGTGTTGCCCCACTATATTCACAAGTTCGTCAAACGTTTTGGTGTCCGGCGCAGCTGGGTACGTAAGGCTCCTAATCATCCCAAACGTATGCGGCCCGCAGGCGGTGAGCAATATGACCACCTGGCGCTCGTTTTCAGTGATATTGTTTGCCCGGAAATAGTAACGCATCCGTTGTGTGTACTGGTTCCAGCTTTCCAGCGCAGCCTCAAAAACATCCAAACGTCCGTACAGAGGCATGGTATAATAGAAAACAACTTCCAACCTGTATCCAACAAAAATCCAGGGAGGTGGCTTCAGCAGTGTAGACAGCTATTCACTTTTACCTTCGTCGCCAGTTTTGTAAGGGCCACGAAGAATCCAGCACGAGTTTTAAGGATACAAAGTAATAACATTTATTTCCTATAATAATATATACATAACAGTAGCAGTAACTTCCCTTGCTACCTTCTCCTTCCTGCTGGTTCCTGAACTGGCCAGCTTATTTATACTAGGAGTTTCTCTGCCCCCTCATTGGGGAAGTTCATACTCCCATAGGATTGTGGGATAGTCATTAGTCCCCAGCCTATCGTAAGTAGGCAGGTTATAACAGGTACAGAGAGTTTACCGAAGATACTGCGAGATGTAGTTCCTCCTCATCTCAGTTTTAAATCTACCGCCTCTCAACCTACATTGGTGACCTCTCGTTCTAGATTGCCCCACAAGGGGAAACATTTGGTCTGCGTTACTTTATCAATCCCATTTAGCATTTTATACACCTTGATCAGATCCTCTCTCATTCTTCTAAACTCCAGCGAGTATAAGCCCAAACTGTTTAATCTCTCCTCATACGTCAACCCCATCATCCCCGGAATCAATCTGGTGAACCTCCTCTGAAATGCCTCCAATGCCACCACATCCTTCCTCAAATACGGGGACCAAAACTGGATGCAATAGTCCAGATGTGGTCTCACCAACACCGTATACAATTGCAACAACACTTCTCCACGTTTATACTCCAGTCCTTTTGCAATAAATGCTAAAAATTAATTTGCCTTTTTTATTACATGCTGTACCTGCATACCGACTTTCTGAGATTCATGAATAAAGCCACGCAGATCGCTCTGCCCAGATGCATTTTGAACCTTCTTTCCATTTAGATAATTGCCGTTCTATTTTTTCGGCTAAAATTGATAACCTCACACTTATCCACATTAAACTCCATCTGCCAAATATTGGCCCATTCTCCTACCCTATCTAAAGCAGTCTGTGAACTCTTTAGAACATAGAACATAGAACTTGCAGTGCAGAAGGAGGCCATTTGGCCCATCGAGTCTGCACCGGCCCTTGGAAAGAGCACCCCACTTAATCCCCACATCTCCACCCTATCCCTGTAACCCCACCTAGCCTTTTTGGACACTAAGGGCAATTTAGCATGGCCAATCCACCTAACCTGCACATCTTTGGACTGTGGGAGGAAACCGGAGCACCCAGAGGAAACCCACGCACACACAGGGAGAAGTGCAGACTCCGCACAGACAGTGACCCAAGCCAAGAATTGAACCTGGGACCCTGACACTGTGAAGCAACTGTGCTAACCACTGTGCTACCGTGCTGCCCACAATCCTCTTCACTACCTGCTTTCCCATCTATTTTAATATCATCTACAGATTTTGCTATATTACACTCTATCCCTGCTTTCAGATCATTTATATAGATTGTAAACAGTTGAGGTTTGAGGACTGACCCCTGCGGCACCCCGCTCATTACAGTTCACCAGCCAGAGAAGGACCCATTTATCCTAACCCTCTGCTTTCTGTCAATCAGCCAATCCGCAATCCAATCTAGTACTTGACCCCCAATCCCCTGCAATCTCACCTTCTGGATCAGTCTTTTATGCAGCACCTTGTCAAATGCCTTCTGGAAGTCTAGATATGCCACATCCACAGGTTCCCCATTATCCACCTTGCTGGTTACATCCTCAAAGTTAAAGAGGTTTAAAATGTTGCCAAAGATTTGCAAGACAGAGGATTGGGAGGACCTTAAAATTCACAGAGGATGACCAAAAAATTCATAAAGGAAGAGAAAAAAGATATGAGAGTAAGCCACCTGGAGACTAAAAACAGATTGTAGAAACCGCTATAGGTATTCAAAAAGAGATTAATGAGAATAAAAATGAGGCTCTCGGAGGTAGAGACAGAAGACATTCTAACAGGGAATAAGGAAATGACAGACATTAAATGAATGCTTTGTACCTGTCTTCCTGGTGGAAGGTGCACAAACTTTCCAGAATTAGCAGAAAAATAAGGTAGTCATGAAAACAAGGAACTGAAGGATATTGCCAAAAAAAAAGAAATGGAGAAATTAATGGTACTAAAAGTTAATAAATTCCTCAGAGTGGCTGCAGCGATAATCAGTGCATTGGTTTTGAACTTTCAGACTAGCCTAGATTCTGGAAACACAACCCCACTATTCAAGAAAGGAGGGAGAGACAATGCTAAATTATGGGTCAATTGGCCTGTCTGTCATCAATAGAAAAGAAAATGATAGGATCAGTTATTAGGGTCCAGCAAGAGGATGATTCAGAAATCACAATACGATTAGGCCGAGTCAGCACAGAATTGTTAATGGAAAGAGTGTTTGATAAATCTTTTGGAGTATTCTGTTGTAACTAATCAGGTGGATAAGGGAGAACCAGTGGATGTAAAGTATTTGGATTTTCCCAAAGCATTAGGTAAGGTACCACTCACATGATTATTACACAAAATTAGGATTCATGGGACTGGGTCTAATATATTAACATGTTTTTAAGATTGTCCAATTGTCTGCAGAACCAGTGGGAATTCACACTGGTCCAGAACAAGTCTGGGGCAACATGGCGTGTACATGTAGGCATTTACCTGAAGAAGGCCTGGGGCAGCTCGCGGTGATGAAGACAAGATGGGGCTCTCTAGCGACTGGACTCTGAAGCACCACATGCAGCATTGGGTGGGTGGAACATCGACTATATGGATCCTCTCTGCACAAGGAGTGGGGGGAGGTTGGGTTGTAGGGTAAAGAGAGAGATTCCGTGGGGGTCGTAGAAAGGTTGAGGCTGGTATGGGAGGGGAAGGCGAGAAGGGTCATGTTGGAATGCGGGTGGAGGGAGGTGGTTGTGCAAGTGTGAAGGGGCATGGGGGGTGTAGAGGGGAAGGGCTTCAGACGGAGGGGTCAGTGGAGTCAATGGAGGATTAAGGGAGCAGTGGAAGCCGTAGAGTGGGAGGATGAGGGCGTGGCAATGTCAAGTGAAGGGTCGCTTAAGGTTGTTGGAGGTGATGTGGAAGGTGATGTGGATTCGGGAGGGTCGGCAGGATGAGGGGGGCACATCTATTTTAACGGAGGTGGCCTGTTCGGAAAGGTAGGGGACATCAACATTTCCCTTCGTAGGATGGAAGGTTATGGGCGAGGGTGACTGGGGAGGTCGAAAGTGATTCCTTTGTGTGGGGAGGGTGGGGGTGTGTGGAGGGTGTGGGTGACGGGGAGGGGAAAGGGTGTTAGACTGGATTTCAAATGTTACTAGCACCATGGCTGCAGGCAACAATGCAGAGCCTTGTGGTGGAGATCTCGAGACGCTGCAGGGGAGTTGGGTCATCTGGGGTCGGCGGAGATGCAATTCAGTTCAACTGGACAACTGAAAGGGGAACTTAGCATGTAGCACTTACAGTGCTAGGCCCTTGGGACAGATCAGTGTGTGAAGAGCAAAGGCTCAGTGTGTGCTGGAGACCTCTTGCACATGTCCGCTACGGTCCTGGCAAATACCTTTGCCTTGCTGCACATGCCTGCTTCCGCAGGACATGGGGTGCCACTCGGAAGAGGTTGGGTGCAGGAGGCCTTCGCACAAGCTTAACTAAACCACAAAAGACATGATTAAATTGCAAGTGAATTAGGTTTATAAAAGGGTGTTATTTGTACCAATTAAAGTGCACCCGTACAACCAAACGCAAATTCAGACCTTCTAAATTTTTTGTTCCTGACCACTTCTTCTAAGTGCTCCCCAACATCTGAAGCAGTGGTGGAGGCAGCTTGCAGACTAGCTTGCCCTGTTGTCTTGAGTGACCTTGGCAGCCATCCTCTGGAGACCCAAGGAATGGACAGTCCCTGCTTATTCTGGCTTCTCCCTCTGTGGTGACAGAGAACAAGGCTGAAAGGGTCTCTGGTAAAGGGGATTCTGAGGGATCGCGTACCCTCAGAGATTCCTGAGTGGAGGTCCAGGGGTGTCCAATGGCCACACGTCCACCTTTGGGTGCCCGAAGGCCTCAGCCTGACTCCATGAGGGGAAGGGGCAACTGGAGGGAAATCATGGTGCCCTGAGCCCCTCTTGCATAGCCACAGCAAAAGCTCACCCGTGGCTTCAGTGATGGTGTGAATGTCTGCGTGCATCTCTGACAGAATCTGCTGGATTAGATTCTCCATGGAGTTAGCCACCCTTCCCATGGAGACCTCTATATGTGCACAGGTTGGCACTACTTCATCAGACAGCAGACAGATGGTTTCCTCTGCCTCACGTGCCACGCTGTTGCGGACCTCCGACACCTCTGCCTGATTTTCCCTTGTCTCGTGCTGCCTCTGCATCATCCCTTGGAAGGCCAATTCCAGGGGCACATCATCGAACCCGGACATCGCAGATGCCTCTTCCTTAGCACTCCTCCAGTGAGCTAGGACGACCCTGCCTCCGACTGCTGTGGACGCGTGTCCATCCAATGACCACTATCACGTGAGAGCCTTCCTAAACTAGAAGTAATACTCACAGAGGTGTATGTCCCTGGGCTGGTGGATAGTGCTGGTGGCTGCTGTGATGCCACTGCAGATGCGCTGTATTCATCAGCAATGTCCTGGTCCCTCGGCCTGTGTGCGGGCTGCACAGGGATTCCTGAGTCTTGGGCCTTGCCTTCTTTCTGGTGGCACCTGTAAGTGAGAGGGTGAGATCCTGCATGTGCTGCCTCCAACATGGAGGCACCCGTGACTCTTCAGTTTCTATGAGACTCATGCATCCTTCCTGGATGGAGGCTGCAGGCTACTCTCTCCATCTCTGATGGACTTGTTTCCCCCCCCCCCTCGGCCAGTTGGGCTGTACGCTCCTTAAAGTTGGTCAGTTTTGTAAGTGAGGTTGACTCCCTCACATTTTTTCTGTCTCTCTTCTATTGTGGCTTAACTTATCCTATCAAAGAGAGAAGATGGGGTTGTGAGCAACTGGGTTTCAGTTATCTTTCTCATGCTTCCGATCTTACAAATAACCCACTGGATTGTGTACCGTCTGAATGATGCATGTAGGTTGTCCAGAAGGGTTCTGAGCAATTCTCCAGAGCAGTGGACCCATGAAGATTTAAGGATAAGGCTCAGAGAGGCATGTCATTAATGCCATCAAGGTGCCCCAAGACCTAAGCTCCTCCCCACCCCAACAAAATGTTCCCTCTCTCACAGACAGAATGTGAGGTCTCTATGTGGAAGAGTGAGGGACCTACAATGACCTCTCCACCTGCAGAGTAAATGGACTGTAGTGGGGCTATGAAGCATCACCATATCACTTTGCCATTGTGGCCCATGTTCCCTGTAACATTCATTGACATGAGTGTAAGCAGCTTCATTTACTCTAGTGGTGCGGATTAAGTCATTCATCTTTTTTGACATAGCACGGCTGTCCTCTGCTGTAGACAGTGGGCACTGACTGCCCTGGAGACTTGCTGCCAAGCACGTTCGTCTCCCTGCTCAGCCTCCTCCTCCCATCCGGTGGATAGAGGACGTTCCTCCATTTGAGCGAGCAGGGCGCCTAGGGAGGCGTAATTGAAATTGTGCGCCGGAGCTCCATGTGCTCTTCTGGCCACCGTCTCACTCAGCACGGTGGGTAAGTTGCTGTCTGTGTGTCTTTGAAAAAGGCACAAAACCTCAGGAAACCCCCCATCTGCAGAATTAATGAAGCCGGGGTCATGCTATACTGTGCGGATTCTCAGAGGCCTCCGCTGCGGAATACACCTCGTCCTCACCCCCACTGCAGGACATAGTCAGAAGGGAAAATTCAGAAGAAATAAAACAACAAAAGGCTTCCTAGTTCAGTAATACAGAAATTTACTAAACCAGAGTTGAAAATTGGTAAGGGATATGATATCAGACAGAGCATCAGTGGATTCTGAATTTTTCTTTTGCTCAAGAAGGAAGAAAGTTTGCTTTTATATAAAAAAATCTCAATAACATAAACATGACAAAGATCTGATTGGTGGTAGCTAACCTTTTTCATGGCAGTCTTTCAATCCATTGTCTTCATGCGCTGTAAATCCATAGCCAAGTTGGTGAAAAATTGCTTTCCAAACTTAACATTATGTCCTTGACTGAAGGATCAAAGGCAGCTAATCATTTTTTCTTAAATAGTGCGCTTACCGAAACATTGGCAACTATATGGATGACTGAACTGTTAACTAGAAAATTGTGGTGATGGAAAAACTCTTTTGTGTGCTGTGAAAGTTGAGGTTGATGTGAAATTCTCTTTTTGCATGTTGCGTTGCAGAACCACTTCTACTGCAATACATTGGGACTGCTGGCATTCCGAATTTGCCTCATTTACATTGCGGGGGCAGGTCCAGAGCACTGGACCAACTGCAGATGGACACGATTTGCCTACAGAGAGCAGTTGCTCCTGCACAGCAACGTTGAGGCGTTTGAGTGCACACCCACATGCCAGTGGATTATTCGTACAGGTCAGTCATTTAAAAACATCCATTGCTGCTGTGTGGACACATAGAAAGAGTAGGCCACTTGTAGCCAGAAATCTATTTACCGTTGTTTAACTTCTTTGCTGCATCAAAATGCCCTGAAGGATTTCGCAAATGCTTTGTCGACAGCACAGAAATTACAGGGGATGACCGAAGGAGATAGGTTTTGAGTAGCTTTATAATGGGAGGCTGAAATGTAGCGTGGCAAAGGGGTTTATAGAGAGGATGCCAAAGGGTGGGGGCATTACAGCTGAAGGGTCTGCTGCCTACAATGATATGAGGGGGGGGTGGGGGGCAGGTGGTGATGGTGACACACAGTATACCAGAGTCAGAAAACTTGGAAATGCATGTTGGGGTTACAGGACAGGAGGAATTTGCAGTAGTAGAATGTAGCGAGACTAGATTATACACAATATTGAAGATTACTTGGAGACGTATGAGCCATTAGAAATCAGCAAGGGCAGCAATGATAGATGAGTAAGACTTATTACAAGATAAGGTGAGTTAGAGTTTGTGTAGAATGAAGCTTGCGAGGCCAATGTGGAGTATTTTGGAGAAGGTTGAAGGAATGGAAGAGTGTTTCAGTAGCGATGAAGGCTGGGGAGGCAGAGGAGGATGATCTCAATGAGGGATCGGGTGGGAAATCCAAGACTTTTTGTCACAGAATCTGAACCAATGTTGGAATTCTTTGCAGGGTTCACCCTGAATGAGCAGCCAGGAAGGGCAATAGAATCAAGACCTAATGTGCAAAGTTCTAAGATAGATCGGGATAAGATGGCTTAAGCTATTCCTGTGCAGAAGAAAGCTCTGCTTTATTAGGTGTGGTTACGGGGATAGGGTGGGGGAGCCGGACTGGTCGCGTGTTCTTTCAGAAGGTCCAGACTCGATGGGTCAAATGACCTCCTGCATTGGAGGGATTCTATGGATTCACAACTTACTGTTGGATGGTTAGTCAGATGGTACATCAACAGTTTTGGAGTTGAAGATGGTAGCATACAGCCAAAGCTGAAGTTGGCAGCGTTAAATTTGAATTTGTGTATCACATGGAATGGAGGGACTATCCAGGTGAACACCAAGGATGGAACCTTTGGGGTGAAGTTGAAATGACCAAAAAGGCATAGGAGGAGGAGCAATTGCAACAAATGTGCCATCTGTTTAGAAGTGGAAAAAAATAGATGATTCCCTGAAGGTGGTTTGAGTAGAATGGTGAAGGAGGATGGAATAATCAACTGGATTGAGAGATCGAGGAGGATATGGATAGTTAGCACACTGTATTGTGGTGGACAGTTTATGGTTGGCACCACCAAACAACATCAGTTATACTGGCGAGCTGAAACAATGGGATTAGCTTTGATGGCCGAGGCTACTTTGGACATTACAGTTCTCTGCCTTTGTGGGCTTCCTAGCCATATGGAAATCTTTCTTCTTATTAAATAGTATACTCTGTTACACCACTGCTGAATTCTCTTTGGCTAATGTTTGTCGAATATTGTACAGCTGTCCAGTATTACTGCCTGGAAGTAGAGAACTGGAGAGCACTGTAAATACACAGTAGGATAGCTGGTCTAGAAATAATGGGCTGAGTGGCCCCCTTATACGCCATAATAATGATCCTCGCAGAAAATAAAGGGACATGCTGGCAAAGCTTTTTGTCTTGTACTCATTTGGATAACTTGCACGATTTTTCCAACAGTAACAGGAACAACAATTTATACTGCATGAGAAGAGATTGCTGATTGGTTGGCAAGTGGATTCTGATTGGTGGAGGCATTGCATGGAGAATGCAGCATGGAACAGTTAACTGCCCAGCTTTGTACAAATTCACACCGAGCAGGTGGACAGGAATGAGCCAGGGAGTGACTGCTCCCCTACCCTTTTGTTAGTTGAAAATACGATACAATTTGTGAATATGTTGAGTGTAATTCTCAGCACAATCAGGATTGTTTAGCAGGTGTGATTGGACAACACCTGCTCAGTATTACCCTGAAAAACAATTTAGATTGCCACTTCGGCGTGCATTGTGGCTCATCTAGGCATATTGGTAGCCACATTTATTCATAAAAGAGGGCCCTGCCCTGTGCAGACAGAAGGAACTTGCCAACACACTGAGCATTTTCTTTCAATTAAACATAAGCACATGGCAGTAATCGACCTGCGCAGTTTGAATTTGAACAAAGCTGGGCCATTAAATATTCCAGGCTGCAGTCTCCATGGTAATGCCTCGACCAATCAGAGCCCACTTGCCAAACAATGAGCACCCTCTTCCCATGCAATATAAATTGTTGTGCCCCTGTTTATGGGAAATTCAAGCAAGTTATTCTGAGGAGTGCAAGGCGAGAAGTTTTGATAGCATGCCTCTTTTTTTGTAAGCAACTCTCAAGTTTTGTACTACCCAGGCGAATAATGACTCCACGATAGAATCAAATATCTTGAGATCAAAATATCAAAGCTCTTGAGATCTGACCTGTGAGAGTGGCTGTTTACTCAGTCAGTTGAACATGAACAATGTGTTAAAAGCCAGAAGTATGCTCCCTCCTGTCACATTTCTTACACTATATGTCGTTTATGTTTTCAAGCTTTGCTACTGGAGCTTGGATTTGCTGTCATCACTGCCATTTCGCCGTTGTCATATTCAGATTATTCCATGTAGCTTTGTGTTGTGTAATTGGAAAGGAGGGATATTTCATAAGACTGAAACCAAAATAAATCATAGTCCATTGAAGGAAACAGGGGTAATTTTCCTCCAGTGATCTGCAGAGCGGTACATTACTGCCCACAACAACCCATTTGTTTTTGTGGAACTACGTTCGACATACAGTTTTCCCATGGTCCAGATTCCAGCTGGACACTCCAGGGGTTGTTTCAGTGCGCCGGCAGGACCGTCGGCACAATGGTGCACGTGGCAGATCGGCACACGTGAAATTGCAAAGTAGTATTTCCCCAAGTCCGGAATATCTACTTATCGGCAGTAACATGAGCAATGCTTTTTGCTGGTTTGCAGAAGGAGATTGGCCTCAGGAGGCGGGATGGGGGAATGTGACCAACTATGCATCTGAAAATGTGTTTGCGGCTTAGTTTGTCTCATAGCTTTACCTGCGGCAGTAGGGCTGCGGAAAAAATGGTTTAAGCAGGCAGAGTGTGGTTTGTTCACACAAAGTACGCATTTAGTTCTTTGAGGAGGAGGGGGGTAAATTCACATGACTCGTATGACTCTCCAAAATAAACAGCTTAGGTATGTATGGCTCATTTGTGTCCTTTTCTTTAAACTCTTTTGTGATGCTTCATTTCTCTTGCTGCATTACTTGTTTTCTTTGCTGTTATCCTTCATGCGTAATAGTTAGTTGGAAACGTAATCACCCTCATGCAAGCTCAGCATGTTTCGAGGTAAGCGTCAAGTTTAAAAAAAAAAGAAAAACCCTCCTCCAGCTCATTGTGCTTACAGAGAAGCTCTCAATGTGATGTAAAGATCTGACTGCCCCGCCACTTTATATTTCAGCTGGATGTGCTTGGGCTGTGTTTCATTAAAAAAAAACTCACTTGTTTTAATCATTTCTCCTCAGCGGGTGTTAGCTGGTGTTTAATTGCATACGTTCTGTAGCTGAAATTGGCTGATGTGTATGCGTTGTAAATATGTGAGCACAAAACTAATGTAATCGGTGTGGAATATTTTTCAGTAGGACAAAGGGACTCAACTTTCACAGTGGTACCACTTTGGGTTCCACACTCTTGGTTGACCAGACTTCCATTTAAGTGGAGGCAGCTGGTGATTTGGATGGCTAGGATCTGGAATTTTTGGCCGTTTCCAGGATTTTAGCTCATCGAAGTGAGAATCTGGGCCATAGGGTACAAAAGCTAGGAACTGTTGGCCAAGCCTAATAAAACACTGGTTCAGCCTCCACTGGGGTATTGCGTCCAATCCTGGGCACTTCAGGAAGGATTAGAAGGCATTGGAGAGGGCACACAAAATATTGATGAAAATGGATCCAAGGGTGAGGGAGTTCAGTTCGAGAACAAAGAACAAAGAACATTATAGCACAGGAACAGGCCCTTCAGCCCTCCAAGCCTGTGCTGATCATGTGTCCTATCTAGACCAACCGCTTGTATCCTCTATACCCCGTCTGTTCATGAGCCTATCCAGATAAGTCTTAAAGGTTGCTAACGTAACTGCCTCACTTGGCAGTGCAAGGCGAGAAGTTTTGATAGCATGCACCACCACCCTCTGTGTAAAAAAACTTGCCCCGCACATCTCCACTGAACCTTTCCCTCCTCACACTGAACTTGCCCGCTTGTAATTGTCATATCCGCCCTGGGAAAAAGCCTCCAACTGTTCACCCTATCTATACCCCTAATAATTTTATAAACTTCTATCAGGCCACCCCTCAGCCTCTGTGTTTCCCGGGAGAACAATCCCAGTTTATTCTATCTCTCCTCATAGCTTATACTCCCAAGAGCAGGCAACATCCTGATAAACCTTTTCTGTACTCTCTCCAAACTCCACCTCCTTCTGGTTGCGGGGAGTCTAGAATTGGACATAGTATTCCAAATGTGGCCAAACCAATATTCTATATAATTGTAACATAATTTTCAAGCTTTTATACTCGATACCCCGTCCTATGAAGGCATGCATGCCATATGCTTTCTTTACCACCATTTCCACCTATGCTGCCACTTTTACGGATCTGTGGACCTGCACACCCAGATCTCTCACTTATTGGCACTCCTAATTGGCCTTGAACTGAGTGGTTTGGTGGACTAGTTCAGAGGGTCAGCCATGTTGTTGTGGGTTTGGAGTCACATGTAGGCCAGACAAGTTCAGGATGGCAGATTTCCTTCCCGAAAAGACATTAGTGAACTAGATGGGTTTTCACGACGGTTGAAAATGGTTTCATGGTGATTGCTAGACTTTAAGTTCCATTTTTTAAATTGAATTCAAATTTCACCATCAGCCTTGGTGGGATTCGAACCCGGTTCCCCAGAGCATTCATAATAATAATAATAATATTAATCTTTATTGGTGTCACAAGTAGTGTTACATTATCGCTGCAATGACATCACTGTGAAAATCCCCTAGTCGCCACACTCCGGCACCTGTTCAGGTACATTGAGGGAGAATTCAGAACATCCAATTCAGCTAACAAGCATGTCTTCCTGGACTTGTGGGAGGAAACCGGACCTCCCGGAGGAAACCCACGCAGACACGGGGAGAACGTGCAGCCTCCGCACAGACCGTGACCCAAGCTGGGAATCGAACCTGGGTCTCTGGCGCTGTGAAGCAACAGTACTAACCACTGTGCTACCAGAGCTTTGACAAAGGGTCATCTGGACTCGAAACATTAGCTCTTTTCTCTCCCTACAGATGCTGCCAGACCTGCTGAGATTTTTCAGCATTTTCTCTTTGGTTTCAGATTCCAGTATCCGCAGTAATTTGCTTTTATACTGTGTTACCATGATTTGATTTGATTTGATTTATTGTCACATGTATTGAAGTACAGTGAAAAGTATTTTTCTGCGGCCAAGGGAACGTACACAGTATGTACATAGACAAAAAAAGAATAATCAACAGTACATTGACAAATGGTACACCGACAAACAGTGATCCGTTACAGTGCGGAACAAGGGGCCAAACAAAGCAAATATATGAGCAAGAGCAGCATAGGGCATCGTGAATAGTGTTCTTACAGGGAACAGATCAGACTGAGGGAGAGTTGTTGAGGAGTCTAGTAGCTGTGGGGAAGAAGCTGTTCCTATGTCTGGATGTGCAGGTCTTCAGACTTCTGTATCTTCAGCCTGATGGAAGGGTCTGGAAAAAGGCAAAGCCTGGGTGGGAGGGGTCTCTGATCTGATAATGCTATCTGCTTTCTTGAGGCAGCGGGAGGTGTAGACAGAATCAATGTGCGGGTGGAAAGCTTGTGTGATGCACTGGGCTGAGCTCACCATACTCTGCAGTTTCTTGCGATCTTAGGCCGAGCAGTTGCCACACTCAAGCTGTGATGCAGCTGGATAGGATGCTCTCTATGGCACATCTGTAGAAGTTTGTGAGAGTTGATGCAGACATGCCGAATTTCTTTAGCTCCTGTAGGAAGTAGAGACATTGTTGGGTTTTCTTGACTGTTGCATCAGCGTGAGTGGACCAGGACAGATTGTTGGTGATGGTGACCCCCAGGAACTTAAAGCTATCGACCATGTCCACTTCGGAGACATTGATGCAGACGGAGGGGTGTGCTACGCTTCCTGAAGTCGATGATCAGTTCCTTGGTCTTTCCGACATTTAGGGAGAGGTTGTTTTCGGTACACCATTCAACCAAGTGACCTATCTCCCTTCTGTAGTCTGACTCATCGTTGTTTGAGATACCACCCACCACAGTTGTATCATCCGCAAATTTATAGATTGAGTTGGAGTGAACTCAACTCCGCCCCTTAATCTGGGTCTCTGGATTACTAGCCCAGTGACAATCCTACTACACCACCACATCAGCAAGTTTGAATCAGGAAATTGCTATTTGTGCATAAAAGTGCATTTCTTTGCGACTCTTGCCAAATTTCGTTGTTAAGTTGTTGAAGTCTTTGAAGTTCAACGGCTGTTTGTAGGTAGGAGTATGTTCGTCTTATCCATCTTTTGTGGATTTTTACTTTTGGGCTAGAAAACTGGGGGAATAGTTGCTTTATGCAGACAAATACACGACAGCAAAATATTTTTCAATGAACTTGCAGTAATGACCTCTTCAAAGAACAAAATCTGGGCTTCGAATTATTTATATGTTACACATCTGCCAAGCACCATGAGAAGTGGGCTATAAACAAATCAGTTAACCTAATTTTAAGGTAACTTCAGTAAAACCAGTGGAGGTTCCTTGTTTAGGGCATCTGATACACTGAATAGGATTGTGACCGCCATAGTGATGTAGTGGTATTGTCGCTGGACTAGTAATCCAGAGACTCAGAGTCATGCTCTGGGGACCCGGATTCGAATTCCGCCATGGCAGATGGTGAAATTTGAATTCAGTAGAAATCTGGAATTAAAGGTCAAAAGATAACCATGATCATTGCCAATTGTGGTAAAAACCATCTGGTTCACTAATGTCCTTTAGGGAAGGAAATCTGTCGTCCATACCTGGTCTAGCTTGCATGTGACTTCAGATCCACAGCAATGTGGTTGACTCTTAAATGCACTCAGGCCAAACCAGCATCCCACGAACGACTAAAAAAAATTAAAAATGATCCCATGAACAGATAAAAATGACTCCTTCCAGAATTGGGCAGAAAGACAGACACACGCACACAGAGACACATACACACGCATACAGAAATACAGAGACACACACACAGAAACACATGCACATAGAGGCACATGCATATAGAGACACAGACACACACACAAACACGCATACAGAGACAGACAGACATGCAAACAGAGACACGTGCACACAGAAATACATGCACACTGAGACATTCGCACAAAGAGACACACAAACACACAGAGACACAGACACACAGAGACACACAAATAGACACACAGACACACAGACACACACACACACAGAAATGCTAACAGGGACACATGCACATAGGCACACAGACATGCAACAGACATGCACTGAGTCGCATTGACACACAGACACATGCACATAGACACACAGTCAGACTCACAGACACACAGAGACACGGCACAGGCACACACACTTAATGTTTTCTTCACCAATGGTACATTATACTTTCAATATACACACCAATTTGTCCAGAATTAATTAATTTTGTTGGTGTTCGAAGTTTATGTTTCAGTTCCTTCAATTCTAGGTTTGTGAAGAACGTAAACATTTCAGTAAAACTTAGTGGATTCTTGGGTTGTTAATAGAACTTCCTAATCTTCTGATCATTAGAGCTGGGATTTATCAGGATGACAGTGAGGCTCAAACATACACAAACAA
The DNA here is from genome assembly GCF_047496885.1 of Scyliorhinus torazame. Classification (NCBI taxonomy): domain Eukaryota; kingdom Metazoa; phylum Chordata; class Chondrichthyes; order Carcharhiniformes; family Scyliorhinidae; genus Scyliorhinus; species Scyliorhinus torazame. The sequence goes on from NC_092709.1 coordinate 34,094,432, forward strand.
ACCGTTACATTTGTTCTGACAATTTGCTGCTGGTGTGAAGACCATAAGACATAGGAGCTTCTTCGCCCTCTTCTTCTCCGCATGGCCACAAGAACCCACACTTCTGCACGCCTGTCCTCCCCATTCAATACCCTCGACTTGGCCCACCCTGGGATCTCTGCTCTCTTCATCCCGGGGCTAACCTGCAGTCCCATCAGTGCTTGAATTCCGGCACTGCTGAGACTGCGACATCCCAGTATTTGAGGCCTGTCTCCACCCCCCACCCCCCCACCCCCCAAGGTTGGAAGTCCAGAGAGGAGGACGCTGTTTCTATGCCGAAGGTCAGGACACCGTCGGCGACCATTCGCTGGCGAGGCCATCATCTGAAATCTCAGATGTCTGAGTCTCCATGTTGGATTCGTAATCCTCCACTTCATGCATCTCAGTTTCGAGGCCCCCAGGGGGTGATGTCCCCAGGCCCCCTTGTGCCGGACCGGCGGGGCTAGAAGACTGGTTCTTCTGGTGGGGTTTGTCTAACACTGACCCCCTGCTCCGGAGGTGAACTAGGTGCTTCCGCACCAACCGTTCTCGAATCTTTCTTTGGTAAGATACCAATTCATTCTGTTTCACCATGGTCCCTGAATACACTGGGAACCGTCACCGAAGTTACGGACGTATACAGCGCCCCCGTCGGAAACGTCTGATCTATGGCCCTCCGTCTTTGTACTGCCTCTGAAAGTCTTGACTGTGTTCTACTTACCCGCTAATAGTGGGAAAGTTAGGCTAAGGCGGATTGGGAGCCTCCGTTTATCAACAGTTCCACCGGTGCCACTCCAGTTGTGGTGTGTGGTGTGGTCCAGTAGTTGAAAAAAAAGCCTCGTTCCCGTGGTCTGTTTCCTCATTCCCGTCTTCGCTCAGCCACCATCTGAGGACAGGTGGCATGGGGCTGTCCGGATGTGCTCCACCCCGTTTATCTTCATGAAGCATTCAAACTCTTCACTGGTTAACAGGGTACCATTGTCCACGACTAGTACCTCTGGGCTGCCATTGTTGCAGTGTGCCTGGGTGGCGCTGGCAGGGGCACTGACAGGGTGCCAGGCTGGCAGTGCCAAGGTTTCTGGGTGCCAGGTTGCCCGTGCTGGGGATCAGGCCCAGGGGTGCCTTCCCCTTATGAGGTGGGGTGAGGGGGGCATGAGGATCGCCTAACAGGTAAGCTGGAGCTTGGGGGGGAGCTCGGAGGCTGTGGTGGGAGGGGTGGGGCAGCGGGTTTTTTAGCAGGGTCGTCTCGGTGCTGCAAGTGCCAAAACGGGACTTTGCTTTTTCCCGTTAAATTGCGCCCAACAACGAAGTAACAGTCCAAGTCCCTGCCAGGACCATACTGAGATACCAGCTCCTTCCTGGAGAATTAACGAGCCCGCTCTTGCACCTCTGCCCCTCAGTGGGGGAGCCCGTACTCCATGTGCCCCTCGTGGAGATCAATCAATTCGTCCCTGTGGATCTCGTGGGGCTTATAATATTCATATTTCCATTATCTGCAGTATTTTGTTCTTGCCCTAAATAAAGTATTTTTGAATGAAGTTTAAATAAAATTCACTGAATAACCAAACGCTGCATCACAGCCTGAAATGCCAGACATCAGTGATTGTATATTCAACTACCAGCAGAATAATGTAATAGTATTGAGGAAAATTGCAAGATTGGACTCCTGACATATGAAGATCTGTCTGCACTAAATTTATTGGAAGAAAATTGACATAAGTAAAATGTGTTGGATTGAATTAGAGATGACATGAGTGCTGGAACTGTACAGAGCACAATAATGAGTTCTGTTAACTTTTAGCAATGAGAATTTCTATTCTTAGTGCGTGTCTCACAACCCCATTTTCCATCATCTGAAGGTGCTGTGATCGGATTTGATTGAAAACCTCACGTCACAAATCAAAAGAAATGGAAACAAGCTGCCAGCTTTAAGCAGTTTTAAAGCTAATTTCTGATGGAATTTGTGAGAACGTTAGTAATTAATCCGCTCGTGCATTTTCTCTCTCTTCCTTTCTTGCCAGTTTTCTCTCTTTTCCTCCTTTGAAGCAGACGGTAACTCCTTGTTGAGCTCAGCTTTCACAGGTGTCGCTGTTCCTCTCACAGCTTGTTCTAAGTTCCACCTTAACATGTGTGATTGCAAACATTGACTGCCGGCCGTTTTGAACATTGGGCGGGAGACGCTCCAAAATTGAGCCCAATGCTGTTCTCACATGCGCCATCCAGCAATGCTTACTGCATACTGAGCAAGAGTGGGGCGGAACAGTTGCGATGTGCTGAAGGACAAAGAGAATTCACACAAAAGTCAGTACTCAACATCGGACTCAAACATGGCAAGTTTAAGGTTATGGACTTGTGGAATCCCGTAGAATCTCTGTAGTGCAGAAGGAGGTCATTTGGCCCATCGTTCTGCATCGACCTTCTGAAGGAGCACCTGACCTCGGCCCACTTTCCCATCCTATCCCTTTAACGCTAGTCAACCTGCACATCTTTGGACACTTTGGGGCAATTTATCATGGCCAATCCACCTAACCTGCACATCATAGTAACTCCATTGCAGTGTTAATGTAAGCCTACTTGTGACAATAAAAAGATTATTATTATCTTTGGACTATGGGAGGAAACCCACGCAGACACGGGGAGAACATGTAAACTCCAGACAGACAGTCACTCAAGGCCCGAATTGAACCCGGGTCCCTGGCGCTGGAATCCAAATAATTACTTCCGACCCTGACTCCGAAAGCACATGACAACACATCACAAGACACTGCAGACACTTATCTTCCAGCAAAAGTCATGGACATCTATCACATTTAGTGAAATTAAAAAAGTATTTTTGCTCTATTTTTAAAGGTGGCTTTGTATGTAATAAACTATGATAATATGAGTGGTTTATTTTATGTTCATAGCTTAGAAATAACATAGCCAATATTAGTGGGTAAATGCTTCATATGTTCTTGTGACATTCCTTTGCCCAATATTTAACTGTATTAAACTGCTCAAAATAAAAGAGGTTAACACCCGTGTTAAAATTGAGGAACATCATTGTCAACACGAACACAAGTACCAGGCAATGAATGAGCATCTCCAACAATAGAGAATCTAACCAGCTCCGCTTGACACCCAATGGCATTACCATTGCTCAATACCCCACTATCAACATCCTGGGGTTACCATTGACCAGAAACTGAACTGGATCGGCCAAATAAATACAAGAGCAGGCCAGAAGCTGGGAATTCTGTGGAGAATAACTCACCTCTTGACTCATCAAAGCCTGTCCACCATTTACAAGGCACAAGTCAGGTGTGTAATGGAATATTCTCCATTTGCCGGGATGAGTGCACCTCTAACACCTTCAAGAAGCTTGACACCATCCATGTGAAAGCAGCCCGCTTCATTGGCAACCTGCCCACCACCTTAAACATTCATATCCTCTACCACTGATGCACAGTGGCCGCTGTATGTACCATGTACAAGATGCACTGCAACAACTCACCAAGGCTCCTTCGACAGCACATTCCAAACCCACGACCTCTACCACCTCGGAGAGCTTGGGCAGCAGATGCAGGGTAACACTACCACATGCAAGTTCCCCTCCAAACCGTACACCATCCTGAAACACATTGGAAATATTTCACCTTTACTGTCGCTGGGTCAAAAACCTAGAACTCCCTTCCCAATATCACTCTGGGTGTTCCTGCAACACATGGACTGCAGTGATTCAAGAAGGCAGCACATCATCACCGTCTTAAGGGATAGGTGATATTTGCTGGCCTAAGCAGCGATTCCTACATCCTATGAATGATATTAAAAGACTTCTAGTGTGACAGCAAGAAGTCATTTAAGAAAAAAATTATGATTATTGTTCATGTTGAACTTTTTTTTTGATATCCTTTAGTTTCGTGAGAAAAGATATTTATTGTATACAGCAGTTTACACATTATGGATGGGATTCTCCGGTCTGCCAGCCATGTATTTCTTGCCGCGCGTCGTTCGCTGACGCTGGGATTCTGTCTTCCAACCGATTGTCATCGGGATTTCTGCCCTGTGCTGCCGCGAAACCCGCTGGTGGGGCTGAGCTTCCGGTGGGAAAAATGAATCACAACCACCGGCCCCTACATATGTTTGTGTATAAAAATCTTATTGATAATATTGATACTAGGCTGCACAGTAGCATAGTGGATAGCACAATTGCTTCACAGCTCCAGGGTCCCAGGTTCGATTCCTGGCTTGGGTCACTGTCTGTGTGGAGTCTGCACCTTCTTCCCGTGTCTGCGTGGGTTTCCTCTGGGTGCTCCGGTTTCCTCCCACAGTCCAAAGATGTGCAAGTTAGGTGGATTGGCCGTGATAAATTGCCCTTAGTGTCCAAAATTGCCCTTAGTGTTGGGTGGGGTTACTGGGTTATGGGGATAGGGTGGAGGTGTGGGCTTGGGTAGGGCGTTCTTTTCAAGAGTCGGTGCAGACTCGATGGGTCGAATGGCCTCCTTCGGCACTGTAAATTCAATGATCTATAATGGACCAGATGAACTGTCAAACAAATTATACCTTTCATTGGAACATAACTCCCAAGTCCTAGAGAATGTATCCCGTAGACTTTTAAAATGTTCACTAAGTTGCAGTATTTAAATGGTACGTATGCTTTTGTGGGCATTTATACTATGTTTCCCCAGGAAGTCATACAAATCGTGTATGTGACTTCCTACTAGTTTGCATTATAGGTTTCACTGTGAAAGCTTAACTGTTTTGTCAGATGCTGATGTTGAATGAAAAGCTAATACCATGATGAAAATGACCATTTCAAACTTTGATTCTGAAGCATGGACCAAACATCACATGACAGTATAATCTTCACGCCAGTGTCATCGGTGCAGAGCCATGTTGTGGAGCCTGTGCAGATGATTTACCTGGTTGCATCTGTGTAAATAAAGATGAATTCAGTATTTACTCAATCAATGATGCCAAACTCAGTGAAGCATTCTCAGACTTAGCTTTCTCACCTCTCAATGATGTGTGAAGTTGCTCTGGAAACATTTTGAGGTTTTCCAACTTCGTAGATCTTTAATTGCAATTTTTGATATTTACATCTTGCTATTCAGCATGAAGCCTCTGGTTAGGATTTGCAGGTTTTTTTCCCAAAGCAATACATCCCAATCTGCCAAATATATGTTTTACCAGACTTACTGGATGTATAAAATTTCACTTTCTCCCTATCACTTGAACTGCCCTTTCCTGGATTGACTCCTTTTTCTGGAGGGACTACTTTCAGACTGTGATTAACTTTAATACCTCCTTGCCGCCATGCATTACAGGAGTTAAATCTACTCTGCATGCTATTAATATCTGTTCACACATTGCGGTGACAGTTCAATTCTTTCGTATATGCTTAAGAGCAGCAGACTAAAACGCTGATCGAATTGCTATGAAATGCCCACCTATCAGATCTCCACAATGAGTGCAAAACTGGCCTTCCCATACATGAGGTAGCAGTGTAAAACCGGTGTCCGTCAAACCTGTCCCAAACAAGAAGTTAATGCCATGAGGAAGGGTGGGGGGAGGAAATGGGAAAACTGGTGGAAAAAGAAGGTGAAAAGAACTAAATATAAAAAAATAATAGCAGTCAAGCCACGTTAATCAAATAAATCAGGAATTAAAAGGCCCATACCAGGAATAGTGACCATGAAACTACTGATTGTGGTTTGAAAATCCATCTGGTTCACTAACTAATGTCCTTTCAGGGGGCAATCTGCTGTCCTTCCCTGGTCTGGCGTATATGTGACTCCAGACCGACAGCAATGTGCCTGACTTTTAACTACCCTCTGAAATGGCCTAGCAAGCCATTCACTTGTACTCAGGAAGGAGGCTCAGCACCATCCGCTGAAGGGGCAATAGAAATGGGCGATAAAACCGGGACTTTGCCAGTGAAACCCACATTCGGTGATTTAATTTAATAAAAAGATATTGCAGGATCAGTGTAAGCGCTGTTGCTACATAATTTGAATTTTAGGATGATGTATTTCCTTGTCTGATAAGCCATGGTTAGATTCAGTTTTACTGGAACTTCAGGAATTTCAGGCACGATTTACCGGCTGCGCCCCGCCGGAATCGGGACTCGACGCAGTTGGTAGATTCCGTGAGAGGCCTCTTCCGGGATTCCCGACGGTCGTTACACCTCAGGAGACATCGCAATCTGGATCCCGCCCATCAGATCTAACCGGCCCCTGGATCTGCCGGCCTCGCCCAGGAGACCCCAGCTGGGTGTCGTTCAGCTCTGAACGAGGACCAGGCGAAACGGCACTTGAGCTGGTCTCCCAGGTGCTTGGAGGCCCCCGGTGGTTGGTATCTGGGTAGGGTAGCATCCTGCCACTGTTGATGCCCCGGTGGCACTGCCAAGCTGGCTGGGACACTGCCAGGGTTACAGGCTGGCAGTGCCAAGCTGCCCAGGTGGCATTTTGCCCACGCCGGGGATCTGGCCCGGGGGTCTTCTCGTATGAGGTGGGGTATGAGGTTTTCAAGGATCCCCCAACAGCTGCGTTGGGTGGGAGGGGGTGGGGGGAGGTGTCGGGGGGTCTGGGGGTCGCATTCAATCTCTTCCTGCACTGACAAGCGGAGCTGGCCTGAAAAAACCCAGAGTGCTGTTAGATAGCGCGACAAACAGCGGGACGACCCTGCTAATCCTGCCCAGAATGGACTGTTTGTTTTTGGTTAGATCACGCCCTTTGTCCATTAAAGTTTACACTTAACTTTTTTGCATTGTGCAGATTTATAGTTTTGAATAGGCACTTTGGGGCAGGTTGCAACATATATCTGGAGGAAACGGTTTTTCCACTGCAATTGGTGCAAGCATAGTCACTTTTTATGTGAATATCCTAATGAAACTGGACACACGAGATAAGCGTATACTTTGCGAATTGACTACAGTATAGCAGCTGTTGTGCTTAGGAGGGTGAACACGCAGCATGCTAAGGAATTCAAATCTACACAGATTTATTTGGAAAATATCTAGAGCAGGAAGAGCAAAGATGACAACGGAGACACAAATGAGCAGAACAAATCATTTATTGGCTGAGTTAATTTGAGATTCTCTTTGTAAAACCAACAACCATATTGGTGTGGTAGCATTCCCTGCAAGCTTCCATAGAATTTGCGAATGCCAATAACAAAGTATATTTAGAATTTGTGTATCTTTATTCTTTGGCACTTTGTTTTTGTTTACCAATTCAACAATATGTGCAACAAATAGTATTTTTTCAATAACAGCAGTATTGCATGGCATTTTAACATTGTCGATGTGGCAAAGGTGTGTAACTTTGTTTGGTCACTTGAAGAGTCCTTCACAAGGTGGTATTCTTAGAGTGGGGAATCTCGGTTGCAGAAGGACTAGGTGAGAAGGCACAAAACACACAGAAATAGACTTGCACGAGCTTTGACTGGCACTGCCCTGACCCTGCTAGAAGATGTGAGAGCAATGAGAATCAGTCTACTGCACAAGTGGCGTACAGCTCCAGCACGCATTGGAAATTTGCAATGTCAGTGTAATTCTAGGAACTGTCAGCCCCGCACATACTGCTTTGACAATGCCTGCCACACATGGCGGTGCTGTAGCACAGTGGTTAGCACTGTTGCTCCACAGCACCAGGGTCCCAGGTTCGATTTCCGGCTTGGATCACTGTCTGCGCGGAATCTGCACGTTCTCCCTGTATCTTTTTTTTAATAAATATTTTATTGAAAATTTTTGGTCAACCAACACAGTACATTGTGCATCCTTTACACAATATTATAACAACACAAATAACAATGACCTATTTTATAAACAAAAAATGAATAAATAATAAATAACAAAAATGAAAACTAACCCTAATTGGCAACTGCCTTATCACAAGTAACACTCTCCAAAAATATAATTTAACAGTCCAATATATAATTATCTGTCGCAACGACCTATACATATTATACAGTATATATTAACAACCCTGAGAGTCCTTCTGGTTCCTCCCCCCCCCCCCCCCCCCCCCCTCCCCGATCCTGGGCTGCTGCTGCTGCCTTCTTTTTTCCATTCCATCTATCTTTCTGCGAGGTATTCGACGAACGGTTGCCACCGCCTGGTGAACCCTTGAGCCGACCCCCTTAGAACGAACTTAATCTGCTCAAGCTTTATAAACCCTGCCATGTCATTTATCCAGGTCTCCACCCCCGGGGGCTTGGCTTCTTTCCACATTAACAATATCCTGCGCCGGGCTATTAGGGACGCAAAGGCCAAAACATCGACCTCTCTCGCCTCCTGCACTCCCGGCTCTTGTGCAACCCCAAATATAGCCAACCCCCAGCTTGGTTCGACCCGGACCCCCACTACTTTTGAAAGCACCTTTGTCACCCCCATCCAAAACCCCTGTATAGTGACGGGCATGACCAAAACATATGGGTATGATTCGCTGGGCTTCCCGAGCACCTCGCACACCTATCCTCCACCCCAAAAAATTTACTGAGCCGTGCTCCAGTCATATGCGCCCTGTGTAATACCTTAAACTGAATCAGGCTTAGCCTGGCACACGAGGACAACGAGTTTACCCTGCTTAGGGCATCTGCCCACAGCCGCTCCTCGATCTCCTCCCCCAGCTCTTCTTCCCATTTCCCTTTTAGTTCATCTACCATAGTCTCCCCTTCGTCCCTCATTTCCCTATATATATCTGACACCTTACCATCCCCCACCCATGTCTTTGAGATCACTCTGTCCTGCACCTCTTGTGTCGGGAGCTGCGGGAATTCCCTCACCTGTTGCCTCGCAAAAGCCCTCAGTTGCATATACCTGAATGCATTCCCTTGGGGCAACCCATATTTCTCGGTCAGCGCTCCCAGACTCGCGAACATCCCATCCACAAACAGATCTTTCAGTTGCGTTATTCCTGCTCTTTGCCACATTCCATATCCCCCATCCATTCCTCCCGGGGCAAACCTATGGTTGTTTCTTATCGGGGACCCCCCCAAGGCTCCAGTCTTTCCCCTATGCCGTCTCCACTGTCCCCAAATCTTCAGTGTAGCCACCACCACCGGGCTTGTGGTGTAGTTCCTCGGTGAGAACGGCAATGGGGCTGTCACCATAGCCTGTAGGCTAGTCCCCCTACAGGACGCCCTCTCTAATCTCTTCCACGCCGCTCCCTCCTCCTCTCCCATCCACTTACTCACCATTGAAATATTAGCGGCCCAATAATACTCACTTAGGCTCGGTAGTGCCAGCCCCCCCCTATCCCTGCTACGCTGTAAGAATCCCTTCCTCACTCTCGGGGTCTTCCCGGCCCACACAAAACCCATGATGCTCTTTTCAATCCTTTTAAAAAAAGCCTTCGTGATCACCACCGGGAGGCACTGAAACACAAAGAGGAATCTCGGGAGGACCACCATCTTAACCGCCTGCACCCTCCCTGCCAGTGACAGGGATACCATATCCCATCTCTTGAAATCCTCCTCCATTTGTTCCACCAACCGCGTTAAATTTAACCTATGCAATGTGCCCCAATTCTTGGCTATCTGGATCCCCAGGTAACGAAAGTCCCTTGATACCTTCCTCAACGGTAGGTCCTCTATTTCTCTACTCTGCTCCCCTGGATGCACCACAAACAACTCACTTTTCCCCATGTTCAATTTATACCCTGAAAAATCCCCAAACTCCCCAAGTATCCGCATTATTTCTGGCATCCCCTCCGCCGGGTCTGCCACGTATAGTAGCAAATCGTCCGCATACAAAGATACCCGGTGTACTTCTCCTCCTCTAAGTACTCCCCTCCACTTCTTGGAACCCCTCAACGCTATCGCCAGGGGCTCAATTGCCAGTGCAAACAATAATGGGGACAGAGGGCATCCCTGCCTTGTCCCTCTATGGAGCCGAAAATATGCAGATCCCCGTCCATTCGTGACCACGCTCGCCATCGGGGCCCTATACAACAGCTGCACCCATCTAACATACCCCTCTCCAAAACCAAATCTCCTCAACACCTCCCACAAATAATCCCACTCCACTCTATCAAATGCTTTCTCGGCATCCATCGCCACTACTATCTCCGTTTCCCCCTCTGGTGGGGCCATCATCATTACCCCTAACCCTCCGTATATTCGTGTTCAGCTGTCTCCCCTTCACAAACCCAGTTTGGTCCTCGTGGACCACCCCCGGGACACATTCCTCTATTCTCATTGCCATTACCTTGGCCAGGATCTTGGCATCTACATTTAGGAGGGAAATAGGTCTATAGGACCCGCATTGTAGCGGGTCCTTTTCCTTCTTTAAGAGAAGCGATATCGTTGCTTCAGACATAGTCGGGGGCAGTTGTCCCCTTTCCTTTGCCTCATTAAAGGTCCTCGTCAATACCGGGGCGAGCAAGTCCACATATTTTCTATAGAATTCGACTGGGAATCCATCCGGTCCCGGGGCCTTTCCCGCCTGCATGCTCCTAATTCCTTTCACCACTTCTTCTACCTCGATCTGTGCTCCCAGTCCCACCCTTTCCTGCTCTTCCACCGTGGGAAATTCCAGCCGATCCAAGAAGCCCATCATTCTCTCCCTCCCATCCGGGGCTTGAGCTTCATATAATTTTTTATAAAATGTCTTGAACACTCCATTCACTCTCTCCGCTCCCCGCTCCATCTCTCCTTCCTCATCCCTCACTCCCCCTATTTCCCTCGCTGCTCCCCTTTTCCTCAATTGGTGTGCCAGCAACCTGCTCGCCTTCTCCCCATATTCGTACTGTACACCCTGTGCCTTCCTCCATTGTGCCTCTGCAGTGCCCGTAGTCAGCAAGTCATATTCTACATGTAGCCTTTGCGTTTCCCTGTACAGTCCCTCCTCCGGAGTGCTTCCGCATATTGTCTGTCCACCCTCAAAAGTTCTTGCAGCAACCGCTCCCGTTCCTTACTCTCCTGCTTCCCTTTATGTGCCCTTATTGATATCAGCTCCCCTCTAACCACCACCTTCAACGCCTCCCAGACCACTCCCACCTGGACCTCCCCATTATCATTGAGTTCCAAGTACTTTTCAATGCACCCCCTCACCCTTAGACACACCCCCTCATCTGCCATTAGTCCCATGTCCATTCTCCAGGGTGGGCGCCCTCCTGTTTCCTCCCCTATCTCCAAGTCTACCCAGTGTGGAGCGTGATCCGAAATGGCTATAGCCGTATACTCTGTTCCCCTCACCTTCGGGATCAACGCCCTTCCCAGCACAAAAAAGTCTATTCACGAGTAGACTTTATGGACATAGGAGAAAAACGAGAACTCCTTACTCCTAGGTCTGCTAAATCTCCACGGGTCTACACCTCCCACCTGCTCCATAAAATCTTTAAGTACCTTGGCTGCTGCCGGCCTCCTTCCAGTCCTGGACTTCGACCTATCCAGCCCTGGTTCCAACACCATATTAAAATCTCCCCCCATTATCAGCTTTCCCATCTCTAGGTCCGGAATGCGTCCTAGCATCCGCCTCATAAAATTGGCATCATCCCAGTTCGGGGCATATACGTTTACCAAAACCACCGTCTCCCCCTGTAGTTTGCCACTCACCATCACGTATCTGCCCCCGTTATCCGCCACTATAGTCTTTGCCTCGAACATTACCCGCTTCCCCACTAATATAGCCACCCCCCTGTTTTTCGCATCTAGCCCCGAATGGAACACCTGCCCCACCCATCCTTTACGTAGCCTAACCTGGTCTATCAGTTTCAGGTGCGTTTCCTGTAACATAACCACATCTGCCTTAAGTTTCTTAAGGTGTGCGAGTACCCGTGCCCTCTTTATCGGCCCGTTCAGCCCTCTCACGTTCCACGTGATCAGCCGGGTTGGGGGGCTTCCTACCCCACCCCCCTTGTCGATTAGCCATCCCCTTTTTCCAGCTCCTCACCCGGTTCCCACGCAGCTGTATCTCCCCCAGGCGGTGCCCCCCCGCCCATCCCCTCCCATATCAGCTCCCCCCTCTCCCCAGCAGCAGCAACCCAGTAATTCCCCCCTCACATCCCCCCCCCCCCGCTAGATCCCCCGCTAGCGTAATTACTCCCTCCATGTTGCTCCCAGAAGTCAGCAAACTCTGGCCGACCTCGGCTTCCCCCCGTGACCTCGGCTCGCACCGTGCGACGCCCCCTCCTTCCTGCTTCTCTATTCCCGCCATGATTATCGTAGCGCGGGAACCAAGCCCGCGCTTCTCCCTTGGCCCCGCCCCCAATGGCCAACGCCCCATCTCCTCCACCTCCCCTCCCCCCTCATCACCACCTGTGGAAGAGAGAAAAGTTACCACATCGCAGGATTAGTACATAAAACTCCTCTTTCCCCCCTTTTTAACCCCCCTCTTCGCCCCCCACATTCGCCCCACCACTTTGTTCAAACGTTCTTTTTAATAACCTGCTGATTCCAGTTTTTCTTCCACAATAAAAGTCCACGCTTCATCCGCCGTCTCAAAGTAGTGGTGCCACCCTCGATATGTGACCCACAGTCTTGCCGGTTGCAGCATTCCAAATTTCATCTTCTTTTTATGAAGCACCGCCTTGGCCTCGCCACCTCCGCACTCCAGTCTTGATAAACGCGGATCACCGCGTTCTCCCATTTACTGCTCTGAGTTTTCTTTGCCCATCGAAGGACCATTTCTCTATCCTTAAAACGGAGGAATCTCACCACCATGGCTCTGTGAATTTCTCCTGCTCTCGGTCCTCGCGCCATCACTCGGTATGCTCCCTCCACCTCCAACGGACCCGCCGGGGCCTCCGCTCCCATTAACGAGTGCAGCATCGTGCTCACATATGCCCCGACGTCCGCTCCCTCCGCACCTTCAGGAAGACCAAGAATCCTCAGGTTGTTCCTCCTTGCGTTGTTCTCCAGTGCCTCCAACCTTTCCACACATCGTTTCTGATGTGCCTCATGCGTCTCCGTCTTCACCACCAGGCCCTGTATGTCGTCCTCATTCTCGGCTGCCTTTGCCTTCACGACCCGAAGCTCCCGCTCCTGGGTCTTTTGTTCCTCCTTTAGCCCTTCGATCGCCTGTAGTATCGGGGCCAACAGCTCTTTCTTCATTTCCTTTTTGAGCTCTTCCACACAGCATTTCAAGAACTCTTGTTGTTCAGGGCCCCATGTTAAACTGCCACCTTCCGACGCTATCTTGGTTTTTGCTTGCCTTCCTTGCCGCTGTTCTAAAGGATCCACTGCAATCCGGCCACTTTCTCCTCCTTTTTTCATCCGTATCCAGGGGGGATTCCCTTCTGGTTTACCGCACAGTGTTTTTAGCCGTCAAAATTGCCGTTGGGGCTCCGATCAAGAGCCCAAAAGTCCGTTTCACCGGGAGCTGCCGAAACGTGCGACTCAGCTGGTCATCGCCGCACCCGGAACAGCGTTCTCCCTGTATCTGCGTGCGTTTCCTCCGGGCGCTCCGGTTTCCGAAAGACGTGCTGTTAGGTAATTTGGACATTCTGAATCCTCTTACCCGAACAGGCGCCAGAGTGTGGCGACTTGGGGATTTTCACAGTAACTTCATTGCAGTGTTAATGTAAGCCTACTTGTGACAATATAAATATTATTAAAAAAAAGAGGCAGAGAGTGAATAACATTATTCTGCCAGCTCTGGGCTGTGATGGGAAAATCTGCGAGTCGCATGTTCCTGCGATGTCCCTTTGGTCTGTTTCGGCATGCCCACTGGCCTGTACTCCAGAGAATGCTGCTCAGGAATTTTACCACTGGCAAATTGCCTTTCTGCCATTTATTTATCTCATTAAGGAATGTGAAATTTTGTAACTCCTTCAAGATGCTTACATGCCTCAGGAATGCGTTCAGCAGTGGAGATAGGATAATATTGTTCTCTTAATTACTTTGTATTAATTGAAAATGCTGCAGGGCAGCTAAAGATAACAAAGGAGAAAGAAAATTTTGTTTAAGTATGCAGAACGAAGTAGTTAAATTATTTTCTTCATACGGTTTCATCATTTTTTGCAGATGAATTAGTTCTGAACAATGCTGTCAAATTGCTGCTGAGGCAAGTGTTTCAGCGGCGTCACTCTGAGACTGAATTCTGAATCGTTCTAAACTATTTGAGGAGTGAGCTGACACCCCAGTAAACCGATATGGCGGTTTTCTATAGATATCTTTCTTGTTGTGATGTGGATTGTTGGTTATCATACTCACTTTGACTGCGGATCACCATGAGAAACCTGCTAGTGTTGTTGGCGTAATACGTAATAGAAAATAAATAAATAGGTACAGGAATGTCTGGCTTTAAAATGGGGTCTAAATTAGGGTTGTGCATTCTTTGCAAATTTTCACCTGCCCTATAAACTTGATTCACCTGAAGACTACGCTTGATTTTGACTCCCTATGTACAACGAAGAAGACTGACTAGTAATAGAATCTTGCATATCAGCACTCTTTCTGTTACATCACCCTGACTTGGAAATACATTGCATTTTCTTCATTGTCACGGAGTTAAGTTCCTGAGCTCCTGACCTGAGGTAGCGCCTGCATCGCGCGGACCACTGCAGTTCAAGAAGACGGCTCACCCAACATCTGTTCGAGCCCAATTAGGGAGGGTCAATTAATGCTCACATCCCATATCACATCCCATAAATAAATTCTTATCTAGTCCAAATAAAATGCATGTCTTGAATTTAATTACACTAGAATGAATGTGACACTAAAATATTACAGGAAGTGTGCTTCAGGTTTATTGGGCACGTGAAAATTTGCATTGAATGCACAACCCTCATTCAGACCCCATTTTAAGGCCATGCATTTCTGTACCTATTTACATTACTTCCAGAATACTGAGAGTCCTCGATAGAGTGAATGTGGAGAGGATTTTTACACTAGTAGGGGAAACTAGAACCCGAGGGCACAGAATCAGACTGAAGGGACGATCCTTTAAAACAGAGAGGAGGAGGAATTTCTTTAGCCAGAGGGTGGTGAATCTGTGGAACTCTTTGCCGCAGAAGGCTGTGGAGGTCAAATCACTGAGTGTCTTTAAGACAGAGATAGATAGGTTCTTGATTAATAAGGGGATCGGGGTTATGGGGAGAAGGCAGGAAAATGGGGATGAGAAACATATCAGCCATGATTGAATGGCGGAGCAGACTCTCTGGGCCGAATGGCCTAATTCTGCTTCTATGTCTTATATCTTTTCTATTGTTTGTTTTGTCAACAACACTAGCAGGTTTCTTGTGGTGATCTGTGGTCAAAGATGAAAACCGAGTACGACTTGAATTTTGGAGGTGATGGTGGCCCCATGTGATTGAAAGTCGGCTCTTACTTTTGAAAAGCTTCAGATTAAAACAATCATGAAACAATTGTGTGGGAAGTTGCACTTTTTAAACAATGATTCCTATCATTTGAGTAATTTGCACTTTCTACTCCCTGCACTCAGCTCACTTTGTTAGATATTATAATTGTTCGGCATTTCAACTCCCTGTGTCCAAGAATAAATTGGCTGAACGTTGGTTCCACTTCGCAAAAAGCTTGGAACATAAACTACATTATCTTTAGGTCATTCAGCTGCATAATTGTTCCACAGAGACAGCTCTTTTTACATATATCCTTTAAACAATTGCAGCCCTAAATCCTATGGTGCAAACGTCCATGGGGTAGTTTCTGTTTTGGAGATGAGCAGCGATTAATGAAGTTTTGAACCAGGCATTATGGCAAAATAAAGAGTGTCTGATCTTTACAGACTTAAAGTGTGGTTATTAACAACTTTGGGAACCAAAAGGCAACAAGAACACATAGCACATATGTAACAATTTCCCAGTTATTTTAGGCTGTAATAGCCACTTTATTTGTAAAGTGAAACAAAAATTATATTCAAAAGCTTTAAAAACATACCTTTCAGCATTCCGCCTCCAAAAAAAACAAGCTTATTTTTGAAGCTTCTCTGAAGGCCCGCAAATGCATGCACGTAGCAGAATCTCCCAATGCCGATTGATTCTCCCTGCGCCTGCATGCCATTATAATGCAAAGGTGCTTGGCACACGAAGGATTTATGTGGGACTGGAGCATAACGCTGTCCATGGAATGATGTATAGAGCCACATGGCCATCGACTCAGAGAAAAATCTGAAAGGAACCTACCTCCATGGTATTAACTGGAATATGTACATTGTTAAAGTCAACCAATAAAGTGTTCACGTTTAAACATACTTGTCTCGAGCATTTTCAAAAGTAACACAAACAGTTGCCGAAACTCGAACTCCCCGACCTTTTGCTTTGGTTATGCTGATTTTATCTGAATTGCAGCAAAATTACCCGCGCAGTCGAGCAGAAACTCCAGACCCACGTGTGCCAACTTCTTTAAATGTCAGCAGTCTGAACCTCTTAGTTTATAAATAATCTCACCCTTCATCTCAACAATTTACAGATATTCCATCATATAGTCTGAAATGATCTCACACCTATGTTCTATTTTAGACTGCACAATGTTGTTGTCTTGACAGAATGGATCTTCCCGCTGTGATCAGCACACTGGGTATATTCTATTTACATAATAACATGCATGGGGAATTGATCTTGAGCCTGTAGTCTCATCTGTAAATTTCATGGGGCTGTTCTTTTTAATGCCTTTCATGCTGCCGATTCATGGTAGTCTCCTTGCCACTGCTGCGATTGCCTCACTGAAAGATTGAAGATTATATGCATCATAATTGCAAGTTTATGGAGACATAATCAGCAGCTTATTACTTTGAAATAATATGATCAACATAATAACGCTCCGCTTCTCGCATTTGGTAACAATCTTGTTCCTGAATTGGATTATTGGGAATTCAAGCACCACTGCAGACCTGGAACACACAATCTAGGCTGATCAGTGATCTTGGCCAGTTACTGAGGAGGTGCTGTAGTCTAGATGAAAAATTAAACCAAAATATTGTTTGCCTACTCGGGTAGACCTTGTTGCAGTGTTTGAGGAAGAGAAGTACAGTTCTGGTGTCATGGTCAATTGTCTGTCCCCTTCAGCAAACCGCCAATCGTCTAGTTGCTGTACACGTGTGCACAAATTGGCCGATGTGTTTGGCTACGTAATAACAGCAACTACATTTCTAAAGCAATGCAATGCCTGAGAAATGCTTTGCGGGGGCCAGAGGCCCTATTTATTTACTTATTATTATCGTATTAAACCTAGGATATCGAAAACTCAAAACGCTGTAAACAGCTAAAGAGCTGATTGACAATAATCTTTATAATAATAATCATTATTATTGTCACATTAACAAGGCTTACTTACATACACTGCAATGAAGTTACTGTGAAAATCCCCTATTTGCCACATTCCAGCGCCAGTCCGGGTACACTGAGGGAGAATTCAGAATGTCAGCACGTCTTTCGGGACTTGTGGGAGGAAACCGGAGCACCCGGAGGAAACCCACGCCGACACGGGGAGATGGTGCAGACTCCGCACAGACAGTGACCCAAGCCGGGAATCGAACCTGGGATCCTGGCGCTGTGAAGCAACAGTGCTAACCACTGTGCTACCGTGCCGCCCTATTCGATTAGATTGGATGGCACCTTAAAACTAGAAAGTGAAACGTGAAGCTTGAACCATTTTATGGAGTTGACTGAAATTTCTCAAGTCCTTGAACACAGTGCCACCTCAAACCACTGCCCACTGCTGCTGAATTCTCCTGTGAACGATTACCAATTCCGCACCTTTTCCAAACTTTTCCTTTGGACTTACTTTGCACCTCCTTTTACTTTTGCCATTGTGGCAGTTGCTTCCTGATGCATGACTTGGCATGTGACCAGTGCTAACCATGTTATGATTGTAGATTAGGTTTATCTTGTTTAGTTTGCCGTCATTGGAAAGTATAAGTCTTCTCACATGATAGGAAGAGTATTTTTGCTGACACATGGCTTTAAATGATGATGATCTTTAAAACCCTGTTTTGTTTCTTTTCTTTCATCATGAGTCAGTCGAGCTGGGAGAAGCTTAAAGAACAAACGCTCCTAAAATAGTGCTTTTTGCAATTTTGTTTGTTCCCAGACTAGAAATGAACTGGCAGGGAAAGTGCAGTTGTAAATACACAGATACAAGGGAGAATTGAATTGATCGTGAGGCCGTAAGGCTTAGGGTTCTTGAGTGATGAGTTTTGGTGGGCTGCATGACCGTTGATCTTTTCTTAAATTCCAGTATACTCAGTCTCTTGGTTCATCTTGCTCTCTCGCTGAATGGTGGCAGCTATTTCACCAGTCATGCGCTTTTCTGTTTCTTCTCCTGAGACGCTTTTTGGGCAACCTGCTCTGGTGTTTCTGAACAGCCTTGCCCTATGAAGGACTCAAGACCAGCCTGGATAATCTGCTACCCCTTTCGCTCCTCCTTCCCTGTTTCGGAGATACGTGGCCTCCACTTGCTACTTGTTACTTGCCACTGATCAGCTCAAGCCTGAATGTTATCCATGTCTTGTTTCATGTGGACATAGACTTTATTGCACTGTCGACGCCACCTTCCATCACCTTGCTGATGATCAAGAGCAGATTGTTGGGGCAGTAATTCAGCTGCTTGCATTTGTCCTGCTTACTGTGGACAGGATATACCTATGCAATTTTCCACATTGCCCGGTAGATGCCAGTGTCGTAGTTGCAGTGGAACAACTTGGCCAGGGGTGTGGCTAGTTCTGGAGCACAAGTCGCTCTGTACTATAGATGGGATGTTCTTAGGTCCCATAATCATTGCAGTATCCAGTGCCTTCAGCTGTTTCTTGATAACACATGGAGCGAATTGAGTTGGCGACTGTGATCCTGCCGATTTCAGGAGGAGGCGAGATAGATCATCCATTTGGCACTTCTGGATGAAAGGGGACTACGCTTCAAAGTACTTCATTGGCTGTAAACATTTTTGAGATGGACAGTGGTCATGAAAAGCACAATATAATGCAAGTCTTTTGTTTATACCAATTTTCGTGCTCGACAGATACGGTTGTCATCTCCTAACCCAGCAAAATAGCTTCCATTGTCATCTTCAAATTACAAGATGCAAAAATCGGTTTAGGGGCAATATGGTAAAATGCTTAATTAACTGGATGAAGAAATGGCATTAAGTTTTCTTTTGATGTCCAATATAAAGAATTACAGCCAGAGGGGAACACGAATTAGGAACACAAGTGGTCTATTCAACCCTTGAGCCGGTTTTGCAATTAATTTCGATTATTGCTGATCCATATCTTAATTTCATTGACCACACCGTGATTTGTTTCCTTAATGCCCTTCCTTAGCACAAAATGTATCAATCTCAGTTTACAAATTTTTAATTCCCTGGAAGTTTTCAGATTTCCACAAACTTTGTATGAAGAAATGCTTCCTGACGCCTGGCTGGATGGCCTCCCTCTAAAATTTAATGTTATGTCCATTTAAGCCAAACTTAGGCAAGGAAACCTGTTGATTGCCATTCAACCCCCCACAAACCCCCACCCCAAGTTAATAAATCAGTACTACATAGAACATAGAAAAATACAGCACAGAACAGGCCCTTTGGCCCACGATGTTGTGCCGAACCTTTGTCCTAGATTAATCATAGATTATCATTGAATTTACAGTGCAGAAGGAGGCCATTCGGCCCATTGAGTCTGCACCGGCTCTTGGAAAGAGCACCCTACCCAAAGTCAACACCTCAACCCAACACTAAGGGCAATTTTGGACACTAAGGGCAATTTATCATGGCCAATCCACCTAACCTGCACATCTTTGGACTGTGGGAGGAAACCGGAGCACCCGGAGGAAACCTACGCAGACACGGGGAGGATGTGCAGACTCCACACAGACAGTGACCCAAGCCGGAATCGAACCTGGGACCCTGGAGCTGTGAAGCAATTGTGCTATCCACAATGCAACCGTGCTGCCCTTAAGAACAAATAAATCTACACTATATCATTTTACCGTAATCCATGTACCTATCCAATAGCTGCTTGAAGGTCCCTAATGTTTCCGACTCAACTACTTCCACAGGCAGTGCATTCCATGCCCCCACTACTCTCTGGGTAAAGAACCTACCTCTGACATCCCCCCTATATCTTCCACCATTCACCTTAAGTTTATGTCCCCTTGTAATGGTTTGTTCCACCCGGGGGAAAAGTCTCTGACTGTCTACTCTATCTATTCCCCTGATCATCTTATAAACCTCTATCAAGTCGCCCCTCATCCTTCTCCGTTCTAATGAGAAAAGGCCAAGCACCCTCAACCTTTCCTCGTAAGACCTACTCTCCATTCCAGGCAACATCCTGGTAAATCTCCTTTGCACCTTTTCCAAAGCTTCCACATCCTTCCTAAAATGAGGCGACCAGAACTGTACACAGTACTCCAAATGTGGCCTTACCAAAGCTTTGTACTGCTGCATCATCACCTCATGGCTCTTAAATTCAATCCCTCTGTTAATGAACGCTAGCACACCATAGGCCTTCTTCACAGCTCTATCCACTTTAGTGGCAACTTTCAAAGATGTATGAACATAGACCCCAAGATCTCTCTGCTCCTCCACATTGCCAGGAACTCTACCGTTAACCATGTATTCCGCATTCATATTTGTCCTTCCAAAATGGACAACCTCACACTTTTCAGGGTTAAACTCCATCTGCCACTTCTCAGCCCAGCTCTGCATCCTATCTATATCTCTTTGCAGCCGACAACAGCCCTCCTCACTATCCACAACTCCACCAATCTTCGTATCGTCTGCAAATTTACTGACCCACCATTCAACTCCCTCATCCAAGTCATTAATGAAAATCACAAACAGCAGAGGACTCAGAACTGATCCCTGCGGTACGCCACTGGTAACTGGGATCCAGGCTGAATATTTGCCATCCACCACCACTCTCTGACTTCTATCGGTTAGCCAGTTCGTTATCCAACTGGCCAAATTTCCCACTATCCCATGCCTCCTTACTTTTTTTATATAACAAAGCCAGACATGTTTATTGCAACGGGTGACCCAACATCGTAGATTTATACTGAAATGTTCAGAGCAAGTTGCAGCTGTTCTACACATTTTTTGGTATTAAATGTTTTTATTAAGGCATTTATAATTTTAATAATTTTAAAGAAAAAAAACAAAGTCAACAACATATACCCAACCAGCAACCAAACCCAACCAACATGGCTTACATACACAATTCCCGAATCCCAATTTCCCACTAACCATTTCCCACCTTATCCAACCCCCCATGCCTCCCTCTTTTCTTTTAGCGCCCCCCCCCTTGCTGGCAGCTTAATTTTCCCCAAAGAAGTCGATAAACGGCTGCCACCTCCGGGCAAACCCTAGCATCGATCCTCTCAAGGCGAACTTGATATTTTCAAGCCTGAGAAACCCAGCCATTTCACTGACCCATACCCCCGATTTTGGGGGCTCCGAGTCCCTCCACGCCAATAAGATCCTTCTCCGGGCTACCAGGGAGGCAAAAGCCAAAACATCAGCCTCTTTCGCCCCCTGGACTCCTGGGACTTCAGACACACCGCAAATTGCTCCCTCTGGACTTGGAACTACCCGTACCTTCAATGCCTTTGACATGACATCGGCAAATCCCTGCCAAAATCCTCTAAGCCTTGGACATGCCCAAAAGATATGGCCATGATTCGCGGGCCCACCCGCACACCGCCCACACCTATCCTCCACCCCTTCAAAGAACCTGCTCATCCAGGCCACAGTCATGTCCGCCCTGTGTACTACCTTAAATTGTATCAAGAAAAACCTGGCACATGACAAGGACGCGTTGACCCACCTCAGGGCATGCTCCCATAACCCGACCTCCAATCCCTGCCCAATACTTCCTCCCACTTTGGCTTCAATTCCCCTATTGTCGCTCGCTCCCAATCCATATGCTCTTTATATGTACTTCTCCATGTTTTTTTTTAATAAATATTTTATTGAAAATTTTTGGTCAACCAACACAGTACATTGTGCATCCTTTACACAACATTATAACAATACAGATAATAATGACCTTTTTTATATAAACAAAAAACAACAAATAAATAAATATTAAATAACAAAAATGAAAACTAGCCCTAATTGGCAACTGCCTTGTCACAGGCTATACCCCCCCCCCCCACCCCTCCCCCCCCAAGTCCTGGGCTGCTGCTGCTGCCTTCTTTTTTCCCCCATCTATCTTTCCGCAAGATATTCGACGAACGGTTGCCACCGCCTGGTGAACCCTTGAGCCGACCCCCTTAGGACGAACTTAATCCGCTCTAGCTTTATGAACCCCGCCATATCATTTATCCAGGTCTCCACCCCCGGGGGCTTGGCTTCTTTCCACATTAGCAATATCCTGCGCCGGGCTACTAGGGACGCAAAGGCCAAAACATCGGCCTCTCTCGCCTCCTGCACTCCCGGCTCTTGTGCAATCCCAAATATAGCCAACCCCCAGCTTGGTTCGACCCGGACTCCTACTACTTTTGAAAGCGCCTTTGTCACCCCCACCCAAAACCCCTGTAGTGCCGGGCATGACCAAAACATATGGGTATGATTCGCTGGGCTTCTCGAGCACCTCGCACACCTAACCTCCACCCCAAAAAATTTACTGAGCCGTGTTCCAGTCATATGTGCCCTGTGTAATACCTTAAACTGAATCAGGCTTAGCCTGGCGCACGAGGACGACGAGTTTACCCTGTTTAGGGCATCTGCCCACAGCCCCTCCTCGATCTCCTCCCCTAGCTCTTCTTCCCATTTCCCTTTTAGTTCGTCCACCATAGTCTCCCCTTCGTCCCTCATTTCCCTATATATATCCGACACCTTACCATCCCCCACCCATTTCTTTGAGATGACTCTGTCCTGCACCTCTTGTGTCGGGAGCTGCGGGAATTCCCTCACCTGTTGCCTCGCAAAAGCCCTCAATTGCATGTACCTGAATGCATTCCCTTGGGGCAACCCATATTTCTCGGTCAGCGCTCCCAGACTTGCGAACTTCCCGTCCACAAATAGATCTTTCAGTTGCGTTATTCCTGCTCTTTGCCACATTCCATATCCCCCATCCATTCCCCCCGGGGCAAACCTATGGTTGTTTCTTATCGGGGACCCCCCCAATGCTCCGGTCTTTCCCCTATGTCGTCTCCACTGTCCCCAAATCTTCAGTGTAGCTACCACCACCGGGCTCGTGGTGTAGTTCCTCGGTGAGAACGGCAATGGGGCTGTCACCATAGCCTGCAGGCTGGTCCCCCTACAGGACGCCCTCTCTAATCTCTTCCACGCCGCTCCTTCCTCCTCTCCCATCCACTTACTCACCATTGAAATATTAGCGGCCCAATAATACTCACTTAGGCTCGGTAATGCCAGCCCCCCCCTATCCCTACTACGCTGTAAGAATCCCTTCCTCACTCTCGGAGTCTTCCCGGCCCAAACAAAACCCATGATGCTCTTTTCTATCCTTTTAAAAAAAGCCTTCGTGATCACCACCGGGAGGCACTGAAACACAAAGAGGAATCTCGGGAGGACCACCATCTTAATCGCCTGCACCCTCCCTGCCATTGACAGTGCTACCATATCCCATCTCTTGAAATCTTCCTCCATCTGTTCCACCAACCGCGTTAAATTTAGCCTGTGCAATGTGCCCCAATTCTTAGCTATCTGGATCCCCAGGTAACGAAAGTCTCTTGTTACCTTCCTCAACGGTAGGTCTTCTATTTCTCTACTCTGCTCCCCTGGATGCACCACAAACAGCTCACTCTTCCCCATGTTCAATTTATACCCTGAAAAATCCCCAAACTCCCCAAGTATCCGCATTATTTCTGGCATCCTCTCCGCCGGATCCGCCACATATAGTAGCAGATCATCCGCATATAAAGATACCCGGTGTTCTTCTCCTCCCCTAAGTATTCCCCTCCATCTCTTGGAACCTCTCAGCGCTATCGCCAGGGGCTCAATCGCCAGTGCAAACAGTAATGGGGACAGAGGACATCCCTGCCTTGTCCCTCTATGGAGCCGAAAATATGCCGATCCCCGTCCATTCGTGACCACACTCGCCACTGGGGCCCTATACAACAGCTGCACCCATCTAACATACCCCTCTCCAAAACCAAACCTCCTCAACACCTCCCACAGATAATCCCATTCCACTCTATCAAATGCTTTCTCGGCATCCATCGCCACTACTATCTCCGTTTCACCCTCTGGTGGGGCCATCATCATTACCCCTAACAGCCTCCGTATATTCGTGTTCAGCTGTCTCCCCTTCACAAACCCAGTTTGGTCCTCGTGAACCACCCCCGGGACACATTCCTCTATTCTCATTGCCATTACCTTGGCCAGGACCTTGGCATCCACATTTAGGAGGGAAATTGGTCTGTAGGACCCGCATTGTAGCGGATCCTTTTCCTTCTTTAAGAGAAGCGATATCGTTGCTTCAGACATAGTCGGGGGCAGTTGTCCCCTTTCCTTTGCCTCGTTAAAGGTCCTCGTCAGTACCGGGGCGAGCAAGTCCAAATACTTTCTGTAAAATTCAACTGGGAATCCGTCCGGTCCCGGGGCCTTTCCCGTCTGCATGTTCCTAATTCCTTTCACCACTTCTTCTACCGTAATCTGTGCTCCCAGTCCCACCCTTTCCTGCTCTTCCACCTTGGGAATTTCCAGCCGATCCAAAAAATCCATCATTCTCTCCCTCCCATCCGGGGGTTGAGCTTCATACAATTTTTTATAAAATGTCTTGAACACTTCATTCACTCTCTCCGCCCCCCGCTCCATCTCTCCTTCCTCATCCCTCACTCCCCCTATTTCCCTCGCTGCTCCCCTTTTCCTCAATTGGTGTGCCAGCAATCTGCTCGCCTTCTCCCCATATTCATACTGTACACCCTGCGCCTTCCTCCATTGTGCCTCTGCAGTGCCTGTAGTCAGCAAGTCAAATTCCACATGCAGCCTTTGCCTTTCCCTGTACAGTCCCTCCTCCGGTGCTTCCGCATATCGTCTGTCCACCCTCAAAAGTTCTTGCAGCAACCATTCCCGTTCCTTACTCTCCTGCTTCCCTTTATGTGCCCTTATTGATATCAGCTCCCCCCTAACCACCGCCTTCAACGCCTCCCAGACCACTCCCACCTGAACATCCCCATTGTCATTGAGTTCCAAGTACTTTTCAATACATCCCCTCACCGTTAGGCACACCCCCTCATCCGCCATTAGTCCCATGTCCATTCTCCAGGGTGGGCGCCCTCCTGTTTCCTCCCCTATCTCCAAGTCTACCCAGTGTGGGGCATGATCCGAAATGGCTATAGCCGTATATTCCGTTCCCCTCACCTTCGGGATCAATGCCCTACCCAACACAAAAAAGTCTATGCGCGAATAGACTTTATGGACATAGGAGAAAAACGAGAACTCCTTACTCCTAGGTCTACTGAATCTCCACGGGTCCACACCTCCCATCTGCTCCATAAAATCCTTAAGCACCTTGGCTGCTGCCGGCCTCCTACCAGTCCTGGACTTCGACCTATCCAGCCTTGGTTCCAACACCGTGTTAAAGTCTCCCCCCATTATCAGCTTTCCCGTCTCTAGGTCCGGGATGCGTCCTAGCATTCGCCTCATAAAGTTGGCATCATCCCAGTTCGGGGCATACACGTTTACCAAAACCACCATCTCTCCCTGTAATTTGCCACTCACCATCACGTATCTGCCCCCGTTATCCACCACTATAGTCTTTGCCTCGAACATTACCCGCTTCCCCACTAATATAGCCACCCCCCTGTTTTTCGCATCCAGCCCCGAATGGAACACCTGCCCCACCCATCCTTTACGCAGCCTAACCTGGTCTATCAGTTTCAGGTGCGTTTCCTGTAACATAACCACATCTGCTTTAAGTTTCTTAAGGTGTGCGAGTACTCGTGCCCTCTTTATCGGCCCGTTGAGCCCTCTCACGTTCCACGTGATCAGCCGAGTTGGGGGGCTTCCCCCCCCCCCCCCCCCCCCCCCCCCCCCTTGCCGGTTAGCCATCATCTTTTTCCAGCTTCTCACCCAGTTCCCACGCAGCTGTATCACCCCCAGGCGGTGCCCCCCCGCCCATCCTCTCCCGTACCCACTCCCCCCTTTCCCCAGCAGCAGCAACCCAGTAATTCCCCCCTCCCACCCCCCCGCTAGACCCCCCGCTAGCGTAATTACTCCCCCCATGTTGCTCCCAGAAGTCAGCAAACTCTGGCTGACCTCGGCTTCCCCCCGTGACCACGGCTCCCACCGTGCGACGCCCCCTCCTTCCTGCTTCTCTATTCCCGCCATAATTATCATAGCGCGGGAACCAAGCCCGCGCCTCTCCCTCGGCCCCGCCTCCCATGGCCAACGCCCCATCTCCTCTCCCTCCCCACCTCCCCCCATCACCACCTGTGGCAGAAAGAAAAGTTACCATACCGCAGGATTAGAACATAAAACCCCTCTTCGCCCCCCCCATTCGCCCCACCACTTTGTCCAAACGTTCTTTTTCATACTCCACTCATTCCAGTTTTTCTTCTACAATAAAAGTCCACGCTTCATCCGCCGTCTCAAAGTAGTGGTGCCTCCCTTGATATGTGACCCACAGTCTTGCCGGTTGCAGCATTCCAAATTTTATCTTCCTTTTGTGAAGTACCGCCTTGGCCCGATTAAAGCTCGCCCTCCTTCTCGCCACCTCCGCACTCCAGTCTTGATAAACGCGGATCACCGCGTTCTCCCATTTACTGCACCGAGTTTTCTTCGCCCATCTAAGGACCATTTCTCTATCCTTAAAACGGAGGAATCTCACCACTATGGCTCTGGGAGTTTCTCCTGCTCTCGATCCTCGCACCATAACTCGGTACGCTCCCTCCACCTCCAACGGACCCGTCGGGGCCTCCGCTCCCATTAACGAATGCTCACATATGCCCCGACGTCCGCCCCCTCCACACCTTCAGGAAGGCCAAGAATCCTCAGGTTGTTCCTCCTTGCGTTGTTTTCCAGTGCCTCCAACCTCTCCACACATCGTTTCTGGTGTGCCTCCTGTATCTCCGACTTCACCACCAGGCCCTGTATATCGTTCTCATTCTCGGCTGCTTTCGCCTTCACGACCCGAAGCTCCTGCTCCTGGGTCTTTTGTTCCTCCTTTAGCCCTTCGATCGCCTGTAGTATCGGGGCCAACAACTCTTTCTTCATTTCCTTTTTTATCTCCTCCACGCAGCATTTCAAGAACTCTTGTTGTTCAGGGCCCCATATGAAACTGCCACCTTCCGACGCCATCTTGGTTTTTGCTTGCCTTCCTTGCCGTTGTTCCAAAGGATCCGCTGCAATCCGGCCACTTTCCTCTCCTTTTTCCATCCGTGTCCAGGGGGAACACCCTCCTGGTTTACCGCACGGTGTTTTTAGCCGTTAAAATTGTCGTTGGGGCTCCTATCAAGAGCCCAAAAGTCCGTTTCACAGGGAGCTGCCGAAACGTGCGACTCAGCTGGTCATCGCCGCACCCGGAAATCCTCGTACTTCTCCATGTTGAACACCACTTGGAGAATGCACTGAGAACATAAGAACATAAGAACTAGGAGCAGGAGTAGGCCATCTGGCCCCTCGAGCCTGCTCCGCCATTCAATGAGATCATGGCTGATCTTTTGTGGACTCAGCTCCACTTTCCGGCCCGAACACCATAACCCTTAATCCCTTTATTCTTCCAAAAACTATCTATCTATCTATCTGAGGGTGGGTGGCAAAGGCACATAATGGACTTGGGTGGGGTCTTCAATGTACATCACCGGGAGTGGTTTGGTAGCACCACCAAAGACCGAGTTGCCGAGTCCTAAAGAGCATAGCTGCTGAATGGTTCTGTAGAACCAATAAAAGAGAAATAAATTTTGATTTCACCATCACCAACCTACCTGCTGTATCTAATCATGACAGTATCAGTAAGTGTGAGCAATGCACAGTCCTTGTGGAGACAAAGTCCCATCTTCACATTGAGGATGCCCACCACCGGGTTGTGTGGCACTTCAATCCTGCTAAATGGGATAAATTTCGAACAGATCTAGCAACTAAAGTCTGGGAAATCATGAGGCGCTGCGCTGTGGGCTATCAGCAGCAGCAGAATTGTATTCAACCACAATCTGTAACTTTGTGGCCCAGCATATCCCCCACTCTACCATTACTAGCAAGCCAAAGGGTCAAAAGGATCAACCCTGTTTCAATAAAGAATGCAGGAGGGCATACCTGGAGCAACACCAGGCGTATCGAAAAATGAAGTGCCAACCTGGTGAAGCTACAACACAGGATTAAAGTAAAGTCACCATAGTCCCAGATGTCCGTAGGCTGCTTTCCCCTTTGAGGGGGGATAGCTGACTGGTGGTGGTTTAACCTGAGGATCATCACACCTCAGGCGAGGGGCAAGGTTGAGAAGGCGGGCCTTAACTGTGTGCCCAAAAGCATCAGGAGTAAGTAATAAACAGGGCTAAGCGATCCATAGCCAAAAGATGAGATCTAAGCTCTGCAGTCTGGCCACATCCAGTTGTGAATGATGTTGGGCAATCAGACAACTCACTGGACGAGGAGGCTCCACAAATATCCCCATCCTCAATGTCGCAGGAGCTGAGTACATCAGTGCAAAAGATAAGGCTGAAGCATTTGCTACATTCTTCAGCCAGAATTGCCAAGTGGATGATCCATCTCGGAGGTCCCTAGCACCACAAATGCCAATTTGATTCATTCCACGTGACATGAATAAATGGTTGAAGACACTGTATATTGAAGACTTGTGCTCCAGTACTTGCCACGTCTCTAGCCAAGCTGTTCCAGTACAGCTCCAACAGTGGCATCTACCCAACAATGTGCAAAATTATCAGATATGTCTTGTTGCTAACTTTTGGTTGGCTCTTAATTCGTAATTTGCTGTTTGTTTAACCTTTGCTCGAGAGTCGCCAGGTATCTTTATAATATCGCCACGAGGTTCAAGTTCAAGTAATGATCAATAACTCAACACATCAATTAGTAAGATTCAAATCAAAACACATTTATTATACACAGTAAATCAGTACTCATGCATAAACTCTACTTTCTAGATTATTCCTATCACTAAAAGGCCTATACTTAGCTTCGGACTGGCCCACCAGGTCAGGGGAACAAATGGCCTTTTGTTCAGGTCCTGAGTGCAGGATTCAAAAGCTGGTATGGACTGGTAGCTAGGAGCGCCTATCTCGTAGCGAGCGTTGACTTGAGACTTACTTGGTTGGCGGCCGCTGGACAGTTCACTCTCAAGGGTTGCTTTGCGTTGCTGAGTGACCCTGTCAAGAAGAACGATTTGAACTTGGGGGCTTTACTTTATAGTCCCCAGGGGCTTCCCGCCCTTTGGGGCGGACCCCGTACCTGCTTCCAAATGATTGGACTGCGTTACAATCATTTGGATCGATTTCTCCAATACTGGAGTTGTTCCCTGATCGCTGGGCGGTCCCTAAATGTCCGTTGGCCTTCCTTTGTCATGGCTCCTGCTGGCGCCGAGGAGTCTGGCTTGGCTTTATTCACCTTAACTGTTACAATTGTGCCTTGGAATTGCTCATTACTATGCAGATGGCTGCTGGTTTCAGTGCTGTCTGGTTTCTTACAGGTTTCAATACACATGATTTCTGTATTTGCTAGTCTTTTCCTGTGTTGGCTGAATTTCCCTTCAGCCTTTGCGGTTCTCCATTTTAAGTCAGGAAGTGGCCAACCCAGGTGGCTACAGTTTTGTACACAAAAAGCAGGACGATTACCACCCCACCAATGTCACAAAAGTGATGGAGGGGGTCATTAGCAGTGTTGTCAAGCAGCACTTACTTAGCAATAACCTACGCACTGTAGCTCAGTTTGGATTCTGCCAAGCTCTTTCAGCTCATAACCTCATTACAGCCTTGGTTCAAACATGGACAAAAGAGCTGAATTTTAAAAAAACTTTTAAAACATTTTCCAATTAAGGGGCAATTTAGCATGGCCAATTCACCTACCTTATGCATCTTTGGGTTGTGGGGGTGAGACACGGGAGAATGTGCAAACTCCACACAGACAGTGACCCGGGGCCAGATCGAACCCGGGCCCTCAGCACTGTGAGGGAGCAGTGCTAACCACTGTGCCATTGTGCCACCCAAAAGAGCTGACTTCTTGAGGTTGGAGTGACTCCCTTGACATCAAGACTGCATTTGGCCAAGTGCACCGAGCATCAAGGAGCCGGAGCAAAATTGAAGTCAATGGGAATCGGGAAAAAGCTTCATTGTTTCAAGTCATACCTACCACAGCTTTAGCTTGTTGTGGTTGTTGGAGGACAGTCATCTCAGCCCAGGACATCACTGCAGAACTCCCTCGGGGTAATGTCCCAGGCTCAACCATCTTCAGCTGCTTCATCAAAGACCCTCCCTCTGTCATGAGATCAGAAATCGAGATGTCAGCTGATGATTTCACAATGTTCAGCATCATTTCCAGCTTCTTAGATACTGAAGCAGTCCATACCCATATGCAGCAAGACCTAGACAACATTCAGGCTTGGGCTGATAAGGGGCATGTAACATTTGTGCCACAGAAGTGCCAGGCAGTGACCACTGCCAACAAGACAGAATTCAACCATCTCCCCATGATATTCAATGGCATTACCATCACTGAATCTCCCACTATCAACATCCTGAGGATTGCCATTGACCAGAAACTGGACTGGAGCTGGAGTTCAGAAGAATGACAGGGGGTCTCATAGAAACCTATAAAATTCTAACAGTACTAGACAGGGTAGATGCAAGAAGGATGTTCCCAATAGTGGGGGTGTCCAGAACCTGAGGTCACAGTCTGCGGATATGGGGTAGACCATTTAGGACAGAGATGAGGAGACATTTCTTCATCCAGAGAGTGGTTAGCCTGTGGAATTTGTTCCCACAGAAAGTAATTGAAGCCAAAACATGTATGTTTTCACGAAGCAGTTCGATATAGCACTTGGGGCGAAGTAGATCAAAATATATGGGGGAAGGCGGGATTAGGCTATTGAGTTGGGTGATTAGCCATGATCATAATGAATGATGGAGCAGGCTCGAAGGGCCCAATGGCCTCCTTCTGCACTGGAAATTCAATGATTCTATTCGGTGAGTTACTCACCAAAGCCTGTCCACAATCTACAAGGCACAATTCTCCGCTTGCCTGGATGAGTGCGCCTCCAACAATACTCAGGAAGTTCAACATCATGCAGGACAATGCAGCCCACATCTTTGTCACCCCATGCACCAACTTAAAAATACACTTCTTCACCACCAATGCACAGTGACAGCAATGTGTACCATGTACAAGATGAACTGCAGGAACTCACCAAGGCTCCTTTTGGAAACAGCCTGTAAACTCGTGACTTCAGTCAGCCAGAAGGACAAGGGCAGCAGATGCTTGATAACACCATCCCCTGCAAGTTCCCGTCAAGTCACACAACATTCTGACTTGGAACGGTATCGTCGTTCCTTCACTGTCGCTGGGTCAAAATCCTGGAATTCCCTCCCCAACAGCACTGTGGGTGTACCTACACCCACATGAACTGCAGTGGTCCAAGAAGACAGCTCACCACCACCTTCTCAAGGGAAATTGGGCATGCAGAACTGCTGCCCTGGAAAGTATAAAACAAATGTCAGAAATATGGCAGCCAATTTGCGCACAGAAAACTCCTAATGTGATAATAACCAGACATCTGGTCTTGTGATGTTGACTGAGGGATAAATATTGGCCAGGATACAGGAGGATCCATCCCCTTCTATCCTTCAGAAAAGTTCATCCAGCTGAACAGGCAGACGGTGCCTTAGTTTAACGTCCCGCCTTAAAGATGTTGAGAATGATTCAACGGCCTTGTTGCGTCCGACTTGGTGACGTGGTGAGGCCGTTGAATCTCGCGGAATTCGTGATGCTCGAAATGTCTCGCGATATTTAACGAGATCTTGCGAGACGTCGTGTTCTGCCAGCGAGGGCGAGATCCAGATTAACCTAATGGCTCATATAAATATGTCTTGCCCGTATTCACCTGGTGCCCGTAACAACAATAATAATCTGCTTGATGTGGAACTGCACCTTTGTGTGAGTGAGTGGGAAAGGGACGGAGTAAGTTAGAGATTTAGCATATCAGAGACGCTTGCTGTGAAAGAGGGTGCAGCAACCGCAGGCATCTAATCTGACGGCAGAGTTTGCCATGGCGTAATTTGTATTGATGGTCAGTTAGCAACTCCTTAAATGTATAAGGAATTCCTGATGATACAGTTGTAGCATCCCTACAGTGCAGAAGGAGGCCATTTGGCCTAATCGAGTTTGCATCGACTTACGCAGGTTAAATCACCACCAGTCAGCTTTCCCCTCTCAAAGGTGAAAGAAACCCACAACGACACAGGGAGAAAGTGCAAACTTCACAATCACTCGAGGTCAGGATCGAACCCGGGTGCCTGGCGCTGTGAGACGGGTGCTAACCACTGTGCCACTGCTCCACCCCTTTGAATGTATTTTTCCCCCCTTCATAAAATAGGCCCATTTTTAAAAACCGGGGTGGGGAAGCTTAATGACAGGCCAGGGATACATTTAAGAAATTGGTTAAAGAAAAGGTTAACACCTGTTGGCATTGAAGGAGCTTTGCTGGTTTTCTTACCAAATTCATTCATTTCAGGAAGGAACCTCCTGATGTTATGGTAATGGCAAAGAGTTAAACCAACAGATTTTGTCTCACGGCTCCAGCCAATCTTGTGCTGGCCGGTAGTGAGGCTTGTGTAGCCTTGTGATGACTTCATTAGTTGACCCCCTGTTAGGGTTTAATGGATTAGGCAGGTTCCACTGCTGCATTGCTGCTTTTATGTGCCCACCCCACTAGCCCCTACTGTGATCCCAGCAGTTGAGATCGCAAGATTTCACAATTTGTTTTCTCTGTAGGTTGAGGTAGTACAGCCTTTTTCTTGGCAAAAGGTGGCAGGGTTGTCACACCATGAGCCTTAAATACAATGCTGGCTGACAGAAATAATTATCCTCATTTGTACCATGTGCTGAAGACTTTATCCTCACAAAGGGTGTTGTGCGCCTATGATTATTCTTGTGGTATCCAACTTAGATCAGAACATGTGTCTGCAGTTCATTCGGCAAAGCAGATTGCGTGATGTGAGACACATGAGGTGGCATGCGGTGAGCCATGATGAATCAGTATTAATTAATGATGGTTGTGCTTCATCTTATAAAGAGACTCACGCACACACGGACAAGAAGTTAAGGGCAGAATCCTGTGGCACTGGTGAGCTGGCAAGAAATCCACTATGTTTCTTTTCAGGAAAGCATGCCAAACTACATGCCAATCAGGCAGTGGCGAGGCTAGCAGTGGATCTGCTCCTGGAACCAAGACCGTGGCTGGGGGGGGGAGGTCCCACCTAGCGAGAGGTGCCGGCCAATCAGATGCCGGCCGTTCTTCCCCCAGAGTCCCAGGGTTATGGAGGACCCGGGCCACAGGGATGGGGGGTGGGGGGTGGGGGGGTGTTCGTTCGCAGGATGAGGGTTGTGGGGAGGGATCAGAAGCAAGGACGAAGGGGTGGCTCTCAGAGTTGGCCCAGCTTCCCGATGTCCACTCCCTTGATCAGGCACTGATTACCTTTGATTGAGAGGGCCCCCCCCCTCCCCCCGATATGCAGCCTGCACCTGTCATGCATGGCGACAGGCCCCCTCTGCAGCTGAGTAAACCCCAACAGCAACGGGACGGGGCCCTTAAGTGGTCATTACTTGGACACCTTAGGCCCTCAGTTAACGGCGAGGTGGGGAGGTCGACAGCCCTTCTGTCTGAAACATAATTCGGGTGGAGGTGAAAAGGCGGCAGGGTTCAGGTATGCCGTCAACCTGCCGAAGTAAATGCCCTTCCCGCCTCCAGGCTCACCACCAGCGAGAGCAGAAGATTCTCTCCCTTGGATCTGAATCTGAGCTGGTTTTACAACTGTCTGTGGTGGGAAATTCAAAATAATCTCAAAAGTTGCCAGTGGCTGAGATATGTAAGGATCAGTGAGTGGCACACAATGGTTTATCTAATGCTGCGGTTATCTGGAATCTGGATCCAAAGTGTGAATTTAAAAAAAGGGGTTCTCGGTTTATTTGGTTGTGCAGCTAGCTGATAGCAATAAGTAGATTTTGATGGGATACTGCTGTTGCATGATTTTACTGGCTGAGGATATACTGCTGTAGATGTCAACACAGCACCAAGTTTGCACAGGATTACATACATTGGATATACAACAGAGAAACAGGCCATTCGGCCCGAATCAGTCCATGCTAGTGTTTATCATAGAATCCTTACAGTGCAGATGGAGACCATTCGGCCCATTGAGTCTGCACTGACCTTTCGAATGAACACTGTACCCATGTCCACTCTCCCCGTCATCCCTGTAACCCTGTAACCTAACTTGCACATCCCAGGACACTAGCGGGCAATTTATCATGGCCAATCCACCTAACCCACACATCTTAAGCTCCTCTTTTTTTTTTAACAAACAATTTTATTGAGGTATTTTTTGGCATTGTAAACAGTTACAGATTACAGAAATATGCAAATATCAACGGAAAACCAACACTTCAACCAAACCATAATGCACATACCCGCTCCTCTCCCATAGACACTACCCGCCCATTTATCCCTCCTATTCTACTCTACTCTCCGCCCCCCCCCCCCTGACGTTTACTCTTCTGCGAAGAAGTCGATGAATGGTTGCCACCTTCGGGCGAACCCCAGTACAGATCCCCTCAAGGCGAACTTGATTTTTTTCCATACCCAGAAAACTTGACATGTCCGAACGCCATAGTTCGGTCTTCGGGGGTTTTGAGTCCCTCCATGCCAGCAGTATTCGCCACCGGGCTGTCAGGGAAGCAAAGGCCAGACCATCGGCCTCTTTGTCCCCCTGGACTCCTGGGTCTTCTGAAACCCGAAAATTGCCACCTCTGGACTCATCACCACCCTTGTTTTCAGCACCCGGGACATGACCCCTGCAAATCCCTCCCAGTACCCCCTAAGCTTAGGGCATGCCCAAAACATGTGAAAGTGGTTCTCTGGTCCTCCCATGCATCTAGCGCACTTGTCCTCTACTCCAAAGAATTTG
Organism: Scyliorhinus torazame; assembly: GCF_047496885.1. Lineage (NCBI taxonomy): Eukaryota > Metazoa > Chordata > Chondrichthyes > Carcharhiniformes > Scyliorhinidae > Scyliorhinus > Scyliorhinus torazame. The sequence continues at coordinate 34,129,417 of NC_092709.1, forward strand.
CTCATCCGAGCCACCGTCATGTTGTCCCGGTGAACGATCTTAAACTGAATCAGGCTGAGACTGGCACATGTTGCGGTTGCTTCCGCCCATACCCGTCCTCCATCTCCCCGCCGAGCTCCTCCTGCCATTTGAGTTTCAGTTCCTCCGTCTGGGACTCTTCCCCCTTCATGAACACCTTGTAAATATCCAAGACTCTACCCTCTCCTCTAGGGACTATTCTGTCCTGGATCCCTATTGGCGGGAGACGTGGGAAGGATGGGACCTGTCTGCGTACAAAGTCCCGCACCTATAAGTACCTAAAGTCATTTCCCCTTTCCAGCCCAGCTTTCTCCTCCAACTCCCTCAAACTCGCAAAGTTCCCCTCCAGAAACATATCACCCACCCTTGCCCGCCGCCATGTTCGAAACCCTCCATCCATGTTCCCGGGGGCGACTCGACGGTTATCACAAATTGGAGCCCAGACCGACGCCCCCAGCTCCCCTGCATGCTTTCTCCACTGGCCCCAAATCCGCAGGGCCGCCCCCACTACCGGGTTGGTGGAGTACCTGGCTGGCGCAAGCGGTAGGGGAGTCGTGACTCGGGCTGCCAAACTAGTGCCCCTGCACGAAGCCACCTCCACCCACTCCCAGATAAACCCCGTACCCACCATCCACTTCCTTATCACGGCTATGTTAGCCGCCCAGTAGTAGTTGATCAGATTTGGCAATGTCAGTCCCCCCTCGCTGCGGCTCCTTTCAAGCATTGCCTTCCTCACCCGCGGGGATTTTCCTGCTCAGACAAAGCTCATGATGATTTTGCCGGTCCTTTTGAAGAAGGACTGTGGGATAAAGATTGGGGGGCACTGGAAGATGAACAGAAATCTAGGGAGGATTGTCATCTTTACCATCTGCACCCTCCCCGTAAGTGACAGCAGGAGTGCATCCCATCTCCGAAACTCCCTCTTCATTTGTTCCACCACTCGAGTCAAATTTAACTTATGCAACCTGTCCCAGTCTCGTGCCACCTGTATCCCAAGTACCGGAAACTTTCCCCAACCAGCCTAAATGGCAGCTCCTTCAGCCTATTCTCCTGGCCCCTTGCCTGCACTACAAACGCCTCACTCTTGGCCATATTTAATTTGTACCCTGAGAACTGACCACATTTCCTCAATGTTTCCAGTATATTTTCTATCCCGGCCAGACACGTACAGGAGCAGGTCATCCGCATAGAGAGAGACCCTATGCTCCCCCCCCCCCCCCCCCCCCCCAGTCATTCCCTTCCACCCCTTTGCAGCTCTCAGCGCAATCGCCAATGGTTCTATGGCCAGCGTGAACAGCAACGGGGAGAGTGGGCATCCCTGTCTGGTCCCGCGATGTAGTCTGAAGTAATCTGACATTATCCTGTTCATCCTTACGCTAGCTTTTGGGGCCTGGTACAATAGTCTGACCCAATTAACCAGTCCCTCCCTGAACCCAAACCGTCCGAGTACCTCCCACAAATAGTCCCACTCCACCCGGTCGAAGGCCTTCTCAGCGTCCATTGCCACCACTACCTCCACCTGCTTGCCCATCGGGGGCATCATAATCACATTAAGCAATCTTCTCAAGTTGGCTGTCAGCTGCCTGCCTTTCACAAACCCTGTTTGGTCGTCCCCAATCACCTCCGGTACGCAGTCCTCAATTCAAATCGCCAGGACCTTGGCCAGGAGCTTGGCGTCCACATTGATCAGGGAGATTGGCCTGTATGACCTGCAGGATTCCTGGTCCTTGTCCCACTTTACTATCAGCGAGATGGTGGCTTGCGACATCGTCGGAGGCAGGGTCCCTCTGTCCCTCGCCTCATTAAAAACCCTAGTCAGGACCGGTCCCACTATCTCCGAGAACGTTTTGTAAAACTCTACTGGGTATCCATCCGGTCCCGGGGCTTTCCCCGACTGCATGGCCTTTAGGCCCCCCAGTACCTCCTCCGCTCTAATCGGGGCCCCCAGCCTGTCCACCAGTCCCCCACCTACTTTTGGGAAGGTTACATAGAACATAGAACGATACAGCGCAGTACAGGCCCTTCGGCCCACGATGTTGCACCGAAACAAAAGCCATCTAACCTACACTATGCCATTATCATCCATACGTTTATCCAATAAACTTTTAAATGCCCTCAATGTTGGCGAGTTCACTACTGTAGCAGGTAGGGCATTCCACGGCCTCACTACTCTTTGCGTAAAGAACCTACCTCTGACCTCTGTCCTATATCTATTACCCCTCAGTTTAAAGCTATGTCCCCTCGTGCCAGCCATTTCCATTCGTGGGAGAAGGCTCTCACTGTCCACCCTATCCAACCCCCTGATCATTTTGTATGCCTCTATTAAGTCTCCTCTTAACCTTCTTCTCTCCAACGAAAACAACCTCAAGTCCATCAGCCTTTCCTCATAAGATTTTCCCTCCATACCAGGCAACATCCTGGTAAATCTCCTCTGCACCCGCTCCAAAGCCTCCACGTCCTTCCTATAATGCGGTGACCAGAACTGTACGCAATACTCCAAATGCGGCCGTACCAGAGTTCTGTACAGCTGCAACATGACCTCCTGACTCCGGAACTCAATCCCTCTACCAATAAAGGCCAACATTCCATAGGCCTTCTTCACAACCCTATCAACCTGGGTGGCAACTTTCAGGGATCTATGTACATGGACACCTAGATCCCTCTGCTCATCCACACTTTCAAGAACTTTACCATTAGCCAAATATTCCGCATTCCTGTTATTCCTTCCAAAGTGAATCACCTCACACTTCTCTACATTAAACTCCATTTGCCACCTCTCAGCCCAGCTCTGCAGCTCATCTATATTTCTCTGTAACCTGCTACATCCTTCCACACTACCGACAACACCACCGACTTTAGTATCGTCTGCAAATTTACTCACCCACCCCTCTGCGCCTTCCTCTAGGTCATTGATAAAAATGACAAACAGCAACGGCCCCAGAACAGATCCTTGTGGCACTCCACTTGTAACTGAACTCCATTCTGAACATTTCCCATCAACCACCACCCTCTGTCTTCTTTCAGCTAGCCAATTTCTGATCCACATCTCTAAATCACCCTCAATCCCCAGCCTCCGTATTTTCTGCAATAGCCTACCGTGGGGAACCTTATCAAACGCTTTGCTGAAATCCATATACACCACATCAACTGCTCTACCTTCGTCTACCTGTTCAGTCACCTTCTCAAAGAACTCGATAAGGTTTGTGAGGCATGACCTACCCTTCACAAAGCCATGCTGACTATCCCTGATCATATTATTCCTATCTAGATGATTATAAATCTTGTCTCTTATAATCCCCTCCAAGACTTTACCCACTACAGACGTGAGGCTCACCGGTCTATAGTTGCCGGGGTTGTCTCTGCTCCCCTTTTTGAACAAAGGGACCACATTTGCTATCCTCCAGTCCTCTGGCACTATTCCTGTAGCCAATGATGACATAAAAATCAAAGCCAAAGGTCCAGCAATCTCTTCCCTGGCCTCCCAGAGAATCCTAGGATAAATCCCATCAGGACCCGGGGACTTATCTATTTTCAGCCTGTCCAGAATTGCCAACACCTCTTCCCTACGTACCTCAATGCCATCTATTCTATTAGCCTGGGTCTCAGCATTCTTCTCCGCAACATTATCTTTTTCCTGAGTGAATACTGACAAAAAATATTCATTTAGTATCTCGCCTATCTCTTCAGACTCCACACACAATTTCCCATCCCTGTCCTTGACTGGTCCTACTCTTTCCCTAGTCATTCGCTTATTCCTGATATACCTATAGAAAGCTTTTGGGTTTTCCTTGATCCTACCTGCCAAATACTTCTCATGTCCCCTCCTTGCTCGTCTTAGCTCTCTCTTTAGATCCTTCCTCGCTACCTTGTAACTATCCATCGCCCCAACTGAAACTTCACACCTCATGTTCACATAGGCCTCCTTCTTCCTCTTAACAAGAGATTCCACTTCTTTGGTAAACCACGGTTCCCTCGCTCGACGCCTTCCTCCCTGCCTGACCGGTACATACTTATCAAGAACACGCAGTCGCTGATCCTTGAACAAGCTCCACTTATCCAATGTGCCCAACACTTGCAGCCTACTTCTCCACCTTATCCCCCCCAAGTCACGTCTAATGGCATCATAATTGCCCTTCCCCCAGCTATAACTCTAGCCCTGCGGTGTATACTTATCCCTTTCCATCATTAACGTAAACGTCACCGAATTGTGGTCACTGTCCCCAAAGTGCTCTCCTACCTCCAAATCCAACACCTGGCCTGGTTCATTACCCAAAACCAAATCCAACGTGGCCTCGCCTCTTGTTGGCCTGTCAACCTATTGTGTCAGGAAACCCTCCTGCACACACTGTACGAAAAACGACCCATCTAATGTACTCGAACTATAACTTTTCCAGTCAATATTTGGAAAGTTAAAGTCTCCCATAATAACTACCCTGTTACTTTCGCTCTTATCCAGGATCATCCTCGCCATCCTTTCCTCTACATCCCTAGAACTATTTGGAGGCCTATAGAAGACTCCCAACAGTGTGACCTCTCCTTTCATGTTTCTAACCTCAGCCCATACTACCTCGGAAGATGAGTCCCCATCTAGCATCCTCTCCGCCACCGTAATACTGCTCTTGACTAGCAGCGCCACACCTCCCCCTCTTTTGCCTCCTTATCTGAGCTTACTAAAACACCTAAACCCCGGAACCTGCAACATCCATTCCTGTCCCTGCTCTATCCATGTCTCCGAAATGGCCACAACATCGAAGTCCCAGGTACCAACCCATGCTGCTAGTTCCCCTACCTTATTTCGTATACTCCTGGCATTGAAGTAGACACACTTCAAACCACCTACCTGAACACTGGCCCCCTCCTGCGACGTCAAATCTGTGCTCCTGACCTCTATACTCTCATTCTCCCTTACCCTAAAACTACAATCCAGGTTCCCATGCCCCTGCTGCATTAGTTTAAACCCCCCCAAAGAGCACTAACAAATCTCCCCCCCAGGATATTTGTGCCCCTCAGGTTCAGATGTAGACCATCCTGTCTGTAGAGGTCCCACCTTCCCCAGAAAGAGCCCCAGTTATCCAGAAATCTGAATCCTTCCCGCCTGCACCATCCCTGTAGCCACGTGTTTAATTGCTTTCTCTCCCTATTCCTCATCTCACTATCACGTGGCACGGGCAACAACCCAGAGATAACAACTCTGTTTGTTCTAGTTCTGAGCTTCCATCCTAGCTCCCTGAAAGCCTGCCTGACATCCTTGTCCCCTTTCCTACCTATGTCGTTAGTGCCAATGTGGACCACGACTTGGGGCTGCCCCCCCTCCCCCCTAAGGACCTGGAAAACACGATCCGAGACATCACGTACCCTTGCACCTGGGAGGCAACATACCAAACGTGAGTCTCTCACGCTCCCACAAAATCTCCTATCTGTGCCCCTGACTATCGAGTCCCCAATTACTAATGCTCTGCTCCTCTCCCCCCTTCCCTTCTGAGCAACAGGAACAGACTCCGTGCCAGAGGCCCGTACCCCATGGCTTACCCCTGGTAAGTCCCCCCCCCCACAAGTATCCAAAGCGGTATACTTGTTTCTCAGGGGAACGACCGCAGGGGATCCCTGCACTGACTGCTTCTTCCCAGTCCCTCTTACAGTTACCCATCTATCTCCAATCTTTGGTGTAACTAATTCCCTGAAGCTGCTATCTATGACCCCCTCTGCCTCCCGAATGATCCGAAGTTCTTCCAACTCCAGCTCCAGTTCCCTAACTCGGTCTTGGAGGAGCTGGAGATGGCAGCACTTCCTGCAGGTAAAATCAGCAGGGACACTAACGGCATCCCTCACCTCAAACGTCCTGCAGGAGGAACATTGCACTCCCTTCCCTGCAATCCCTCTAACTTTCTACCAAGATCTGGCTAACAACTAAATTAAATTTAAAAAAAATAATAATAATAAAATATGGTATTTACCTCACACCAATGGGTTTTATTATTAGGTTAGAGGAGGAGGGCGGGTGGGAGACACTACACGTGTAGTGTCTCGGGTTTCCTCTCCACCAGAATTTAAACGGTTAGTCCGTCCAGGAACCGTTTCATCTCCTCCGGCTCCTCCGGGGGTTCTGCAGTATAAAGCTGACTATAAAAGTCCCGAAATATCTTATTCAGTCTTGACGGGTCCTCCACTCTGCTCCCCTTCTCGTCCACCACTCTACTTATTTCCTTGGCTGCCTCCCTCTTCCTGAGTTGCTGCGCTAGTAATCTGCTGGCCTTCTCCCCATGCTCATACACCACTCCCCTTGCCTTCCTAAGCTGTTCCACGGCCCTACTCATGGATAGCACTCCCAGTTCCGCCTGCAGTCTCTATCTTTCCCTGAGTAGGTCCTCCCCCGTGGACCCCGCATGCTCCTCGTCTACCCGGTGAATCTCCTTAACCAATCTATCCATAGTCTTCTCTGTCCGCCCTATCCCCGTGAGCCCGAATTGAGATCAGCTCCTCCCTCACTACTGTCTTCAGCGCCTCCCACAGGGTCGCTGCTGAAACCTCCCCCGTATCGTTCACCTGCAAGTAATTTTGCATACTCTTCCCAGTCTCTCACATATCCCCTCCTCCGACAACAATCCTACGTCAAACCTCCATTGCCGGTGTAGGTAATTTACCCCACCGACCTGCAGGTCCACCCAATATGGGGCATGGTCCAAAATAGTGATTGCCGAGTATTCCGTATTCTTTACCTCCCCTACACAGTCTCTGCTCAAGATAAAGAAATCAATCTTTATGAACATGCGAGTAGAACGAGTAGCCCCTTCCCGTCGGCTGTCTGGCTCTCCATGGGTCCACTGCCCCCATTTGCTCCATGAACCCTTTCAGCTCCCTTGCCATTGCTGGGAGCCTACCCGTTCTGGGACATGACTGGTCTAGCCCCGGGTCGAGGACCGTATTAAAGTCCCCCCCCCCCCATCATCAACTTGCATGAGTCTAGGTCTGGGATCTTCCCCAGCACTCTTTTAATAAAGTCAGCGTCGTCCCAGTTCGGAGCATATATGTTCACCAGCACCACTCTCCTCTCCTCCAGCTTGCCCCTTAACATAAGGAATCTGCCCCCTTAATTACGTCCGCCTTTAGAGCCCACAAGTGCGCGAACACACGTGCCCTTTTGACTGGCCCGTTTAGTCCTCTGACATTCCAGGTGATCAGCCTGGTTGGGCCCCCCCCCCCCCCCCCCCTGCCCCCGCACCGGTCAGCCATAACCTTTCTTGGGCCTGCCCCCAGCCCATGAGCTGCGCCGCTCTTGGCTCGCCTCTTGGCCGCCTCCACCCCCGACATCCTCTCCATTACCTACTTCAGACCCCTCCCACGTCAGCAGAATAACTCCTCCCCCCCCTCCCCTCCCCCCCCCCACCCAGCAACATCTCCTGATAGCCCCACCCCTGCCATCTACCGGCAGTATTCACCCCCCCCACCCGACTCCCTTGACTAATCAATCTGCTAGCCCGGTGACTCATCCCTCCGGCGTCCACTTGTCTCACTCCCATTGTTTCCCCGACCTCATCTCCCCACTCATCAACACACCATCCCCCACTCCGACCCACTGGAACAGTCTCACTAAAATGGGAAAGATCAAACAAGATGGAAACATCAAACAGCACCGTGAGGCTGCTCCAGGTGCAATACAGTTCCAGCTGTGTACACAGATAGGTGTTAACCCACGTCCCTTTTGAGCATTAATAAAATAGCAACACAGTACCACAGTACCCGTATATCACCCACCCGAAACAGACATAAAAACCATAGACATAAAAAAAAACAACCAACATCTTTGACCCACATTGCTTACCGGCCACCTTTATGTTACAATGAAGGCTCCAGCACACCCAGAGAACATGACGAAAGGTACCAACAACAGCAGACAAAAGAGAAAAGAAAAAAAAAGAGCATACGAGAGGGGGATCCCCTCCCCACCGCACACCCCGTAGGGGTGCCCAAAAAAGCTGCCCAAAAATACAACACATGGCACCTTTAAAGCAGTAAACAGTCGATCGTCAGTCCAGGCACAGTAGGCATCCCCCCAAACGGTAACTCTCGGACCCTAGCTTGCGTCCGTGGGTCCTTTTTTCGGGACCAGCCCCTGATCCCTTGCGAAGTCCATCGCTTCTTCGGGCTCGGAGAAGTAGTGGTGTTGGCCCTGATACGTGACCCAAAGACGAGCCGGGAAGAGCAGACCAAACTTCACGTGCTTTTTAAATAACACCTCCTTAACTTGTTTAAAGGCTGCTCGACGCCTGGTCACCTCCTGGCTTAGGTCCTGATAAATGCGAAGAACACTGTTATTCCACGTGCTGCTCTTAGTGCTCTTTGCCCACTGCAACACCCGCTCCTTCTCCACAAACCTGTGGAACCTGATCACCATCGGATGGGGGGGGGTGGGGGGAATCCCCCGGACGCATCTGCCTCGCCTGTACTCTATGTGCCCCCTCCAGCCCGGCGGTCGCGGAAAGGCGTCAGCCCCCATCAGCTGCATCAACAGGTCAGCCACAAAAGCTGTGGCATCTGCTCCCTCAGCCCCCTCCGGGAGGCCGATGATCCTCAGATTTTGTATGCGCGCTCTATTTTCCAGCTCCTCTACTCTGTCCAGCAGTCTTCTCTGTCTCTCCTTCAACCCATCGACTTCTAGCGCAGCAATCGTCTGCGTGTCCGCCTGCTCCTCCACCGCCTCCCCCAGCTCCTTAACGTTTTCGTCCTGGGCATCCAGTCTCTGGTTCAATTGATCCACTGCCTTCTGAAGTGGGTCCAAGTTTTCCCGCTTCAACGATTCAAAACTGCTTTTTATCACCTGCAGCATGTTTTCCAGCACTTGCTGGATCGCCGGGTCCGAGGTCCACAGGTCCGCCATCTTTGCTCCCGGGTCAGCTTCCCTTGCACCTTGCCTTTGTCCTTTCCTCTCCCGTTTTCGCTGTTTTCTGCTCTCCCGCAGTTCCATGCAGCTCTGCGCGTTCCTCAGCACCTCCGTGGCCGTCTTTCCAGCGCTCCGCAGTCTCACAAAACCGGGGAACCAGGTCCTCAAATCCCGCCGGAGTGAGAGCCACTGAATGTGCGGCTCACTCACTCATCGCCACCACCGGAAGTCATCTTAAGCTCCTCTTGGACCTAATGTCATCACCTATAGGGCTACAGACCAAGAGCTGGAAAGTGCTCTTTAAGGTGCACAGTTCTTTTCATGCAGGCATAAACATGCTGGGCCAAATAGCCTCCTTTTGTGCCTTAAACCTCCTATGTTTCTGTCAGGTAAGGATGGCACGTTTAATTTCTTAAAGGATATTAATGAACCGGTAGATTATTTACTGTCATCCAACAGTTCCCCCTTTATGGGTGGGATTCTCCGTCCCGGCACGCCACATTTCTGCCCCGACCGGCAGGTGTGATTCTCCTTTACCGGTCAATGGGGTTTCCCATTGCGGGGCAGCCCCACGCCGTCGGGAAACCACCAGGCGCCGGGGAGAATCACGCCGGCGGAGAATCCTGGCCTATATTTACCAGTTTTGTATTTCAAGATCTTCAAAAATTGCATTCAACTTCTCAAACTGCCTTGTGCTATGATGTTGGGCCTGAAGCTTTTGGTACAATCTGCTTAGGGACCAGTAACTTTTTGTTCAAAGGAGACAAAGTTTTTTGAGATCCAGGACACTTGCTAAGGGAATAAAGCCACAAGGTTTCATGGTTTTTGAACAAACAAAATAACCTTTCCTGTACAAGGTCAGAAAAATAAAACAATTTCCAATATCTCTCTTATACTCTTAACAGCCAGGGTTAATATGATATAAATGTGAAGTAATAGGCAAACTGTGGTTGAACATGGTATAATTCTTCGTGGGCAGTCCCTCAGGGTCGAGGATGACTTGTTTCCACTCCGGGGAGGTGGGTTCTGCGGTGGCTGTATAGTCCGATGCTGGATCCACAGACTCTGCCACAGGTTTGGCAGGTGGTGTTTGATGAGGTGGGTGGGACACTCTGGATTCTGCGCTCTCCTTCCACTGTTTACACATGCTCCACCACGTGACGCTCGAGGTGATTGGTACCTTATAATTCCTTTTTGCCCTCAACAACTTTCTGTGGTGGTGAATTCCACAGATTCACCATTTTCTGCGTGAAGAAATTTCTCCTCACCTCTGTCCTAAAAGGTTTACCTCCTATCCTCAAACTATGACCCCTAGTTCTGGACTTCCCCCACCATGGGGAACATTCTTTCTGAATCTACCCTGTCTAATCCTGTTAGAATTTTGTACGTTTCTATGCGATCCCCGCTCACTCTTCTAAATTCCAATGAATATAATCCTAATCGAGTTAGTCCCTCCTCATATGACATCAGCAATCAGCCTGGTAAACCTTCACTGCACTCCCTCCATAGCAAGAACATCCTCCCTCAGATAAGGACACCAAAACTGCACACAATGCTCCAAGTGTGGCCTCACCGATGCCCTGTACAATTGCAGTTCTGGGACTTCTCTTGCTATGGTGCCGCACACCTGGGTTCCATGATTGGGGTTTCTTTCTGCCATTTTATTTTTCACACAGGTGCATTGGGCCCTTGTCCTCCGCTGAAGAACTCCAAATGCTGTGTTGCACGTGTGTATCCCACTCCCGATTCGTGTATGCACGGAAACTCCCGAAGCACTTCGACACTTGTAGTTCCTGTTCCCTGCCCAACAACAAGATAAGTTTGGATCTCTTAACACGTAGAGTTTGAACTCTAATTCTCTAGATTACGTCCAGTAATATATCCTTTACACAATCACACTTGGTACCTACACAAGATTAGCAGTATAATACTTATTTGATGTGGTCTTCTTGTCCTTTCTTCTGTCAGTCGTCTTTACTGATTTTAAATGCAGGTTGTGGAGGTAAAAGCACGGTGTTGTAATCTACTGCAGCACCCACATTTCAGTGTGGCAATGTCTAATGCTGCCTTATCCGCAGACAGCAGCATTGCAGTGCTATGGTTATTTTGTAATAATGTCAGAGGACCTCTGGGGTATTACTGATTTAGTGTTTAATGTGCAAGTGACATAAAAAAAAGATTGTTATTCAGACTGGTATGAAGGATTTGAGTTTAAAAGTGAATTGAACTCTGTCCAATATGGAAAACGGGACTTCCAGTAGTTAATCAGAATTTGAGCCTCTGTCCAACGTTAGTGCATGAGTAGTAAATGTGGCTTGCATCATTACCTCTTCCCTCCTCCTTGTGGTCATTTGCAGAAAGCTTTGTGGGCAGAATTTCTTGTGAAAATGATCACACTGGGAGACATTATTCCAGCAGTATTTTGAGAATAAGCCACAAACCACTTTTTGAAATGGGGGTTATGTTCCTGTTAACCGCACCGTGACCTTTTGCAGCACTAAGTGCAGATTGCTGTATTTAATCTATCAATGGAAGCACAACTGGGGAAGGTTTTGCCAATCAAAGATATTTTAAACTTCATTGAGGAGTTGTCCAGCCATTTCTCAAACCTTTATCATATAATACAACCTGGCTTTTTGAAAACAATTTAATCTCTTGCAATGGCTTCTTTTCCCACCTTAATTCTTTACTTCTGGAAAGAGTTCTGTTACGATTTGTTTAGAGACCAATATCTTCTCAAAAGGAAACTGCGGGACAAGATTTCACTGTTTGAAACTTTCACTGTAACAAGTCAATTAAGATTAACATGATTCCGTCGACAGCACCTTCCAAAGCCACGTCCGCTACCATCTAGAAGGAAAAGAGCAGCAGATACCTGGGGACCCCACCGCCTGGAGGTTCCCCTCCAAGTCACTCACCACATTGACTTGGAAATATATCGCCTTCTTTAATTGTCGCTGGGGAAAATCTTGGAACTCCCTCTCTAACAGCACTTTGGATGTACCTACACCTCAAGGACCGCAACGGTTCAAGAAGGCAACTCAACGCCATCTTCTGAAGGGCAACTAGGGATGGGCAGTAAATTTGGCCTAACCAGCGACGTCACCATCCCAGAAATAAAGTTTAAAACATATTATTTAACAGGCAAAGGATACTTCAAACCAAACTTCAGATAGTTAATCCAACAAAGTTTTGACTCATGCAGTTATAAGCACTAATGCTACTTACCCCACAAAAGGAGCATCAGGTGCAACCTCACAGTTTTCCCAACTCAGCCTCTGCTATGTAGGGCATCTCACTTCCCACTCAATCATTTTGTCCTTAAGTTACATTCATCATTCGCCATTTTCCATTCATTGTCCAATGGTTTAGTGGGCTCCTGCAACACTGAAACAGCAAAAGTGAGTCATGCCCAATTAACAACCTCTTGCCCTTCCGATCTACAGTTCTTTGCTCTTAGCAACTGGCTAACACACACAGTAACACAGTCTCTGCTCTATTATCAGAAACCTGTTTCAACTCCAGAATCGGGTTTAAAGACTGTCAAACAGAAAACTGTTCCATTCAGAGAGATCCTTGCTCGTTTCCTCTTCACACAAATTCTCAGTCTGTCTTGAACTGCCAAATCAAAAACACAGGCAAACCCAACCCCACTGCAATTTGTTTTATGTTACCTGTTGCTTCTTAGTTGTTCATCCTTGTGACAATTTTAGGCCACGTGACATACCTTGGAACCTAAAGATGTCATAAGCAGGAAACCAATTAACACTCTTTCAGAATATTCCCCCATTCACCCTGATCTTAAATGGACACTGCACAAACTAAAATACAGGTTTTCCCAGCACATGGGTCAGCACAGCTCCATTGAGGATCTAACCTTAGCCACCTGCTGAGATGGAATCATAGAATTTACAGTGCAGAAGGACGCCATTCGGCCCATCGAGTCTGCATCAGCCCTTGGAAAGAGCACCCCAGTTAATCCCAGGCCTCCACCCTATCCCTGTAACCCCATCTAATTTTTTTTGGACACAAAGGGTAATTTAGCATGGCCAGTCCACCTAACCTGCACATCTTTGGACTGTAGGAGGAAACCGGAGCACTAGGAGGAAACCCATGTAGACACGGGGAAAACGTGCAGACTCAGCAAGACAGTGGCCTAAGCCGGGAATCGAATCTGGGCCCCTGGAGCTGTGACGTAACTGTGATAACCACTGTGCTCCTATTTCTCATCTGCGTGGTGCAAGCAGAGACTAGACCTTGGTTTGCATGTGTACACTGAAAGCACTCAGGTCTACCTCGCCAGCACCTCTCAACCCCTTCACTGCTTCTGTCTTGTCAGTCTGCTTGTTTGACAAGCAGCCCTGGATGAGAAATGTCCTCCATTTAAACGTTCAGAAGATCAAAGCCATTATTTATTTACAAATTACCATTCATTTGTGAGTGACGGTATCCCTCATTTAGCCACTCGCTCGGGCTTTACCAGGTTGTTCATGACGGTTACGATCCCAGTTCATATTATAATTGGACGGAAAGATCTCAGAATGGAACCCTGGCTCAAAACCCTGGGCGGGATTCTCCGCTGGCGGGATTCTCCGTTTTGCTGCCGCCCGGGGAGCGTGGGGCTGCCCCACAATGGGAAACCCCATTGACCGGCCGGCGTTACGGAGAATCCGGCCGGCTGGTCGGGGCTGAAAAGTGGCGCGGCGGGGCGGAGAATCCCACCTATAACTTAAGCTTTTTTTAAATCAAAGGTGGAGGAAGAGTCACAGGGCTGCTGATTAGTTTTTAACAGCAAGAAAAGAAACATTAGTAAAATATGAAAATATGGATTGGGCGGCATGATAGCACAGTGGTTAGCACGGTTGCTTCACAGCTCCAGGGTCCTAGGTTCGATTCCTAGCTTGGGTCACTGTCTGTGTGGAGTCTGCACGTTCTCCCCCCTGTCTGAGTGGGTTTCCTCCGGGTGCTCCGGTTTCCTCCCACAAAGTCTGGAAAGATGTGCTGTTAGGTGAATTGGACATTCTGATTTCTCCCTCACTGCAGTGTTAATGTAAGCCTACTTGTGACAATAATAAAGATTATTATTATTATACTCCTTTCCTCCCTGGTTATCAATTTGAAGTTCTAATGGTCTCATTAGCACACAAAGTCCTTTTGACGCATGCAGGATGACTGTGGTCAAGCATACACTCTGCTCTGAAACCCCAAGTGAATGTCTGTGGATGTCACCTCAGACTCCCCCCGGATGATTGCCACATGAGAATTTCCAAGCTCCACTCCCAAAAGCATATTTTAAAACCTTCTCTTGCAATACACCTCTCCATTAGAAAGTTGCATTCTGAAATCCATTCAACGTTGTCCAAAGCACTCTTTTCAACAGAGCTCCTGCTCCACTTCTACCAGCAAATCCACTCCAGGATTTCACAAAAAAACCATTTAGGATTCCTTTGTCTTGATGAACTCCCATTGTGAACATAAATTCTGATATTCAGCCGATACTGTCTGCCCAATTACTTAAAAATGTGTTTTGCAGACTATAATAAGGTATTCCAAACTTTAGGATTACTTTAGAAAACTTCGCAAACTTAGCTTCCCACAGCGATCTATTCTTAGCTTTGTCTGTGCTGCTGATGAACATTATCCTGATCTATTTCCAGGTTTCTAGAACCAACCGTCCTTTAGTTCCTCTGAAGCTTGCTTTCTTGTATTTTACTGCTTTGAGTAGAGCTATGAGAGATGCCCTCTTGATTTCTCCCTGTTTCCAGCTGCTGTTGGCAGAGCCATGGGAAATGTTCCCTCTCTGGTGGTCTATCCATACAATCCCTACAGTGCGGAAGGAGGTCATTCAGCCCATCGACTCTGCACCGACCCTCCGAAAGAGCACTCTACCTCGGCCCACTCCCCCGCCCTATCCCCATAGCCTCATGGCCAATCCACCTAACGTGCACAGCTTTGGACTGTGAAAGGAAACTGCAGCACCCAGAGGAAACCCACGCAGGCAAAGGGAGAATGTGCAAACTCCACAGTCACCCAAGGCTGGAATGGAACCCGGGACCCTGGTGCTGTGAGGCAGCATTGTTAATCATGATGACACTGTGTCACCCTCTTTGCACGAACTGCCCTGACTTCCAGTTAAAACTAAAGAGCAAAGCAAAGTTACGAAAACAAGTATTTACAGTAGCTCCTTATTTGATTCTGACCTGAGCTTCCAACCCCATTACCTCTCCATCACAAAAACTGTCTATGTTCACCTCTAACGTGTCAGCCTCAATCCCTGCCTCAGCCCCTCTGCCGACTCCCTCAACCATACTTTTATTACCTCCAGGCTTGACAGTTCCAATGCTCTCCTCGCTCTCCAACCTTCCACCCTCCCTAAACTTGAACCCATCTAAAACACGCTAGAGGCAGTAGCTAAATGCAATACTGTTCAGAATTTATTGGGCCAGATACACTTCCTTCGATTTGTGTTGAAGTAAGTAATGAAACAAATGTGTTGCATGCTGCATAGATGATCTAGTTACCAGGGAACACATCTTAACAAAGATTTTATGTTTTTGAAAGATTGATTACCAGTCCCTTATATGGTTTTCACTGTGTGGTGGAGAGAAATTCAGCTTGTCAGACAATATTGATTATTTTTTATATTCTGATGCCTTTCTTTTCCTGCCCCCCATTGTAACAGAATTTCCATGTTTTAGACTACCCCAGTTAGAATAGATTATTTCGCTTTCTTGCTTTCAAAATACTGCTGCCATTAATTAAGCTACTCTGGGGCGAGATTCCCCGACCCCCCGCCAGGTCGGAGAATCGCCGGGGGCTGGGGTGAATCCTGCCCCCGCCGGTTGCCGAAGTCTCCGGCACCGGATATTCGGCAGGGGCGGGAATCGCGGCGCGCCGGTTGGCGGGCCCCCCCCTGCTCGATTCTCCGGCCCGGATGGGCCGAAGTCCCGCCGCTAAAATGCCTGTCCCGCCGGCGTAAATTAAACCACCTACCTTACCGGCGGGACAAGGCGGCGCGGGCGGGCTCCGGGGTCCTGGGGGGGGGGGGGGCGCGGGGCGATCTGGCCACGGGGGATGCCCCCACGGTGGCTGGCCCGTGATCGGGGCCCACCGATCCGCGGGCGGGCCTGTGCCGTGGGGGCACTCTTTCCGTTCCGCCTCCGCCACGGTCTCCACCAAGGCGGAGGCAGAAGAGACTCCCTCCACTGCGCATGCGCGGGAATGCTGTCAGCGGCCGCTGACGCTCCCGCGCATGCGCCGCCCGGAGATGTCATTTCCGCGCCAGCTGGCGGGGCACCAAAGGCCTTTTCCGCCAGCTGGCGGGGGGGAAATTCGTCCGGCGCTGACCTAGCCCCTCAATGTTGGGGCTCGGCCCCCAAAGATGCGGAGCATTCTGTACCTTTGGGGCGGCGCGATGCCCGTCTGATTTGCGCCGTTTTGGGCGCCAGTCGGCGGACATCGCGCCGTTTCCGGAGATTTTCGCCCCGGAAGTGTGACCCCCCTGGGATTGCTTTTATGAGAAAATCCTGGCTGCGATAAAGTGAAGAGAAAATGTAATGCTCTTAAAAGTTGGATTTCGTCATAACACAGCTTGTACACGATTAATACCATCAGCAGAATTCGGTTGTTGACGCATTTTAAAAAAAAAAAATTTTTTATTAAAGGTTTTCATAAAATATCAATAACAAAATGAGAAAGAAAAAAGAACCCAACAGGTTAAGTACAAAACACAATCTAAAAAAGCAACCCCACAAACCCCTCCCCCCCCCACTGTACATAAATAATAAATTAACATTAACACCCCGACTTAACACAACAGGTGTATACACCCCCTCAGATCCTCCAGTGTAAATAACATAAACAAAAATAAAGTAAACCTCCCCCCCCCCCCGAGCTGCTGCTGCCATTGACCAATGTCTATCGTTCTGCCAGAAAGTCTAAGAACGGTTGCCACCGTCTAAAGAACCCTTGTACCGACCTGCTCAAGGTGAATTTCACCCTCTCCAATTTAATGAACCCTGCCATATCGCTGATCCAGGATTCCACGCTTGGGGGCCTCGCATCTTTCCACTGAAGGAGAATCCTTCGCCGGGCTACCAGGGACGCAAAGGCCAGAATTCCGGCCTCTTTCGCCTCCTGCACTCCCGGCTCCTCTGCCACCCCAAATATTGAGAGCCCCCAGCCCGGTCTGACCCTGGATCCTATCACCTTCGACACCGTCCTCGCTACGCCCTTCCAAAATTCCTCCAGCGCTGGGCATGCCCAGAACATATGGGTGTGATTTTCTGGGCTCCCTGAGCACCTAACACACCTGTCCTCACCCCCAAAGAACCGGCACATCCTTGTCCCGGTTATGTGTGCCCTGTGCAGCACCTTAAACTGTATGAGGCTGAGCCTCGCGCACGAAGAGGAAGAATTCACCCTCCCTAGGGCATCTGCCCACGTCCCCTCTTCGATCTCCTCTCCCAACTCCTCCTCCCACTTACCTTTCAACTCCACCACCGAGGCCTCCTCCTCCTCCTGCATCACCTGGTAAGTTTCCGAGATCTTCCCCACTCCCACCCACCCCCCCGATAAGCAAACGCCCTTATCTGTAAGTACCTGAAGGTGTTCCCTGGGGGGAGCCCGTACTTCTCCTCCAGCTCACCCAAGCTCGCGAACTTCCCGTCCACAAACAGGTCCCCCAACTTTCGTATCCCTGCCCTGTGCCATCCCGAAAACCCTCCACCTGTTCTTCTTGGGGCGAACCGGTGGTTCCACCGTAATGGGGTCCACGCCGAGGCCCCAACTTCCCCCCTATGCCACCTCCACTGCCCCCAGATTTTAAGGGCCGCCACCACCACCGGGCTCGTGCTATACCTCCTTGGAGGGAGCGGCAGCGGCGCCGTTGCCAGCGCCCCCAGACTCATACCCACACAGGACGCCGTCTCCAGCCTCTTCCATGCAGCCCCCTCCCCCTCCATCACCCACTTGCGCACCATCGTCGCATTGGCAGCCCAGTAGTACCCACAGAGGTTGGGCAGCGCCAGCCCCCCCCCTATCTCTACTCCGCTCCAGGAACACCCTTCTCACCCTCGGAGTCCCTCACGCTCACACAAACCCCATTATACTCCTGTTAAACTGCCTGAAAAAAGCCTTCGGGATAAACACGGGGAGGCACTGGAACAGGAACAAAAACCTTGGGAGCACCGTCATTTTGATTGACTGCCCCCTACCCGCCATGGACAGCGGCAACGCGTCCCACCTCTTGAACTCCTCCTCCATTTGCTCCACCAGCCTTGTAAAGTTAAGCCTATGCAGGGCCCCCCAGCTCCTGGCCACCTGGACCCCCAAATATCTGAAGCTCTTCTCCGCCCTTTTTAGTGGGAGCTCGCCAATCCCCCTCTCCTGGTCCCCTAGCTGAACTACGAACAGCTCGCTCTTCCCCATATTGAGCTTGTACCCCGAAAAGTCAATTCCCTAAGGATGCTCATTACCTCTGGCATTCCTCCCACCGGGTCCGCCACATACAGCAGCAGGTCGTCCGCATAAAGCGACACCCTATGCTCCTCCCCACCCCGCACCAACCCCCTCCAGTTCCTCGACTCTCTCAGTGCCATAGCCAGGGGTTCAATCGCCAGTGCGAAGAGCAGGGGGTACAGGGGACACCCCTGTCTCGTCCCTCGGTGCAACCGAAAGTACTCGGACCTCCTTGTTGACGCATGTTGTGTGTAAACTATGAAGGATGGTAAACTGGCTCGTAAATCCTGTGAAGTCCTGAGTGACCTGGCATTCTGTGTTGTGCTACTTTGGCATCCAGAGCAGTAGTAGAAGGAGTTTCAATGGAGAAAAGATGAATACTGTCTGCTCTGAAATTAATTGCTGTTCATTGATTTATCAGACTGTTTCCAGGGATGAGGGTTTTTATTTATAAGGTTAGGTTGTTCTCCTTAGTGCGGTGCTTCCCAGCCTATATTCCACTGTGACCCCATTGTAATACCATAGACATAATGTGGCCCTCGGGTAAAAGTTTTGGGGGAGGGTTGTTGGGGTTGTGGAGGGGGAGGGGGGCGGTGGTGTGGCTACATCACTATCTCCCCTTCCTTTGTCCCCATTCCCTATTTCACCCCATCACCCACTTCGCCCCTGCTTCCTGTCCCATCTCCCCACCTTCACCACCCATCCCCCCCATCCGTCATCCCCATCCATGGCTCCACTATCCCCTACTCCCCACCTTCACCACCAATCCCCCATCCACCCCCCCTTCACCCCCAGCTTCCATTCCTTCATCCCTATTGCTTCCTCCTTCACCATCACAACCTCTCTGTTGTTAACCCCCTATCTCTCCTTCCTTCACCCACATCCACCTCTCCCTCCTTAATGCCCATCTCCCCCCATCACCCCCATATCACCCTCCTTCACTCTCCCACCTCTTCCTCCTCACCCTATCTGTCCTTCCTTCATCCCCATCTCACTTTTTCACCCCCATTTCTCCCTCCTTCATCCCATCTCTCCCTCCTTCATCCCCCATCTCTTCCTCCTTCACCCCCCACTATCTCGAGCGCCTTCGCTGCCCATCTCTCCCTCCTGCACCCCCATCTCACCCAACTTCACCCCCATCTCTCCATCCTTTACCCCATCTCTCCCTGCTTCATCACCATTGCAGTCCATTAGGCCACAACCACCAATAAATAAAGCAGAGATTTAAAGGGGTCTTGCAGAATTAATAAATCAGTCCGAGCGACACGGCAGTCAATGCTGCCTCTGAACCCATGGCCTCAGAATCTCATCTCGTGAGCCCCCCCCCAGCCCACAATTTTAGCACAGGAGATTAAGAGGCGATGGTAGGGGTACATACAATAATGATAGGTTTAGATAGGGTAGACAAAGAAAAGCTGATCGTACAAAGACGAGGAGAGGCAGATTTAAGGTTTTGGGTAAGAAATGCCAGGGTAATGTGAGGAAGAATTCTTTTTACCCAGTCAGTGGTAATGATCTGGAACTTGCTTGCTGCCCACTAAAGTCTGGATGCTGAGATGATCAATGATTTCAAAAGAAAATTGGATGCGCACTTGAGGAGAATAAACTTGCAGGGTTACTGAGATAGAGCGGTGGAATGGGACTGTCTGGATTGCACTGCAGAGGGCCAGTCCTCCCCTGCCATAGTATCTGTGACATTGTGACTGTATATTGTGAAACGGGATTGGTGTCACCAGTCTTGTGTTCAGCAATGCTGATCTTCATCCTCTGGATACAAAATACAGAGCACCCTTTTATGGTCGAAGAATTATTGCAAATTTTGGTGAATCCCAATTTGATTTTGGGCCTTTTTCTAAAAGCCCTTGAGGGTAGACATGAGAATTATCTGTTCAAGTGCCTTAATTCTACTGCTCTCAGCCTTAGTCAACTCTGCCTCCTTGAATTAGTTACAAACGATGTCCATAACTTGGCTGATGCACTCACCCAAGTCTGGTAAGCAGCGGAATAGATGTCCGCAGTGGGAGACAGCCTGTCCACAGCCCCTGTTTGAAGAATGGCCACTTGTGTGAGACACTGGAGGGAAGCCATGCTTCTGGAAGGAACTGTGATCCTCACTTGGCTTCGAGAGGAAGGTAGGGAATAGGAGAGAAAAGGATATCTCCTTGCATTTACATTTTCTGCGAGTTACTTGAACATTTTGTTTTGTTGAGGCTTTCATCCTCTGTAATATTAGGTTTATTTGAAATTGTCGGATTTATTTAATTTCCTCATCATCGCGTAGCATCAGTGTGGGGATAACTCTAGGATCAGGCCGTTGCAGAGTTTCAGTTGGAGGTACCAAGCCACCTGCTGACCTGGAACTGCTGTTTTGACTGCAAAGTGGTTTCTGTGTAAACATGAGTGTTCATGGCCCGGAAAATATGCAGCAGCTTACTGGTGGATGAATGCATAACGTGGCTGTGTGAAATTCTTCTCTGCTAGTTCAGTGAAGGTGCACCCCTTCCCCCTCCCACCCCCACCGCACTTAATGTTAACGAGTTTCACATCACTGGTATCGCACTGGAGAAAGGGATGGTAGGCCCTTGCCTATTCTGCAACATCATTTCAGTGTCCAAAAGTGACTTGATTATTGATCTTGTTTGTTCGCATTCTATTACAAAGAGGCCTAATTGCAGTTTGCCTGTCAGTAACGACCATTACGTTCGCTGCCTTCTGCACAGTGGTGCCGTTGTGATACTTGGCAAACCTCATTATGTTACAGTGCAAGCTTTCTGCCTTGTGTTGACTTACTAAGGACTAGCTGCTTCTTGCTGGCTTGAGGCGACAGAAAAAGATGGGGAATGCATGTACTTGGCAGAATTTCAAACGGTCTGGCCACTCTTTCGAGAAGCAGGCCGCTATCGCTTGGCCCTTGACATTAACCACAATCTCTTTCTTCACAGCCTTTGAGCCAGAAATTGAGACCATGAAAAGAGGTCGGCTTCCTAGCAGCAGTGATGATTCTGATGACAATGACAGTAAGTGTTTTGTTTGGTTACAGTGAAAGTGATTTAGCCTCCAGCTCACGTTAACCGCTATATTTGAGGCAAGTGAGGGAAGGGTGGGTTACATTCCTGGCCCATAGTTTTTGCATTAAAAACCTATTGAACTTAATCCCAAACTTCCCTTTCTCTGAACTACTCTCACTTATTATTCTTTCTACTTACTTTCCCTCGCTGCTTTCCGCCACCCACTCACCGTTCACTCCTCCTCGCTGCTTCCTGCTCACTGATTCGCTTTCCCAACCCACTCACTCGCACTCACTCACTACTGCCCTCTCATGACTCCCTCATTCCCACTAACTCACTACTCCCCTCTGCTGACCCCCTTGCACTCGCTCCCTGCTTCCCTCTCCCATCCCCCTCACTCCCACTCACTTACTACTTCCTGCTCCTGGCCACCTGACACCTACCCACTTACTACTTCGCTTTCCCAATCCCCTCAATCCCACTCGCTCAGTATTTCTCTCTCCCGATCCCCTCATTCCCACTCAGTCACTGCTTCCCGACCTCCTCATTCCATTTGCTCTCTGCTTCCCTCTCCCAGCCCCCTCACTCCCACTCGCTCACTATTTCCCTCTTCCACTCTTCACTCCCTTCAGCTCCCTGCTCCACTCACTGCTCCTTCCCCGGCCACATGCTGTTTCCATCTCAGCGACCTCACTCCGAGCAAGGGTTCAGAAGAGGGGCAGTGAGCGGGAAGCAGCGAGGGGGGGGTCAGGAGAGAAACAGCGAGGAGGGCAAAGAGTTGGAGGGTGTAAGGGGGTGGGGTGAGGGAAGCGGCGAGGGGGCGGTGAGCAGGAGGGAGTGAGAGTTGGCAAGTGGGAGCGAGTGAGTGGATTGGGAGAGGTGGCAAGCAAAGCCGTTGTGTGTTTCTAAAAAATGAAACTAAGCATGCGCAGTTACAACGCAGGTCTTGAAACATGTACAGTAATGACGCTAAAATCAAAATGGAAGACGTGCTAGTCAGATAAATTCCGTTATTTACAAACTGTTAAAGCGAAAATGAGTTATTTGAAGTGCTTTAAACCAGGGATATCTGGACACTTTGTTCACTGAAAACATTAAACTGCACCCCCAGTGGATTAATGGGTAAGTGGCACTGACCCTGGGAGAGTGGAAAGGCTGTAGACCTGATCCCTGCGCTGTGCTGAATTAACCAATTTCAGCCATGTTGTTAATCAAAGATTGACCAGCGTCCCCTGGGCTAGGGAGGTCATCCCTAGTCTTGATTACTGTAGCCTGGAATTGAGTACATGTAGATTGTCAGTAAGCCCTGAGCTCAGTGGGCCTGGTTGAACAAATTGCTGATACTAAACTGTACAGACCTGCGCTTGAAGAGGAGACACAGTGTGTAGAACCATAGACTTTTTAGAGGAAAAGGGAGGAAATTGGAAAATAAAGATTGTGTCCTCCAAAGATTGAGGGCAACGTGTATTTTGAAACCTGCATTGAACTATTGTAATTTCTATCCATTCATATTCATTCATTTTCTTTTTTCTCTTTCTCTCCCTCTTTTACATATTCCTGCTTTTTATAAAAGCATATAAACACATAATATTGGCCTTTCATATTCATATTAAGGGTCTTTTTTATGAATTTGTCCTCTTCGAGTGCAACTTCATTTGCTGCACACACTTATCCTGAATCTGGGAACAAAGGTCAGCACATCATGTAGGATTTTCACTCTTGTGTCGTCTCTCACCCTCACTGGTGACTTCTAATTCCCTTCTCTTGTTTCATAACCCTCAAAACGTTAAGGCTTGAATAAGTTATTCTAAAGTAAGAAATACCTCAAAGCAAAGTTCCTCTCATTACTTGTGTCAACTGTTTCACTGAATTCAGCTGTGTTTTACATTATTTAGCATTAATATCATAGAAAAGTTACAGCACAGAAGGAGGCCATTCAGCCCATCATGTCCATGCCTGCCCGAGGACACCCAAATGCCCTTTCAAATCCCACCTTCCTGCACCTGGTTCATAGCCGTATAGCTTAGAGCACCAAAGGTGCAGATCCAGGTTTAAGTTAAGGGTCTCTGCTTCCACCACCAACTCATGCAGAGAATTCTGGACACCCACTATCCTCTGCATAAAAAAGTTTTACCTCATGTCCCCTCGACACCTTCTGCCACTTATCATTGCCTTTATTTGTGAGATCTTGGCTTTGAGAATTCCATGTGTTGTTTCATCACCCTTTGCTGCCATAAGGACAAAATGAAAGGAACATTAATTTGAATGTCATATTGTTCGAGGTCTCTTCAGTGGAGCATGTCATCTAAGATAAAGAAATATGAGGATTTGGCTACATTGAGAAGATCTATTAAAATATCCGTGTTTGTAGTCTTTGTAAATCACAATGTAGTTAACAGTGCTGTTTATTTGTATTATAGGTGAAAGGCGCTGTCTAGTACCAAATTGATTTTTGGTATTTTTTTTCCTGGTTAATTGTCCATTTACCTATATCTAGCTGCTTGTTCATATCTATCTCTCCATTTGTATTTCTCTATCCCCCTCCGTACCATTACACCCAACCCTACTCTTTTTTTCCTCCTCGCAGTATTTACAGGAGTAGCTTGGCTCTTTGCTTCTTTCTGCAATTCCGTGCCTCTTCTCCTCGCTACTGTGCGGGCACAGTGAGGGATGCAAATTCTAAGTGAGTAGGCAGCCATCTTGCCTCTTGCCTGGCATTTCTGCTCAGGTTCTGCTGTGTTCCCTCCCGTTCCAACCTCGCCACAATAAGAACCTGTGGCCTCTCTACTCCATCTCCTGTTGCCACCTTAGCCTACTGTTCTTGGTAATGCTAGTATTCCTTGCAACCCTGGATCTACCATTACCAGTGAGAGGTCCATTCAACCCAGGTCAACTCCAGTTGCGACATTTGCTCCTCCTATGCCATACCTTCTCCTGATCTGTTGCTGGCTAACCAAAAGAGATTGATTGCCATGGTTAATCAACAACTCCATTCTAATTGTATCATGCGACCAGCAGGATGGTAACAGGTGAACTGGATGGACCTTAGAATCCCTCGCCGGTGAGACTTTCGTTTTCTGAGTCTCGCGATATTTATGTGCCCACGTCACTGCGCTCGCGGTTAATTCAGGTGCAAAATCCCGACAATAGAGAAAGAAAGCGAAAGACAAAGATAAAGAATCGCAGCGATTAGGAGAGAAATTGATGTGAAGAGACAATTTTTTATTGTGCCACGTAAAATCAGCTAGTATTTAACTAACTCTCCCTGCCACTTTAGTTCTATAATTTTGAAATGAAAAGCTGTTTTGAGATTTTCTGTAAGAATTTCTTGCATGCTCCATCGACTTCTCCAGCCAAGAATGCAGTTCAGACTGCAATGAAGCCCCTTTGCTCATTTGTACGTGAGCATGATTCAGGAGGCGGTGTGTTCAAACCCCAGTTCAGGATTTGAGACCCCGGGAGTTGTTTGTTGCAAAATTACTCCTAAGGATGGGACTAAAGTGCCTCCACTTGTCCATTTACCTGTTCCGGTGGTTCAGCTAAATGTGACGCGATCTGTTTGAAAACGGGTCAGGAGATTTGGAGTGAGGAAAAATGGGTAACATGTGATCCCAGTAGTTCCACGAGCAAAGCTCTTCGACATTCACTGTCCTCAACGTATTGGGAAAAGCTGAACCATTAATACTAACTGTAGGGATGAGCGGAAACAAAGTGCTGGAAAAGCTCAGCAGGTCTGTCAGCATTTGTGGAGTCTTCATCACGAAGAGTCTCGTTGGACTCAAAACGTTGGTTTCCGTTCCCACCCATGACGGGAATCGTCACGGGTGGGACGGAGAGCTTGGAGAGGCAGCCACAATACCATTGAGTTTGGGCAAGTCCGGTAAAACCCGCCCTTTAACTATGTCTCTCTCCACAGATGCTGCCGGTTGTGCTGAGTTTTTTCAACACTTACTGCTTTTATTTCAGATCTCCAGTATCCGCGGTATTTTATTATATTATTACAAAGGAGAGTGGTATTGTTTTTGATTCATACCAGTAGGAATCTTTAGCTTTCCAGACTTCCCTGCAGACAAAACCTTCCTGTCAGCCGTCAGCTCTCCTAAGTTAGTCGACTCTTACTTCTGAGTAAGAGGGGCGTGGGCTCAGGTCCCACTCCGGGTGCGAACCCATTAACTTGGCTGACATTTCAGTGCAGTCCTTTGGTCGAGATGTGAAACTGAGGCATCGTCTACCCAACTCGGGACCGATCAAAGTACAAAGGGAGAAAACTGCTGCTGATTTTTTTTTTTAGGTCACTCGACCTCCTGGTCCCAGCATTCCAGGTCACGGCACAGAAGAAGCTCCACATCAAGGCATGAAGACCAAAAACCATCCGAGGTAATGCGCTGTCCTTGTCTGAAATTTTCTCTCCTCCTTTTCCCTCTGTGTTCCTGTCCTACCACCTGAAGAGGTTGATTCTCAAATTGGTGTATGTTTAAACAAATAGTGGCTAAATTCCAAACCCTTCCGGTGCGTGAGCCTTGATAGTGAGAGCTGATTGACTGGGCAGTCGGGGAGAGGTGGGAGTTGGGGCGGTTTCAGTCAAACACACCCTTCTAGTGGTGGCTCCATAAAGAGATGGATGGAATGCTGATCAATTTTTTTCCTCTCTGAGCTAGAGACTTCGGTCGCGATTCAGCCGCCCCATTGCACCCAGCTTGGATCTGAGCGCAATGGGTAAATCACACAAAAACCCCAGATCGGGCTCTGTGCCAGGCGTCGCGCGGCTGACCGCGAGTCACCCGACTTGTTCTGCCCAGCACAATCTGGATCTCTCGCTCGCTGGATGAAATCCAGATCAGCATATTTAAATGGGTTATTGGGTGCCTGGGAGACCTCAGCAGGGCACCATTTAGAACTGGTCCACACAAACATGGACCAGGCGTGAAGGCACCTTGGGACGTCTCGCAGGCCATTGGAGACCCCCATGTGGTCAGGGACAAGGCAGGGTAGTATCCTGGCAATCCTCCTGCCACCCAGGCACCTTGGCACTGCCAGCCTGGCACTCTGGCAGTTCCACCCAGACACCCTGGCAGTGTTGCCCTGGAGGGAGCCCAAGTTGGCACTGCCAGCGGTCAGGCTCAGGGGGGGGGCCTAGCCAATTCGAGCGGGGCCTCCACAATTTACACAGCGTGAAGGGGAGGGGCTAGAAAGCAGGCGGCGGCCTTGAAAGTGCGGGGAGGTTGGGGGGGGGGAGATTGGAGCTGCCGATCAAAATATTTTATCAACACCTTTTTCCAATTTTCCAACTTAATCCTTTCAGCTTCCATGAAAGGTGGTTTAGGACATTTTATATAATTCAGACACAAGATTTAAGGGTCCATTTTCTGTTTTGCAAACTGATCACTAAATGGTAGCCATCATATAATCACATTGTCCAAGCTTTGACTTCCACCGAAGGCACTTTAACTTAAGATTTACCTCAGTTCCGGGAAGAAAAACCAGACTGAACTCAGTTAATACAGGCGACAAATATTATTACTGCTACAGGTGATATTTTGGGCATCTGTCAGGCGCCTCCTTTCCTTCTGAATGTTTGTTTTCTAAAGGTTAATTATATCTTTGAACACTTTCTTGCTTTACAACCTTCTGTGTGTATTGTGGCATACCTGCCTATCGGAATGTAGCTAGCACTCCTCCAGCGATGGCTTCTCTTCCTTAGCTATATCATCACCCCTGGGGACACCATGGATCCCTTCTTTGCTTTGTCTATGAGATGCTCCGAAGGGGCATCACCCACAACCACCAGATCAGTTCCCATATGTTTACTGGCAACACTCCACTCTCCTTCTCTACTGTTTGTCTTGACCCTATTTGCATCTCTGTGCTGTCAGCCTGCCTACCAATGTCCTTCAGCTGAACTTTGGAGAGACTGAAGCTGCCGTTCTGTGCATCTGACATAAACTCCTCGATCGTAACACCAAATCCACCCTCCTTTCTAGCTTCTCATGTTAAACAAGACCATCCACAATCTTACATCTCAACTGATACTTGAGCTTCAGCCTCCACACCCTCTCCATCATCAGGACCAGCTATTCTACGCCTGCAATCCCTGTCCTTTTGTAAGATAGTTAGCGCAGCTTTTCTGATTGCCCTAGACGGGAAATGCACCACTCAGACAATACTAATCGAACAAAGACCCCAAATTGATTCATTGTGTGTGCTGAGTTAGTGGATCCCGGCCAGGACAACACTTGACACCCTTGGTCTTGGGAAGGGAAGAAACTAGCTAGGATTCCCAATCCTGGCTGACTTTTGCTGAAATCTGACCTCTGTGAATGTCGAATGATGGGGTACCTTAGTTAATTAGCTCAGGCTCCACACCTGAAGAATGGTCACTTGACATGGGCACAAGAACATTTTGAATGCCAATTAACTTATGCTGAGGGGGCAGCACGGTGGCACAGTGGTTAGCACTGCGGCCGCACGGCGCCGAGGACCCGGATTCGATCCCAGCCCTGAGTCACTGTCCGTGTGGACCTTGCACATTCTCCCCATGTCTGCGTGGGCCTCACCCCATACAACCCAAAAAGATGTGCAGAGTAGATGAATTGGCCAAGCTAAATTGCTCCTTAATTGGGGAAAAAAAAGAATTGGGTACTCTAAATTTATAATAAAAACTTCTGTTCAGTAAGAATTAACAGCCTCAGGAGGCGAGAGGGAAAACTGGGAATATAAAGATGCCGATTGTATGACTGGACCTCTTTTGCAGATTTAACTTTTCAAAATTTGCCTGGCTTCTTCCTTTTGTGGTAAAGGAGTCATATAGTATGTGAACAAAAATTGCAGTGGAAATTTATTTACATACAGCTTTGCAGGTTTATAACCAAATTTGTCAGAATTTGCATGCCTGCATTAGAAATTGTGTTGAAATTATGCCCCAGCTACAAGCCTTTATTCTATAGGTGTTCTTTTTTTTTATTCGTTCATGGGAAGTGGGCGTCGCTGGCTAGCATTTATTGTAATCCCTAATTGTCCTTGAGGGGGCAGTTAAGAGTCAACCACATTGTTGTGGGCCTGGAGTCACATGTAGGCCAGACCAGGTAAGGATGGCAGATTTCCGTCGCTAAAGGACATTAATAATAATAACCTTTGTCACAACTAGGCTTACATTAACACTGCAATGAAGTTACCGTGAAAAGCCCCTAGACGCCATATTCCAGCGCCTGTTCGGGTACACGGAGGGAGAATTCAGAATGTCCAAATTTATTATTGCGACAAATATTGCAGGGGGCATGGGGATGAAAGGTTTCATAGTCAACAATGCTCCAGTTGGGCAATGAAGAGCCCAGTTGGTGTGGGAAGGCCTATGAGGATGTCGCATTGGGCGGTCAGTGGTGGGAGAGTGGATACGAGGCTGTTGAAGGCTGGAAGCCGTGCAATTAAAGCTCCAAGAATGTGTACAACCAGATAAGGCAACCATATAGTGCATTGGGGATGTGGGTCGGGGTGGAAGGAGGGAATATTGCTCCATTTGAGTTACCTTGCTCATCAGGAACCTTTCAGTTGAAGGAGTGAGAAAAATAGTCAAAGGCAAACAGAGATCTAAAGACATCAACAGGATATATGTGTGTGTGAGTGATTAGGATAGAAAATGGAGAGGGAAATTATCAGTGAACCAAAGACGAGCGAAGAAAGCTATGGAAACAAGCAAATGACATGGCAGAAGATAGAGCCTCACGGGGCAGCACAATGGCATAGCGGTTAGCACTGCTGCCCCATGGCTCCGAGGACCCAGGTTCAATCCTGCCCGGGTCACTGTCCGTGTGGAGTTTGCACATTCTCCCCGTGTCTACGTGGCTCTCACCCCCACAACCCAAAAAGATGTGCAGGGTAGGTTAATTGGCCACGTTAAATTGCCACTTAATTGGAAAAAAGATAATTGGGTACTCCACATTTATATAATAAAATAAAAATAGAGTCTCATTTAGTTGTTGAGGACAGATAATAATCTTTATTAGTGTCACAAGTAGGCTTACATTAACAATACAATGAAGTTACTATGAAAGTCCCCTAGTCGCCACACTCCGGTGCTTGTTCGGGTACACTGAGGGAGTATTCAGAATGTCCAATTCACCTAACAAGCACGTCTTTCGGGACTTGTGGGAGGAAACCGGAGCACCCGGAGGAAACCCATGCAGACACGGGGAGAACATGTAGACTCCGCAAAGACAGTGACACAAGCACTAATATAGATTATTATTATTAATTGCCCATGAATCATATCATCCTCTGAGATTCCAATTGATCATATATTCCAAAATGCCTGGTGTTTTGATGGTACAGATTTCATTGGCTTGGTTGAGTTTATCGAGTGATCCTGGATTTTTGGAACCAGCCGAATGAATGAGTAATTTGTGTCTTTTTTAAATTTTAGGTCTACAGAACAGATCTAATAACTGCAATGAAACTACATGATTCGCACCAGCTAAACACAGAGGAATACTATATCCTGGCTGATTCGTGGAGACAAGAATGGGAGAAGGGAGTTCAAGTACCAGTTAGCCCTGAATCTGTGCCACAAACAACTGTCAGGTAATTGAGGCAGACTGGAGCAACCGTATTTTTAGTTTCAGGTTTTTAATGCTAGTCATATTGCTCCTCTTAACTTTTGGAGGTTGGTTTGGTGTTGGGTGTGGAACTAGATTTCAGGGTTGGTTGTTGTTCTGTGCTTTGGAGGTGTGTGCAGCTTATTGTTGTGAGCCCTGGCCAGCATTCCTTTTGCACCGCATTCCATCAGGAAATCTGATGACTTCTTGGTGGGAAAGCTGGAGTGATGGGCAATCCTGAGCGGTACGGTTCAAATGCACCGTTCCTTTATCTTCCAGCTCACCACCACCTTCTCAAGGGCAATTTGGGATGGTGCAATAAATGCCACATCCTCTACATGAATTTTAAAAAAACTCAAAGATTTTCCACCCATCTCACTTGCATTGGGCTTGTGTAGCTGAAGTGTGAACAAGAATGATTTGATGGAGTTCATTAAAATGCGACCACTCAAATCAAGGTTTATTCGAGGCACCCTCGCTCAAATTTAAACAGTTATATTGACATACAATCAACATAGGATTGAGCTCACCAGTAGGGGTCTTATTGAAACATGAGTGCATTTCCTAACAATTGGAGCTGTATAAATTGGAGGAAAAAATATGTGAAGCAGGCAAAAGGTTTTATACAAAACCCTTTCAGGTGAAAAAGAGAAAGGGTTAGGTTATCTTAATTTGGACCTTGGTCTCCCAATTGTTGACATGTGCTTAATAACTGATAACATGTTTGTTGCCTCTCACGTTTGTCAGCAGTGATTCCACCCAGAGTAGAAATATAATGGCATTCGTAGGTTTTTCTCTTGAATAACAATACGTGTAAAAGTATTGAAACAATTTATCTGTCTGGAGGGTGAAAAATAATCCACGACAAGAACAATCCAATTCTAAGGATTGTCCTTAGCTCTGACTGGACTTAATCATTGGGGATTGTACCTCCTGACCACCTGCTTCCAACTGTTCCACCTAGGCAAACAATCCTTTTCCCTCATCTACCATAGCATAGTAAATAATAAATAATAGCTTAATGAATAAAATATTAAAACTCCTCCTTGCCCCTCTGCTTCCAAAATTACATCAGCAACAAGCATGGGTAAAAGTTCTCCAATTGAGAACAAGTTATAACATGTGCCCAGAAACTATGTTGTCTTCTTCAAGTATTATGCCCCTGACCTTATGTTTCATTCCCCAGTCAGTATATGTGGGAAAGCATTCGTGTAATGTCTTGTCAGGCTCTCAGACTTCTCAAAGCATCCACAGACACCACATTAGTTTAAAGCACAGTCACTTTTTTTGTTGTCGCTTGTTCTTGGGATAAGGGCAACACTGGAATGGCAATGTTTATCATCTGTCTCTTGTTGCCTTGAAAGGAATTGCTCGTGCAATTCTTGGAGTGACTTAGGGTCAAGAGTCAAATGGATGAGTTGAGGAAGTGCTGGCAGATCCCCTTTCCTGAATGCCAATGACCCAGTTTGTACTCATAGAAATTTAGCTAGCCCATAAATGACTACAGATGTTGCCATTGTGGAATTCAAATTTGGGGCATCTGGCTCGTCTGTTCAGAGAATTCAGATTTCCTTGAGAAATTTGCATGGCAAGGGAATACTGAATTGCCTGCTGGTCTGCGCTCCCGGGGGGATCGTAAACCAGTTGCAACTCACCTCCAGCTGGAGAACATTCTCCAGCCAAACAACTTTATTTCCCCTTTAATATCTTCAACATTGCGACGGATCAAAAATGTGGGAAAGCAATACATTTGGGGGGAAAAACGTTTAATATCCACACATTTAATCAGACTTCACAAAGAATTTCCATGCTGAACAATTGCTCAAGATATAATTTTCCATTCAACCTGTAAAAGTCATTTAGCAGGAAATGAGCTGCCCAGAAATAAATCCTATTGTACGCGCGGTGCAGGGGACCTGGGTTCTATTCCGACTCGGTGTCTGTGTGGAGTTTGCAAGTTCTCCCCGTGTCTGCCTGGGTTTCCGGGTGCTCCGGTTTCCTCCCACGGCCCAAGGATGTGCAGGTTGTGGATTGGCCATGCTAAATTGCCCTTGAGTATCTAACAGGTGGGGATCAGGGGATAGGGCGGGGGATTCATCCTAGATCGGGTGCTTGTTTCAGAGGGTCGGCACAGACTCGATGGGCTGAGTGGCCTCCTTCTGCACTGTAGCGATTCTATAATTCTGTGGAAAAGTTCTAAATTCTCTATAATCTTAATCTTGTATTTAGAGACGGTACCCTTTGAAGGCGGTGATGTGTACAAAGTGCTATTTTCTTCCGTGTCTGGAACTTAAGTCCAGGAAAATGTGTAGCTTTGATATGAATGAGAAATCCAATAGAAAAATTCTTACCGAGGAAGCAGGTCAAACATCCATTTACAGGAAGACGATTTGAAAATGTTGAGAGACAATTCATGCCAGTTAGTTATTATGTAGGATGCTCGCGGTCGATGCCAATGAATGTGGAGACGATGCTGATGCCGGCATGTTATTTCTCAGACTGTGAGGATGCCTTGACAATCTTGGACGAAGTGCCTGGTTATGGTTTTATTTTGATGAGTAATCTCACAGGGCTCAGAGTTCGACAATACCGTATCATTGAACATCACTGGGCTGCCAGTTCTGGAGCATGGTTAAATTCTAGCTTCGCAAGATGGATTTGGGACTGTTGAGAAATCCTGGTCATGTAGAGACGTTCTAACTTATTGCCCACTTTGAAGCGATTTAAAAAAAATCTCCAAACATGTTACCCCAATTCCGTTCACTGAGACTTTAAAAGATGCCCCATCGTGGATGGAACTTTCAATTTCAGTGGGGGCGCCGAATGGGTGCTAGGGGACTGACTGTTACACCCCCAGTTACGTATTAGCATTAATTCTCATTAGCTCTAGTGAAGCTCTGTTGTATTAAACGTGCTCACCGGAAGTGGCGTCATATGTCCTAGCGCGGGAAACATAGAGAGATCAGCCATGTAAGAGATAACACACTGTAAGTAAAGCTACGTTGTTTTAAACCTCCGTGCTCCCTAGTATCACACCTCCAAAACACAACACGCCCCCCCCCCCCCCAACCCGATTTTCCATTCTATTAACTTCAGTGGAATTAGATACAAACTGTTATTGTCCATTTCACCCTTCTCCCCATGGCCAGTAATGAGCTTTCAGGCTCCCGGAGCTATTGTTCCAATTAACAGCTGAGTTTGGTTAATTGTGGTTAATGGCCCCAGACCCGGAGCTGCCTTTGTTTATTTTCTTTTCACTAATGTACTTCCCCTTGGCACCGTACGTTAGCCAAAATAGCTTTCTGGTGCCTCTCCTGGAGTGGCAATGATGAGGGGTGTGAGTAAAGTGAGCCACAGTAACTCGAATGCTTCTTCAGAAAAAAAGCTCTACCATCTGCTCCAATAGTTACCACTGGCATCATCTGTAATTCAACTGAGATCAAGCTCTGGATAAGTGTGAACTCACCTCCCCTTTCAGCTCTTTACAATACCCCACACAATGTTTCAGGCAGAAAGCTTGATACAATGCTCAAAGTGCTTTAATTGAATGCCAGTGTTGCCATATTAGACTTGTATTCCATAGAACTGTTTCAAAACTGGTTCCATACTCCCCTGAGCAAAAAACCCATCCAACTTAAATTTAATTAAGCTTCTTTTTGTATGGGTGTCACCAGTGTTTCAAAGAGTAAATAAAACACATTCAAAACAAGCATCTATTTTTACAGGGAGTGGGGTGGGATGTGTATTGCTCACATCCCTATTTGAAAAGTCGGTCGGTAACTCGTCAACTTTGAATCTCTGATCGGCAGCGATAATACGCTGTGGGAAGCAGCTCTAACAACCTGCCCATCAGAGCTCCTGGACAATCTGATTGGAGTCACAGAAGCTCCAGAATCAAGTGGTGGCCACTGCTGGGACTACAGACTGTCCCCGAGAAGACAGAATATGGTTGGCCACTTAAGGGCCTCAATTGGCCCGAGGGTGGGTGGGTGGCTGATGCCTTATCTGTGCCCCCTTCCAATATGGGGGATAGGCCAGGGGGCAGGCAGGAAGGCAGTAAACTGACCACCCACTTAATTCTGCCTGCCCCCCAACTTTCAAATGCACAAGGGAATCATAAAATTCATCAAAGTTTACTTGACAAGTTTCCCCTTTGTTCTGAGCATCACATTTACCCGGATTTATAATAACACATAAAGAAAGAAAGGAAAGACTTTCATTTATGTCGTGCCTTGCACGATCATTGGACATTTCAAAGTGCGTAAGGGAGACTGTGGGTGGGATTCTCTGTTCCCCGAAGCTGATTTCGTAATCGGTCATTAGGCAGAGAATTACTTTTGAGGGGGCGGTGCCTGTTTGACGCAGATTCCATATCCTCCGCCCCCTCTGAAATGGCGTCATCGCATCGCGCGCCGCACACCGTTGGGACGGCCTCAGCGCATTACCTGAAAGCCCTCCCCTGATGTTCCGCCCCCGATGGGCCGAGACGCGGTTCACTTTTGGTCTCAGCCGTGCGGAATCTCGGCGTCGCGGCTGCGGTCTATGTCCAGCGTCGCCACAGTCGGGCGGGAGCCGTGCTACTGGCCGGGGTGGGATTCTGCGAGGGCTGGGGGTCTGGTGGGGGGTGGGCAGGGGGTGGCCAGAGGGGCACTATCTGGGAGGTCGTGTCCACGTACGGCCAGCGCCATGTTTTATGGCACGACTGCAGCAGATCGCCAGCGTGCACGGCCATTCTTCGGCTGTTTATTTTGTGGAGGTTGGGAATTTTACGTTGCGCGGCTGCTATGCCCCTCACCGGTCGCAGGATCGGTGAGGGGGTGCCGCCGATTTTTTCCATGTAAAACACCACAGATCCTCCGCACTTAGGGTTTATGAGGCTATGTTCTCCCACCGGAGCAGAATCGCTTCTGATTTGCACTGGCAATAGGAGCGGTACCCAGAAGTGATTCACACTCCATTGACATGAAAAATCGTGCGTGGTGAAGGTCGCAAGGGATTCCTTCGCGAATCCTGATATCCCGGCCGCTATTTAATAATAATCTTTATTGGTGTCACAGGTAGGCTTACATTAATACTGCAATGAAGTTACTGTGAAAATCCCCTGGTCGCCACATTCCGGCGCCTGTTCGGGTACACAGAGGGAGAATTTAGAATGCCCAATTCACCTAACAAGCATGTCTTTCGGGACGTGGGAGGAAACCGGAGCACCTGCAGGAAACCCACGCAGACACGGGAGAACTTGCAGACTCCGCACAGACAGTGACCTAAGCCGGGAATCGAACCCGGGACCTGGCGCTGTGAAGCAACAGTGCTAACCACTGTGCTGCGAATCCAACCACGATGTTTATAAACATCTAGAAGTGCTTTCACTTCCTCTTTTTCTCAGCAGAAAACACATAACTTGTGTTGATGTAATCAGGCACTGTCAGTCACAGCTAGATGTTTATAAACGTAGCAGTTAGGTTCACAGCAGGCTACTTGAGATGCATTCAAACATGAAGGGAAAGTCTGGAAGCTGTCAGTTACAGCTTACTAAAAGCTATTTCTCTTTGAGGTGAATATAAGCCTTGAAGATCAAAGGATCTTAGGGGTTTTAAAGCCATGTGATGTGGTTTTGGCTTTTTATGTAGTAACAGCTTCATTTTGACCCATTTGCATCCTTCCACTGGCACGGGGTGCGAACCTCGATGCCACAGCCAGCGGGGGACTGGAACATTGTTCTTTCACCAACACAGCATTCTCCTCTGCATTGGGAACTCCACTAACAGCGGCGGAGAATCAAGCCCAATGTGTTGTTTCTGCCATGATGCTTGAGGGATGAATATTGGCTAGGGCGCTGAGGGAAACTCAACAGCTGTTTGTTGTAATAGTGTCAGGGGGATTCTTTTGTCTCTACCTGCGAAGGAAGAGTTTCAGTTTAACATCCCTTCCGACAGCATTCGGTCAAGACCGTACTGTAGTATCAGCTTTGATTAATTAAATACATATTAAGCGCATTAAATACAGCACATACAGATCTTCAAAATTGTCCCTTTGCCTTTTTGTCTTGCTTGGACTAGATGGACTGAAGACCTCCTATGATGTTGAGGTTGAGGATGGCATAAATGCATCCGTTAGATATGTGTCCATGCCTTTTTCACCTGCAGTTGTTGAAACAACACTGCCGTTTCACTGGCACAAATTATCCTCAGAGCCACATCCCAAACAAAGTGATGAAATATTCTATTAATATCCCCATTGAGTGAATTAAATCGTCTTTGTGTTGGTTTTGTACAACCAGCTGCCAAAATCCGGGCCTTGTGCACCAGGCAGCCATTGCAAAGAAATATGTTGAATTTACTACTACCAGATCCCCGGGAGGCTTACGATGTTGTTTACAAGGTGCACATCGGACTTAATGCTGGTTACATGAGAATCGGATGCTGGTGGCACTAATTGGCATTAAACCAATAGGGAGGCTGCTTCAGTAAATATCTGGGTCAGAACAATCCTCGGGGCCCCACTGCTTGGCTGACTTTCATAAACCAGCCTTGGCTTGGCAGTAAAGGTTAGAAATACAGCCCAGAATTTATTGCCACACTCTCTAGAATTATTTACTTTATAATAGGCTGAAACTCTTTACCAGCATAAATCTCATGATTGCAGTTCATTGCCGTTTGGATTTCTCCTTTATCTCTCATCGCAGTCTTACGATCTTATTCTTTTATAAATGTGTTATACATGTATTTTGAAATATTTCTGATTTTTGTCCTTTTAGTTTGTTTAGTTTGAGTGCTAAGGTTATCCATAGAAACCCTACAGAACAGAAGGAGGCCATCCGGCCCATTGAGTCTGCACCGACTCTCTGAAAGAGCATCCTACTTCGGCCCACTCCCCGACCCTATCCCCATAACCCCACCTAAGCTGCACATCTTTGAACACTAAGGGGCAATTTAGCATGGCCAATCCACCCATCCTGCACATTTTTAGACTGTGGGAGGAAACGGGAGCACCCGGAGGAAACCCACGCAGACACAGGGAGAAAGTGTAAACTCCACACAGACAGTCACCCAAGACCGGAATTGAACCTGGGTCCCTGGCGCTATGAGGCAGCAATGCTAACGATTGTGCTGACCATTTTTGGGTGAGATGTTAAAACAAAGAAAAGGCTGTCCTCTAAGATGGATGTAAAAGCTCCATGGTACTATTTGAAGAAGAGCAAAGGTTCTCGCTGTGGTCTGTCTATCTGTCCTTTCTTTCCTTCTCACCTAGATTTTGTTTTGCTGAATGCATTTCACTTGCACTTTTTCCAACCCATCTGTTGTTTTTCCTCTTGTTTTTTTTTCTTCTCCCCGCCTCTTCTCTTAAAGTTGTTGAATCTTTGATCTGATAGAACTCCACAGGCACCATCCAGTATCTCACGCATGGGGCCTTGTATGAGCTTAGCGTGTGGATCACCCAATCTCTGCACATGTCTGTATCTTTCAGGGGTAGTCAAATAGGGATGAGTGTGGAAGACCTACCCATCCTCACAGCCGCTGAGGCCGGTGGTAGGTGCTGCATCGCTGTCTCATCTCAGGTCATCTAGGTCCATTCCGAATAGGAATGTAGCCTTGGTGCTTGTCGGTTTCCATGGAACAAGTGGGCATTGGATAAACTAACTTGCTCACTGCTCCCGAAAAGTAACTGGAGCGAGTTGATGTTTTTTAGTAAGTCTAGTTGGCATAAAAATACACGTTTATTTAAAATAATTTATTTTTCTGTCAAAGATTATTTCCCATTATTTCCATTATTTCCCAACATATCACCTCTAGTTCTTGACTTGTTGCTTTGAAAGGAGCTCTCCTGGGATTTGGCACTTATTTTAACCATTGCTATTTAACATAGGCTAGAGCTGTGCCCAAGTCTCAGGGTCTAAGTATTATATTCTACCCATAGTCACAATTTCTGTTTCAAAATATCCACCTTTTTCCCTTGTGCTGGAGGTGCTGATTCACTTTTGGTTAAATTCCTATGCCCACTGGACTTCTAGCACCTTTCCTAAGTGAATGGACTCAATGGATGAGTGAAAATGGGTGGATGTCATTCATTTTCCTCAACCGATGTTACGGCAGCGTTTGTTGAACAGCAGTGAGGGAGGGAACTAAGTGTGGGGCATTGCAAGTCATTGCATCGCCTCATTTGAAGTCTGGTTAATGGCTTTCAACTAAATGTTCTTTCAAATATGCCTCTTTCCCGGCCCCCATTTGCTGGCTCAATGCACAGTCTTGCTTTGCTGACTGCTTATCAGGTAAATACAGCCCCTGAGCAATTCCGACGAGAAAGTGCCAGAACCTATAGATGATCAGACCAAAAACCAAAGCTGGCATCGGCGTTTCTGAGCTTGATAGAGGGAAATTAGCGAGAGTTGTGTTCCTGATTTCTGTTCAATGCCGGTGAAGGTAGAATCAGAATTGGCAGCTGTTGATAAGCTTGCAATATTTAATGCCGAGGAACTTGCACAGATAATGGATATGAACAGCTGATGAATGTTACCGAGGCAGCTTTCAGTGGCAAGGTAGGCATCACCCCTTTTCCTGTTCCATGTTTGGATCAGAGCCGGACAGAAGCAGTGGGCTGTAATGGTGCCATGAAAAGAGCTATTTCTTTCTCTCCTTGTGTCTGATTTCCCAGTACTAGAGGAGAGCCAAATGTGTTGGATATTCAACGCAAAAGCACTTGAAATGCAGACATGAACCAACACTGAACCAATCCCTACACAGCGGAAGACACCGACGCACAAAAATTATTCATTCAATGGAAAGAAAATGCCAGGGTAAATGCTGGAAACCCAATTTCAAACCAATTTATAGTCAGCAGGACAATCAGAATCTGAACTGCACCTTGGCCGTTCTCACAAAGGGTCCCAACAGAAGCATCCAAAATCCCTTCTCCATCACGTGCTGACCACCTTCGGTGAAGCGCCATCACTTGCTATTTTTAATTCGGCGATTGCCTAAATGCAGTTTGGTGAAAGTTGGCTTAAATCAAGCATGCAGCTTTTACTATGGCTACCAGGCTTTCTACGTTGTGTAGGATCCTGTATTAAACTAGCTGACTTTAAATTGCTTCTTCCGTTGCCAGATAAGTTTAAAGCAAAACCCGTGCATTAATCTCCTATCCTGAATTTCACAACTCGTTTGAAATGGACAGCAGGGGAATAGCAGGAAGACTTGACACATTATCCAGATTTTGCTCACTAGCTTTTTTTCTGCCCGATTTCTGAATGGCTACCTAAAATCTCTCGAATTGTGAATATCACCGTGTGTTACTGCATCACCAAGGGAGCACTCCAAGCTGGAAAGATGTTTGGAAATCAATGAGAAACGTCTGTTTAGTTCATAGTTAACAAAAATATCTTAAAGCATGAATCGTTCAGTGCTTTTAAATGTTTAAAGTTGTTATTTTAAAGGGGGGGGAAACACCCCAATCATGAAGTTCAGAAATTGGATTATTTTTTTCTTTGTATTTACAGAATTACTGATGAGATGGAAAAAGCTGTGATATTTGCCAGACCAAGGAAATATATTCACTCCTCTGGCTCTGAGCCACCGGAGCTTGGTTACGTGGACATTCGGACACTTGCCGAAAGTGTGTGTCGCTATGATCTCGATGACATGGACGTAGCATGGCTAAACCTGCTGAATGAAGAATTCAAAGGAATGGGTATGTGTTTTTTGACCATATTGAATGTAAAAGTCGGATGTCGCACACACACAGCAGATTTATGAATTGCTTTTACAGGAGATTTAGCAGCAAATGTGTGAACTTGTGTCTTCCGCAGTGGGCCTCACAGCCAATAACCTACTTTTCAAATTTGGACACGGTTTCTACCATGTTTCCTGCATTACAATGCCCTCCAACCAGTAAGGAGGTAAATGACAAAATAATTTGTTTTTACCAGTTTTGTTGGATAAATATTGTCCAGGACCCGCAGAGGTTTCTGCTTTTTAAAAAATAGTTGAGTGGGATCTTTTGCATCTGATAATAATGCCTAAATTTTCATTCCCGAGTCAAGCGTGGAGAGTCGGGAAACCCCGACTTGAGATAAACTTCCCTGAATGGCCGGATATTCATTCTGAGGTTGGGGGTCAGGTGTATGCTGAAGTCGGGCCCACTCTCCCCAGGAACAGTGTGGTGGCAGCCACACTGGCCAGTTATGATGAAATCAGTAAAACAGAAATAAGCCGTCAGCCCTCAGTCTCCATGTCTCATCCATGCCAACTTATGACCCTCTACCTTACCCTCCATGGCCACTCATACTCTTCACGCCAACATATGAATGAAATGAAAAGAAATGAAAATTGCTTATTGTCACGTGTAGGCTTCAATGAAGTTACTGTGAAAAGCCCCTAGTCGCCACATTCCGGCGCCTGTTTCGGGAGGCTGGTACGGGAATTGAACCGTGCTGCTGGCCTGCCTTGGTCTGCTTTAAAGCCAGCTATTTAGCCCAGTGTGCTAAACCAGCCCCTAAACATATGCTCCTCTAACCACACTCCATGACCCGTTATGGCCCCTATGCTGACTTAGTGACAAGTTAATGCTCATGCACCCCCCCCCCCATCCACCAGCCATCTTGTGCCCTTACACCCTCCATGTCAATTCACCCAGTATTCACCATTGGTGTAAATTAGACCCAGTGCTGATTTGAAATAAAATAAGGTCTAAGTATCGTTACAGACCACTATATAAATAACATTCACATTGATAAAAGTTTGTTCAATATATTTAAGTTCCTTGAAGTACTTAGTCCGTCATTAAAACAAACATTTCCTTCAAGTACTTAAGTCTATATAAAAACAAACATTTGTATTTTGTGTTCATAGCTCCACTAAGATAGCTAATTCCTTCATAACCACGTGGAGCTGTCAATCAAACTGAACTTACAGGCCACTGTGATAATGATCGGATGTGGAAGCTGTCAAGTGGTTCTAATCCTATAATGCTACTATTCAGGCATATGCCAAAAAATATCTATTGAAATTGCAAGTATTTATTTTCAACTGAGAGTCACGCAAACTGTTCCCCCACCCTGCCAAAAAAAAATCAAGGGGAGGAGATTAAATAACTTGACGGCTTGACAGTTTTACAGACATTATCCACCTTTTACCCATATGCATGCCTATTGTTAACAATCCCAAAAATGCCTGAGCCTCTCCACAAGAGTACTTGATCTCTCCCAGGAACTCTGGTAGGTTTGCACCTTTTTCTGAAATTTGTAAAGCTGTGCTTCGGAAAAGTGGGTGATGAAAATTTTTCCTGAGCCAGG
The DNA here is from genome assembly GCF_047496885.1 of Scyliorhinus torazame. Lineage (NCBI taxonomy): Eukaryota > Metazoa > Chordata > Chondrichthyes > Carcharhiniformes > Scyliorhinidae > Scyliorhinus > Scyliorhinus torazame. Next base: position 34,170,655 of record NC_092709.1, read on the forward strand.
GCAGCTACCCTTTTAAAGGGACAGCTGCCTCCATGAACTGAAGATGTTTGAAATACCTCCCGTGCCCATTTCACCAATCCCCTGCAGAAAATGGCAGGTGCCAGGTTTGGGGAGGGCCTTCTGGATTCAGGGTTCCTGCGTTATGTTGGCTATCATTCTTAGAAAATTCATAGATTATCCAGTGTGTGCCAGATTATAAACAATGTTGTGGTGTAACTATGTTCTGATTTGGATCAAGACTGAAATTAGTTTCACTCAGGACTCATAGACTATTCTACTCCAGATAACATAGCTAGGTTCATTCAAGGTGAAAGCCTAGTGGTTTTTTTTAAGCTAGATTGCACAATCTAGAATGAGAGCATGTGGGCATGGACAACAGATTTCATAGAATCATAGAATTGCTACAGTGCAGAAGAAGGTCATTCGGCCCATTGACTCTGCAGCGACCCTCCGAAAGACACCCCACTTATGCCCACATCCCACCCCATAACACAGCAACCCCACTGAACCATATTGGACACTAAGGAGCAATTTTATCATGGCCAATCTACCTAACCTGCACATCTTTGGACTGTGGGAGGAAACCGGAGCACCTGGAGGAATCTCACGCAGACTCAGGGAGAAGGTGCAAATTCCACACAGTCACCCAAGACCGGAATTGAACCCGGGTTCCTGGCACAGTGTGGCAGCAGTGCTAACCACCGTGCCAATGTGCCACCACATTTTTCCATGTCAAGCTTTTAAACAATCAAGGAATTAAACAGGGAAGAGGAAGCAAACCAAAAGAAGATTTGTTTTAATATAAAGAAACATGGAAAAAAAGATGATGGGTAGGATTCTCCATTTGGGAGACCATGGATAGTATTCTCTGTCCAGCGACGCTGGAATTGGGAAACGCCATCGGTGGAGAATTGTACGTTAGATGAAAATCGAGGCCAGTGCCAGGCGCCCGATGGAATGCCATGCTCCGGTGCCTCGACAGCGGCGTGAATGCATTCCATGTCACAAGCCGGTGTGTGCATGCAGATTGTACAGTAAACGGCATTGTATCATGTGAGAGTACCTTTAAGAAATGGGTGTTTATTACTGCAGTGATGTCAGAGAGTGGGTGGAGCTGGGCTGTCTGTCAGCTTTGTACTTTCATTTTAGGCTGTTTGCTGCAGGGTGTGTTTTAGTTTCGTTTTCAGTGTTGGAGCTGAAGCCAGACAAAGCAGGTGTACTGTTGATCTCTCTGTCATGAAAAGACTATCACTTGATCATTTGGTGAATTCAGAATTATAAATGTTTTCAGTAGTGAATGTAAACCTGATGTGCTTCTGTTAAAAGGTGTTTCTTTTGTCTTCTGGATGTTGTTTGGGAAGTTATTAAGGATTACTTAGTGATGTATTCTTTGGGGGTTGTATTTGAATTAATGGTTGCTAAGATGTTCACTATGTTTTAAAAAGGTAACTTGAGTTCATAGAATAGACATTGTTTTGCTTTAAAAAATACTTTTCCATTTCTGCTGTACCACACCTGGAGAGTGGGCCGTGTGCTCCCAATATCACAATCTATTAAAAGTTGTGAGTCAGGTGAACTCCATGATACACTTTGAGGTTCTCTAAATCCTGGCCCATAACAAATTGGGGGTTCGAGGGGATAAAAGTCGATCTGAAAAATGAAATGAAAATCACTTATTGTCACAAGTAGGCTTCAAATGAAGTTACTATGAAGTTACCATTGGATTGGCTTAGTGAACTTAAGGACAGTGAGGGGTGAGAATATTGTAGTTGTTTTTCAGGTGTGGTATTCTAGTTTAAATAGGGAGTGTGTTGTGGACAATGGCTCTTTCAGAGGCTCTGAAGTTTTTGGGGGTGGAGACGGTCACACGCAGTACCTTACGGACAGAGACTACAAGCAGACTGTTATATTTGGCAGAAACATTGCAGTTAACATTACCTGACAAAATGCAAAAAGATGAGGTAATTATGGCGGTGGCTAAGCATTTAACGTTGCCTGAGATACAGTTTGACTCATTGGAAATGGCAAAAATTCAGTTACAAATTAAACAAGTGGAACATGAGAAAGAATTAAAGCAGCTTGAATACGAAAGAGATAGAGAGGAAAAAGAAAAAGAGAGAGAGGAAAAAGAAAGAGAAAGGGAGATACACATCAGGGAAAAAGATAAAGAGAGAAAGTTTGAATTTCAGAAAATGGCCATGAAACATGGCAGTCAGTTAAATTTGGCAGGCGTAAAGGGAATCGTACAGTTGGATGATAGTGATGAGGATAGTGAGAAAAAGCGCCATAGTCGAAGGCTTGGTGGGGATCTATTAAATATGTCCACGCATTGCCAAGGTTTGATGAGAAGGAGATAGAAGCCTTTTTCATTTCATTTGAGAAGGTAGCTAAACAAATGAAATAGCCACAGGACATGTGGGTATTACTGATTCAAACAAAGCTGGTAGGTAGGGCGAGTGAAGTGTTTGTATCACTATCAGAGGAGGTATCTGAGTTGTATGAGGAGGTGAAAAAAATCCATCTTAGGTGCATATGAACTAGTGCCTGAAGCTTACAGACAAGGGTTTAGAAATTTAAGGAAAGAATCTGGTCAAACATACATGGAGTTTGAAAGGATCAAACAGAGTAATTTTAATAGGTGGATAAGGGCTTTGAAAATAGACCAAACGTATGAAGCTCTCAGAGAAATTATACTTTTGGAGGAGTTTAAAAGTTCAACTCCTGATGTAGTGAGAACTCATGTGGAAGAGCAGAGGGTTAAAACTGCGAGGTTAGCAGCAGAAATGGCAGATGATTATGAATTAGTTCATAAATTAAAGTTTGGTTTCCGACATCAGTTTCAGTCTGTGAGGGATAGGAACTGGGGACATGAGAAATACTCAAGTGGTAAAGGTAAAGGTGATCTGATGGGAGACAATAAAGAGAGTGTACCTCAGATTAAAAAATAAATCCAGGAGGGTGGAAAAGAAATGAAAAGTTTCAAATGTTTTCACTGTAATAAATTAGGCCATGTAAAGACACAGTGTTGGTGGTTGAAGAAAAGCACTGGGAAGGCTGATGTGGTAAAACAGGATAAGACAGTGGGATTTGTTAAAGTGGTAAAGGAAAGCCCAAGTGAAGCAAAGGAGGTGAAAAAGATTGTACAGCCTGTTCAAGAGGTGATTGATAAGAAGGTGCCAGATGTATTTAAAGAATTTACTTGTGTGGGTAAAGTTTACTCATGTGTATCAGGAGGAGCAGGTAAAGAAGTCACAATTTTAAGAGATACGGGAGCTAGTCAGTCTTTAATGGTAAGAGATGAGGAGTTATGTAGTTCGGGAAGAATGTTGCCAGAAAAGGTGGTAATATGTGGAATTCAGGGTGAGAGGAGTAGTGTTCCGTTATATAAGGTAAGGTTGGAAAGTCCAGTGAAGAGTGGTGACGTGGTAGTAGGAGTAATAGAGAAAATATCTTATCCAGGAATACAGTTTATCTTGGGCAATGATACAGCTGGATCGCAGGTGGGAGTGATGTCTACTGTGGTTGATAAGCCAGTGGAAAATCAGACAACTGAAGTGTTGAAGGACGAATATCCTGGGACTTTTCCGGATTGCGTAGTAACAAAGACACAGGTTAAGTCAAGAGGAGAAATCAAAGAGTGAAGCTGAAATTGAAGTGCAATTATCAGAAATGTTTTTTGATCAGATGGTTGAAAAATAACAAGAACAGGTGGAGGATGAGGCAGATATTTTTAGTTCAGGAAAATTGGCAGAGTTACAACAAAAAGATATAGAAATAAAACGGATGTATCAGAAAGCATATACGGAAGAGGAATCTGAGAGTATACCAGAGTGTTATTACCGTAAAAATGATGTCTTGATGAGAAAATGGAGACTTGTACATATGCAGGCGGATGAAAAGTGGGTAGAAGTTCATCAAGTATTGCTGGTAGGGTATAGAAAGGAGGTGTTGCGAGTTGCACATGAGGTACCAGTGGGAGGTCATTTGGGAATAAGGAAAACCCAAGCTAAAATCCAGAAACATTTTTATTGGCCTGGACTCAATAAAGATGTAGTTAAATTTTGACAATCATGTCACATATGTCAAGTGATAGGGAAACGTCAAGCAGTGATAAAACCAGTGCCCTTAATACCCATTCCAGCATTTGAGGAACCTTTTACAAGGGTCCTAATTGATTGCGCAGGACCGCTTTCTAAAACAACAAGTGGGAATCAATATCTTTAAAAAAAATTTTTTAAATGTCTTTATTAAGAATTTTTCAACAATATTTTCCACCTTACAAACAACCCCCCCCCCCCCCCCCCCACACCCACCCCGTAACAAAGAAAAGAAAGAGAACTCGCGTGGTAAGACATGAACATGGCAAGTCAATAAGATACAGAACTTTGTACATTGGATTCTTCCCGTACATGTCAGTTTCCGGATCATTCATGTGTTTTCTTGCTCAAATGCCCCCCAAAGGAACCCCCCTCCCCCCCCCCCCAAACCACGAACGATGTTTCCACCCCCCCCCCCCCCCCCCCCTCCGGGTTGCTGTTGCTGCTGTCCGACCTTCATCTAACGCTCCGCGAGATGGTCTAGGAACGGTTGCCACCTCCTGTAAAACCCATGCGCAGACTCTCTCAAGGCAAATTTATCCTTTCCAACTTGATAAACCCAGCCATATCATTTATCCAGGCCTCCACGCTGGGGGGCTTCGCCTCCTTCCACATTAGCAAGATCCTTCGCCGGGCTACTAGGGACGCAAAGGCCAGAATGCCGGCCTCTTTCGCCTCCTGCACTCCCGGCTCGTCCACTACTGCAAATAGTGCTAGCCCCCAGCTTGGCTTGACCTGGACTTTTGACCACCTTAGATACTGTTCCCGCAACTCCCCTCCAGAACCCCTGCAGTGCCGGGCATGACCAAAACATATGGACATGGTTCGCCGGACTTCCTGAGCACCGCCCACATCTGTCCTCCACCCCAAAGAACCTACTCAGCCTCGCCCCCGTCATATGCGCTCTATGAACCATCTTAAATTATATCAGGCTAAGCCTCGCACACGAGGAAGAGGAATTAACCCTACTTAGGGCATCAACCCATAGCCCCTCCTCAATCTCCTCCCCCAACTCCTCCTCCCATTTACCCTTCAGCTCCTCTACCAAAGCCTCCCCCTCTTCTTTCATCTCCTGGTACATCGCCGACACCTTGCCCTCTCCAACCCATACGCCCAAAATCACCCTATCTTGAACCCCCTGTGCCGGGAGTAGCGGAAATTCCCTCACCTGCCGCCTCACAAACGCCCTCACCTGCATGTACCTGAAAGCGTTTCCCGGGGGTAGCCCAAATTTCTCCTCCAGCGCCCCTAAGCTCACAAACGTCCCGTCAATGAACAGGTCCCCCAATCTTCTAATCCCTGCCCGATGCCAGCTCTGTAACCCCCTGTCCTTCCTTCCTGGGACAAACCGATGGTTGTCTCTGATCGGGGCCCACACCGATGCTCCCGTTGCACCCCTGTGCCGTCTCCACTGCCCCCAGATCTTTAGCATTGCCGCCACCACCGGGCTCGTGGTGTACCTTGTCGGCGAGAGCGGCAGCGGTGCCATCACCAGCGCCCCCAGGCTCGTTCCTTTGCAGGACGCCATCTCCAACCTCTTCCACGCCGCCCCCTCTCCCTCCATCACCCACTTACGGATCATTGCGACGTTGGCTGCCCAATAGTAACCACCCAAGTTCAGCAACGCCAACCCTCCTCTATCTCTGCTACGCTCGAAGAACCCCCTCCATACCCACGGGGTCTTGCTTGCCCACACAAATCCCATTATGCTCCTGCTTACCGTCTTAAAGAAGGCCTTAGTAATCACAATTGGGAGGCATTGGAATACAAAAAGAAACCTCGGGAGGACCACCATTTTAACCGACTGTACCCTACCCGCCTGCGAGAGTGGCAACATGTCCCACCTTTTAAAATCCTCCTCCATCTGTTCCACCTCCGCGCTCCAATCCTGGTAAACTCGGATCACCGCGTTCTCCCATCTATTGCTCCGCACCTTCTTGGCCCATCTCAGCACACTTTCTTTGTCCGCGAAGCGATGGTACCTTGCCACTATCGCCCTTGGCGGCTCGTCGGCCTTGGGTCTCCTCGCCAGGACCCGGTGAGCCCCTTCCAGCTCCAGGGGGCTCGGAAAGGCCTCCGCACCCATCAGCGAATGGTGCATCGTACTCACGTACGTCCCGGCATCAGCTCCCTCCACTCCTTCGGGAAGACCCAGAATCCAGAGGTTCATCCTCCTCGACCTGTTCTCCAGGTTCAATTCTCTCGGCCCACCTCCTGTGCACCGCCTCGTGCGCCTCCATTTGTACCGCCAGGCCCAGGATCTCGTCCTCGTTGGTATTCACTTTATCATTCACCTCACAAAACTCCACCGCCTGGCTCTACTGGGTCTCCTTCAGCCCCTCGATCGCCAACAGCATTGGCGCCAGCACCTCCTTTTTCAGCTCCTCCACACATCGCTTGAGGAACTCCTGCTGGTCTGGCCCCCACGCTGCTCGCTCTCCGCCCTCCGCCATCTTGCTTTTTTCCCCTCGTTTTAGTCTCTGCTCCAGGGCCTCTTTTCTCGTCGTTCCACTGCTGATCTCGGCCATGTATCGTAAGGGGGGACCTTAATGCACCTTCCCACACGGGATTAATTCAAAAAAAGCTCCGTTGGGGCTCCTCTGGAGAGCCCGAAAGTCCGTTGTCGCGGGAGCTGCCGAAACGTGCGGCTTAGCTCCGCATCGCCGCAACCGGAAGTCGGGAATCAATATCTTTTGACTATAATGGATGTGTCTACTAGGTTTCCAGAGGCCATTCCAGTACGGGATATTACAGCTAAAAAGATTGTGTAGGAGTTACTTAAATTCTTTATTAGATATGGACTACCCACAGAAATACAATCGGATCAAGGATCAAATTTTACCTCAAGGTTATTCAAAGAAGTTATGGATAGCTTAGGAATAAAACAATTTAAATCAACTGTGTACCATCCAGAATCGCAGGGAGCGTTAGAAAGGTGGCATCAGACATTAAAGACAATGTTGAGGGCTTATTGTCAAGATTATCCAGAGGATTGGGAAAAAGGAATTCCATTCGTACTGTTTGCAATTAGGGATGCACCTAATGAGTCAACCAAATTTAGTCCTTTTGAAGTAATTTTTGGTCATGAGGGAAGAGGACAACTTAAATTGATGATGGAAAAATTGGTGAGTGAGAAATCGGAAATTACATTGTTGGATTACGTGTCAAATTTTAGGGAACGATTAAATAGAGCAGGTGAATTGGATGGCCACCATTCAAATGTTGCACAAAATGTGATGAAACGGGTAGTGGACAAGAAATCCAAAGTTTGTAGTTTTGCCAATGGAGATAAAGCTTTAGTGCTGTTACCAGTGGTAGGTGAACCATTTAAAGCTAGGTTTTGTGGACCGTATCAGATTGAAAGGAAATTAAGTGAGGTGAATTATGTGTTAAAAACACCAGATAGAAGGAAGACTCACCGAGTGTGTCATGTGAATATGCTTAAAAGGTACTTTGAAAGGTAAGGAGAGAAAAAGGAGGAGGTTTTACTGATTATAACTCAAAGTGACGAACCAAATCCAGATGACTGTGAATTTGACATACCTCAAATTAAATTGGAAAATGAGGATGTTCTTAAAAATTGGGATGAATTGTTGAGTTACCTTCCAGAGGAAAAACAAACTGACCTGAAAGAGTTATTGATATCACGTGGGCAAGTTTGTAGAGATAAATTGGGAAGTACTAAAATGGCTATACATGATGTAGATGTGGGAAATGCTGTTCCAATCAAACAACATCCATACAGACTTAACCCTTTAAAATTGGCACAATTGGGTAATCCTGGAACAACTTTGTTAGTTAACCGTTGAAATGTGGCTGGGGCATTTTTCATGCCAAATGGCATAACTTTAAATTAGTATATACCAAACAGGCAGGTTAACAACGAGATTGAGATTATGCTTAAAAATGGCATAATTGAAGTGGGTTGCTGCCAATGGAGCTCACCCATAGTGATGGTACCAAAACCAGACGGTATCCAATGGTTGTGTGTGGACTATAGAAAGGTTAATGCAGTTACAAGAATGGACTCTTATCCTATCCCACGTTTGGAGGATTGCATTGAGAAAGTGGAACAATCAGCTTTTATTTCCAAACTGGATTTACTTAAAGGTTACTGGAAGGTACCTTTATCCAAAAGGGCGAAGGAGATTTCAGCTTTTGTGATGCCAGATGGTGTATACCAATTCAACGTTATGCCATTTGGCATGAAAAATGCTCCAGCCACATTTCAATGGTTAACGAACAAAGTTGTTTCAGGATTACCCAATTGTGCGGTATAGATCGATGATCTGGTAATTTTCAGCCAGACATGGAAAGAACATTTAAAACATCTGATGGAGTTATTCGATCGACTTCTTGAGGCGGGTTTGGTGATAAACCTAGCCAAAAGTGAATTTGTAAAAGCCCAAGTCACTTTCCTTGGCCACACAATCGGACAGTGTCGAATGGTCACACGGGATGTGAAGACAACAGTTATTGAGAAGTTTTCAATACCCTCGACACAAAGGGAAATAATGCCATTTCTTGGCATGATCGAACATTTGTGAACTTTTTTTTAGCATGGTTGCTCCACTGATAGACATGCTGAAGAAACGTCAATAATTTCAGTGGACAGCGGACTTTCAACAAGCATTTGACTGCCTGAAAACTGTGATAACCAATGCTCCTGTGTTGGAAAATTACAAGGGACTCTGTGATCAGATTGAACGAAAGTATCTGAATTTAAAGAGAAATGCCGAGGCATAGAGAAATGGATGGATCGTGCAGAGACCTTCTTGTTCAAATAGACTGTCAGTCGAGAGGGATTCCAGTTGCAGGGGAGGAAGAAGACCAAAAAAAAAGGAACTATATTATTATACCTGTTCGAGTGTTGTGTTTTTTGAAACGAAAAAGTATATTTACTGTATGCATTTCTTCAAGGATAGTGAAAAGGTGAAAAATGAAGCCACCTTGAAGTTGATGGGGTTTTTTTTCTTGGGGGGCAGTGTCATGTGAGTGTACCTTTAAGAATTGGGTGTTTATAAATGGGTGTGTATATAAATATCTGCAGTGGGACTACCTTTAAGAAATGGGTGTTTATTACTGCAGTGATGTCAGAGAGTGGGTGGAGCTGGGCTGTCTGTCAGCTTTTTACTTTCGTTTTAGTCTGTTTGCTGCAGGGTGTGTTTTAGTTTCGTTTTCAGTGTTGGAGCTGAAGCCAGACAAAGCAGGTGTACTGTTGATCTCTCTTCCATGAAAAGACTATCTCTTGATCATTTGGTGAATTCAGAATTATAAATGTTTTCAGTAGTGAATGTAAACCTGATGTGCTTCTGTTAAAAGGTGTTTCTTTTGTCTTCTGGATGTTGTTTGGGAAGTTATTAAGGATTACTTAGTGTTGTATTCTTTGGGGGTTGTATTTGAATTAATGGTTGCGAAGATGTCCACTGTATGTTTTAAAAAGGTAACTTGAGTTCATAGAATAAACATTGTTTTGCTTTAAAAAATTACTTTTCCATTTCTGCTGTACCACATCTGTAGAGTGGGCCGTGTGCTCTCCATACCACAATCTATTAAAAGTTGTGGGCCAGATGAACTCCATGATACACTTTGGGGTTCTCTAAACCCTGGCCCATAACAATTGGCATATCATTAAAGGGCCCAACCTAGTAATTTCCGGGCTCCCCGTGATGCTCCGCCTCCACCAGGAAGAATTACCAACGGTGACTTCAATTGTGGTATTTGAAATCGGGAAACAGGTGCTGTGGCTGCTGAGGGGGTACGAAAAGTGTCCAGCATCGCTTTAGCATGCTGACAGTTGTGGCGCTGGCCAGGGGGTGGGGGGCTTCTGCTAGGGCTGGGGGGAGTAGTGGGGGGTGGCCAGGACGTCAGTCGTGGGGCTGGGGTGCACGGGCAGGATCCACCATTGCCGTGGCCTGCAAGGCAGCCATGCGACAGCACATGCCACTAACTGCCCACTGTGAACTTAGCGTCACAAGTCGTATGGTGCCTCTCCAAGCCACCTCGCTAGGTATCCTCTGGCCTCAGCCGACCCATGAACGGGCCTGCTCCAACAGAACCAGTGCCAACTTCCTGGCTGGGATGACGGTGTGTGGCGAATGGAGTGCCTAAGTGCAGCTCCTGCTTGTCAGGTTTTCAAGTGCCAATCCCGACCCCGGTGAATCACAAGCCAACATTCGTTGGAATTGCATTAGTTCCATTTGGCGCCTGTGCTAGCCCGTTAGGCTGTTCTGAATCTCTCCAGGACTGGTGCTGCTTTCGGAGATATAGAACCGATGCGATAAGAGCTAGGAGACCCCGCTCCAAAGACCTGCCCAGCTTGCAACGCGTTGGATCTCGCGAGACTTTGCAAAGTAAATCACTTCTTGACAAATCTGCATACTAGAGCGAGTTAGTTAGTCTTACTCTAATGTGCAGATTCCCAAGGTACTTGAGCGATTGTGATTCATCCCCTTTGCCTTGGAGACCTAGGGTGAGTGCCATTCAGTACTGGTCCCCACAAATGGAGACCAGGCAGAATGGCACATGTGGGGGTCTGCCAGAGGACTAGAGGCCCCACCTACTTGTCCTTTGGGCTGGTTGGTGCCTTGGAACTGCTGGTGCCAACTGGGCACCATGGCAGTGCCACTGGGGTGTCAGCCTGGCACTGCCAAGGTGCCCAGGTGGCATTGCCAGCTGGCATGGGCACTGCCAAGGTGCCTCGCTGGCATTTGTTGCGCGTGCATGATTGCACATGTGTGCCATATGAGGTTGTTGGGGGGGGGGCTGCTGGCTCCTCCCATAGTGTGCTCGGGGTGGGGGGGGAGGTCGGAAGTCGGGGTTCGCTTCGGGAGCCTCGGAGATCGGGACGCCGAACTCTTGCTACACTGGGAGTTCTGCTGAACGGCGCTCACCAGTTTATAAAATGGGGCTATGTGCGGACTCGGCCGTGCATTTCACATTGAGGCTACTTATAGAACGTGAGTGTCGTTGAATAGCTATGTGTTTCTCGGTACTGGGAACGGGCGAACATGCGCCCAAACGTGCTTGCTATGGGACTTTGTTCCCTTTTGGTTGAGTCGAGCCCTTAGTCTCTCCAATGGAGAATCCTCCCCCAATGTTCTGCTGGAGGTGTATTACACCTGGGAGCGCAAATCAGGAAGCGGTTCCCAATCCTCAGCCATGCAAATTTATGCATGGTGAGGATTGCGAAGGACTCCCTAGGGAATCCCACTGTCGGGCAGCACGGTAGCCCAGTGGTTAGCACTGTTGCTTTACAGCACCAGGGTCCCAGGTTCGATTCCCAGCTTTGGTCACTGTCTGTGCGGAGTCTGCATGTTCTCCCCGTGTCTGCGTGAGTTTCCTCCGGTTTCCTCCCACAAATCCCGAAAGACGTGCTGTTAGGTAATTTGGACATTCTGAATTCTCCCTCTGTGTCCTCGAACAGGCGCCGGAATGTGGCGACTAGGAGATGTTCACAGTAACTTAATTGCTGTGTTAATGTAAGCCTACTTGTGACAATAAAGATTATTATATTATATTATATATATTACATCGAGCTGCCATTTTGAATGGGCGGTCCGATAACGAGGCCACACAGCTGGCCACCACCTCCCCACATCACGAATCAGCCCCCCACTTCTGGATTTTCTGGTTCCCCCTTCACCCAAGTATGGGGGTGACCCGACCCATCCGCCCCCCCCCCCCCCCAGAGACCCCTAAATAGGGTGACCTCCCAGGGACTCCTTAAATAGGGGACCCCCCCCCCCCACAATTACAGATCTGCCCACCCCACCCCTACCAGATTCTCCCCACAGCCACCATCCCAGAGATCCCCTAAATAATGGGACCCCCCCCACAGAGACCCTTAAATAGGGGGATCACCCGCAGACTCACGAAACAGGGAACAGCCCCAGAGACCCCCTAAAGAGGAAGGCCCCCCCCCCAAGGAAGTCCCTAAATAGGGGTCCCCCCCAGAAACCCTTAAATAAGGAGTCTCCACAGACAACCCTCGAAAAGGGGAACCCCCCTAGAGACCCCCTAAATAAAGGCGACCCCCCCCCCCCCCCGAGACCCCCTAAATAAAGGCGGCGACCCCCCCCCCCCCCGAAAAGAGATCCCTGTCTGGATTAATGTTGGATAACAGCTGGGTATAGAGCTGCTGGCTCAGACAGAGGAAGCACTTCTTTCTCATGATTGAATAACCCTAAAGTGCTCTGACCACAATGTTTATAAACATCAAACACTTCAAAGAGAGTTAACTGCATTCCAAATACCCCCCCCCCCCCCCCCCCTTCATGCTTGAGTGATTTTGAAGTGCTCAGCTGGAAATTGTCAGCACTTAATGAAGCAAGGCTCAGGGCTGTGTGTGTGGAAGCTGTCAATCACTGCCCACTAAGAGGAATGAATGAATGGCTTGAAACACAGGTCAATGGTTTACTCCCAGAGTTGACACATGGTGCTTCCTCTGTCTGAGCCAGCAGCTGTATGCCCAGGTAAGTGTTCCAACAGTAACTTTTTTCACTAGTATCCAGACAGAGGTCTCTTTTCTGCCGGGGGGGGGGGGGGCGGTCCTGTGGGGTGTCCCTTTATTTAGGGGGTCTCTGGGGGATTCCCCTATTATGGGATCTCTGGGGAGGAGGGTCCCTCTATTTAGGGGGTCTCTGGGCGGTCCACTATTTAGCGGGTCTCTGTGGGGGCGGACCCCTATTTAGGGAGTCACTGTGAGGCCTTCCCCTATTTAGGGGGTCTCTGTGGGGCCTCCCCCTATTCAGGGAGTCTCTGTGAGGCTGTCCTATGTAGGACGTCTCTGTGAGGGTGACTTTATTGAGGGCATCCTGCCACTGGTGCAGGGTGCGAACCTTGATTGGCGCCGATATTGTCTTTTTCTGACGCTGGATTCTGCGCCACATCTGGGGCAGGCAGCAGGGAATCTAGCCCGATGTTCTAACCCTGTGTACCTCTCCAGCCCTGTATTCTTTCACGTTGAAGTCTCCTCAGAATGCACTAAGTGTGGTAACGATGCTAAATTGAGGTGGTGTAAAGTGTAATAAGTTACAGCTGATAGTGATATTTAATCTTGAGAGGTATGTGACACAAGTTGACAGATACTGTGATGTTTAAAGGCTGTTTATCCAGCAGCTCACAGGAAAGTGCAGTGTGTGTAAGACGGATTTATTTTCCTACTTTGAATTCTAGCGGGGAGCTTTGCCCACAGGAGCACATGTTGGAAATTTGGGCAAAAGAGGGTTTTCAGTCGTGTGGCTAGAAGATCACTCACAGCGGTTTGCTAATTATTTTGTTGATGTGCATTCCCAGCAGGTGTGACACTCTGCTGGGAGTGCAATGTCAGAGAATTAGCCCGATATAGTAAATGTTACCATATGCACGTAGCGAATTCAGAACTACTATTCTTTGTTTACAGCGGTGGTAGTGGATTATGGCTCTGTAAATAATACATTTTCTGCAAGCTCGGCCTGTTAAAATGCAACAAGCTTTTAGCCCTTTGTTTCAGTCTGACACAGTGGGTGTTTTCTGGATAAGATTAGGGTTTTCTCAGCTTTTGGGCTGGCACCGTTTAAAGTTGGCAGAAATGTGACTTTGTACAGTATGCTGTGATGTACAGTAGGAAAGCATATCTGTTACAAGTGTTATATTTATTGAAAGTAAAACATTTTAATTGCCTCAGAGCCACGCTGTGTAGCAGAATTTGGATAAACAGTTCTCTTTTGCCTGTTTACAATTCCATCAGGATTGATGATCACCATCACATGCTCGTAGCTTGTCTGCCTGATGCATTGACTGATTGTGAATGGAGGCATACACCTTTCTTTGCCTCCCTCTTTTTTCTTCCCCACTCTTCTCCAGCCCCAGCCGATCCCGAGCGATAGTAGAAACAGAAATGCAAATTTCACATAAGGGGCGGAATTCTCCGGTGTTGGCGCGATGTCCGCCGACTGGCGCCCAAAACGGCGCAAATCAGTCTGGAATCGCGCCGCCCCAAAGGTGCGGAATGCTCCGCATCTTTGGGGGCCGAGCCCCAACCTTCAGGGGTTAGGCCCGCGCCGGACGAATTTCCGCCCCGCCAGCTGGCGGAAAAGGCCTTTGGTGCCCCGCCAGCTGGCGTGGAAATGACATCTCCGGGTGGCGAATGCGCGGGATCGTTAGCGGCCGCTGACGGCATTCCCGCGCATGCGCAGTGGAGGGAGTCTCTTCCGCCTCCGCCATGGTGGAGACCGTGGCGAAGGCGGAAGGAAAAGAGTGCCCCCACGGCACATGCCCGCCCGCGGATCGGTGGGCCCCGATCGCGGGCCAGGCCACCTTGGGGGCACCCCCCGGGGCCAGATAGGCCCGCGCCCCCCCCCCCAGGACCTAGGAGCCCGCCTGCACCGCCTTGTCCCGCCGGTAAGGTAGGTGGTTTAATCTACGCCGGCGGGACAGGCATTTTAGCAGCGGGACTTCGGCCCGCTCGGGCCGGAGAATCGCTGGGGGGGGGGGGGGGGGGGGGGAGGGGCGCCAACTGGCGCGGCGCGATTCCCGCCCCCATCGAATATCCGGTGCCGGATAATTCGGCAACCGGCGGGGGCGGGATTCACGCCAGCCCCCGGCGATTCTCCGACCCAGCGGGGGGTCGGAGAATCTCGCCCAAGGTTATTGAGGTAAACTCTGGCTTCTTGGTTGAGGGTCGGAACAAACCAGCACTGCTTTCTCATCCCAGCCAGTCCAGTGCACCACTGATGGAATGCTGACCTGTGAGAAGAGCCTCCTCGCTCAGCTGGATGTAAACAATCCCCCTGCAGCAGTTGAAGCAAGAGATTTCTTACACAGTCCTGGCCAGCATTTATATTTGAACCAGCAGTACGAGAAACAGATTACCAGCTATTTACCTTCTTGCTGTACATCAGTTGGTTGCTTCACTTATCTAATGAGAATTGAAGATTCACAGCACAGATTTTTTTCCAACATGATAACAGTGACTACATTTCCAAAGCACTTAATTGACTGTGAGATGTTTTGGAAAACCAGGGCTCAAGAAAGACTCAATGGCCCATAACTTCCTGGTTCTCCAGCATCGCATTTACGGGGTATCCCAAAATGTGCTGGGGAATCCCTCTAGAAAGTTCCCACGTACGGGTTGACCCGGCAATCGTCCAGAAGTTCTAACTTCCTCTGGACAACAGGAAGGAAAAAAATCACTTCTAACTCTAGAGTAACTGGACGTGATCTAACGGCCTCGCCGCGCCTGACTCAGGGCGAGTCTCAACTGGTGAGCTGAACTCGATCGTGCAAGGAATGGTTGTAAGTGCGGCGTCGGCGGGGCATTCCTCGCCAAGGCCCGGAAAAGAAGCAGAGTCCCGTTTTATAGCGTGGTCGTTCTTGGCGCTGCAAGCACCGGGAAACACCCCGCTAAACACGCCCAAAACAGGATTCTGTTTTTCCATTAAATTACCCACTATTTAAACATCCATACTGACCCGATCCAATTAACCCCCCTCCCGGTCCTGACCTGACTGTCCCGACCCACAAAACCTCCCCACCCCACCCACAACTCCTCACCCCCACCCACCCCTTCCCCCTTGGCACGACGACCTCCCCCCCCTCCCAACACCTCCTCCTGGTCTGACCCCTCCTTCCTTCCCCGTCCTGGTCCGACCCCATCTCTTTACCCTACCTGGTCTCCCCCGATTGTCTGGACCACTTACATTTGTAACGTACAGCTAGTGCCGTAAAAAGGGGGCATTTCTTTCTTGCCTGCGCCCCAGTTACTCCTCTTCGATGCAGCTGTCTCTCCCAGCCTGAGTGAAGAAGGTTGAGCAGGACAGGGGCGTTGGAATTTGACAGAGGGTAAATTAATCCATTGTGGAAATTCGACGGAGATTGCTGGTCCGAGGAAGTTATAAGCTTATGTAAAAGCATCTTCTTTTCTAATGTCTCTGTGATCACCTTCACAATGGTCTGTTAGCCCCTGTTCTGGGGAAGCAGAGTGGATACCATATGTTCCCTTGCAAGCAGGAAATATTGGGAGGAAGTCAGAGAAGCATTTCTCCAGGAGACCATGTTGTGCCCCAATATGGGATTCAAGACTGGTGTAAGGAGACCTGAGAAGAGGAAAGGGAGAGTTTAAAAAAACCTGGTCATTGCAAGCACCTTTGTAATGGAAATGTAGGTTAATTATTTATCAACTGTGGCTAATTATATGCAGGTAGAGGGCAATGATTGGATTGTTACTTGAGCACATATAAAGAAACACTGACACTGGGGCAAGGGTTGAGTTAGGAGTTGTATATTTGTAATGTTTCACTCTGTGAATAACTCCAAACTGAATAAAGACACGCTCTGGTTTCATACTTCAACTGGCTATGAGGAGTTAAGCAGTGTAGTCCAATTGTAAATACTGTTAACACTCTTCTGAGATTTTCTCCCATTAATATTGCTACTTCCACACTACTGTCTGGAGTTGATGACCCCTTGTTTTATGTGTTTGAATTATTTAATGTTTTATCTGTGTGCTAGATTGGTATAGTCTGCAAAAGAACAATCTGCTACCTAATGCTTATATTTATATTGTTGACAGCTTTAGTTTTAAGCAATCTCACATGGTTTTGCTTGTCATGCTCCCTGCATGGGGGTCCCATGCTTGTTGCTGGGTGGGGTATGGCCCTTAAGTGGGCAGTAATTGACTACTCAAGGGCCTCAATTGGCAGTGGATCAGGAAGGATGGCCATGGACACAGTGGGGTAGAGGTGAGAGGGTTGCGGGGTCGCCACTCGCCACCTTCCTGCCCAATTAAATGACCCATTCCCACCAAACCTGCCACGGAGGGTGGGGTTAAAACCTGCCTGTTGGGACATAAAACTATCGACATTCTTAACCCGCATGATACCCATCCACCACCCCGAGGAGCGACTGGGAAATATAATTTCTTGTTCCGTCCTGCTTCACAAACCTAACTAAATTATTTTAGAAAGTAGCACAGAGAGTATTAGAATATAATGCAGGAGATGTGGTAAATTTCAAAAGGGCCTTCGATAAAGTATCACACAATGGACCAATGAATAAGATCAGAATATGCAGAGTCAGGGGACAAGTAATGGAATGGATAGCTAGCTAGCTGCAAAGCAGAAAGCCAAGAGTAAAGTTAAGGAGTAGCTCTTCAGAATGGCTGAATGTGGAAAGTGAGGTCCCACAGTGACCAGTGCTGGCAATTTTTATTAACAATTTAGACGTTGGAATCAAACACAATTGACAGATTTTCAGACAACAAACTTGGAGGGATAGACAATAATAAAATTATTAACAGATAGATTGAGGAGGACTGCAACAAATTACAAGAAGATGTTAATAAACTTGCAGAACGGACATACAATTGGCAAATGAACTTCAACACAAATAATCATGAGGTATATTTTGATTAGCCACTTGGTAGTATAGAACTTGAGTATTAATCAAAAAGGCTTTGTCATGCTCTCATCAGGACAGACACCAGGGGTGGGATTCTCCGACCCCCCTCCGGGTCAGAGAATCGCTGGGGTTCGGCGTAAATCCTGTCCCCGCCAGCCTCCGAATTCTCCCACCCCCCAAAAACCGGCGTGGCGTGAGTCATGCTGCCCGCGGGGTCTGGCGCGACTCAATGGGCCCTGGGGCCGCCCGAATTCTCCAGCCTGCGATGGGCCGAAGTCCCGTCCGCCTGTAGCTAGTCCCGCCGGCGTAAATTGGAGTTGGTCCCTTACCGGCGGGACCTGGTGGTGCGGGCGGCCTCCGGATTATTGGGGAGCGTCGCGGGGGGATCTGGCCCCGGGATGTGCCCCCACGGTGACCTGGCCTGCGGTCGGGGCCCACCAATCCGCGGGTGGGCCTGTGCCGTGGGGGAACTCTATTCCTTCCGCACCGGAGGCCGTGGTCATCCGGCATTCCCAGTGCGGGCGTGACTCCATGTGCGCATGCGCGGGGATGACGTCAGCAAATGCTGACGCTTCCGCGCATGCGCGGACCCGCGCTGGCTGGCGGAGTCCCTTCGGCCCCGACTGGCGCCAAATGCCTTCCACGCTGGTCAGCGGGGCGCTAACTGCTCCGGCGCCGGCCTAGCCCCTGAAGGTGCGGCCCGATGCCGGAGTGGTTCATGCCTCTCCGTCCCGCTGGGACTCCCCGCCCCGCCGGGTACGGGAGAATCCCGCCCAAGAATACCAAATTTCAAATTATTGTGCGCTGTCCTGGTGAGTGCAAGATGAAAAATTCCAACAATACATCTTTTTTTCAGCGAAGTTGTGATCAGAAAAATACGGAGGTCGCTTATTACTTGGAAAATAAAAATCTAAATGGAGTAAGGGATGAAAGGGATGTACAAGTATAAAAATATGACCAGGGAACAGATCAATAAGGCGGTAAGAAAAACAAACCAAGTACTCGGGGTTATTTTTCGAGGAACAGAATTAAAAGTAGACAAGTTCTGCTAAACTAGTATTAAACCTTGGTTGGATCACGCTTGGAATACTGGGTCCTGTTTTGTTTGCCATTATGTAAAAGAGGTGTTGAGGACCTGGAGAGTGTCCAAAAAAAAGATTTTCAAGAACAGCAAGGGTGTGCTTATCAGGAAATGATAAATGGTCTGTATCTCTTTCCTCTTGAAAAGACAAGGCCGAGGAGTTATCTGATCGAAGTCTTATGAATTATTATGAAAGATTCGATAGAACAAATCCGGAGAGATAATTTCCATTTGGCGAGAAGAGCAAAACTAGGCACCATCAATACAAGAGAGTCACCAAGAAATCAAGTAAGGAATTCAGAAGAAACTCTTTACCTCCGGAGAGTGGTGAGGAGGTGGAATTTGCTCCACGGGGAGTGGCTGCAGTGGATAGATACATTTACGGGGAAACTAGATAAGCATATGAGGGGGAAGGAAACAAAGGTTCATGTTAACAGAATTAATTAAATGAGGAAGGATTGGAGGAGGCTTGAGTATAAATGCCAGCATGGACCAGATGGTCGATTGATCTGCTTCCAAGCTTTGCATTCTACATAAGTATCCTGAAAGTCCAGTGGACAGGAAGGGGAGTTTTTCTGTACAAGAGCACGAGGGAATAGTGTCTGCATAATGCTGCACATAACTAGAGCTTTCCTACAGTGTACAGTCACCCCTCGATGAGCAGTGAGGAGGGTTTTTACTGAGCTGTGAAAATTGAATGTAACTTCCCGGTCCAGAGCTGAGGAGGCACAATTTTAGGATTTGCCAAAAGAGAGCTTGCGTACCGTTGAAAAACAAGACTCAGTAGATTGAAGAGCGAATGAGGTTGACGCTGTGCCTCAGAGGAGTGAGCTGTGAAGAAAGGTGTTTGGAATCAATGATATCTCAACCCAGCCCTGCCTTCTGGGCTGTCCCACGCTCCTGTCACCAGCTGGGCCCGCAGAAAGGTGCATGCGATTAAAGTTTCCACTTCTATTTTGAATATTATTGATTTATTAAAAGGCTGATTATGAAGGAGTGGTTCTGACGACAAGTAATGTTTTCATCAACTCATCAACAAATAAGCCACTCAGTGCATTTACTTGCCCTTGCGGGCAGAAAAACTCTTGGAGTTATTTTTTCAATGACTACATTCATGACCTGGAAAACATTGTGCCTTTTGAATCAACCCCTCAATCTGAACGTGTCTGGTGCCTCAAAATGATACAAGTACTGAAAATATTGTAATATAAAAGTCATGCTGGAAAGTTAAATCTGTTCTCTGGGAAGAGAAGTAAATGAGAAAAGATGAAAGATGTGATCGAATGGTCTCATTACGTCCGACTCAGTGATGCGACGAAGGCGTTAAATCTCATGGTAGGCCTCTCGCAAGACTTGCGATGCTCGGAACGCTTTGCAAGATCTAACGAGATCTCGAGTTCTGGAACTCGCCCTCGCTGGGTGGGATCCAGATTTATATATTTAAGGGAGCAGTTAGCCTCATTTAAATATGTCGGTGCCCGATACAACCGAGAACAAATACCCGCACCTTGGGGGGGGGCTCCCAGGCTAACGGAGGCCCCAGATGGTCAGACCCTGGACAACATGGTACCTTGGTACTCCCGCTGGCTCCCGGACACCTTGCCATGGCACTGTTTAGCACTGATCCACACAAGCATGGACCAGATGTAATGACACTTGGGGGGACTCCCAGGCTAACGGAGGCCCCAGATGGTCAGACCCTGGACAACGTGCTACCTTGGTACTCCCGCTGGCTCCCGGGCACCTTGACACTGACAGCCTGGCACCATGGCATGGCCACCTGGGCGCACTGCGAGGGTCACGGTCAGGTTACCAGGCTGGCAGTGCCAAGGTGCCCAGTTGCCAGGTTTCCTGTGCCAGAGATTGGGTAAGGCCCTGCCCTTATGAGGTGGGGTGAGGGGGGGGTCTTGAGGACTCCTTAACAGGTAAGCTGGTGCGTTGGGGGGGTGTATGGATGCCATGGTGGTGAGTCTGAGGGGGGGTCAGGAGATCGGGGTGGCATGTAAAAATGGCATTTAAAAAGGAAGGGAGGTAAGTGGAGCCTTGGTGGGGCCTTCCTCGCCAAGGCCAAAAAAAAACCCAGAATCCTGTTTTATCGTGGGGTCGTCATCGACGCTGTAGGAGCTGTGAAACACCCGCTAAACCCGCCCAAAACAGGACTCTTTCCCCCCCCCCCCCCCCCCCATTAAATCGTGCCATAAGATACTGTTGTCCGTGCAATCATGGATGATGGTAGAGATGCGTTTCGTTTGAAATTGAGAGAACAGGTTAAGAGTAATTATGTGGGCTAAGGAAACCAGAAGCAGATGTAACTAGTGGAATAATCTCTTCAGGGTTATTAACATTAATAATAATCATAATCTTTATTATTGTCACAAGTAGGCTTACATTAACACTGCAATGAAGTTACTGTGAAAAACACCTTGTCGCCACATTCCGGCACCTTTTCGGGTACACGGAGGGTGAATTCAAAATGTCCGATTCACCTTACAAGCACGTCGTTTGGGACTTGTGGGAGGAAACCCACGCAGACACGGGAGCACAGACAGTGACCCAAGCCGGGAATCGAACCAGACGCTGTGAAGCAACAGTGCTAACCACCGTGCTACAGTGCTGCCTGTTAGGGAATGGATTGTAGTTTGGTGCACTGGCTGGAATTGTCTGTGTTTCTGCAGACACTTCAAATCAGCCAAAACATCAGATAGCCTGAGACTCGACCTTTGTATAAAGTTGTCCTTCCGATACATTTCATTGAGCTCAAGGTAAATTTTGGGATGCTAGCCTGAACATTATGATTCATGCAATATCTACTAAAACTGCACTGTTTTCTCATGGGTATGGATGTCTTTTTAAACAACGATCCATCTTTTGTCTGCTAACCCCGTTGAAATGAGCTTGCTACGGTGCCAGGGGAAGGTTTGATCTGGAGCAGCTCACAGCGTCCTTTTGGACAACTGCTTTGGGGACACAAGTCCTGGCCTCTGTTGAGCTGGAAGTAGTTTGAAAATAATTTTTTTAATAGATGTAAACTGCAGACTGGCAAAACATTAATGCAAAATGTTTTTTGGTAAAATTGTTTTAGGGATGACTGAATTAGATGAGTTCACTATGGAGAAGGTCATGGAGGATCTGGAGCGGAGATGTTATGATAACATGAACCACGCCATTGAGACTGAAGAAGGTCTTGGAATTGAATATGATGAAGATGTGGTGTGTGACGTGTGTCAATCTCCAGATGGTGAGGATGACAACGAGATGGTTTTCTGTGACAAGTGCAACATATGCGTCCATCAGGTAAGATAGTTAGCATTCATACATGGTTCATCTATTTTTCTAAATTGGAGGCTGAACCTGTGACAAATAACCTGTCGAGTATCATGCTCCTTGTATCAAGCCAAACATGAAAGATATTCCTCTGTGCACAAAGCGAGTGTTTTGTTATCTACAATCTTGTGTTACAATTGTAACAACATACATTTGTACAGTGTCTTTAAGATAAGAAAATGTCTTAAGGGACTTTGCAATAAATACACACGGAAAGCTGATGTCAGGCCGGAAGAGAGAGCTAGAGGAGGGGGTGAAGAAAGCTGAATCTTGAGTAAGTTTTTAAAGTCAAAGAACAAAGAAAATTACAGCGCAGGAACAGGAACAGGCTCTTCGGCCCTCCAAGCCTGTACCGATCATGATGCCCTAACTAAAAAAAAAAGAAGCCTTCTGCCCTTACTTGGTCCATATCCTCCTATTTCCTCCCTATTCATGTATCCATCCAGATGCCTCTTAATGTTGCTAATGTGCCTGCTTCCACCACATTCCCTGGCAATGCGTTCCCAGGCACCCATCACTCTCTACGTGTGTGTGAGGGGACCGGGAGTGGTGCAGTGGCCAGCGTCCGGAGAGATGTCCCCGTGCCCCCCCCCCCCCCCAGATGAAGGTCATGATTAACTTGTCGACCTTGGTGAAGAAGGATTTGGTGATGAAGATCGGGAATGATCTGAATACGAAGAGGATCTAGGCAGCACATTCATCTTGACCTTCTGTACTCTTCCTGCTGGTGAAAGAGAGAGTGAGTCCCATTTTTGCAGGTCCCTCTCCACCTCCTCCACCAGGTTGGAGAGGTTCTATTTATGGAGCCTCGTCCAGGTGTGGGCCACTTTAAACGGTAGTTCTTCCAGCTCCGCTCCTTGCTCTCAGGAGTTCACCGGGAAGATTTCGCTTTATCCCAGGTTGAGTTTGTAACCTGAGAGGGCACCGAACTCCTGCTATCTTTCCCATTCTGGCTAGGATGTTCGACACAAAGAGCAGCAGGTCATCCGTATAGAGCGAGACTCTGTGTTCTGTGTCCCCTCTCCGAATGCCCGTCCACCACTCCGCCAATCTAAGCGCGATGGCAAGTAGTTCGATTGCCACTGTGAACAGGACTGGGGATAATGGGCACCTCTCCCTCATTCCCCTGTACAGCCAAAAGTATTCGGAGCTGGTGGCGTTCGTCCATATGGTCACCGTAGGAGCGCTGTACAGGAGCTTCACCCACATGGTGAACCCTGCCCCAAACCCAAACTATTCAAGTACCTCCATGAGATACCTCCATTCTACTCGATCGAAGGCTTGCTCAGCATCTAGGGAGACTATCACCTCTGGTGCCCTCTCCCCCGATGGGGTCATTATTACATTCAGCAGGTGTTTGATGTTCGCTGTTACTTGTCTGCCTTTGACAAACCCGGTCTGATCCTCCGCGATCACCTCTGGCAGGCAGCCCTCCAGGCGCCTCGCCACAGCTTTCACTAGGATTTTTGCATCGGTGTTTAGGTGAGAGATGGGCGTATATGCTCCACACTGTCGGATCTTTGTCCTTTTTGGGGATCAGTGAGATCGAGGCCTGTGCCAGCGGGGCCCTCTTTGACACTGAGTCATTAAACATCTCCCGCAAGAGCAGGGCCAGCACTGCTGCAAATGTTTTGTACAAGTCTACCGGGAACCCAGCCAGTCTCGGCGCTTTCCCTGACTGTATGGAGTTAATGCATTCCACGATTACGCCCAGCTCTAGTGGTGCTTCCAGCCTTGCTTCCCCACCGGTATATCTAATCTGTCGAGGTACTGTTCCATCACTGAGTCCCCCTCTGGGTATTCGGAGGTATAAAACCCTCAGTAAAAATTTGCAAACCTCGTCTGGGACTGCTACCGTCCTACCCTTTCTGTCCCTAACTTGCATTATCTCTTTTGCAGCTGCTTGTTTTCTTAGCTGATGTGCCAGCATGCGGCTGGCCTTGTCTCCATGTTCGTAGAAGCCCCCCGCCCCACCTGCCGGAGCTGGTGGACAGCCTTCCTTGCGGAGAGCAGCTCAAATTCCAACAGCCGTCTTTTCCTCTCTTCCAGCAATTCTATGGTTGGGGCCGCGGAGTACCCGCTGATCCACCTCCAGTATGGAAACATTTGGCTGCCCTTTCTTTCCTGTGCCTAAGGGCTCTATAAGCTATGATTTTTCCCCTGATCACCGCCTTCAGTGCCTCCCAGAACATGGAGGGTGGCCTCCCCGTTCTGGTTGCAGGTTAAGTAATTGTCGATGGCTTGGGTTATCTTTGTACAGAATTCCTTATCGACGAGGACAGCTGCGTCCATCCTCCATGGGGGGGGGGCTATTCCGCCTTTGTTACCCTGTAAGCACGCTTTTCCCTACGACAAAATAGTCCCTGCTTGAGTAGGCCTTGCGAACGTGGGAGAAGAAGGAGAATTCCTTTTCTCTCGGGTGTGGTTGAACCTCCATGGATTTACCCCCCCCCCAAATGCTCCATAAAGGCGTTCAATTCTTGTGCCATACCTGACCTGGTTACTGTCCTAGGGTTGGATCTGTCCATTGTCAGGCCCTGTACGCAGTTAAAGTCCCCCCCCCCCCCCCCCCCGCCCCCCCGAATAAATCAGTGGGTGTTTAGGTCTGGGATTTTGGATTTTTTAAACGAATTTTGCATCGTCCCAGTTGTCCTGCTAATCATAACATAATTTCACACCAGCCCCCAACACTTATTTCCAGGCACAATGCAGCAGTGCCTCTTCTAGCCACTGCAGCGCTGTATCTGGAGGGGTTGGAGAACTGTTGTCCAACCTGATTAGCTGGCAGTCCTCCATCTTCCAAATGCAGATGGCAGTCCTGTCTGCTGCCAATCAGTGCACATTGGAGCGAGGAGTCAAGCCCCTGCCATCCGAAAAATTCAGGCCCTGATGTTTTTGAAGAATGTCTAATTCATTTATCATCATAAGATTAATCTTATGAATCATGGACTCCCCGGGGGCGATTCTCCAAAATGGTGACCAAGTGTCGCGCCGTCGTGAAACACGACGGCGTGAAAGGGACCTGGGTACGACCGATTCTGTCCCCCATAGGGGGCCAGCATGGCGCTGGATTGGTTCACGCCGCTCCAGCCTCCCTTCCCGGCGCCAAATGGGCACCGCGCCTATCCCAGCATGCGCAGTTGGGTCGTGCCAACCTGCGCATGCGTGGGGGACTTCTTCTGTGCGCCGGCCCCGACTCAACATGACATCGGTGTTCGGGAGCCGGCCGCGCAACAAAGTAGACCCAAGGGGAGAGAGGCCGGCCCGCCGATCGGTGGGCCCCGATCGTGGGCCAGACCCCATTGGAGCCCCCCCGGTGAATGATCGCTTTTCCCCACCCCACAGGCCGCCCCCCGACCCTTCGCGCAGAGTTCCCGCCGGCAGCGACCAGGGGTGAACGCCGCCGGCGGGACTCTGTCGTATCCGCACGGCCGCTCGGCCCATCTGGGCTGGAGAATTGGCCGATTCCAGCGGCCCGTGGCCGCGCCGTGTCAAACGCGCCGGCGCAAATGGCGCCGATTCTCTGCACCTTGGAGAATCGCGCGCCGGTGTCAGGGTGTCGTGTCGCGGTTGCGGCGATTCTGCGGCCCGGGGTGGAGCTCGTGATTGCCCCCCCCCCTAATGTCTGTTACAAATTTCTGCCCTCATATTCCTGTAGCTCTCCCACCTGGTGTAATTTACTAGGGTTTGGTTACCTTCCTGACCATTTCCTGGATTAAATTACAAATGATTCCGCTCTGGTTACTATCCCCTTATATTTCCACTACGCCTACTCACTTGCCTGTCTGGTCGCACATTGGAACCACATGTACAACAAAGCTCTCTGTTTTGGCCTGATCTGTGACAGACTGAGTCAGGAAGCAGTTATGCATCTTAAGTCTTTGCCATTTGGCATTCCCAATTTATGTTGTGAGGGTTATCTTCAAGTTATTTTAGAATGTGACAGTTCCGCACGAGTCACCCTCTGTAACCTTTAACTGTAATTAGACACCCTCCAGTTTCATTGCTGAGCCTCAGACACAGCGTTGTTCAAATTTTGCTCATGCTCTTTTACTGATAGTGGCACAGTTGTACTGTTTGTTGTACTGTTTGTAATGAGGTTATATATGCTAATCATAACATAATTTCACACCAGCCCCCAACACTTATTTCCAGGCACAATGCAGCAGTGCCTCTTCTGGCCACTGCAGCGCTGTATCTGGAGGGGTTAGGGAACTGTGTGTTGTTGTGTACACATGTCTGTTGGACAAAACAACTCGAGGAGCTATTTTCAGAGCTGAAGAACAATATGTTTATTTTATCTGATGTTCCCAAAATAGAAAGCTGAGCGTGATTAAGTGAGGGACAGTAGACGATTATCAGAACTGGGAGATGATCTTGTAACACAGTGTAATTTAACCTCCAGCTAAGGGAATTTGTGCCCTGCTGTGCTTTGGTATGAAGCAGTAGAAATGGACTAGGAAGCATTTTATACGCTTGTAAATGCATGCTAATGTGCCCCGATGAGCTACACACGCACACGCACATAGCCAAATTGATTAATTGTGGTGACTTGGACTTTCCATGCAATATATAGCTGATTTACTGCTGATCGCATCCGATCAGAGAGGGCTGGAATTTTGGCAGAATCTTCTCATTCCCTGTGTAATGAGTACACCTTTGTTCATTTATGACAGGCATGTTATGGAATTCTGAAGGTTCCGGAAGGCAGTTGGCTCTGTCGGACCTGTGCACTCGGTGTCCAGCCCAAGTGTTTGCTTTGCCCCAGGAAAGGTGGAGCGATGAAACCCACCCGCAGTGGGACAAAGTGGGTTCACGTTAGTTGCGCTTTATGGATCCCTGAGGTAAGGCACAAACCATTTCATTGCACTCATCCTTGTCCTTGTTGGATTCTATGGTAGGTTGTCTCTTTCCTTTAAATGAAAAAACGTGTGTGCTCTGATGAGAAAGTAGTTCAAGCGGACACCATTAAAATTATGCTTTTGATATAGCAATAAAATGATCACTTCTGCAATGACCAAGAGTTTTTAAAAAGGTACCGAGTGTGTGGCAGAAGTGGATCAGTCGTTTTTAATGTTTGACGATCTCTGGAATCCTACATTAATATGCGCTGGATGTTGCCAGTTTCCCCACTAAAAATTCCATTCGGCTCATAGACTAATAAAATAATTTTTAATAAAGGTATTTTATTTTCAGAGTAAAATTTGCTCTTAATTAAGAGTGTGATGGCCCTTTTATTGTTGGCTGTCTCAGAATCACAAATCACAGAGACAGACTGAAAGGAAGCAAATTGCTCCAGTTTCCTAGTACCCTTGTGGGCTAATAAATACATCCTCGCTCTTCTTTGACCCTGACTATAGATTGTGACTGATAGAATTAGGGAGCACGTCTCTTAAGATTTACCTGGAGGGCTCCTGAAGAGGGAAAGGTGAGAAAAGCAAGAACAGGGACTTGTCAACAACCTTCTCTCAAAGTTAGCAATCCTCTGTTGCATTTCCTCAGACGGTAAAGTTCACCACATCTTTTCATTTAAACCTTTGTGACTGACACAGCGAAGCTTGTGACTAGATACGATCAGGTTATTGTCAGGTAAGGGCGTGCCGCACGGTGGTGCAGTGGTTAGCACTGCTGCCTCACGGCGCCGAGGACCCGGCTTCGACCCCGGCCCCGGATCACTGTCCGTGTGGAGTCTGCACATTCTCCCCGTGTCTGCGTGGGCCTCACACGCACAACCCAAAGATGTTCAATGTAGGTGGATTGCCCATGCTAAATTGCCCCTTTATTGGGAAAACAAAAAGAATTAGGCACTTTAAAAATAAAAAATAAATAAAGTTATTGTCAGGTATTTTATGAGGAGGGTTCAGTCTGACCAGAGGTTTGCTTTTGAGGTCATTCATGATTTTAGGGATAGGTGAACTTGGAATTGTTCAGCAAATTATCTGCCATGCACATCAGCGTGGCTTCTTGGTGGGTCAAGTACTCTCAGCAATTTGTGGAGAAGGGGCAGTATTTGTAATAGTATCTCGTTAAAATGTCACACTAAGTGCAGCAGGAACTTTGTTTTCCCCACAATTATTTTATCTTTTGTGTTCATTAATGCACCGGTCCCCAGGCAAGACAATGGCAGGTAGCAAGTGTGTCCAGTTTCCACTATACAGGTGCAACCACCTGAAGCATTCAAAAGGGTCTGGGGCGAAGTCGCTGTCCTGTTTCCATTCTTTCTGTAGAGAACGACCCAGCCTCTCACCAGCAACTCCTGGATGGTACGACAGAGACTGAAAGTTATCTCTCTGTCTGCTCACACTCCGTGGCTGCGGTGGTACTTTTAAAATTCTTCTTGCGCCCCTGTTAGTATCAGCTTGCATGACAGCAACTCAGCCTCTGTCATGCTTAGAGGTAGGGTCCAGGTCTGAGCATTTGGAGGCATCAAATCCAGCTATTTCACAATCCGGGAGGGTGCAGAACATAGGGGCTGGCTGGAGCCAGGGATCCTGTCTGCATCTTGAAATGTTCTTTTTAGTGCTTACTGCTGTTTTAAAAAATATATAATGTAAGTTCCTTTTTCTAAGATACAAAGATACACATCTGCACATTTGCCAACATTCTAGTATCTGTAAATGTTTCTTTGTGGCTAAAAGACAAGCTTGAGTAGAAGCAAGTATTTGCCTTTAAAATCACTAACCAGAAGAATGGTGGCTGCCACGGACATGGTGGTACGTTTAGTCTCGTAATAATGTATAATTCCAATTGGACTATATCCAAAATTACAGGCCGGAATCTTCCATTCTGAAGTGATGTTCTGTGGGTGGGCGTAGAATTGGGAATGATTTCCGTTGTGGAGTGGGACAGCTAACCACGTGTGATCTTGTGCTGTTTAGCTCATTAACTCTGCATCTGCCGGGAGCTCGCCACTTCTCATGGTGGTGGCCTCCAGCAAGTCGCCGACCCGCCATTAGCTCGTGGGGTGGCAGATTCGGGTGCCATATTCAAAAGGCACCCAACAGGCTGCACTATCCCTTCCACTTGTCTGGCCACTGCTCCGACCATTCATGCTAACCCTTGCCTCCTTCCTCGGTCATTTTCTGTGTAACTTGCACTGCCACCACCCGCTCCCAAGTTTACATTAACAGACCCCCAAAGAGGACAATGCAGCGGCAACTCACCATTAGTCAGGGGAGACCTCTATCTTACCGGGTGCACAGTATTTATATGCAGCCGTAAAAGTGAACATTAGAATTTCCCGCTGGCGGGGAACTTAATTCTGTCGAGGTGGCCCTTTAAAAAGCATGCACGATACGCTAATGCGTGCCAAAATACTTCCCGACATTGTTCATCGGGAAGTCCGACCGGCCTTTGAAGGCCCGAGAACTTAATCCTAAAGTTCATCCCGCCACCGGGAAAATGGTTTTTGGCCTCACCCCAAATTAGGCTTACCCGCCCGTCAAGCTTCCTGCTCCTGATGGGACTGGAAGGTTCTGCTCAAAGTCAGAAGCTGAAACCAAGATGGACCTTCCTTCTCTCTCTCTCTTTCCCCCCCCCCCCCCCCGTTTTATCCTCTGGAGATGTGTCTCAGATTTCGAATTCTGACAAATACGATGCTCCCGTTGTTTTACTTACAAGTGAAGCAACTGTTGACGTTGAGATAAAACCAGTGTATCCCGCGCCTGTGAACTCACTGCATAGCACCTGTAATCATGCTCGCTTACCTGTGACGTTTACGGAAGAAGAAAATCAACCTGGTTTGCTTCACAAAACATTTGCTTTCTCCTTTTAGGTTAGCATAGGCTGCCCAGAAAAGATGGAGCCCATAACAAAGGTCTCGCATGTCCCTGCCAGCAGATGGGCTTTAGTGTGCAGCTTGTGTACCGAGAAGACTGGAGCCTGCATACAGGTTTGGAACACATTCACACAATTACTTTGTTGCAGTTCCTCAAGTAATCGTGTCACGTAACTCCTGAATTAATAAGAGATAAAAGGCTGGAATTCTCCGGCTGTTGGGATTCCCTTTTCCCGCCGGCCGCGCTTCCCCGCCCACGGGTTTTCCGGCGGCTTGGGGTGGCTTCAGTCGGAAATCTCATCGACGAGGCCGGTGTCGAGTTCCACCCTCAGTGAATGGCACTCCGCCGAGAAACATGGGGCTGCGATACCGGAGAATCCCGCCCAAAATCCCATTAAGTGAGGAGAGAGCTATTTTACATCGAAGCCTGAGATAGACAGAAATAATTAAATGCGTGTCATATCGATCTGGGTGTATTAGTTATGAGAGAAGCAACGGATTGGTTGAGTGAAAACCCGAATAAGTGTGTTAGAAACATTTTTATTAAACCGATTCACATTGCACAGTTAAATTCTCTTCATAATGAAGAATTAAGGATATTAGAATGGACCATCTTGATATGTGCACCCGGGCAAGAGTGTTACAGGCCATCACTCCCAGACTTGATCTTGTCATTCTTACGTTTGCATTTCCAGCATTTGACAGCGACTAGGAGGGAAACTGACCTGAACTAGAGTTCAGAAACATGTGGCCACACGATATTGCTACTCAGTTTGAGGTTGGCTAATTCTCTGCCAGCTGAAGATTGAACCTGGGATATTCCAGGACTGAATGGTTCAGTACCACATCACAGAGCTGTCGAGGGAGCCCAGAACAAACATACTTGTCTGAGGATTGTAGCAGTACTGTCAGTTTTATCCAGTGGGAAAAATACAGGCACTTGTATTGTTTTGTGTTGTTTAATATATCAGCAAATTGATCTGTACAGTTCAATGTGCAGTTTGATATATCTACAAGGAATATGCAGTACAGAACCAGACCATTCAGCCCAATGCATCCATACTGGGGGTTGTGCTTCACTTGGGCCTCCGCCCATCCTTCCTCGTCCAGCTATATCAGTACAACCCTCTATTCCTGTCTCCCCTCATCCTCTTATCTGGCTTGCCCTTAAATCTATCTATGCGATTTTGGGTGACACGGTGGCGCAGTGGTTAGCACTGCTGCCTCACGGCAGCAGGTTTGATTCCGACCTTGGGTGACTGTGCGGAGGTTGCACGTTGTCCCCGTGTCTGCCTGGGTTTCTCCGGGTGCTCCGGTTTCCTCTCACAGTTCAAAGATGTGCAAGTTAGGTGGATTGGATATGCTGAATTTCCCCTTAGGGTGGGGTTGCAGGAATACGATGGGGTTTGGGCTTGGGTAGGGTGGTCTTTCAAAGGGTCGGTGCTGACTCGATGTCCGAATGTCCTCCTACTGCACTGTATAGATTCTATGATTGATCTTACTACCCTGTGGTAGTAAGTTCCACTTTCTCACCACTCTCTGTGTAGATAAATCTATTTGGAATTCCCTATTTAATTCCCTGGTCACACACTCATATTGATGACCTCCCGTTATGCTCTCCCTCACAGCTGACAACAATATGTCTACTCCATCAAAATCTTTCATAGTTTAAAAGACCTTCATTAGATCGCACCCTGGCCTCATCCTATTAGGAGAAATGCCATCCAATTTGCTCACCCTTCCCTAATGGGAGATGTGGTATGTATTTTGTGAATCGGTTTGCACCCTTTCCAGTATCTCCATGTCTTTTTTATAATCTGCCAACACAGAACTGCACACAGCACTCCCAAATCTGGTTTCACCAAGTTTTGATACATTTGTTGCATAACATCTCTACCTTTCCATTCTATCCCTCTGGCAATAAACTCCAGTGTTTTCTTTTGTAATGGCCTGCTGACCTGCATTGTAAAGTTTAATGATTTGTGCATTTGTAGGTCCAGATCCCTTTGCTCCTTTATTCCACTTAATTTCTATTTCCCAAGTGACGGCCTCACTTTTCTTTTCAAAATACCCCATACTCACTTATGTCGATTTGCCCATTCTGCAAGTTTACTTATGTCTTCTTGTCGTTTGTTGCAATGTTCCACAGCTTTGACCATCACTTCCAATTTGCTGTTGTCTGCAAATTTAGAAATTGTGTTTTTCCTTCCAAAGTTTTATATCATTAATATAAATTGTGAGCATCTGGGGGTCCCAGCACTGACCTTGTGAAACTCCACTTCCCACCCCCTGGCACGCTCTCTGCTGTCTGTTTCCTGTCTTGCAGGAAACTACCTATCTATTCCACTACTTATCCCCTGACTTCGCAAGCTCTGTCCTAATTCAGCAGTTTAATGTGGTATCTTATTAAAAGTCTTAGCAAAATCTAGACATAGCACATCTACACTATTATCTCTCTGCAAATTCTTCAAAGAATTCAGTCAGTTTGGTTTTGCAAGTTTTTCCCTTTAGAAATCCAAGTTGAATATTCACTGTTGTATTTTTGGTTCTGAAATGTTTTTGTAGGGATTTCATTACTCTTTCATTGGCATTTCGATCCTTGGATATGTTTGCCTCCCTTTTTAAATATGGGTATAATATTAGTTATTTGCCAGTCCTCTGGCACTACAGTTTTCTCTAACGAATTGTTAAAGGTCTGCCAAAGTGCTTCTCTCGGAATACATTTTTCCAGGCTTTAATGTTTCCCATTGCTTCCCAGTATTGTTGCCCATTTCATTTTGCCAAGTTTTATTCTCGATATAATTTTCTTTCTGAATTATTGCCCCGTCTTCATCATGCTTATGTCCTTCTGAAATGAAATGAAAATCGCTTATTGTCACAAGTAGGCTTCAAATGAAGTTACTGTGAAAAGCCCCTAGTCTCCACATTCCAGCGCCTGTTCGGGGAGGCTGGTACGGGTTCCCAGTTGTTATCCTAAATCGTACAATAATGTGATCACTATTGCCTCGGTATTCCCCTATTTTTACTTACCTCACCTGCTCTGCTTTGTACTTCACTCTAGATCCAGGAGTGAAACTGTTGTATAGCAGGGAATAGGGGATCAACAGATAAATCAGAAAGAGAGAACATCAGTCAGGGTCTTTTGGTCAAACTGCTCTCTGCCATTCCTCAGTACAGTAGACTATTGATTGGAGTTGGTTATTACGGTTCAGTCATATTTTAAGTCACTATCTTATTTGGCCATTTTCCCTTAATAGAGAATACTTTTTATGATTTATGACTGGCAGCTGCGTACTCAAAAGAATCTTAATTAACACCCCTGCTGGCGGCCAAAGGTTAACTCAATGCCCATTTTTATACAGGCTTGGTTTGCTACTCCAGCAGCTAGAGGATGATAATGGTTCAGACTTGAAACATTTAAAGTAATAAAATGCTCCCTTTGTTTTCCTACCCAATAAAACAGTGTTGATTTTGAGATAATGGATCCTGCTGCTGGGTATCTGTTATTTGTCGGACAAAGTTGCCTTCTGGGCTCTTCCCATATGAGATAACATTTTTACCTTGTTGTCAAAAATTTGGATCTTCAAATAGTTTACATTCCAAATACTCCCGGACAACATGATTGTTTACTTAAAAATGCTTTGACTTAGTTTAGTTATATTATTAATCTGGCTACGTACTCAGGCCAGTGCAGAAAACAAAGATAAAATTAATGCACATTGTTGAATGCCGATGTAACTCTGCAAAGACCTTTTTTTAAAGAGCACCTTAAAATTTAAAGGGGCGATGAAAGTATTTTCGGTCTGCTTTAATGATTCCTTGCAAAGTGAACTCGAGCAGTCTTGAGACGGTTGGTTCCCAGTAGACATGGGCCAACACCACAGAATTTCCCCATTATCAACATTAGCTGAAAGTCACTGAGAGAGACCACTAGTTGGTAATGGTGGCAGCTGGAAAAACGTTCACACTGGTGCGGTGGTATATAGTGTCCTGAGGTTGGAGCAGAAACACGTTAGGGCAGATTAGAGGCAGCTTTCATCTGCGTCTGGCTCCTATCGCCTGAGAGTGCTTGACGCTGACACCAATTGCCTTAAATGGAAAGAGGTCTAATCTCCAGCCTTAACATTCTTCTTGCTTCTGTAAAAAGTTAGAGAAGGGAGGGAGCTACATTTAATTCTTCTGATATTGAGTCAAGAATATTAAATAATTACAGCATTTTTGGATGACTGTTAGTTTATCTTGTGATTAGCTGGTGTTTTCTATTCTCGGCTGTTAAGTCTCTAGGCAGTATAATTGACTTCAGTGCCTCTTGGCTAGAAGCTCCTGCTCCTTATCATTGTTTAAAATTTTTTTTAGAGTACCCAATTCATTTTTCCAATTAAGGGGAAATTTAGCATGGCCAATCCACCTAGTCTGCACATCTTTGGGTTGTGGAGATGAAACCCACGCAAACACGGGGAGAACGTGCAAACTCCACACGGACAGTGACCCAGAGCCGGGTACGAACTCGGGATCTCGGCGCCGTGAGGCAACAGGGCTAACCCACTGCGCCACCGTGCTGCCCCTTCTTATCATTGTTGAATAATGCTTTCTGGAGTGCGGATGTATCAGCAGCAGTGAACACAGGATCAGAATTTAGCTTCTCTGTACACACCCCGCCCCCACCACAATTGAAAAGCTTGTCGGCACTCATTGCCTAGCCTCACAGGGATAGTATGGATACATGGATGAGGCGTTACTGGACTGCAGTCTCATCCCATGCTTGTGGAAGGGAATACCGGAAATTATCAAAAGAAGAGGAGGGGATGATGGTCAAAACGTTCTTGAAAGAAGCAACAAATGTTTGAGTCTCTGGATGACAGAAAAGTGTTTGGAGCTGGCAAGAGGGAGGTGGAATTAGTTAAGTAGGTGTTCAGTCAAGAGGTAAAACATAGGCCTGCACATTACTTCTGTTGTAGAATTACTAACAAATGGTTACACCTCGCATTGCAGTGATATTTTTAAAGTGAAATATCAAGGAGAGGGCACTTATGTATAAAAAAACAGGCGCTAGGTAGATGGCTCAAAGTACATTGGTCGAGTTTCAGCATGCATAGTAGTCTGAGAATATGGATTTGCCAGTTCTGTTTGGTGGGCTCTGCACAAGAAAGGTATGGGGAATGAGAGAATTAAAAACTTGTACAGCACAGAAGGAGGCCATTCGGCCCATCGAGCCTCTCACAGCTCGTTGAGAGCGAGCTCTCTAATTTGTCCAATTCCCCATTTTTGAGCCATTATGCGTTTATCGTTTTAGCAAGTTGTTTTGAATCTGTTGCCACTATCCTTTCAGGCAGTGCTTTTCAGGAAACAAGACCGTGCTGCCTATTTTTCCTCCTCCCCTCCCTTTAACCAATTGACCCCAAGTCTGTGATTCATGGTTACTGATCCACCGGCCAGTAGAAACTTTCTCCTTATTTGCTCAATCAAGACCCCCTCATTACTTTGGCCATTTCTGTTAAATCTCCTGCTTACCATTTCCCTGGTAAGGAGAATAATTCCAACTTGTCCAGTCTTTTCTTACAGTTGAAGTTTCTCATTCCTTGTACCATTCTCTGCTACACCATTTTCAAGGTCTTGACATTCCGCCTCAACTGTGGTGCCCAGAACTGGACAGAACACTCCAGTTAACCAGTAATTTATGAAGGTTTTGCGTTACTTCCTTACTTTTGCACTCTGTGCCTCTATCCATAAAGCCAAGGGTCCCATATCACCTTTGCAAACATTTCAACTTGTCCTCTGATCTTCGAAGGTTTCTTGGGCTGATCCAGCTCCCTAATTTTCTTTATGCGTTCCTGGAAGATGTGTGTCACTGCAAAGGTCGGCATTTCTTGCCCATCCCTAATTGCCCCCGGAAAGGTGGTGGAGGAGTCGTCTTCTTGAAGTTATGTGCTTTCGGTATACCCGGCAGGGAGGGCGTTCCAGAATTTTGACAGGGGGCAGTGAAGGAACAGCAATATAGTTTCAAGTCAGGATGGTGTGTGCCTTTAGGGCTTATGTTTACACTTTCATTATGGCAGGAAGTAAGTTGTGAAGGAGTTTCTATTGGGATTCACTGGGCATTCCCTCATACATAAGTAGAAGATAAATATTTCAAAGGAACAAGCGCTGCAGTATTCTCCAGCGAAACATATCTTCTCCTATTGTAACTGGATTTTTATTTTCAATATGTTTGTAGTGTTCAGTGAAAAACTGCCGCACAGCCTTCCATGTGACTTGTGCATTTGATCGCAATTTGGAAATGAAAACTATCCTCGCAGAAAACGATGAAGTGAAGTTTAAATCCTACTGCCCAACGCACAGCAGTAAGGAACCCGACGAGGGGAACAAGAGCTATGCCGCTGTGGAGGTGCAGGAGAAACCTGCCGTTGTGGAAAGCACCCTGGACAGCATGGACCAGAGCCAGGAGGAGGCCCAGAGGATCAGCCTCCGCAAACAGAAACTCCAGCAACTAGAGGACGAGTTTTATAACTTTGTCAGCGTCTCCGAGGTATCCCAACATCTGAAGTTGGCTGACGAACTTGTGGATTATGTTTATCAGTACTGGAAAGGGAAGAGGAAGAGCAATTTCAACAAGCCTCTCTTCACCCCTAAAAAGGACGAGGAGGACAATCTGGCAAAGCAGGAACAAGATGTCCTCATCAGGCGTCTGCAGCTT
The DNA here is from genome assembly GCF_047496885.1 of Scyliorhinus torazame. Taxonomy (NCBI): domain Eukaryota; kingdom Metazoa; phylum Chordata; class Chondrichthyes; order Carcharhiniformes; family Scyliorhinidae; genus Scyliorhinus; species Scyliorhinus torazame. The sequence continues at coordinate 34,207,008 of NC_092709.1, forward strand.
TTCACACACCTCCGGCAGGACCTAGAGAGGGTGAGTGCTGTTGCTTGGAGCTGCAATTCTGCAATTTAATATCATTCATGCTGTAAATTTCCACTTTTTTTTGTAGGAAAAGTATTGTAATTCTGAATGTTTTTTTAAAACAAAATCTAAATGTTTTTATTGAGCTGATTTTACTCAATATGTCTTTCTTTTTAAAAAAACCCTCTCCCGTTGCAAAATCTCCTCCATCTGGATGGTGCATGACCGCTACATCTGTGATTCTGTCCCAACACTGAGACTGCCTACAGTTAGAAGAGAGGTGGTCAGTGGTCAATTTCCCCCTCTCGTGCAAGGTGATGCAAATTATTGCAGCGGTGTTGCTAATTCACCGAGTGATCCACCTAAGAACCGCCTGTGTTCATCTTAAGATAGATGGTAAGATGCTGAGAAACGTAAGAGGCACAGAAGCACCTGGGAGAACATGTCCACAGAATGCTGAGGGTGGCCGGGCAGGTAGGTAAGGCGGTCAAGTAGGCATATGGAATACTTGCCTTCATTAGCAAAGGCGGAGAACATGGGAGCTGGGACGCTATGCTGGAATTTAAAAAAAAAACACTAGTTGGGCACAGCTAGAGTACTGCTCCTGTTGTGTTCACCACATTACAGGGAAGATGTGACTGCACGAGAGTGGGCGCAGAGGAGATTTACGAGGATCTTGTCTGGATTGGAGCATTTTAATTATGAGGAACGATTGAATGGGCTAAGGTTGGAAAAGAGGAGGCTAAGTGGGGACCTAATTACAGTGTACAAAATTATGGGGGGGGGGGGCCAAGACAGAGTGTAATACGAAAACTCTATTCCCCTTGGTTGATGGGTGCAAAACCAGGGAGGTGTGAATTAGGTTAAGGGGTAGGAAGTTCAGAGGGGATTCGAGGGGAAAGCTTTACAATCAGTAGGTGTTGGGATACCATTTCGAAAGTACAGTGCTAGGGTATGCGCTTGTAATCTACAATGTCAGGACCAAGATCTGGAAAGTGAAATTTTGCTGGAGCGGGCTGGCATGGAAGCGATGGATCGAATGACTTCCTTCCATAATTCTATTCATTAATCAGTTGAACACAATGCAAGAATGTTTGATGACAGCCATCTCTGCAGGTTTGAGTCTTGCATTGGCTGCCAAACTACTGCGGTCAGATGCGTGGCAAGACTTGTCATCACCTTGCCTTACTTGAATGGGATGGCCTGCCGCAAACAGCTTTAACTCGTTTCTACCAAGTTGTGCGAGCAAGAATTAGGTCACCCCTTTTGAAACGCAAGCGTTGAGCTCACATACAATCTCCTTGCTTGAGCTGCAAGCATGGCTTTCATCAGCAGAGCTGAGGACATCCCGGTGGAGTCGGGAGAGGGTAAAGAGTCTGCAAACTGCCTCCTTGCTATTGGAGTGCTCGTGAAGAAAAATGTTTATGTGACTTCTTATCTATGTGAATGGCAGGAGGATTAGAGAACTTAATGGTGGAAGGATTGTACCTTCCAAAATTAGCTGTGGCCAAGAGCCAACTAATGAGGTGTGCAGAACACTTTTCTTTATCAATATACGGGTATTCAGCAAGTTCTACTTTGTACTTCCATCACGTATTCTTTGTCTTGTTGACGTTGAGGGCAGGGAGGGCTGGACATGTATCCTTCACTTGCCTGATCCCGCCGATTTGCCAGCGTTTCTTTAGCAGGTGTTCTGACATTGTCCAAGTTTGACTCCCCACTTACATATTCTTTGTCCCCTGACCGAGTTATTGCAGAGCCCCACTCAGCACTTCCCGGCATGGCTTAACTCAGACTGAGGAATTGAACAAAGTGGATTCGGAGCTGCGTTCGTCACTGCTCCATATCACCAGCACTCAGTCTTGCCACGCTGCAGAGAATGTTCTGGATTTTATGAAGTACTGGTTTGTGTGGGAGTTTCATGAAGATAAATGTCATGAGAATCGCAAATATGGCCTCTTCTGGCCTATTTGTCCTGCCGCAAGAGTTATATGTCGCATAATTTAGCTAGGAGCTCTAAATTCACCAATACCATTTGTTATGTTTCTGTGAAAACTACACATGAGGAAAATCTAGCTTCTTTTTTTTGTTCTTTTCCCTCTTTGAGAGGCTTTGGTTATTAGCTGGCCAAGTTAGGTTGACAAAAAGAATGTTACAATGTAAAGTATTTTGATTAAAACTGCCTCCAATTGCACGTTACTTAAAATGGCAGATAATTTCTGTTTTCTAAGAATATCTGTCACTAACAAAAATGTTTCCTTGGAACAAGGCTAAAGCCGATTAACTGTAGAAAATACAAATAGGAACGACGAACAGAAAGATGTACCTCTTTGTTCACTGAAACAGTACATAAAATAATTGAACAAAGTGGATTCAGAGCGGCTCCATATCACTGGAGCACAAGGGGAGTATTTTAACCTAAATATAAACACACCCTTCACCTCCCCAGCAGGTTAAAAAAGAGGTGAGTTATCACCTGGGTATTTCTTTTGTTGAGAATTCTCTAATGGGCATCACCTTGCACCTTTTGTTTATAGAAAATGAAGACGCGCATTGGTGTAAGAGTAGCCGTATTCTTGATATTTGCCCAAATTGCCTAAAGTAAAATGGGCATCAAATATATAGTAGGGCCACCCTTTTTACAGTTGCAGCCTCTAGCCCTGAATCTCTGTGGAATTCCCCTCATCTGCAGCTATAACTTTGGTGGGGGATTGGTAGAATTTCTGGAAAGATGGCAAAAATTCCCCTTTGTGCTGCTTTAATAGGCCTGGGGCATCTGTTAATCTCCCTGATGGAAGTTCCAGCCGTTGACCTCTGAACCACACAGCCCAACAAATCTCAAGCTCCATTCCTGCCGAAATTAGCTGGGTCGGCAGCATTCCCGGATTAAAACCAATCCAGATCCCTACTTGTAGTTGCTATCTCATAGCTCCAGCCCCTGCTGGAAATACATGTCTATCCAGAGTGAGCCAGCGCAGAATTTGGCTTGGTTGTGATGTCCCCTGCTACAATATTCATTGGCCAGGATCATGCATGAATAATTGTCACTTGCACGATGTGTTGGAAGTTGTCAATTGCCTTTGGAAAGTTTCCTCAGCAAGGAGTCAACTGATGCACAGTTAGTGTTGGTGCATGTTTTTGCGAGTAATATTAGTGAATGACCAACAAGGACGACAGCTGACCCTTAGGATTTTACGGGAAGAAATTGAGCTATTCCTCTCCAAAGTGAAGAAAGCCTGATTGGTGCATGTTCTAGTTACACCCTTTATTTAATGCGGGGTGTACCGCAAAGAGCTTTCTTTAAGCTTCATGTGCTTTCTCTGTCATTCAGATTTCGAGGTGCTCAGAGAAATCTGTTGTTATTCCTCTCTCAATTAATGGATCAGCTAATCTATAGCTGTTTGTGGGATCCTGTGTGCAGTGTTTGCTGTATGACTTGCCCACAGAAAAACAGGAGTAGGCCATTCGACCCCGCGAGCCTGTTCTTTCATTCAATGAGATCATGGCCGACTAACTCCATTTACCTGCCTTTGCACATAATCCTTTGACACCTTTGGCTAACACAGAAAAATAATCCCAGTTTTAATCACACATCAATTGCTGTTTACGGAAGAGAATTCCAAACTTCTACCACTCTCTGTGTGGAGTGTTTCCTGGTTGCACTCCAGAAACGTCCCTAATTCTTTGGCTCTGCCCTGCTCGTGCTGGGTTCCCTACCAGCGAAAATCATTTTTCATAATTCAACCCTGTTTCTTCCCCATTATATCTTGAAGCTTAACTTCTCATATTTCTGGGAAAGCAATTCTAGTTAGTGTAATTTCCCCTCTCCTTCCAAGGCGAGTGTATTCATACAAGTTGCCACTGCATAGTCCTATCTTAAACCATCAAAACTATTCCTTAGTTCACCCCAGAATGTTTCCACTGCTTGCTTATCTCCCCTTATATCCTCTGGTATTGAAGCCAATTCACTCTCAATAATCTCCTAGAATTTTCCCTATCTTGTACTGCATCTTAAAGAGTAACCAATTAGTTGTGAAGCACTTAGGAATGTCCTGGGGATGCAAAAAGGCACTGCACTGGTTTAGGTTCTTTTTTTCTTTAATGTTCAGTCCAATAAACCAAACGCGTGAGTAATGTTTTGTTTCATACAATTTTGCATCGTTCTTCTCTGGATTGCCCAGCTTGGGCCTCCCAGTTTCCACCTGAAAGTCGGAGAAAGAACCATTGACCTGAAGCTCTCGGATTAATTTGACACTGACAATTTCACAGGCGACTCAATTTTAGTAGTTTACTCGTCAGACGAAGGGGACGGGGACAGAGAGATTATACAAGTTGAGGATATATTATCAATGACTGGCTAACTGGAAATAAATTGGACTTGTCACAGTTGTAACTGCAAAAAAAGGCTATAGGAATAATTTAAAAGTCTGAGTTTTAAGTTCTCAGGGTGCTTTCCCATTTCAAAATCTAGAAATTTAAACCTGAAGAAGCCCTTCAATTTATTTATTTTTAAATTTTTCCAATGAAGGGGCAATTTAGCGTGGCCAATCCACCTACCCTGCAAATCTTTGGCTTGTGGGGGGTGAGACTTACACAGACACGGGGAGAATGTGCAAACTCTACACGGACAGTGACCCGGGGCCAGGATCGAACCCGTGTCCTCGGTGCCGTGAGGCAGCAATGCTAACCACTGCACCACCCTGCCGCCTCTACAATATGTGTTGGAATTTATTTAGATTTTTGTGTGTATGTATGTGTATAAATATTTCATATCTTTATTTGTATCATATATATCTGTATATATGTCTTTATATACATCTATTTTTTTATAAATATATTTATTAATGTGTCTGTCTCAGGGCTTTCAAGATGCACATTTCTTGTGGTTTATTGTATACTCTACAAAGGCCTGAAGCACTCTCCAGTCTTGGATAACCAGTTTTGCTCTTGTGGTTTAGGTTTACCTGATCAGCTGGAAGTGCGCTATATCCTTCAATACACGTTGAACTATTTTTTTTTGTTTACTGGTGGCTGCAGCCGTCAGTTATGTCTGTTAGGTTTGTTCTGTCAACTTCCTCATTGGGGGTTTAGTGGCTGGAAGGTATGTTGCACTAATCTGCTAATCCAGCAGTACAGCTGCTAATCCTGTGCAGAATGAGGGGAGATTTTGTTGCCGCGTGGGCATGTTCACTGAAGTCATTCGGGGCATTCACAGTTTGGGAGATGAGTGGGGAGTTTTCACAAGAGTCATCCACTACACTACACTTTTTAAAAAATCAACTGATGCCATTTTATGTTCGGTGTTCTGTCACCAAAATATCCTTCTCAGCGCATCACGGGAAAGATTTGAATGCTTTCAGAGTACTTACTTTGCATGTAGCACAATGTTGTGAAGTCACTTTCATTTTAATTGTGTACACTTTTGCTGTAGCTGAGCAATGAACAGCACAATGAAGGGTAGTCAAAGCGGTAATTTCTCTGGTAACTAAGGCCATCCTAACACAGCTAGATGTTTATCGTGGGTACCTCTATAATCTTTTGCAGATGATTGCTGACGGCCCCACTATTGTCCCTGGCTATGTTTGCGAATGTGTTCTCATGGCATCGTTCAGTTACTGCTTTTTAAAATGATCCAAAGAGTGAGTGTTGCTGACATTACAGTCAGCCGTGGTGTGTATTTCCACGCAACCAGAAATAGCTGCACCACAGTTAGCAGTGGGCTATTTTTAACCCGTGGCATAAACATAGAATTATGACCAGTGAAGAACAAATTACAAAAAAATTAGATTCACCATCCAATCAGTGGGTTTTACATGATGTGAGAGTGGGATTAGATTACGACTCTGACCTTGCTGTCTCTTATCTATCTTGTATCATTCATGCTTTTTCAAAAAGATGCTAAGTTGCTCATTTAACTGATAATAATTGTCCAGTGTGCAGGTATATATATATAACTTGTGGGAGGCGAGTGAAAGTGAAGGATTGGTTTGGGAGAGGGATAGGGGTGAAGTTGGGATAGATGGGTGGTATCTATCGCATGAAACTGGAGCTTTCGGGAATCATATTGCATCAGATGAGTGACATTCTACATACGGTGCATTATGTCGAGCACAAACTCGGTGATTAATCATTCCCATTCTATTACTCGTGATTTTGAATTTGCACGCTTTTCACTGCATGTCCTCCTGTTTCCTGCCCTTGTGCTCTCACCTGTGTGCTCTGTACGATCGATCCAGGTTACAATTTGCTATTTGCCTAGTGAGCTGACTGAATTAGCCACTGATTACTACGGTATAATTGCAATAAGGTGCTCACTAGTGTGGGCTGTTACACACATATATACTCAAATTCTGGAAGATAAAAGATTTGTCCTGCCATATCAGAATTGTTTCCTTTATATCAATTGTATTAACTTAATTTGTGTGTTATTGTTTTTTAATGCTGATTTTAATCATATCAAAATAAATCTTAAACCCAGGTAGAATTTCACATCTAATTCCATTTAGGTGGATTATGCAGTTTAATGAAGAGACGTTTTCAGTTAAGAATATTGGAATTGAAATGTTATAAATTTTCATGAATGCCCATGGTATTAATTTGTGTTAATGCTTTGCTAAGTGAATATTTCATTTTCTCCCCCTCAAATTGGCTATTTTTTAAACAAGTTTAAAAGTCACCATTTGCAGGGACGATTGCACAAAGTTCATTATTTCAACCTTGTCTCTCAACGGCAGGCAGTTAAAAATGGAAGCACCAGACCTTTAGATATCTGAAACCATCCATTCCACAGTGAAGTGTACATAGAAACTTTGGTAACTGAAATACTTCACAGCAAAATCTTACTCAGTGAATGTAGTGAACATGGGATTGTGACTGTACTGGGTGTGAGGGATATGCTCCGTTGCAACAGTTTGCCCACCGATACTGGGGAACGAGCTGTGGATATCTGCCAGTCAAAGCACTACCCCACATTCTTTGCTAAGCTGTACCTGAGATCAGTTGTGTCTCTACTATTTCCTTATGGCTTCACTTTCCTTCCAACCTGTTGGCTTTTACTTCTGTGCAGTATTGAATGTACAGTATTTATAACATTGTACTGTAATAAAATCTAATAAAAGTGGGTGTATTCTTTTATATAGTACATGTTGTGTGATTTCTGATTTTACTAATAGTCACTTTGACACCACCTTCTACACTACAGCTGGGACACTATTCTAGTAGTGCCTGTAGTCTGTTAATGCAGCCTTCTCTTCTATGCTCCGGCTGTTGTCTGTACTTGATGTGTGAATGGATAGCTCCTTATGATCAGGTATAGCACACACTCCAGTGTTGAGGTAATACTAGGTGGTGTTGCAGTCAGGAAGGTATGTCTTGTTCTGGTGGTGGAGGGTTGGGGATATTGAGCAGTTGTCTGGCTCCATCCTCTGCAGTTGTGCGCAGTTGTGTTTCCCCCACTCTTACCCTGAACACTCGATCGCTTCTATTATTGGCTGGGCTTCAGGTAATTGTACCAGTAGATGTTTACTGGTCTGTTCTATTTATATGAAATGCACTTTCCTCGGTTTTATTTTAAAAGTGAGACTGAGGTACTGCCTCAAATAATTAGTCAGATCTCCAGTGGTAGGTTGAATAAAGCCAGGAGCGATGCACCGTGCAATGCACGCTAAATTATTCTTCAGTCAAGGCTTCAGGACCGCAAAGGTTAATTGCTGTAAACAAGCACATCTGTTTTTTGAGGGAAGTTTGCTCCAGTTTGGTTCCAACACATGGTAACTGTGTCTGTTTTGCCCTTTTCCTCAATGCTTTTTGAAGTTTGAAACCTGAAGGGTGATGGGCACAGTCAAGGCTTTGACAGAATAACTTGGCTTGCTGCCAGTCTATTGAGCAATAGTGGTAAACTGCCTACAAACATTTAATATCGAGGTACTTGTTGAAATTAGGTCAGTTGACTGATGGTGGGTGGGGGGGGGGGGGGGGGGGGGAGGAGGAGGGGGTGATGTTGGTGGGGGTCGGTGGTAGGGGGCACATGCACGTTCACCCCATGTGTGCGTGGGTTTCTTCCGGGTGGTCCGGTGTACTCCCACAACCAAAGATGTGCAGGGTAGGTGGATTGGCCATGCTAAATTGCCCCTTAGTGTTGGGTGGGGTTACTGGGTTATGGGGCTAGGGTGGAGGTGTGGGCTTGGCTGGGGTGCTCTTTCCAAGAGCCAGTGCAGACTAGATGGGCCGAATGGCCTTCTGCACTGTAAATTCTATGATAACGTTTTGTGACCACAGTGAGTCCCAGATAGATTCGTTAAAAGTTAAAAGGAAACTGCGAATGCTGGGAATCTGAAATAAAAAGAGGAACAGCTGTGATCAAGCCAAAACGTTAACCTGTCTTTCTCTTTCAGATGCTGACTGAGCTGCTGTGCATTCCAGCAATTTCTGTTTTACTTTAGATAGATCTAGTGCTAAGTTATGGGTGACATTTTTGCTTTTGTTTTTTTTGAAGAAGGTCACGCAGGTAAGTTTTGTCTTTTTTTTTCCCGTATCGGGCAAGCAGCATCTACAGTACGATGTTGAGGCTCTGGTATTTTTGAGTGGTTCCGAGGTGTAGACTGATTGCTCGTGTGCAAGCTAAACTGCTTCTAAAGTCTGGTGTGACAGGCTGTGATATTTCCTCACTAGGTTCGAAACCTTACTTACATGGTGACACGAAGAGAGAAGATTAAGAGGTCAATCTGCCGAGTCCAAGAGCAAATATTCCACCATCAGATGAAACTTCTCGAAGAAGAGCGCATTTCTGGTAGGTGCAAGGAAGTAACCCAGCTGAATCATTCATTTCCCCCGCACCTTTATCTCCTTTCAACTCCTCCCCCAAAAAACCCGAACCCTTAAATGTGTAAACACTGGTGCTTTTTCCAAAAAACATCAGCACAATATGTCAACAATGACAGTAGCGTGATACCATGCAAATTGTGGTGTTTTGCTTGCTCAATAACCAATGCAGGAATGGAGAAGCCAGTAGATAATGTTGCCATTGTTCCACGGTATCATGTTTTTCAAGACCAAACGGTGTGTGCATAGAATCATAGAATTTACAGTGCAGAAGGAGGTCATTCGGCCCATCGAGTCTGCACCGGCCCTTGGAAAGTGCACCCTACTTAACACGCCTCCACCCTATCCCCGTAATCCAGTAACGCCATCTGACCTTTTGGACACTCAGGGGCAATTTAGCATGGCCAATCCACCTAACCTGCACATCTTTGGACTGTGGGAGGAAGCCGGAGCTCCTGGACGAAGCACCCGCAGACACGGAGAAAGTGAAACTCCGCACAGTCACCCAAGGCCGGAATTGTACCCGTGGAGCTGTGAGGCAGCAGTGCTAATCACTGCCACCATTTAGGGTTAATAGTGTGGTCAGCAAAAAGCCAGTCGGCACAGGCATAATTGGCGTGACTTGCCTCCTCAGGAAAAGCACAATTCCTGCCTACCGATGTTCCCCTTTGTTCTGGAAACCAGTTATTGCTCCTCGGTCGGCTCTACGTTGCACGCAGCAAGGTTACCGGGATGCTGTTATTGATCTTTCCATTCCAGTCGTGGCGTTCGACATTGCGTGCCACAGGTTTTACGTGTGTACGATCAGGGACCAGTTAAGAATGTTGGGTCATCCGGTAGTTAATTTTGGATGGTGACTGTATATACTAAATGGTGTGGGGTAATGATATTTAGAGATTTGTCAAGTCAGACACAAGCTGGGATAGGTCATAAAATACTAAATGGGGTGGGGGAGTTATAACATTCGACCTCTTGGATGGTGGACTAAGGCAGACTACCTTTGGTGCAGGGGGTTGGGTGCAGCTTGGGACTTGGCCCGTTTTCAGTGGAGGAGAGGAGCTACTTGGTCACAAATGGGTGGCCATAGGCACCTCCATAGGTTTGGGCTGGCGTACTATTGGACGGCTTGACGTTGGCCTGGCTGGCTGGCAGGCCAGATATGTTTTCAGGGTTGGGGGGAGAGGTTCAGGTGCGCTTTAGGACGGCGGTTTGGGTGGGAGCTTCGGGTTGCAGTGGCCCAAACTACATTTAATGGGGTCCGGGGGAAGCACCACACAATTTATGATTTTCTTTCCCACTGAGATCAGAGAGTCTCCACGACGTACCTGACTGCTTCTACTGAGCAGGGTGTCCGGGTGGTGTTCCAACAGGAGGCTGCAAAACAACCTTAGGTTCCTAACTTCATAATATAACTCTAAGTTTCATAAATTTATGAGGTTTCTACCTGAGTTTGCCAGACGCTTCAGGTGTCCTGTTTAAGATAACCTCAGGACATAAGAGTGGTAGGCATTGATTTAAATTCATGTGTGACCTAGTTTTAGCCCGGTACGGGGGCTGTTAAATAAAAAACACACCTTCTCAGTCCCACTATTACCCTTTTAAAGTTTTTCATGCTTGCGCAAGCGAATCTCACTTTTGAGAGTAGAGGGGTTGGCACTGCCTCACCCGCCGATTTTCATTTACTACAACCGCAGTGAACGGCTTCATAGTGATTGTAGGAGAACGAGAACATGCCGGACCAGTATATTAAACTTCCCTCTCATGCCCTCTCTCCCAAAGCCACTTCTCGGGGTTCGTAAATATAGCCCGTGCTTCCCGGTGCCATTTCAAACACCGATACCAGCAGCTCATTATAAATATGAAATGTGCCCCTCACTACTTTCTGCCTTCACTAACATTTTTAACCAGACCAACAACTGCTGCCCTCAACTGGTAGAACTTTGTGGCAATTGCTGCAAAACCGACGACCACTTCCTGCAGGATCCTAACTGGCAAGTTAAGGAACATAATTAAATCTAAAATTAAACCACCTGCCAACAAGGATGATGATGCTCCAGTACGGTAACTGATCCACATTTTACTTGTGTTTTCACACAAACAGAAAATAAAGATTGAAAGTGGTCTTGCTTGGAAGTGTTTAGCTGTGGGCCTCCAGCTTCCCAAACCTGGCACAAACACTGTGCACTGCAGGCAAGGTAGTACACTGATTAGATAAGAGGTCTGGGAGCTAAAACAAAAAGTATTTGGTTCTAGAATGGTTCAGGGAGAATGACTCTCAGCTCCCATCCCAATGCTGGGTTCCACGATCATGCACTGAGTCCTTTTGAATGAGGGACCACCTCTGGGAGCCCGTTAGCATCCCCGGATGGATTTGCTTGTCTTGCCTCCCTCGTGGATAGTCCAGCAGTGGCGGCGGGATGAGGCTGTTAAGCGGGCAGCAACTGTCCACAGACCTTCCTGCTATGGACTTAATCAGGGTGGAAACGGGATGGTGGCAGATTTTCATTCTGCACCCTCCCGCCTGAATGAATACCTCCCCAAGGAGTAGGGCATTAAATTCTGCCAGTAATGTGCTCCACCGACACCTGCTGTTCAGATCCTGTCCCTTGTTTTTGTGTCATGAGTATGTGTTCCATTTAATTCTTCGTGTTATGTTAATTAGTGACAACCTCTGCGTCAGTGACTAGTTTCACTGATCTATTTACCCTCTGTGCATTTATTGGGCATTTGTTTGATTTTTCTTTCTTCATGTGGGATTTCCTGACACTAGAACAGTACGCGCTCTAGAGTCCTAAACATCTTTATGGCTGTGTGTGTAATTAGGAATAATAACAGTATGTACATATAACATATAAGGGCAGCACCATAGCACAGTGGTTAGCACAGTTGCTTCACAGCTCCAGGGTCCCAGGTTCGATTCCCGGCTTGGGTCACTGTCTGTGCGGAGTCTGCACGTTTTCCCTGTGTCTGCGTGGGTTTCCTCCGGGTGCTCCGGTTTCCTCCCACAGTCCAAAGATGTGCAGGTTAGGTGGATTGGCCGTGATAAATTGCTCTTAGCGTCCAATAAAGGTTAGCTGGGGTTGCTGGGTTACGGGGATAGGCTGCAGGTGTGGGCTTAAGTAAGGTGCTCTTCCCAAGAGCCGGTGCAGACTCGATATGGCTTCCTTCTGCACTGTAAATTCTTTCTGTAATATATGCATGTTTAGTTCAGGGAATTAAATTCCATCATCAAGAACATTAAACGTGGTTTTGTTTTTAACTTTGTTCAGATGCACTGTTGGATTGAATGTGCTGCTGTGGTGAAGGCAGAGTTTTAAGTACACAGTGTTGAGCAGTTCCCACAAACAAGGTTCAACCAGGCCAATACAGAATGCGCATTTTTCCATTTATTGGTTGCAAACTTAGCTCTGCTAAGTTGTTTTTGGAACTATGGGTGCCATTTTGCATGCAAGCACACTCCTGGAGTTAGTTGTACTGGATGATATCTTGACGAGGGCATTATCGCATGCCTGTAGACCGATTGTACCACCAATCGGCTGGCAACACTAATCCAAGTATTGCCATTTTGAAACTCAATATTCCAGCTAACATCAGGGGCGTTATTCTCCGTCCCCCCCGCCGGGTCGGAGAATCGCCGGGGGCTGGCGTGAATCCCGCCCCCGCTGGTTGCCGAAGTCTCCGGTACCGGATATTCGGCGGGGGCGGGAATCGGGCCGCGCCAGTTGGCGGGCCCCCCCGCTGGATTCTCCGGCCCGGATGGGCCGAAGTCCCGCCGATAAATTGCCTGTCCCGCTGGCGTGGATTAAACCACCTTTTGAACGGCGGGACAAGGCGGCGTGGGCGGGCTCCGGGGTCCTGGGGGGGGGGGGCGTGGGGCGATCTGGCCCCGGGGGGTGCCCCCACGGTGGCCTGGCCCACGATCGGGGCCTACCGATCCGCGGGCGGGCCTGTGCCGTGGGGGCACTCTTTCCCTTCTGCCTCCGCCACGGTCTCCACCGTGGCAGAGGCGGAAGAGACTCCCTCCACTGCGCATGCGTGGGAAACTGTCAGCGGCCGCTAACGCTCCCGCGCATGCGCCGCCCGGAGATGTCATTTCCGCGCCAGCTGGCGGGGCAACAAAGGCCGTTTCCGCCAGCTGGCGGGGCAGAAATTCCTCCGGCGCCGGCCTAGCCCCTCAATGTTGGGGCTCGGCCCCCAAAGATGCGGAGCATTCCGCACCTTTGGGGCGGCGCGATGAACGTCTGATTGGCGCCGTTTTGTGCGCCAGTCGGCGGACATCGCGCCGTTTCGGGAGAATTTCGCCCCCTCTCTTAATCTCATCCCACAGCTAAACATTTATGCATGGCGTGGAATATGAGGTATTCCCAGGGAATCCCGCTGTCGGGCTGCCACCTTGAGTGGGCAGCCCGATGGCAAGGCCCGATGTCCGGCCACCTCCCCGTGCACCCCCCATACTGCAAATCGGCCCTGACCCACTCCGCCCGGAACCGCAAACCGGCCTTGAGCCGCCCTTGGCCCCCCACATGGCTAAATTCCACCCCCAGATTGCCTGGATGCCCTCCGACCCCCAAGGACAGTGGGTGACCCCCCCTCCCCCCGGGACCTCTGTAATGGGGGACCCATAGAGGGACCCCCATTAAAGGAGTCGCTGTTATGGGGGACCCTGAACAGGGGGACCCCACCATGGACCCCTGAAATTGGGGGACCCCATGCCTAAAGGAACCCCCTCCACAACCTCCTTCCCCTCCACATATTTCCCCCCCCCCCCCCCCAAGACAAGGGACCCCTGTCTGGAACCTAGAGAGCAGTCCAGACAGGGGCTGTGGAAGCTTGATAGCTGTAATACTTACCTTGCAGCTCCAGGTGTTCATTCCTGGAAGGGGAGAAACTGTGCCTGCCTCTGGTTCCCACAAATCCACTGTCTGAAATCCATTGATAGCTTTTGGGTAACAGTTTGTGATCCGCAGCTTGTAAAAACCATCTGCAACTTTGATCTATTCATATCCCCTCACTTGCAGTGGCCTAAATGGTGAAACCCCAATGTTTGTAAACCTCGATCACCTCAAAGAGATGAAAATGCATTCCAAGCACTAAGTGCATTCCAATCACTCAAGCGTGTGATTGCATGGCACTTACCTCTCTTTGATGTGGTCAATATTTACAAACATTGGGTTTAATCACTTAGGGCACTGAAGCGTGAAAGGACATGAATGGATCAAAGCGGCAGATGGATTTTAAAGCTCTCAATCACAAACATCTACTGAAAGCTATGCATGGCCTGCAGGCAGTGGATCTGTGGAATCCAGAGGCAGGAACAGCTGCTCTCCTTCCAGGAATGGTCACATGAAGCTACAGGGTAAGCATTACAGCTATAACGCTTCCCACAGCCCCCGACTGGACTGCTCTAACTTCCAGACTGGGGCCCCTTTTCTGGGGCGGGAGGTGGGGGGCTCTGTGTGTGGAGGAGGTTCCTTTAGGTAAGGTTCCTCAGGGGGGGAGGGTCCCCCTAATACAGGTGTCTATGTGGGGGGGTCCCGCTATTGCGGGGGTCCCGATTTACAGAGGTCCCTGGGAGGGCCTCCCTACTACAGAGGTCCCTGTGGGGCGTTCCACTTAATACAGGGGTACCAGGAGGGGTCAGGTGACCCTCATACTTGGCGTTTGGGGGGGGGTTGCTGTGGTGTGGGACGCGGAGGTTTGGTGCTGATATGCGGTGCGGGGGGTGGGGATGAGGTCGTTTGGTCTCTACCATCATGGACCTGGCGTGGTGGCCCACCATGAGGTCCACCCCGTCAGGTTCACCATTGTAGAGACCACAAGTGAATCGCGCCCACGTGATTCCCGGTCGCGGGTACTGGAGAATCACGGGAGGGCGGTGCATAGGGCACCAGGCTATGTAAATAGATGCAAATGAGTCATTAGGGCCAATTTGAATTTATTTCCATACTCCTGCTGGTGCCAGCGAGGGGTCAGAGCATGGCGTTCCGGTCTGCGCCTGCCACCGATCCCGACTCTCCGTCACATCGGGCGAATGCATTCTGGCCATCCCGGCGACGGAGAATCCCACCCTCAGTTTTTACTATCCAGTTTTTAAATGATCTGATTGTCAGACAACCTGCCTTAAATCTGAATATCCTATTGAAAACCAGATAGGTTGTCATCAAGTCTCTGTATTGAAGCAAGAATACAAAGTCAAAGGTCATTGCAGTTAGTCCCCCCTCCAGAAAAGCAAACAAAATGAAGAACAAGGATGTTGAAATTATTTGACATTCTTATTAATCCATTGCTTTCTATCTAAATGGCCAACTGATGTCCCTTATTCAACTTCCTTTTTAATCTTCTACTTTTCCCTCCAGTCTGCCATTTTCACAAAAGTAACTCAGGGCTGGATTTCTTCCGCCCTGCCCGCCGCAAGATCGCCATTGTCCTCGGGCGGGATTCCCCGGTCTCCTGGCGGGCGTGGCTGGAGAATCCCACCCTCGGTGCGATTTTCCCGCAGAATTTCGAAGTGTCATTTTGGGCGAGTTTGTCAAGAGTGTTTCCCGTTGGCTTTTTGGGTGAAATCCAGAGCTGAATTCACTTTTTTAGGGCTTGGGAGGTTTCTCACCGGTCCAGCCCACACAATGGCCGCGATTCAGCTAGTTGGGAACAAAGTTGCATCGCGAGTGCGTTTAGCTGCATGTTTCCGGAAACACATGGCTATACAATAAGACTTGCGTTATATAAAAGGGGCCTCAGCGGGGAACGCGCGGCTGAGGCTGCACGTAACCCCATTTTGTACAGAGGACCTCCGCTCGCTGGAACTCCCCAATGTAGCCAGAGATAGAGGTGTAATTTATAAATGGCGTCCTGTCTCCGAGGCCCCCCGAAACGAACCCCAACTCTGCCCCCCCTCAGCCTGAACGCATATGAGAGGGTCCCCGCCCCCCCCACCAACACCCACACTGGGCAACCCGGCCCAATTGTGCGGGCACAAAACATGCCAGCTTGGCACCTTGGCAGTGCCAACCTATGCCCTGTGCCCACGCCGGGATTAGGGCCCAGTGGTGCCTGCCCATGCGAGGTGGGGTTCGTTAGGGCTTTGCGGGATCTGGGGTCGTGTCTGTGAGGGGGCTGGTGGTCGGGAGATCGGGGCACCAGGAGGAGTTCTGGCAAGCGGAGCTCCTCAGTGTAGAAAATGGGACTAAGTGCGGCCTCAGCGGGGCATTCTCTGCTGAGGCCTCGGATTGCAACAAAGTCCCGTTCGATAGAGTGGTCTTTCTCGCTGCTGCGAGCGCAGGGAAACAGCCGGCTAAATGTGCTCGACATGGGACTCTATTGCAGTTTGGTTAGATTGCACTCTACGTCTCCATGCAGAAAGACATTCCATAATATTTTACCTATGATGTGGAGATGCCGGCGTTGGACTGGGGTGAGCACAGTACAAAGTCTTACAACACCAGGTTAAAGTCCAACAGGTTTGTTTTGATGTCACTAGCTTTCGGAGCGCTGCTCCTTCCTCTGTAGACCTGAGGAAGGAGCAGCGCTCCGAAAGCTAGTGACATCGAAACAAACCTGTTGGACTTTAACCTGGTGTTGTAAGACTTCGTACCATAATATTTTACAACAAAGAGAGTAAGGTAACCGTCAGTACAGAGCATAAGAAAACTGAAAGGCCCTAAATGATAATCAAGGCATGGTTGGAAGGGTTTTTGAAAACAGAAACAGCTGGCAATGTGTAGGGCAGGAGAGTGGAGATAAGGTAGTGAATGCCTCAATGACAGGGAAGGTGGTTTTGAAGCCAAGTGTAATTTCAAGATTGTGGGTAAGGGAGCAGATGTTTAGGGTGAGGTTGAGAGTGGTGAACAAGGCCAGCACATCATTGCAGGCCGGGGAGGCTGCATTCAAGTGAAGTTAAAACCCCAAAGATAAAGAATCACAAAGAGCAAAGGCTGAGGCCAGGGGGGAAGATTTCCTGAGAAAGGCAACTGGTGGAAAAGGGGGTGTAATAAATGGGGAATCTTAAAGGAGAGATGGTAAGGTGTGAAGAATAATGGTAAAGATTGAGTTTGAATATTGATAGGACTGTCACATCTGCTTTGGCTTAGGGGGGGAATTTGGCTTGACATAAAGCCAAATGGTTTGGCATCAGGATGATAGAAAATCACCCTTCAGCCAGGAATTGGTCAGCATCAGGATGTGGAGATATTCCTTCAGGACCAGCATATGTCTGTAGAGAAAGATTTACGCCTCTTTGAATCCAAAGTGTTGTATTTTCAAATTTTGCATGAAAATGTCTCTCTTTAAATTATGATTTTGCTCTTTGAATGTCTAATGGTTTCATGTGGAATTCCTGGATTTACTCGATTATTTTTTTTTTTAATAAATATTTTATTGAAAATTTTTGGTCAGCCAACACAGTACATTGTGCATCCTTTACACAACATTATAACAATACAGATAATAATGACCTTTTTTATATAAACAAAAAACAACAAATAAATAAATATTAAATAACAAAAATGAAAACTAGCCCTAATTGGCAACTGCCTTGTCACAGGCTATACCCCCCCCCCCCCCCCCAAAGTCCTGGGCTGCTGCTGCTGCCTTCTTTTTTCCCCCCATCTATCTTTCCGCAAGATATTCGACGAACGGTTGCCACCGCCTGGTGAACCCTTGAGCCGACCCCCTTAGGACGAACTTAATCCGCTCTAACTTTATGAACCCCGCCATATCATTTATCCAGGTCTCCACCCCCGGGGGCTTGGCTTCTTTCCACATTAGCAATATCCTGCGCCGGGCTACTAGGGACGCAAAGGCCAAAACATCGGCCTCTCTCGCCTCCTGCACTCCCGGCTCTTGTGCAACCCCAAATATAGCCAACCCCCAGCTTGGTTCGACCCGGACTCCTACTACTTTCGAAAGCACCTTTGTCACCCCCATCCAAAACCCCTGTAGTGCCGGGCATGACCAGAACATATGGGTATGATTCGCTGGGCTTCTCGAGCACCTCGCACACCTATCCTCCACCCCAAAAAATTTACTGAGCCGTGTTCCAGTCATATGTGCCCTGTGTAATACCTTAAACTGAATCAGGCTTAGCCTGGCGCACGAGGACGACGAGTTTACCCTGTTTAGGGCATCTGCCCACAGCCCCTCCTCAATCTCCTCCCCTAGCTCTTCTTCCCATTTCCCTTTTAGTTCGTCCATCATAGTCTCCCCTTCATCCCTCATTTCCCGAAATATATCCGACACCTTACCATCCCCCACCCATTTCTTTGAGATGACTCTGTCCTGCACCTCTTGTGTCGGGAGCTGCGGGAATTCCCTCACCTGTTGCCTCGCAAAAGCCCTCAATTGCATGTACCTAAATGCGTTCCCTTGGGGCAACCCATATTTCTCAGTCAGCGCTCCCAGACTCGCGAACTTCCCATCCACAAATAGATCTTTCAATTGCGTTATTCCTGCTCTTTGCCACATTCCATATCCCCCATCCATTCCCCCCGGGGCAAACCTATGGTTGTTTCTTATCGGGGACCCCCCCAATGCTCCGGTCTTTCCCCTATGTCGTCTCCACTGTCCCCAAATCTTCAGTGTAGCTACCACCACCGGACTCGTGGTATAGTTCCTTGGTGAGAACGGCAATGGGGCTGTCACCATAGCCTGCAGGCTGGTCCCCCTACAGGACGCCCTCTCTAATCTCTTCCACGCCGCTCCTTCCTCCTCTCCCATCCACTTACTCACCATTGAAATATTAGCGGCCCAATAATACTCACTTAGGCTCGGTAGTGCCAGCCCCCCCCTATCCCTACTACGCTGTAAGAATCCCTTCCTCACTCTCGGAGTCTTCCCGGCCCAAACAAAACCCATGATACTCTTTTCTATCCTTTTGAAAAACGCCTTCGTGATCACCACCGGGAGGCACTGAAACACAAAGAGGAATCTCGGGAGGACCACCATCTTAACCGCCTGCACCCTCCCTGCCATTGACAATGCTACCATATCCCATCTCTTGAAATCTTCCTCCATCTGTTCCACCAACCGCGTCAAATTTAGCCTGTGCAATGTGCCCCAATTCTTAGCTATCTGGATCCCCAGGTAACGAAAATCTCTTGTTACCTTCCTCAACGGTAGGTCTTCTATTTCTCTACTCTGCTCCCCTGGATGCACCACAAACAGCTCACTCTTCCCCATGTTCAATTTATACCCTGAAAAATCCCCAAACTCCCCAAGTATCCGCATTATTTCTGGCATCCCCTCCGCTGGATCCGCCACATATAGTAGCAGATCATCCGCATATAAAGATACCCGGTGTTCTTCTCCTCCCCTAAGTATTCCCCTCCATCTCCTGGAACCTCTCAGCGCTATCGCCAGGGGCTCAATCGCCAGTGCAAACAGTAATGGGGACAGAGGACATCCCTGCCTTGTCCCTCTATGGAGCCGAAAATATGCCGATCCCCGTCCATTCGTGACCACACTCGCCCTATACAACAGCTGCACCCATCTAACATACCCCTCTCCAAACCCAAATCTCCTCAACACCTCCCACAGATAATCCCATTCCACTCTATCGAATGCTTTCTCGGCATCCATCGCCACTACTATCTCCGTTTCACCCTCTGGTGGGGCCATCATCATTACCCCTAACAGCCTCCGTATATTCGTGTTCAGCTGTCTCCCCTTCACAAACCCAGTTTGGTCCTCATGAACCACCCCCGGGACACATTCCTCTATTCTCATTGCCATTACCTTGGCCAGGACCTTGGCATCCACATTTAGGAGGGAAATTGGTCTGTAGGACCCGCATTGTAGCGGATCCTTTTCCTTCTTTAAGAGAAGCGATATCGTTGCTTCTGCCATAGTCGGGGGCAGTTGTCCCCTTTCCTTTGCCTCGTTAAAGGTCCTCGTCAGTAGCGGGGCGAGCAAGTCCAAATATTTTCTGTAAAATTCAACTGGGAATCCGTCCGGTCCCGGGGCCTTTCCCGTCTGCATGTTCCTAATTCCTTTCACCACTTCTTCTACCGTGATCTGTGCTCCCAGTCCCACCCTTTCCTGCTCTTCCACCTTGGGAATTTCCAGCCGATCCAAAAAATCCATCATTCTCTCCCTCCCATCCGGGGGTTGAGCTTCATACAATTTTTTATAAAATGTCTTGAACACTTCATTCACTCTCTCCGCTCCCCGCTCCGTCTCTCCTTCCTCGTCCCTCACCCCCCCTATTTCCCTCGCTGCTCCCCTTTTCCTCAATTGGTGTGCCAGCAATCTGCTCGCCTTCTCTCCATATTCATACTGTACACCCTGCGCCTTCCTCCATTGTGCCTCTGCAGTGCCTGTAGTCAGCAAGTCAAATTCCACATGCAGCCTTTGCCTTTCCCTGTACAGTCCCTCCTCTGGTGCTTCCGCATATTGTCTGTCCACCCTTAAAAGTTCTTGCAGCAACCGCTCCCGTTCCTTACTCTCCTGCTTCCCTTTATGTGTCCTTATTGATATCAGCTCCCCCCTCACCACCGCCTTCAACGCCTCCCAGGCCACTCCCACCTGAACCTCCCCATTGTCATTGAGTTCCAAGTACTTTTCAATGCATCCCCTCACCCTTAGGCACACCCCCTCATCTGCCATTAGTCCCATGTCCATTCTCCAGGGTGGGCGCCCTCTTGTTTCCTCCCCTATCTCCAAGTCTACCCAGTGTGGGGCATGATCCGAAATGGCTATAGCCGTATATTCCGTTCCCCTCACCCTCGGGATCAATGCCCTACCCAACACAAAAAAGTCTATGCGTGAATAGACTTTATGGACACAGGAGAAAAACGAGAACTCCTTACTCCTAGGTCTACTGAATCTCCACGGGTCCACCCCTCCCATCTGCTCCATAAAATCCTTAAGCACCTTGGCTGCTGCCGGCCTCCTACCAGTCCTGGACTTCGACCTATCCAGCCTTGGTTCCAACACCGTGTTAAAATCTCCCCCCATTATCAGCTTTCCCGTCTCTAGGTCCGGGATGCGTCCTAGCATTCGCCTCATAAAGTTGGCATCGTCCCAGTTCGGGGCATACACGTTTACCAAAACCACCATCTCTCCCTGTAATTTGCCACTCACCATCACGTACCTGCCCCCGTTATCCGCCACTATAGTCTTTGCCTCGAACATTACCCGCTTCCCCACTAATATAGCCACCCCCCTGTTTTTCGCATCCAGCCCCGAATGGAACACCTGCCCCACCCATCCTTTGCGCAGCCTAACCTGGTCTATCAGTTTCAGGTGCGTTTCCTGTAACATAACCACATCTGCTTTAAGTTTCTTAAGGTGTGCGAGTAACTCGATTATTTTTAAACAGAGTTACTTAGGTGTTAAAGCAGCAGTTCAATGTCATTTCAGTGCTATCATGTTCAGATTTGAGAAGGATTTTGATGTAAATGAGCTAAAAACACGTAATATTAATAAGTGACTGGGTAACTGGAGAGTCTGAATTTAAGATCACCATCTAATGCCCCATTGAAAATAATAATGGAGGCAGAATCCACAACTGTCTTTAAGGGAGCGGGTGTGAAAAAGAAGAATTTGAAAGGGTAACAGGAAAGGAACGAAAGAAAACTTTGGTAGAATTACATCGAATTTTACCGCACAGAAACAGGCCATTCGTGCAGTCAGTGTTTATGCTGCACCCAAGCCTCTTCCCGCCTAACCTCATCTCGATCTATCAACAAATCTTTTATTGCTTTCTCCCTCATACACTTATCTATGATTCCCTTAACTGTGTCTATACTGATCACCTCAGTCCGTGAATGCAAGTTCTCTTAAATCAACTGAAGGATCGTATACCTGGCGTGCATGTTGTGAAGTATTGCCACACAAAGCTGGCCAGGTAACCTTTGAGCATCACATGAATCGATTTGTCTTTACACAACCATAGGATGTCCCAAAACGCTTACAGCCAATCCAATATTTTTGAAGTGCAGTCACTGTTACAAGGCAAGAAACTTGGCGGCAAAGTTAGTGCAAGGACCTCTGTAAACAGGAACGTAATAACGACCAGATCATTTTTATGATGTCTCATCCCCATCAGTTGTCGAGAGAGAAGGGGTATCAGGAGGGAGGAGAAACAAGTGATTAGAATTGCCTCTTTCTGCCCCACACAAATACAGCTCCCGGGAGGTGAACTATTGATGCATGTTTGAAATGTTCGAGGGTTGCGTCCTCATCCCCTTGGCCAGGATGACTTAAGTGACTGCAGAGGAAAGAGACTATCGAAAAGCAAACTTAGATTCTTCTCATTATCTGCTTTTGTAACTGCACTTTGTTTTCACAGGCAGTGTACATTGCCGTCTCTATTAACTGTCTGACCCAATTTGGGCTCTAATTCTAAATGTAATAATAGATTGAAGAGCTGGTCAACCAACTCGGGCAAACGTAAATTAGGAAATATTTCAAAAGAAACTTTTAAAGAGAAATAGTTACGAATTACATAGCAATTTCCGGCTTCTTATTGGTGATACAGACAGAAGCATATCTCATTCTGTTTCTTCAGCTTGCCCAGATGCTAGTTAGTTGTGTGATTTCTCTAACACACAGCCCAGAACGTGAAAGATACAGTCTAAACTCTGTTTTTAATAAATGTGAAGTGACATTCAGACCTTTGTGAATGTGTCACCGGATGAATTGTGTGTGTGCTTTGTTTGTAGGTGCGCCTTCAGCATTCCAATCGGAAGATACCTTATTCCTTGGTTGGCTGGCACAATCTCACCTGGCTTCCAAAACAGGTGGTTTGCAGTGGAAGTCGAACAGAGAACTGGAGATGGGCCAGCGTTCCGACCACTACACAGACGCGGTCTGGCGCGAAAGGAACTCGCACCTGAGCGGCAGAACGCAAAGCCGCCCTGACTCTGCCAATCGGAGTCTGTTGAAACAATCAAACCGATCCAGTGAGTGCAAAACCATTGCGAGCCTGCACGGTGTCAGGGAGGACTACACCATCAAGAGTATTCTTCCGCCATGCAGTAAGGTCCGTGCTGAGTCGAGTACTAATTCCCGTGAGAGGAATAATGGTCTAACTGCACCTGACCACAGGAGGAAAACTGATAGCAATGGACGCAGTACAGGAAGTAAAGCAGAATTGAGGGAAAGAGTGTGTTCAAAGCGGGACAAATCCAATGTGCCTGCAGAATTAACCCTGCGACAGCCTGAGAACAAGCAGGCTTTGTGTGCCCCGATTTGTAAAATGTCGTCCGTCAGCATTCGGAGGTTGTCTGTGGATAGCAGCCACTCACACTCCAAATGTAATGGTACCCTGGGTAAGACGGCCTGCAACCACACAGCTGTTCATTCTGGTCGCTCTGCAGTCAAAGTGCCTACAACACCGACGAGCCCAGTAAAAAACTGGGGCGGGTTCAGAATCCCAAAGAAGGGAGAAAGGAAGCAGCATGAGGAAAGATCGCCGCCCTGCAGGCAGACCTCAGAATCCACAAAATACCAGCACCTGGGATCGCAGAGAGTCTTTTCCAAAGAGAGGGCAAAGGTGAGGTTATCGCCGGACAATGAAAATGACGGCTACAGTCCCGACGCTGAAATGAGTGACTCAGAGACAGAGTCAACAGACAATTGCAAGCCACAACGACTAAATTCGAACAGTGCAATGGTGAGCAGGAGGTACGGGACAGATATTATTCGAAGAAGTATTCTGGCTTCTTGATCTAGAGAATAGATGCAGCAAGTACACTGCCCGTATCCACCTCCAATCCCAACAATATTGAAATGAAATGCCTTGTCGTTTTGATACTTCTTCAGGCTAAGTATTTGGAACCCATGGACATTTCCCCATCATGGAAAGTTTGTCAGTGGAACCCTTGTGTTTAACTTAAATGCTACAGTTCTGAAGCCCAAAATCTACCCCATGAAGGGAGTCAATACGTCAGAAGGTGATTTTGAAAGGTATATTGAATCATAAAAATAACTAGTTCATAAAAAGAATTTTAAAGTGAAAAGCTTAAAATAATTGTGATGACATTTGCTAAGCATCCTCCAAACGAAGCAATTAGCAATCAGCATTTCTTTGTTGATAAATAGAACACACATAACAGGTTTAAAAACTTCAAAATCTGCAGGTTGTATGGTCGGGCTGGCTGATCCAGCATTTTGGGTTTAATGAAGGATTATAAAATAAAAGCAACAAATTCGAAGTTCCTTGGCAGATACAAACTACAGTTTCTTTCTTAAATCCTTAAAACCCAGTGGTCACTAGTGTTGGATTTTCAGATGTGGTAAGATGTACAGCTGGTCCGCAGTCGGACAGAAGCACAGCGAGTTGGGCAATGGAAGCGACGAAAGGTTGGGATATACAGCGGCCGTGGACAGGAAGGAATTCCTCGTTGTCTACAAATGCTGGCAGTGGTACAGTAAACTAGCAGGGATGGCTGGCAAGGATTACTGGCACCCTTACGAGAGCTGGGAGTTACTGCAGGGAATTGTGATGTCTTCCCGCTTCGTTCTGTACAGCTGGAGTGAAACATTTGTGAAGTGCATAATAATTCATAAGACTATTTAGGGTATATCCTTTTTAAAAAATTGTTTGTGTATCCCACATAGCCATTACTTTTAATTTAAATAGTTCCCTCAGATTCCACTATCCCATTCCAGATATTTGATTTTATTCACATATAATTGACAGCACAAACAGATTGTTGGGAAAGTGGGCATAGAGCAAACTGCAAAAGTTGCAAGATTTTTTTTTCCGGTTGCTTATTTTCTTTGGAATCTTAGAATCCCACCATGTCCAATTCACCAGCTTGATTTCACTCTCTCCTGAATAATAACAATCCTGCAATGACTCTCTTAAGTAAACTGTCGTAGAGCAGTTGCATTACTTCAACCATTTGCATCATTTGTATCCTTTGGTGAGACCAGCAGAGCAAGTGCAGGATAAGCACTAAAAGGGGAATTCATTCTTGTGAATTAAATATTTTTTTATATTCAGTCATCATTGTGATCTTAACTATTGTTTCAGCAACCTGGACATTCCTTTTTAGTGTTAACTTCTAATGGGACTTAACTGGGGTTACTCTCAGCAAGGGATGTATTTAGCCAAGTTTGGATGGCTTCAGGGATTCAAAAAGGAAAAAGGATTCAACCTCCCAAACTTAAGTACAACTAGTTGATGTTTTTATTGCCTACTAAATGTAGAACCAGTTGACTCAGTGACTTCTAAAATACTAAATGGCTATTTTAGTCATTTAAATTGAAACCTGTTTAAAATTCCAAGCCTTCAACCTCTTATAAATTTGTTGAAAATGATCTTAAGCAAGTTTTCCAAAAATATTATGTTAAGTGTTGCATGTACTGTACTGAATTTATTTACTGCTCCTTATGCAGTAGAAAATATTTCAAGTAGACACTATCAGTAGTGAATAATTATATTTAATTTTATTAAGTGCCCTTTTCTAATCTTTATTCAGTGCAATAGCTTTGTATTAATTTTTGTTAAAAAAAAGTTGTAGAATGGAGATCTTTCACTTACATGTTTGACATGGAGTATTTATGCATCTTAGATCTGCAAGTTCTCTTGAAATATTTGCAGTTTCTTAGTCCTTAGTGTTTAACATGGAGGTAACATTTGTGTTGTACAGAGAGAAACGGTCACTAATTTTATGCCTTGCTAAGTTTTACACCTGTACTAAATAACTTTTGGGTAGAAATAGGCAGTGAATTAATAGTTTGACTACAATGGTTTGTTTAAAGAACCGTAACTTAGACTGACAGTTTTATGTTAAAGCTTTATTTTTTCCCAATTGTGCGTAGTTTGTTAAGATCGATCTTAAATTATGATTTTGGTATTTTATATATACTGTAGTTTAACATTAGGCTAGTTGAGCTACTGTGTAGTTGCTGCTGGCATGCATATATAATTTTAAACAAAAGTGATGTAAAAGGACAATTTTCACACATTCTGCGTCTTGATTGTTCCGTACAGACCTGCTGAACAAACTTTGCAGTGCGGTGTTGTACAGAGGAATTCTATCACCATGTGCCTAGCAAAGTTTAACTGGTGTTCATTTAGTTAACAAAGAGCATGGAAATAAAAGCGAAAATAAAATTTATACAGAGATGACTATTTTAAATTACCCGACTCTTCGCTGTATTTATTTTTCTTGTGAACTATTTATAAAACTACTTTTTAAAAAAATGAGAGAAAATTCTGTTCTGTGACTGTTGGAACAATTTGGATGAATTGTGCCTTTTTTGTGTTTGATATTGTTGAGGTTACACTCGTAGTAATCAAAATTTAATCTCATCTGGAACCAACAGAGGCACTAGCCTTTATTGTGGGACCGTATAGTCCAGAATAATAAAAAAGCTACTGCAACATTGTCTTCCTTTATGCATCTGGGACTTCTCATATAAATTGAGATATTTTAATTAAACTTTAATGTTGGCGATAAACCTACTTTCTTACTTTTTTTAAGCCAGTGTTACAAGAAAATCCACGGGGTCATGTGATGTTGAATGTCAAGAAATTATTTTTTTACTTTGAAAGATAGTTCTACACACCCAATCAGCGACAGATAATCAAATGGGATCCTGTCTCTTACATAATCCAAATATGCTTTTTCATCATTCGTTGAAAGTCTGCAAGATGTCATTCTCCCTCTGTAGCTGCAGCTACTCTATGATGAAACATTGCAAGCTGCCAGTTCCTGCGTACAAAACTGCTTTTCCACTTAAATGAGGCACCATGCTTCGTCAGAACATGTGTACCACTTTACACTGCAATAATTGTATATGCTTTGTTTTTTTGCCCCTAGTAAAGCTAACCTACAATGAAAAAATCTTGAGATTGGTGTGATTTTTTAAAAAATGAAGCTGGAATTAGTTATTGACCAATTTTCTATCTTCCGGATGTAAGTGTCACATCAATATTAATCATGTCTAAAGAACTGTTCCATCTGTAATCAACCAACTTGAAGGGTAAGTGGCTTGGGGAGTGACTTGGAGTGCATACTGCAAGTTTAGATAAAGGTAAAAGTATTTTAAAATCCAGATTTGTTAGAGATCTGTCGAGGCTTCAACAGAAATGGGAATAGATGTGCACAGTCTATTCTGAAAAGTATATTCTAAAATTGATCAGACAACTAAGAAACTGAAATAAATCTTGTATTTTGGATTTCCCAATGTGGTAAAACCAAACTGTACCATCTCAAACTGAGGTTCTTGCACAACCTCAAAATGAGGGCTTTTATCATTTCAATATTAAACAGGCTAAATATATATATATATATTTAAGGACTAAGAATAACAAAGCAGACACATTACTGAAGGGAATATTTTAGAGTCCTGGACTGCTACTGACACCTTAGTGGCCAGGGGTTGTAAAATCTAGGTAGTAGATTGGTGTCCTGTTACACACCCAGTATTTCTTTCCAGGGGTTTCAGAAAAGGCAAATCAGTCATGGTATGGAACGACAGTCAACCCACTGCCACCTGCAGCACCTTTAAAAAAAAAAGTGTATCTGCACGCCACACAATTGTTTTCCCAGTGGGAAGTGGTGAAAGGGCTCCCAAGCTGATTATCAGTCCGTTGAACCAAATTATGAATTCTCCTTTGGTGGTCAAAATATCCCAGCATTGGACTTGAACCCAGAGCTTCTGGTCCAGAGGTAAGGAAGCTATCCACTGTGCTACAAGACCTCCACCTGCACCCCTGATTATGTGCATTTTAACTTAAACGTGAATAGATTTCAATGCAGGTAAATGTGAAGTTGTCCAAGGGATGTAAAAAAGGGGGACGGGATTCTCTAATCCCGCGGCAGGGGGTCCACGTCGTCGTAAACGCCATTGTGTTTTACGACGGCGTGACGGGAGGGGCCAGCATGGTGCTGGAGCGGTTCACGCCGCTCCAGCTGCCGATCCCGGCGTGAACTGTGCACTGCGGGATCCGCGCATGCGCAGTGGCGCCGGCGCCAACGCGTGCATGCGCAGTGGCCTCCTTCAACGCGCCGGTCCCAACGCAACATGGCGCAGGACTACAGGGGCCAGCGCGTAGGAAAGGAGGCCCCCAGCCAGTGAGGCCAGCCCGCCGATCGCTGGGCCCCGATCACGGGCCAGGCCACATCGAGGGCCCCCCCGGGGAGGCCCTCCCCCCACCTGACCCTTCAACGCTGAGGTCCTGCCGGCTCATAGCAGGTTAGAATGGCGCCGGCGGGACTCGGTTTTTCTCTTACGGCCGCTCGGCCCACGGAGAATTGCTGGTGGGGGGGCGGGCTGCGTAGAGCGGCCCGCAACCGGCGCCGATTCTCTGCTTTGCGGAGAATCACGTGCTGGCGTTGGGGCGGCCTGGCCCGGTCGCGGGGATTCTCCTGCCCGACCCAGTGTAGGAGAATCCCGCCCAGGGTACTTTCAAAATGATGGAAAGATGGACAAAGAGGTACATGTTCACAGATCATTAAAATGTCATTGATAAAAGCAAATTACTGTGGATGCTGGAACCTGAAACCAAAGAGAAAATGCTGGAAAATCTCAACAGGTCTCACAGCATCTGTAGGGAGAGAAAAGAGCCGATCAGGGCCCATCAGTTAAAAAGCGGGAAACACCAAAAATCTAGATTTGGGCCAAGCGTGAATCAGTTTGCTCTCTAACCAGCCTGTTCCCGATGGCGCGTTCCATATCACCGCCAAATATGGCGAGCATAATCGCATTAGCAAGTTTGAAGTCGAATGTAATGGCCTCCCGGGGATTAACCGGCTCCCCAACAAGAAATCACCTTCGTCTAGGTGAGTCCCCAGGATGCACGTCAGAGGTGCTGGTACCTGCTGCTTTCTGCGCCCTGTGGCCTTTGATTAACTTAGCGGATGTCCTCTGGAGGGCCAGGAGCTGAAGGGCTCCGGTCAACTTACCAGTGTCACTGGCATCGCCGTGCCACCCTGTTGAGCCTGCCGCCCTTGTGATTCACCGGTGTCAGGAAGGGGAGGAATTTGGAAGAACTGGAGACCGCCGTAGTCTCCTTGGTGGCAGAGCACAGGTTGCCCTCCAACGATTCCTCCTTCCTGACGGTGCCCATTGGGCCCTGGGGTTCTCCATGGGATATGGGGCAGCAGGAGGGAGCTCCAAAGGCCTCTGTATCATCGCCTGTCCTGCCGCCTCCCCATTGCCAGCAATCATGCTGTTGTGGCCTGGGCAATGCTCCTCAGTGACTGGACCATGCTCTGCAGTGCCTCGGCAATGTCCACCTGTGCCTGGGACACGTCCCTCATCGGCTGGGACATGATGGCGAGGTCCTCAGCCATGGTCGTCACAGACTGAGCCACGCCTTGGCCGCCACCACTGAAGAGGCTGACCTCGTGCTGCAGGTTTTCCAACAGTTGGCTGCGGAGCCATGCATTGTTGGCATCATCTCCTGCGCCCATAGTCTTTGGGACTCTTCCAATTGGCTATATCTCTGACATCCCCCCTGACTGCCATAGCCGTGTCCTAGCATCTGCATCAGTTCTGGGAGAACCTTGTCCAAAGGCTTGGCCTCTAACTGGGACTCAGCTGAGTTCTGGGATCTAGCAGACCTCCGACTGCTGGGGGGGGGGGGGGGGGGGGGGGGAGGGGGGAGGAGCCACTCCAGATGGCCCGGCACCATCAGATGGAGTTTGTGCGTGAGAATGGACATATAGTTAGTGAGAGGGAAGGATCATTTTGTCTGACATGAAAAACTCACTTGAGACAGGTCACCTCGTCAATCGTGCCCAAAATGACCCTTAGATATTTTTCTGTTAAATCGTGCCCCATATCTGAGATACCACAGCTGAGGAAAGATATATATTGACCTTGGCAGTAGTGGAACCTCTTGGCAAAATGAGATCATGACCTCAAGGGTTAAATAACAAGGAGGAAGTACCCAAACCAGGGTTGCAATTCCTAGAATATGATCAAAATTTCCAAGATATTGTCATGCCCAGTAAAAGGCAGGTTATATTCAAAACTTTAAACATAGTTCTAGAACCTTCCATATGAGCATGGTCTATCTTTATTTCTTTAACAGAGGACACTTAAGAAATGTTTAAGAAGACTGCCGGGGAGGGGGGGGGGGTCAGATGACAGTTTGCAACTTCAGCTCAGACAATTCAAGCTTATGGAAAGTTCTGAATTGTACCAACTAGGTGGGGGTTTCCACCCCTGTTCTCTCTCCCTCCCCCCCCCCCCCCCTTGAATGGACATGCCTGGACAGCACTCCTTTGTGGAATTCACGCCCGTCATTGTTCAGAATTTACTCCAAACACAGGATCACCCAGTACCGGGAGTCAGAAAAATTCGTGGCAGGAGGATCATTCAACCAAAGAAGCTACAACCGGAATGATTTTTGGCTTGGGCCTAGAAACTGAGCACCTATCCAGCAGTCGTTGAACATTTGGGAAGTGAGAAATTTTTAAAACAGGTTTTAATGCCATTACAAATCATCTTACAAAAATGCTTTTTTGTTAAAAAATTTTTAGTCTGTTGGGTGGTTTGACTTAGCAATCCAAAATCATTTCAAGTTTGAAGGAGAGTTACAACATATTTTAATGTACAGAAATTCTATTTACAACCTATTGCCAACAATGAAAAAACTGCTGCAAAAAACATAGTACAAAACAAATGTGTCAAAACAAAAAGTGCATTGGTAAATAATATTTTTTTATATTGAAATGTTTACACAACCTAGCAATTGGCTGATAGAATTTGAAAATAAAACACACTGGAAAATGTACATTTACAAATGTCTCCCCTCCAAAAATCATATATTTGAATATCAAAATGTATTGAATGACTGACTGATCCGGAGGGGTGGTGCCAAAAATTGTAAGAGAGAGACGTCTGACAGCGAGATGTAAAATTCCAAAGAGAGGCTTTGATTTTCTAAAAATAACATGATTGTTCAAATGGCAACTGTTTAATTTCATAATCAGTTCAAAAGCATGATTTAAATTTGGTGAAATATTTAAGTTTTTTTCCTGTATTAACAATGATCTGATGTGAAAGGTGACTATATAGGTACCAAGACAAATGATCATGAAACCAAAACTATAACACTGGCCAGAAATCCATCGGATTCAAAAATTGTATGAAGTAAATGATTTAAAAATAATTCATTCCTCTACAATTTTCATGTTTTATTTTTAAAAAGGGCTCCCGTAAATTAAAGAAAAGACCTTTTCCATATGTTGTAATTCATTCAGCAGCTGTTAATCCATGTTAGGCTCTTTGTTCAAAAGATACCTTATGTAAGTAAACAATATCTTGTAATAGCTGTGGATTTATTAGTACATTTCATGAACTGACACCATTGCCCAGGTTGGATATCCATTGGCATTAGGAGGCTGGGGGATGGATAGAACAATAGTATCAAGTACTCAATGGTTTAAAATGCATTCCAGATCCATCACTGCATCAGGTTTTCTTCTCTGTGTTGTGACTCTACTGAGCTGTGGTAAAACAAAATTGAAAGTCATAATGCAACCCGGTCAATTGCTGACCTATCAGGTCACCCTCAATCATCAGCGAAGTCATGGAATGAGTCATCTCAAAGCAACAATTAATAAACTGCTCACTGATCTTCTGTTTGGGCCACATGATGCTGGACTTCATTATAGCCTTGGTCCAAATATGGTCAAAAGAGTTGCATTCTAGAGGTAAGGGCAAAGTGACTGACACCAAGGAACCCCAATAACACAAAGTCAATGAGGATCTGTATAAAACTGTCCAGTAACTAGCCATACCAGCACAAATAAAGATGGTTGTGGTTGTTGGACTTTTTCTGCATCCAGAACGGACTGTTGCAGGAGTTCCTTTACACATTGTCACTGGCTAAAACAGTGTAAGGACCCTTACTGTTGATTCCCTTATTTTCCCTTTCTTTTTACTTTGTCGTTATCATTTTCTGATCCATGGATCATTAATGGACATATACCTTTAAGCTGAGCAGAGGAAGTGAGGAACTCAAAAGTTGCAAAATAGTACACCGTGCTATGAACATTTCGATTTTTAACAGAAGGTCTCAGACCTTCTGGCACCCGAAAGATCAGAAGGGTTTGGTTCGATTGGTTGGGAGTGGCCAATGGATTGGCCTAAGACTGTATTCTGCCCGGTAACAGACTGTGATTGCCTCCAGTCAGGTGGGCGGTTTTCAGAGAACCCAGGAGGGAAACAGAACCCTCCTGGACATTGAGAGAACAAGCTGTGAGTTGATCTCTCTCTTTCTCCAAAATGGTTTCCTGCCTGCTGCTTTCTGAATCTGCAGAGAAGTCTAGAGATCCTGATGAATCTACAGATGGAAAACAAGAACCTCCAACTGAAGGCCTAACCTAAAAGATGCACTGGAAGATGTCCATCTAAAACAGAGACTTTTATCCTTTTTACTTTTCGTATTATTTTCCTTTACCTTCTTTTCCCTCTATGTTTGTCTGTCTTTGTGTGTGCAGAGGATGGGGTGAGTTAAAGAAGGGGGGTTAGGAATTAGATAATAATTAACCAGTTGTAGTGCTGCATATTTAATTATAGTTATTGTCATTAATAACAATTTATTGTGTTTAAATGTACAAACCTGGTGACTGTAGTTATTGGGCAGCCAAAGGCTTTGGTATTTTCTGAGAATTAATAGTTAATTTCAATTGTGTTGTGATTCCGGGTCAAGTGGGGGTTGGAAGTGACCATGCACTAGCCCAGAGTGTCGTAACCTGTCGCAGCTGTTTCATCAATGGTCATCCCTCTTTCATAAAGTTGGAAGTGGGGATGTTCACTGATGATCGCATAGTGTTCAGTTCCATTAGCAACTCCTCAGATAATGAAGCAAATGTATCACCCATGTAACAACACCTGGATAACACCCAGGGTTGGACAGGTAACATTTGTACCTCACAATTGTTGGGCAATGGCCATCACCAACAGGACATTGTCTAATCACCTCCCACAACATTCAATGGTGTTATCATTGCCAAATTCCCATCATGCTGAGGTTCACTACTGCCCAGAAACTCCAACTGGACCAGCCATTAATTGCTGTGACTATGAGAGAAGGTCAGAGGCTGAGTTTTCTGTGGTGAGTGGTTAACCTCTTGACTCCGTAAGCCTCCACAATATGCAAGCCACAGTTAGAATTATGATAGAATACTTATCCACTGGCTCAGATGAGTGCAGCTGCAGCAAAATTCAAAAAGTTCAATACCATCTGGGATACAGCAATCCATTTGATCTGCAGTCCTCTAAACTTCACTTCTTCCACAACCAGCATACTGTGGCTGCAGTGTATTACAACTCGCCTAGGCTTCTTCGACAGCATATGCCAAGACTGTGATCTTTACCAGCTGGATGGGCCATATAACACACCACCTACAAGCTTCCCTCACCATCTTGACGTGGGCATTGTTTTTCCTTCACCATTGGGTCGATATCCCAGATCTCCCTAACAGCAGTGGAATGCCACATGAATTGCAGCATTTCAAGAAGGCAAATCATCACCACCATCAAGGATATTGACCTGGCAATGATGAAGGAATGCCGATACATGTCCAAGTCAGAATGGTGTGTATCTTGGAGATGTTATGATACGGAGATGTAGTGGGCAATTTAGGGTTAATAGACTGAGGGTAAAATTGCTAGCACTGAGTCAAAGGTATACACCTACACCTGGCCTGAGTTACATTGTCCCATTCAGACTTAAACTTGTTAATTGGAATAAACAAGATACCCCTGTTCAGCCAGGTTATTCACTCAAGATCTTTTGGGACACTCTGATCTGACCAGCCATTAGCCCATTAGAGTCTGATGGCCTCTTTCGTCTGTAAATTGGAGGTTAATTACATATTCGTAGAATGGTCCTGTTCTTTTGTGTAAACGGGAATGGGCAATCAAAAGCCCAGATAGCGATGATGAGTTCAAGTCTAGACGCCCTAGGACAGAACCATTGTTTGAGGGACTGGGTGGAGCTCTGAGAGAGAAACAGAATCCTGTTCAACCAGGTGGGAGCAGAAGGATTTGGAAAACCACCGGGAGAGGGTCATGAAAAGCTGCCACAGAGACAGGCTTTTGAAAAGGGGTCTGAAAGAGCTGCACTAACTGCAGGAATATGTTCTGTAAATGCAAGTATGTCTGTCTGCATAAGTGGAGTTGAGAGCTGCATGTTCATTTTATGTGCCGATTAATGAGAAAGAAATTGTGTTTTAGGGTTAAGAGATACATGTAAGCTGTTCTTGTTAGGTTTGAAGTTTAAAAATTTAAATATTGTTTTAATAATGTTTTGCTTGTAAAAATAACCAAACCTTTTTCTCATGCAATCACTCCTGGAGTGAATTGATCTCTCCGCACAATCTAAAAATACTAGTCCAGTATCTTTTTAGAACATAAAACATACAGGGCAGAAGGAGGCCATTCGGCCCATCGAGTCTGCACCGACCCACTTTAAGCCCTCACTTCCACCCTATCCCCGTAACCCAAATAACCCCTCCTATTCTTTTTGGACACGAAGGGCAATTTATCATGTCCGACCCACCTAACCTGCACGTCTTTGACTGTGGGAGGAAATCAGAGCACCCGGAGGAAACCCACGCACACAGGGAGAACATGCAGACTCCACACAGACAGTGATCCAATGGGGTATCGAACCTGGGACTGTGCTAACCACTGTGCTACCGTGCTGCCCACTGCCTCTATTGGGATCTAGTCTGGTTCCGTAACAGAGGTGAATTTGCAAGTGGGCGTTATACCATGTGCCTGCTGCCTTTTCCCTTCTAGATGGCAGAGGTTTGGGAGGTTCTGTCTTAAAGGCTATGCGAGTTGCTGCAGTGCGTCTGGTAGATATTACATAATGCAGGGGTAGGAAATTAATGCTGTCCTTGCCCATATCCCAAAAATATATATTGAAAACAATAATTTGTTGAAGTTCACTATTTCCATCGTGTTACGCTAAAGCTGGGCCAATTGCATTTTCACACGAATGACCACACAGTCGGAAAGTGACTGCAGGTTCGTGGACCCACCATGTTGCTATTCAGGTACTTGGAAAATGTGATATTTCACAATGGGGCTCAGATTTGTCCTGATTTAGTTGAGGAATTCCTCTCCCCCAACAAGGCCCTCGTTTCCAGCCAGTTCTTTCTCCTGCTTAGAAGGGTCTCTTGCTGCTTGTCCCCAAATTAATTCACACAAAGTGTAGAACTTGATTAATCTCCCATCTTGTCTGTATCTCTATCTTTGTCCACTCACAGCAATATATACCCCTGCCTTTACTTCTTCGCTCTCCATTTTCTGGGTCCCTGTGTTGCTGAACGGAATAAGATCTGGAGTACGGTAAAATCAAGGATGCACTCTTCACATATCGCATGTTACGTCTCAATGCTGTTTCCTTCCCAGTTTCATTTCCTTTCCCCACTCCCATCAATCTATTCCTTTCATGGATGAATGTCTTGGGAACCATATTTGCTTAAGATTTTTAACACATCCATTATAAACTTTAAGGCTTTATAGGAGAATAGGTGAGAAACTGTTCTGGGAGAGGTTTGTCACAAATCATTATGGGGGAGGAAATATTTTGCATGACTCATTTGAAAATAAAATGACCATGGAAAATTACCAATTAAAAAGCAGAAAAACAGAATCACCCAGTGAGGGAGAAACAAAAACTAGTAAGTCCAATGATTGCAATAGATGGAAGAAATTTTATTCTAAAAATAAGTTACTGCATCTTCCACTCTGGATGAGGTGTGTAAATAAAGAATTTTCATCTTTTAGCTATTGGTTGGCATAAACTAACACAATTTGATCTCGAGGTATTATAATGGGAAAAGGTAGTTTTCAGGTGAACTAATCGCACCAAAGCATATAGATGCATTTTAGACCCCATTTAAAACTTGTACCTTCATCTTTATATTTCCATTCTAAACTGCAATGTCCATATTTGAAGCAATTATTACAGATGTGTTTGAGAAGCAAGCCAAGCAGATGAAGGAAAAGGGAATAGCGGGTCGCAATGATAGATTTAGATGAGCAAAGATCAGAGAAGGCGAGAGTGCAGTATAAATGCCGGTGGGAACTGGTGGGGTCAAATGGTCTCATTCTGTGCCTTGTATCCTATGTATGTAATCTGGATTGAAACAAGACAAACTTTTCATATTTCCCAACCACCACTGGGTCGCTGTGCTGAGCACCTCCAAGGGTGAGAATGATTATACCATGACAAGTTTACACAGGTAGGGCTGGGTTTGATGGAGGTGAGGGGTGTCAGCAGAAGGGGCAGGGGTGGTGGCACTCAGTGGCACTACCTTCCTAATGCCTGGTCCCTTAATCAGGCACTGACCGACTTTGAATGAGGTTCACCATCCCGCACCACAAGCCCGCAAATAACACCAACAGGGTTTGCTTGTCGTGCTCACCACATGGCAAGTCGCCCGCCTGCACCTGGGTGAATACCTGTAGCGGCGTGATGAGGCCCTGAAGTAGGCATTAATTACCCACTTAAGGTCTTGGCTGCCCATGAGCCTTACTGCCAGGGATATAACCAGTGTGGAGGCAGATTGACAGAGGGGTCCCAATTCACCACCCTCCTGCACAATTAAATGCCTCCTCCGCCACCAAACTCGCCACAGGGAGGGCATTAAATTCCACACATAGTTTCTCTTCTAAATGTGATCACAGCAACTTATAATGTGAAATGTTGTCAGGATGCCTGTGGAACAAGCAAAATTCATAATCTCGATATTAAAAAATAGCAATTTGGCAATCTACTTCTTAAGTTAATTATGTCTTTCTAATATTATTCATAAATGTGAGACTAAATAAAGTCACTAATATTGAATGTGTAGTTTTCATACAAATGAAGTGCCTCTTAGCTTATTTATGTCATATACTGAGCCTATAAAACAGCAAGATGATTACATGCGGAACACCTCATTACATTATTTTGCATATCTTCAAGTACAATAATGCAAAAACTTCACAGGTCCATTTAATAAGTCAGCTAGATAAAAACCAAGGTGTGATTATTATAACTAACTATGAGAGTTTTGTGAGGGCCACGAGAAGAATCCAGCAGGAGTTTTAAGGATACAAAGAAATAACATTTATTTACAATAACATATATATACACAACAGCAGCAACTTCGCTTGCTACTCACTCCTTCCTGGCTGGTTCCAAACTGGCCAGCTTTATTTATACAGGGAGTCTGCTAATGATTTCTCCGCCCCCCTCATTGGGGAAGCTCATACGCCTACAGGATTGTGGGATTGTCATTAGTCCCCAGCCAATGGTAAGCAGGCAGGTTATAACAGGGAGGGAATCAAATATTGTAATTTTGGCTCTGGGTTAGATTGGTTTTACAGATTTTTCATCCCAACCTCTTAATTTAATTCTAATTTTTAACTCAAACTCTGCCATCCACAGATACATTACATTCCAGCTTTATTGCTTAATCTACTCATGTATCTTCGTACTTTGAATCATAAGCCACCAGGTGAGTTACATGGCTTAAGTACTGAGAGGACTTACTTCTCATAATCCACTGCACAATGACACACTTGTTTAATTATACTGCATGTACATTAAATGAACAGAGCTATTTTTGAGTTGTTAAACCTACCTTCCTTTAAGGGGTTACAAGAGACAATATTCTGCTCAAGTCAACAGTACATTTTTGGCTAGAAAGGATAGCACAATGACAAATGTGCCTAATTAGTAGCTGTTAAACCACTATTGCACATCATATATTAAGAATAATTTACTCTAAGTCACATTTGCCTTCTTAGTTATGATGACAAATGAGTATAAGATTGTTTTGTTTTGGAACCATGGCTTTAATTTAGGATAAAATGAATGGGGTCATGTGGCCTGTTCTGAAGTCCGCCCACCAACAGGCCTGGGTGACGTGGCTGTTAAAAATTAAAGGGAGGCCCAGGTTGTTTTGCTGAATAGAAGTGGCAAAGTGTTTAAACTGTTAGTCTCAAAGCTGTTGAGAATGTTGAGATGTAAACAGTTGTGCTTTAAACTGTCCATTGACTTCCAAGAGAAGAGAATTGGGATCTAAAGAAAACTAATCAGAACTTCAACCTGGATACAAGGTCCATGCGATTCACGCTTCCATTGAGGTTGGCTTTAAGAGGGGAGAGGTCCTTAGGAGACAATTGTGAGATGGGGTCGCAAGAGTATTTACACGGAAAGAGGCCCTTTGGTCCATCATGTCCACGCTGGCCATCAAGCACCTTTCTACTCCTATCCCATTTTCCAGCATGGCCCATAGCCTTGTATGCTTTCAAGTGCTCATCTAAATACTTCTTAAATGTGCTGAGGGTTCCCACCTCTACCACCCTTTCAGGCAATGAGTTCCAGATTCCAACCACCCTCTGGATGAAAAAGGTTTTCCCTCACATCCAGTCTAAACCTCCTGCCCCCTATCTTAAATCCCTTGGTTAGTGACCCCTCCACTAAGGGGAAAGGTTCCTTCCTATCCACCCTATCAATGCCCCTCAATTTTATACACCATAATTAGGTTCCCCTCAGCCTTCTCTGCTCCAAGGAAAACAACATCAGCCTATCCAGTCCCTCTTGATAGCTGAAACTCTTCAGCCCAGGCAACATTTTGGTGAATCTGCTTTGCATCCTCGTTAATGCAATCACTTCCTTCCTATAGTGTGGTGACCAGAACACACTGTACTCCGGCTGTGGCCTAACCAGCATTTTAAACAACTCCATCATAACACCCTGCTATTATATTCTACTCCTTAGCTAATAATGGCAAGTATCCCATATGCCTTCTTAACCATCTTATCTACCTGTCCCGGTGTCTTCAGAGATCTATGGACATGCACACCAACGTCCCTCTGATCCTCTGTACTTACCAGGGTCCTACCATTTATTGTATTTCCCTTGCCTGGTTAGCCCAAAATGCATTACCTCACACTTTTCAGGGCTAAATTTCATTTGTTGCTGTTCTGCAATCTACTCCGTCCTATATTGTCCTGAAATGTAAGGCTTTCCTCCTTGCTATTTACCACACCATCAATTTTTGTGTCATCTACGAACTTACTGATCATACCTCTTACATTCACATCTAGATCATTAAAGTACACTACAATTAGCAGGGGACCCAGCACCGATCCCTGCGGAACACCACTGAACACAGGCGTTCAGTCACAAAAACAACCTTTGACTATCACTCTCTGCCTCCTGCCACTAAACCAATTTTGGATCAAATTTGCCAAATTGCCCTGGATCCCATGGGCTCTTTCCTGCTTGATCAGTCTCTCATGTGAGATCTTGTCAAAAGCCTGACTGAAGTCCAGGTAGACTACAATATCTACGTACCTAGCCACCTCCACGAAAAACTCATTCAAATTTGTAAGATATGGGGCGGGATTCTCCGACCCCCCGCTGGGTTGGAGGTTCCCGCCCAGCCGGCTGCCGTATTCTCCAGCGCCATTTTCGGGCGGGGGCGGGATTCCCACCACGCCGGTCGGGGGCCATTGGCAGCGGCACCCCCGGCGATTCTCTGGGCCCCGATGGGCCGAGCGGCCATCCATTTTTGGCCAGTCTGGGGCTGGTTTAGCACAAATAGACTAAAGAGCTGGCTTTTAAAGCAAACCAAGGCAGGCCAGCAGCACTGTTCAATTCCCGTACCAGCCTCCCCGAACAGGCGCCGGAATGTGGCGACTAGGGGCTTTTCACAGTAACTTCATTTGAAGCCTACTTGTGACAATAAGCGATTTTCATTCCATTTTCATTTCAGTCCCGCTGGCGTGAATCACTCAATTCACGTACCGGCGGGACCTGGCAGGTAAGTCGGCAGGGGCGGTCCTCGGATCCGACCCCGGGGGGGCCACCACGGTGGTCTGGCCCGCGATTGGGGCCCACCGATCTGCGGGCGGGCTTGCTCCGTGGGGGCACTCCTTTCTTCTGCGCAGACCCCTGTAGGGCTTCGCCATGGCCGGCACGTAGAAGAGAACCCCCCGCGCATGTGCCAAAATACGCCGGCCTGTCTGTGCATGCACGGAACCACACCAGCGGTTCTGCGCATGCGCGAGATCATGCCGGCCCTTTGGCGCATGCGCCAACTCGCGTCGCCCCTTTGGCGCTGGCTGCAGCGGCGGCTGCAGCGGCGCCAACCCCTCCGCCGTCCACCTAGTGCAGAGGAATTCCGCACTTTCGGGGGCTGTTGACGCCGGAGTGGTTGGCGCCGGTTCTCCCGCCGGCTTGGGGACTTAGTCCCCAGAAGGGAGAATGCCGGCCATGATTTCCCTCTGCCAAAGCGATGCTGACTATCCTTGATTAATCCTTGGTTCCCCAAGTGGAAATTAATTCTGTCCTTCAGGCCTCAACTATTCATTGCATTAACTGATAACTTAAATAATGGGATGCAGCTACAAATCCAAATAGGTCAATGACACAAATGTAGGTGGCATTGTACCCAGTGTAGATGGAATGGTGAAATTGCAAAGAGACATCAATAGATTAAGTGAACGTGCAAAAGTGCAGTAAATGGATTGTAATGTAGGCAAATGTGAGGCCATCCACATTGGATATAAAGGAGAGAATAGGATACCGTACAAATGGAGAGAAGCTAGAAACAATAAAGATTGAAAGAGACTCGGGTCCATGCTCATAGACCATTGAAATTTTATAAACAGGTACAAAAATTATCAAAAAGGCTAATAGGATGCTTGATTTTATATTTAAAGGGATGTGACACAAATGGAGGTAGAAGTTACTCTCCAACAGTACCAATTGCTGATTATACCACACTGAGAACATTTGTGAATAGTTCTAGGCACCACACCTTGAGAAGAAGATATTGGTGGAGGAGGGGGGTGGGGTGCGTACATTGCAGATTTACTGGAATGATACCTGGTTCCTATGGTTAAATGTGGAGTGATTACTCAACCAAGGGTTGTATTTTGTGACATCGAGAAGGTTCAAGGATGATTTGAACAAAGCTTTCAAGATATTAAAGGGAACAGGTAAGGTAGATAAAAGCTATTTCAGCCAACTGGGGAGTCTATAACTAGCTATAGTCTAAAAATTAGAGCCAGGCATTTCAGGAATGAAATTAAGAAACATGCCTTCTCACAAACAGTAGTTTGGAATTCTCTTCCATGAATGACAATTGACGTTAGATCAACTATTAATTTTAAATCTGTCACTGGCACTTTTTGTTAGCTAGAAGTCTTTTTATTAAAAAAAACATTTTATTAAGGCATTTGAGATTTTACCAGAAAAATTTCAAATGTAAACATAACTCAGTAAATAACACCCCCCCCCCCAACCAACTATACCCAGCCAACATGGCTTACACACACAGTTCCCCAGTCCCCCCTCCTCCACTCGCTGATCACGTCTAAACTATCCCCCTCTACTCCACTCCCTCCCAAACCCCCTCCCCCTTATTGTATCTGCTAACAGTTTAATTTTCCCCGAAGAAGTCGATAAATGGCTGCCACCTCCGGACGAACCCTAACGTCGATCCTCTCAGGGCGAACTTGAGTTTCTCAAGCACGAGAAACCCGGCCATGTCACTAACCGAAACCCCCAATTTCGGGAGCTCCAAGTCCCTCCACCCTAATAAGATCCGTCTCCGGGCTACCAGGAAGGCAAAGGCCAGAACGTCAGCCTCTTCCGTCCCCTGGACTCCCGGGTCTTCCGACACTCCAAAAATCGCCACCTCTGGACTCTGCGTCACCCTTGTTTTTAATACCGTGGTCATGACATCCGCAAATCCCTGCCAGAATCCCCGAAGCTTCGGACATGCCCAAAACATGTGGACATGATTTGCGGGCCCTCCTGCACACCGCCCACATCTGTCCTCCACCCCTTCAAAAAACCTGCTCATCCGGACCACCGTTATGTATGCCCAGTGGACCACCTTAAATTGTATCAGGCTGAGCCTGGCACATGATGAGGACGTGTTGACTCTACTCAGAACATCCTCCCACAGGCCCGCCTCTAGCTCCTGACCCAACTCATCTTCCCACTTACGTTTTACCTCCCCTATCTGGGTTCCCTCCCCCTCCATGAGCTCTTTATAAATTTCCAAGACCTCCCCCTCCCCCACTCCTGTTTTCGAAACTACCTTATCCTGTATCCCCTGAGGAGGTAGAAGCGGACAGGTCGAAACCTTCCTCCGTACAAAGTCACTCAACTGCAGATAACGAAACCCATTCCCTCCTGGCAGTTCAAACTCCTCTCCAAGTCCTCCAAACATGGAAAGCTGCCATCAACTAACAGGTCCCTCAGCCTCTCAATCCCTGCTCTCTGACACCTCCGAAACCCCATCCAGCCTCCCTGGCACAAACCGGTGATTCCCACAATTTGGAGCCCACACCGACGCTCCCTCCACTCCCATATGCTTCTGCCACTGTCCCCATACCTCAGCTGCCACCACCACCAAGCTGGCGAGAACGGCAGAGGTGCCGTTACCAGTGCTCCAAGCTTGTGCCCTTACATGATGCCATCTCCACCCACTCCCATACTGACCCCATCCCCATTACCCACTTCCTAATCGTAACCATATTTGCCGCCAATAATACTTCCTAAAATTCGGGAGGGCCAACCCCTACCCCCCCCCCCCCCCCCCACCCCTTGGCTCCGCTCCAACAGTACCTTCCTTACTCGCAGGGTTTTACCCGCCCATACGAACCCAGAGATCACCGCATTGACCCTTTTAAAAAAGGCTTTTGGGATAAAAATAGGGAGACACTGGAAAATAACCAAAAATCTCGGTAGAACCGTCATCTTTACGGTCAGTACCATCCCCGCCAGTGACAATGGGAGCGTATCCTACCTCCGAAAGTCCTCCTTCATCTGCTCAACCATCCGGGCCAGATTTAATTTATGTAACTGCTCCCATCCCCACGCCACCTGAATTCCCAAGTATCGAAAACTCCCTCCCACCACTTTGAACGGTATCTCCCCCAATCTCCTCTCCCCTCGCCTGGATCACAAAGACCACACTCTTGCTCATATTCAATTTATACCTTGAAAACCGGCCAAATTCCCCTAGGATCTGCATAATCTCTCCCATCCCCCCCTAACGGGTCAGAAAGAGTAGGTCATCCGCATATAATGAGACCCTGTGCTCCACCAGCCCCCCATCCCCCCCGAACAAAGCCCGGCCAGTCCTTTGATGCTCTCAGCGCCATCGCCAGTGGCTCTATAGCCAAGGCAAAGAACAGTGGGGAGAGTGGACATCCCTGCCTCGTCCCCCGGTGCAGCCTGAAATAATCCGAGCTCACTCGGTTCATCCGCACACTCGCCACTGGTGTCTGGTTCAGCAACCGGACCCAGTCTACAAAGCCCTGCCCAAACCTGAACCACCCCAGGACCTCCGGCAGGTACATAAGAACATAAGAACTAGAAGCAGGAGTAGGCCATCTGGCCCCTCGAGCCTGCTCCACCATTCAATGAGATCATGGCTGATCTTTTGTGGACTCAGCTCCACTTTCCGGCCCGAACACCATAACCCTTAAACCCTTTATTCTTCAAAAAACTATCTATCTTAAAAACATTTAATGAAGGAGCCTCCACTGCTTCACTGGGCAAGGATTTCCATAGA
This sequence comes from Scyliorhinus torazame, assembly GCF_047496885.1. NCBI lineage: Eukaryota > Metazoa > Chordata > Chondrichthyes > Carcharhiniformes > Scyliorhinidae > Scyliorhinus > Scyliorhinus torazame. The sequence continues at coordinate 34,250,363 of NC_092709.1, forward strand.
TTCACAACCCTTTGGGTGAAGAAGCTCCTCCTAAACTCAGTCCTAAATCTACTTCCCCTTATTTTGAGGCTATGCCCCCTAGTTCTTCTTTCACCCGCCAGTGGAAACAACCTGCCCGCATCTATCCTTCATAATTTTATATGTTTCTATAAGATCCCCCCTCATCCTTCTAAATTCCAAAGAGTACAGTCCCAGTCTACTCAACCTCTCCTCGTAATCCAACCCCTTCAGCTCTGGGATTAACCTAGTGAATCTCCTCTGCACACCCTTCAGTGCCAGTACGTCCTTTCTCAAGTAAGGAGACCAAAACTGAACACAATACTCCAGGTGTGGCCTCACTAACACCTTATACAATTGCAGCATAACCTCCCTAGTCTTAAACTCCATCCCTCTAGCAATGAACATTCCATTTGCCTTCTTAATCACCTGTTGCACCTGTAAACCAACTTTTTGCGACTCATGCACAGCAGCATGTTTTAATATTTTATCATTTAAATAATAATCCCTTTTGCTGTTATTCCTACCAAAATGGATAACCTCACATTTGTCAACATTGTATTCCATCTGCCAGACACTAGCCCATTCACTTAGCCTATCCAAATCCCTCTGCAGCCTTCCAGTATCCTCTGCACTTTTTGCTTTACCACTCATCTTAGTGTCGTCTGCAAACTTGGACACATTGCCCTTGGTCCCCAACTCCGAATCATCTATGTAAATTGTGAACAGTTGTGGGCCCAACACTGATCCCTGAGGGACACCACTAGCTACTGATTGCCAACCAGAGAAACACCCATTAATCCCCACTCTTTGCTTTCTATTAATTAACCAATCCTCTATCCATGCTACTACTTTCCCCATGCTACTACCGAAGTTAAGCTCACTGGCCTATAATTAGCCGCTTTCTGCCTACCTCCTTTTTTAAACAGTGGTGTCACGTTTGCTAATTTCCAATCCGCCGGGACCACCCCAGAGTCTAGTGAATTTTGGTAAATTATCACTAGTGCATAGCCATCTATTTTAGCACTCTGGGATGCATTCCATCAGGGCCAGGAGACTTGTCTACCTTTAGCCCCATTAGCTTGCCTCTCACTACCTCCTTGGTGATAACAATCCTCTCAAGGTCTTCCACCTGTCATAGCCTCATTTCCATCAGTCACTGGCATGTTATTTGTGTCTTCCACTGTGAAGACCGACCCAAAAAACCTGTTCAGTTCCTCAGCCATTTCCTCATCTCCCATTATTAAATCTCCCTTCTCATCCTCTAAAGGACCAATATTTACCGTAGCCACTCTTTTTTGTTTTATATATTTGTAGAAACTTTTACTATGTTTTTATATTCTGAGCAAGTTTACTCTCATAATCTATCTTACTCGTCTTTATAGCTTTTTTAGTAGCTTTTTGTTGCCCCCTAAAGATTTCCCAGTCCTCTAGTCTCCCACTAATCTTTGCTACTTTGTATGCTTTTTCCTTCAATTTGATACTCTCCCTTATTTCCTTAGATATCCACGGTCGATTTTCCCTCTTTCTACTGTCCTTCCTTTTTGTTGGTATAAACCTTTGCTGAGCACTGTGAAAAATCGCTTGTAAGGTTCTCCACTGTTCCTCAACTGTTTCACCATAAAGTCTTTGCTCCCAGTCTACCTTAGCTAGTTCATCTCTCATCCCATTGTAATCTCCTTTGTTTAAGCACAAAACACTAGTGCTTGATTTTACCTTCTCACTCCAGTGGTAATCCCACTTCACCCGGTCGAAGGCTTACTCCACATCCATAATGACCACTACCTCTACCTCCCTACCCTCGTAGGGCATCTTGACAATATTCAAGAGCCTTTTAACGTTGTCCGTTAACTGCCTCCCTTTTACAAATCCCGTCTGGTCCTGCCCTATCACCTCTGGGACACGATCCTCCAGTCTCGAGGCCAGAATCTTGGTCAGCAATTTGGTGTCTACATTCAAAAGGGAGATTGGTCCGCATTGTCCCGGGTCCTTCTCCCGCTTCAAAATCAGAGAAATCAAAGCTTGTGACATTGTTGGGGGAAGAACACCTCGCTCCCTAGCCTCATTAAACGCCTTTACTGCAAGGACCTCAGCACCCCTGAAAATGTCTTGTAGAATTCCACTGGGTATCCATCCAGCCCCAGGGCCTTGCCAGACTGCATAGCCTCCAATCCCTCCACTACTTCAAAGAGCCCGATCGGGGCTCCCAGACCCTCCACCAACTCTTCCTCCACCCTCGGAAACTCCAATCCTTCCAAAAACCGTCTCATCCCCTCCACCCTGCTGAGGGTGCAGACTCGTACAGCCTACTATAAAATTCCCTGAACACCCCGTTCACCCCCGCTGGGTCCAAGATCGTGTTCCTCTCTATCCTTCACTCTTCCCATCTCCCTAGCTGCCTCCCGTTTCCTAAGCTGGTGAGCTAACATCCTACTGGCTTTCTTCCCATATTCATACACCGCCCCTCTCGCCTTTCTCAAGTGCCCCACCACCTTCCCTGTAGATAGCAGACCAAACTCCACCTGCAGCTTCTGCCGCTCCTTCAACAGCCCCGCCTCCGAGTACCTCCTGTCTACCTGAAGAATCTCCCGAACCAATATATCCATCGCCGCCCGCTCCACCTTCTCCCATGTGCCTGTATCAAAATAAACTCCTCCCCTAACTACTGCCTTCAACGCCTCCCAAACCGTTGCTGCTGAAACCTCCCTTGTGTCATTTATCTCCACATAACTCCGGATGGCCTCCCTCACCTGCACACACACCTCCTCCTCCGCTAATAGTCCTTGTTCATCGGAAATCCACCCAGTGAAGGGCATGGACCGACACTACAATCGCGAGTACTCGGCGTCTACCACCCCCACCAGGAAAGCCGTATCCAAAATGAAAAAGTCGATCCGGGAGGACACTTTGTGTACGTGGGAGAAAAAAGAAAACTCCTTCGATCACGGATCCACCCCTCACATCTGTGCCATAAACGCCTTTAATTCCTTTGCGGCAGCTGGCACCCTCCCTGCTCTGTCCTCGAATGCGACCGATCCAGCTTCTGATCTATACCCGTATTAAAGTCACTCATCTACGCCCCCCCACCCACCGAGTCCGCTACGATGCTTCCCACTTCAAATGACACCGGCTTATTAATCAAAATAGCTACCGCCCTAGTTTTAGTCTAACACAGAATAAAAATACCTTCCCAACCCACTCCTTCCTCACTTCCTCAGCCTAGTCTGATCCACCACTCTCAGGTGTGTCTCTTGTAAGTAACATTGCCACGTCCTCCTTTAAACTCTTCAGATGCGCGAGCACACGGATCCTCTTGACTGGCCCATTCAGCCCTGTCACATTCCATGTGATCAGCCTGGTCAGGGAGCACCCCCGCCCCCTCGCTCCCCTCCCCATCCCGGCCAATCAACCATAACCCTTCCAAGGCCAGCCTCCAGCCCACGTCCTGCGCCTCTCCAGGCTGGCCCTCGGGCACCCACCATCATCGACCCTCACCCTGTCGCCATTCGTCAATCCCTCCCCTGTCAGCAGATCTATAACCCCCTCCCTCTCCTCCCCCACCCCATAACAAACCCAACCCACATCAACAAACTTATCACCTGTTCACCCCCCCACTGCGCTTCCGTGACCTAGCCTGCCCAGCTAGCCTGGTAGCCCCGCCTACGGAGCCAAGCATCCTTCCCCCCTAGTGAACGCCCTTCTCCCCGCTCGACCAACTTACATATGCAAACATTACAGTCCCCAACAAATACAAAGAAGAAAATTCCACCCACCATCCCCCATTAAGAACAAAGCTAACCCACAAACAGAACTGAGCAACGGCCCCAAAAGTAGTGCAAAAACGATACTTACAAACCAGAAGAAAAGAAGTTTAACAAAAGTTCTAAAACATAACTACTCGCTCCCACATTCAATGTCCTCCATCTCCTGCCAGTCCCTTGTCCCTGATAAAGTTCCTGGTCCTCATACGTGACCCACAAACGCGCTAGGTACAACATGCCAAACTTCACCCCTTTCTTAAAGAGGGCTGATTTCACCTTATTGAAACTCGCCCAGGTCCTGATAGACACGTAGCTCACTGCCTTCCCATATGCAGAGCCTTGTCTGCCTGGCCCACCTCAAGATCTGTTCCTTGTCCAGGAACCGGTGCATTCGTAGCACCATTGGCCTCGGTGGCTCGTTCCTCTGTGGCTTCCTCATAAATGCCCTGTGCACCCTGTCCACCTCAAGGGCCGAACAAACGCAGCTTCTCCCAGCAACTTCTCAAACATACGTGCCACAAATGTCCCAGCCACCGTTCCCTCGCTGCCCTCCGGCAGGCCGACAATCCTCAAATTCTGTCTGCGTGACCTGGTCTCCAGATCCTCCGCTTTGTCCTGCAGCCTCTTCTGATGGTCCCTCGTCAGCCCCATCGCGGCTAGCTGCTCGTCGTGTTCGCCCACCGCCTCCTTCACCTTCTGGATCGCCTGGCCTTGGGCTTCCAATCTCTGCGGGGATTAATCCCCGCCTTTACCGGATCCACCACCCTGGCCAGGTCCTCCAGATATTCCTTCCTCAGCTGAGCAAATTTCTCATGGAGGAAGGCCACAAGCTGATCCGTCGACCACTGGGCCGGCAGTTTTGGTCCCTGACCCTCCGCCATATTCCCCTGTGTCGCAGGTTCTACACTAGTTTTCGACGAACGCTCTCTTCTTTTTAGACTACTACTGGTCCACGAATCCATACACCGGTGGGGAACTCTCTTCTTCTACCTCACCAGCACCTTGTATTATCGTTCAGATAATCGAGGGAAAAGGTCCCAAAAGTCCACCACGAGCAGGAGCCACCAAATGTGCGACCACATACACCTACACCATGGCCGCCATCAGAAGTGATCTTAGCCAGAATCTTAAGGGACTTGGGGCAAAGACAGGTTAGGATGTTAGGATGCACATCAGCCATGATCGCACTGACTGTCAGAAAAGACTCAAGTGGCTAGATGGTCTACTCCTCTATCTCATTTGTTTCTTTTTGATTGCGTGTTTTTTTCCCCTCCTTTTCATTTGATTTAATTTGTAAATACTCGTTACGCCTTTCTTTTGTTTAAAATCAGTTTTCCTCCCTTTCCATACTATTAGCTTTGAGACGAATGAGACCAAATGTAAAAGCACCGTATTTAGTAGAAGGAGTGAGACATTTAAGTGAGCAATTGTTCTTTGGGACATAGTTAAGGATTTTGTTTATACAGGTGACACTATGTCTAGCTGTCTCAAAATGATCAGGGAATGCCCTCACATTGACTCAGGGAGCAGGCTGCTCAAGTACTGATCAATGCCCTCAGATTTTACATCCTCTACTGCCAACCTCCCTCTAAGGTAGGGTTTTTCAAAGTGCAGGTCACGACCCGCGTCCACGGAGCGATCGGACGTGGTGGTCCTGATCTCAATGGCGTTACCAACATTTCCATTGAGAATGGCAGCCGCTGCCACCTTTTAAATGAGAAAGAAATGAGGCTGCTTTGAAGTCTTCGGGACAGAAGCGGCAGTGAGCAGGTCATGCAACTTGCAAGGACACTTGATGTCAAGCACCCTGTATGTACCTTCTTTTGGCACCAAATCTTGGAGGAGAACTTCTTTAATTTTCTAGTTGCTGGCATGCAAGGCAAGAGGACTGTGAAGATGAATCATTTTCCTACAAGTAGGCAGTGTACCCACTGGCTAGGATCTCATATCTGAATCTGTTACAGAGAGCTGCTTAGGAGGGTCCAGGGCAGGACAGAGCAGAGCTAAATTAGCTCTGTACAGAGCTCCAGGGCCTCTGTTTAACATCTTGCAATGAAGAAACATAACTCAGGAGCAAAGCAGTATAAAGATGATTTCTTGAGGGATGGTTTTGTCAATTATGCCAATGCAAATAAGGATGCAAAGCCCATGTGTGTTATATGCAGGGAAGTACTGGCAAATGAGAGGAGAAATATTAGTGTTTGAAAGAGATGTGGTAGGTGAAAATTCCTTTTGAGATTGAGACCCCAGAGTCAGTTATTAATTTACAGTTGATAACAAATGAAAAGATTAGGCTGCTGTACCTGATCTGTGATAGCACATTGAATGCACGCCAAAAATACCATGAGACTGCCAGCATTAGGAGTAGCATCTCCTAGGAGTATTCAGTGCTGAATAAAACATATATTTTGTTACTATTGCTCTTTACAATGACCCACGTGTGCAAGGTTGGATATTCCATTCTCACAAAGATCAAGACAGCACAAAGGATCTGGCTGAAGTCTGCACTTCATATGCACATTGTCCTCTCCTCCTGTGAATCGTATTGGAGTGAGATCGTGAGGACCAAACAGGCTCCCCTTTCACATGAAAGGTAAGCGAATGAGGCATGTGTCAAGAAGGTCGGCCAGCGTGGGTCGCGGAAAAAAAGTTTGGAAAACACTGCTCTCGGGGGAAACTTGGCACCCATACATGGTGGCATTGCTGAGATTTGGATCAATGTGAGTTGACTACACTGAAGAAATATTAAGCAATAAAAAAATGGATATTTGATGTTACAGGTGAAACAATGTGATGAATATAGGCCATCAACACAAATGTTCAAAACTTACTTCCACAAAGGCTCGCAACAATTTCATATTTTGTAGCAATCCTGTATTGTACAACTTTTTATAAGCCTTGTAGTCACCATTATTAATTGTTAATGGATGATTATTCATCAACTTGGTGGAACATCCTAACTAATGTTTATTACTGTTGGGTCAGGGCAAGGGTAGGGTTGCATTGGGGACCAGTAAGGGGAAAGTGTCAATTTAGTATTCTGAGGATTACTTTTCTAGGTTGAGAGGTCACTTGAACCCGAGGACAAAACTCCAAATCCTTTGTATCTGCCCATTGTTCTCTACCTTGCCAAATCTCAGTACAAAGCTTTTCAATTGCTTGAAAACAAACCACTTTAAAACTCAAATTTAAAACAATCACTAACATTTTTAGCCCGATGATATATGTGGTGTTTTACCTTTTGAGAGGCTGTAGCTGCCGTGTGTTCTGAGTGAGTCAGGCGCCTTTGAAGTCTGTTTGTTTTTTCTTGATTTTCCAACATCTGTTTTTCATACTATTCAAATGAAAATGAAGATGTGTAAAGATGGATTTGAACAAAAAAATGAAACAAAAGCTCTCCTGAGGCTTAACATTGAAATTTTGTAAATGGAGTTAATCGGAGCGTTTTTGCACCTGCATGAGTGTAAACGGTGACGTGAGCGCAAAATCTCAGCAGTCAGGAAACAAATCCTTACCGGCGAGATCTTGTTTCCCGATGTTCCCCACCCCTTGCCGGTGACATAACGAGGTACCCGCCTTTCTCACGTAAATACATCAGAATAATTTTTAATATTAAGGGGCCTCCCTGCCACATGATCTCCCCTCACTAAATATTCAAACCTTGTTAATGCTAGTATGGTTGGAGGGGGGGGGGGGGGTTAGCCCCCGATACTAGCATGGTTGGTAAGCTCCCGATACTGTTGTGGGGAAATTGTTAGGAAAACAAAGGTAGTTTTAAGGGATTTCGATTGGTAAACATTAGAAATGATGATAGTTTTAAGTGTGTTTAAATTAATGTTTCTGTGGAAGGGTAAAACCTATAAAAAGATTTATGTTGGACAAAGGTATTTGTATGTGTGGGGCTTGGTCAAGTTCCAACTGTGTTTCTAGTGTGCTTCCAGGGGGCTATGGCATGAAGAATAAAGAAAAGATATAAGCATGAGGGTGTTGCTGAGCAACTGAGGCTTTGTAAGGTGGAGAAGCTTTTAAGTTTAGTTTAGCTAATTTGATAGCAACTAAAAGATAAAAAATGGCAGCTCTCACAGCTCTGCTAGAAGCAGTTGGTTTAGAAGGGTAGAGAGGGAACAGCTCTTTCAGCTTTGCTAGAAGAAAAGCCATACCACGGAGTAATGGTAAGAAAACAAGTGCAGAGATCTGAAGAGCAGCTAGTTAAGGAAACTAGCAGAATTAAGAGAAGTTTTCAAGAAGTCCGAGGTTCAAGGTACTAGAACATAGAACTGATCAGTAAACACTGACAGAGCTGAGAAGAAGGCTGAGATGCCAGAAATATATCTGAAGTGATTTTCAGGTTTTGAGATCTTACTACAGCCTGTAAAATGTGGGGAGGCAGTGGCGGAGTGGTATTGTCATTGGACTAGTAAATCAGAAATCCAGGGTAATGCTCTGTGGACTCTGGTCTGAATTCCGCCACTGCAGATGATGAAATTTGAATTCAATAAAAATCTGGAATTAAAAGTCTAATGATGACTATTGCAGATTGTCGTAAAATTCCATCTGGTTCAAACTAATGTTTGAAGGAAATCTGACATCCTTACCTGGTCTAGCCTACATGTGACTCCAGACCCACAGAAATGTGGTTGATTCTTAACTATCCCCTCAAGGGCAATTCGCGATGGGCAATAAATGCTGGCCCAGGCAGCGCCACCAACCTCCCATGAACAAAAAAAAAAAGTTGAATTAACCATGGAAATCTGTGGCAGGATCTCACATGTTTGTGTAAAAGCAGTCAAGACAATAAATCCTAAAGGGTTGGTATAATATCCTGGACTGGATTTGCTGTTAAATGTGGAGCAGAAGCTTTGTTTAAAATTGTCATTTGGAAATCCTGGCCTGGATTTCAGAATGCAAACTGCTATGGTTTTATTGTGAGAGATTTGAATGCATGTTTTTGGGATTGCAGCTTGGAAACTCTCACGTGACAATCATCAAGGGTGGGGGAGTGGATTCGGAGGAACTCCACAAACATTTACTTGAGGTGTAGAGTGGCGAGTGGACTTGCCACAATCATCTGTGATCTTAAAAAGAGACTTTGACTGTGTTACTGAGACCATTGTAAATTAAGGTGTAATTTATAATCCATGTTAATCCTAAAACCTGTGTGTATTAGTAAAGGTAAGGAGGGAATGAAGGAATTGTGTGTTATAATCCAATTTTTCTATGTTTAATAAATGTTTTTTCTTCTTGTTGAAACTAATTAGCGGTCATGTGACTCTTGTTTCCCCACATTTTATAAAAAAAGGGTAACCTGGGATTCATTCTGGGATCTTGCTGGCCAGTTATTGGGATCGCAACAATGACATGACGTATGCTCAAACCACTCAACCTTAAGTGGTCTAGAAAGGGAGCAACGAAAGTATCATTTTTGCAGTAGTAACTTGCTCCTAGTTTGTTAAAATGTTTTAATTATCTTTTTTAAAAATATGTTCTGTTCCTTTTTCTCTCTCAACCCACTCTCCAGCTTTCCTTTTTCTTTATTTCTCTTTCCTGTCTAATTTGATTCTGATTCACCCTATTTCCTTCCCGGTTATTTGGCTCCTTTCTTTCTCTATCGTTTTACTCATTACTTAAGGAGACAGACCATAGGACACTCAATGTCCATGAACTCTCAGATGCCACATTACCTTCCCATCAATTTCCATCTCCAGAGGTTGTGCAAAGAAAATTATCTTAAGGGCAAGATAAAAAATCCAATCCTCTTCCAAATGTATCACTTCAGCAATTTCTGGGCCAACATATATTGTGTCAGATAAATCGTTAACTTTTTCTGATGGTGCTATAAACAGCAATTCTAATGCACTCTACTTGCAAAACAAGCTCTCAGGAGCACATGAACTGTTGGCACATGTGTAAATTCAACCTCCATTTAGCCATCCATTGACTCGGTCTCCACCTCCGCTGCCTTGGGAAAGCGGGCAGCATAATCAAAGATCCCTCCCACCCAGGTTATTCTCTCTTCCAACTGATTTGTTGTGCTCCAGGTGTGGCATAAGCGGCTTCCTTGTGGTGCACTTGACGAAGGAAGGTTCTGACGTGGAGAAATCTTCAACACGTTTATTAAACTATTTACACTTCTAATACTCGGGTTCGACACTACTGCTAATCCTACTATAGCTACCCAGACTGACTAACCAGTTGCTGCAATCCACGTGGTGGGAGTGATATTGAATCAACCCTGTGTCTCTACTGACTGACTGTCTCCACTGGAAAGAGGCAGATCATGTGTGTGGTGTCCTTTATATATGGGTTGGTGTAATGCCTTCCTGTGGTCGTGTCACCTCTGTGTGTATCGTGAATGTCCATTGGTCGTGTCCTATCTAACTGATCTATTGGTTGAGTGTGTGTGTGTGTGTGTGTGTGTGTGTGATGTCTCTGGTGCTCCCTCTAGTGTCTAGCTAGCCTACATGCATTTACATTGATGCACATCACCACACCAACCTCTTCCATCGGGCAAGAGATACAAAGTCTGAGAACACGCACTAACAGATTCAAAAACAGCTTGTTCCTCGCTGGTACCAGACTCCTGAATGGCCCTCTTGTGGACTGAACTGATCTCTTCACACATCTCCTCTACTGAGTAGTACTTATGCTTCACCCAACATCTGTGTCTATGTATTTACATTTGTGTATTTATGTATGTCCTATGTTTTTTCATGTATGGAGTGTTCTGTCTGGACTGTACGCAGAACACTTTTCACTGTACCTCGGTAACACGTGACAATAAACCCAAATCCAAATTCAATCAAATATCAAATGACAAAAATAACATTTGAAGCTTTAATTACAGATTGAAGGCAAAATGCTCAGTTTTGCTTTTCACCCATCCCCACCTCTTTATTCATTTTCTGTTGATCACTTCCATCTGTTAGAAAGGCACATCAGTTTTACCAATCTAAACTTCTTGAGAATTTGTTACAGAATGCCAGTGATATTTTAAGAAACCAAAATCAGAGCCTATGTGAATAAAATGTCACCACGGTGATTAGTATTTTCTTCTTTGAAATACACTTAAAGGAAACAAAAGAAAATTACGAATGAGTTGAGAAAAAAAAGTGTAAAACTTCATCCTCCACATGGAATTTCAAAATGTTTTTAAAAAAAAACATTTTATTAAGGCATTTATAATTTTAGACCAATAAACGGTACAAATATAAACATAGTGCAAAAAACATCTCTCCATCTCTCACTAATCTCGCCTACCCTAAACGCAAAGTAGCCTAACTCCCCCCCACCCCCCCTTTATTGCCTCTGCTGACAGTTTAGCTTTCCCCGAAGAAGTTGATAAACGGCTGTCACCTCCGGACAAACTCCAACGTTGACCCTCTCAGGGCAAACTTAATTTTCTCAAGTCTGAGAAACCCAGCCATGTCGCTAACCCAAACCTCTGATTTTGGGGGCTTAGAGTCCCTCCTCGCTAACAATATCCATCTCCAGGCTACCAAAGAGACAAAGGCCAAAACGTCAGCCTCTCTCGCCCCCTGGACTCGCGGATCTTCCGACACTCCAAAAATCGTTGCCACCTCTGGACTCGGCGCCATCCTTGTTTTAAGTACCGTGGACATGATATCCGCAAATCCCTGCCAGTATCCCCTAAGAATCGGGCATGCCCAAAACATATGGACATGGTTTGCTAGCCCTCCCGCACTACTCACACACTTGTCCTTTATTCCGAAAAACTTGCTGTTCCAGGCCACAGTCATGTGTGCCCGGTGAACCACCTTGAATTGTATCAGGCTGAGCCTGGCACATGATGAGGACGTGCTGTCTCTGCTCAAAACATCCGCCCACAGACCTGCCTCTATCCCACCCCCCAGCTCATCTTCCCATTTACCCTTTAGCTCATCTATCTGGTTTTCCTCCCACTCCATAAGTTCTTTGTAGATATCCGAAACCTTCCCCTCCCCCACCCCCGTTCTAGAAACGACCCTATCCTGTATCCCCTGTGGCGGTAGGAGCGGGAAGGTCGAAACCTGCCTTCGCACAAAACCCCTTATCTGCAGATATTGAAACCCATTCCCTCCCGGCAATTCGAACTTCTCCTCCAAATCCTCCAAACAGAGAAAGCTCCCATCAATAAATAAATCTCCCATCCTCTCAATCTCTGCTCTCTGCATCTCCGAAACCCCCCACCCAGGCTCCCCGGGACAAACCGGTGATTATCACAAATTGGAGCCCACACTGAAGCTCCCTCCACTCTCATATGTTTCCTCCACTGTCCCCAGACTCTCAGGGGCACCACTACCACCGGACTTGTGAGTACCGGGCCCCCTGACCAGGCTGATCACATGGGAACGCTAGAGGGCTGAATGGGCTGGTCAAGAGGGCCCGCGTGTTCGCGCATTTGAGGAGGTTGAAGGCGGATGTGGTAATGGTACAAGAGACACCTGAGGGTTGCGGATCAGACTAGACTGAGGAAGGGGTGGGTCGGGCAAGTATTTAATTTGGGGTTGGACTCTAACACTACGGGGGTCGCGATCCTGATCAATAAGAGGGTGTCATTTGAGGTAGGGAATATAGTTGCGGACTCGGGAGGGGTAGGTATATCATGGTGAGCGGGAGGTTAGAGGGAATGCCGGTGGTGTTAGTAAATATTTACGCACCAAATTGCGACGACGTGGAGTTTATGAGGCAGGTGTTAGGAAAGATCCCGGTCCTCGACTCGCATAAGCTGATCATGGAGGGGGGACTTCAATACGGTCATCGATCCGAGGTTGGATCGGTCGTGTCCAAGGACAGGGAGGGTGCCGGCCGTGGCGAAGGAACTAAAGGGGTTTATGGAGCAGATGGGGGGGCGGGGGGGGGGGGGGGGGGGGGGGGGGGTGGTGTTAGACCCGTGGAGGTTCGGACGGCCAAGAGCGAAGGAGTTTTCTTTCTTTTTTTCCCCCACATACACAAAGTATACTCCCGGATCAATTTTTTTCATTCTGAACAGGGCTCTGTACCCCGGAGGTGGTGGATACTGAGTATTCGGCGATTGTTATGTCAGACCATGCCCCACACTGGGTGGATCTGCGGGTGAGCAAGGAGGGTGGTCAGCGCCCGCAGTGGAGATAGGATGTAGGCTGTTAGTGGATGAGGGGGTGTGCGTGCATGTGAGGGAGGTCATCCAGAACTATTTGGAAATAAACGATACGGGGGAAGTCTCGGCAGCAACGGTGTGGGAAGCACTGAAGGCAGTGGTTAGGGGGGGAGCTAATTTCGAAATGGGCCCATTAGGAGAAGGCGGAGCAAGCAGAGATAGATAGGCTGGTTAGGGAAATACTCCAGGTGGACAGGAGATATTCGGAGGCCCCGGAGGCAGAGTTATTGAAGGACCAGCAGAAGCTATAGATGGAGTTTGGTCTGTTATCTACAGGAAACGCAGTGGAACAGCTGAAGAAGGCGAGGGGGGTAATATGAATATGGGGAGAAGGCCAGCAGGGTGCTTGCACACCAGCTAAGGAAAAGGGAGGAGGCCAGGGAGATAGGTAGAGTGAAGGACGGAGGAGGAAATACAGGGGGGTGAACGGGGTGTTTAAGGAGTTTTATAGTTGGCTGTATGAGTCGGAAACCCCAGCTGGGTTGGAGGGGATGAGGCAACTCTTGGAGGGTTTGTAGTTTCCGAAGGTGGTGGAAGGGTTGGTGGAGGGGTTGGGAGCCCTGATCGGGATTGCAGAAGTAGTAGAGGGATTGGAGGCCATGCAGTCGGGCTAGGCCCCGGGCCCGGATGATTACCCTGTGGAATATTATAAGAAGTTTTCTGGGATGCTGGGCCCGCTGCTGGTGAGGGCATTTACCCCCCCCCCCCAGCCCCCTGCCGATCAACCATCGCCCGTCTTAGGCCACCCTCCAGCTCGGGTCCTTAGGCCTGCCCTTTGGGCACCCCAAGGTCCCCGACCTCCAATTTGTCTCCCAATAACAGTCCCTCTCCTGTCAGCAGAGCAACCCCCCACTCCATTAACAAAACAATCTCAACCCCCCTTAGCAAACTTATCACCTGCTCGCGCTTCCGTGAGCTAGCCCGCCCAGCTAGCCTGGTAGTCCCCGCCCTTGGCGCCGAATATCCTACCCCCTATTGTTCTCCCTCCCCCCGGCTCGGACATACATATTCAAAACATCACAATCCCCAACAAACCCAAAGAAGAAAACTCAACCCAACAAGAACAAAGTTAACTCACATACAAAACCGAGCAATGGCCCAAAAAGCACTCCATGTACAGCCCAAAACAAAAAGAACTGAGCAACGACCCAAAAATTGATACAAAAGTACTCCATGTACAGCCCAAAAACAAAAATAAATTTAACAGTACAGGCTCGGCATTACTCGCCCCCAAATTCAATGTCCTCAAAAGACCTGCCAGTCTTTTGTCCTTAACAAAGTCCATCACCTTGTCCAGTAATATTCTTGGCCATCGTAGGTCACCCACAAACGAGCTGGATACAACATACTGAACTTACCCCCTTCTTGAAGAGGGCTGATTTTACCCTATTAAAGCTCGCTCTTCTTTTGGCCAGCTCCAGGCCCAAGTCCTGATAGATGCGTAGCTCGTTGTTTTCCCATTTGCAGCTCCATGTTTGCTTGGCCCACCGCAAAATCTGTTCCTTTTCCAGGAACAGGTGCATTCGCACCACCATTGCCCTCGTCGGCTCATTCAGAGCGGCTTCCTTGCAAGCGCTCTATGCGCCCTGTCCACTTCCAAGGGTCGATCAAACGTCTCATCGCCCAGCAGCTTTTCAAACATGTGTGCCACGTATGCCCCTGCGTCCGATCCCTCGATGCCCTCCGAGAGGCCAATGATCCTCAGATTCTGCCTGCGGGACCTCTTCTGCAGATCCTCCACCTTCCCCTGCAGCCTTTTCTGGTGGTCCCTCATCAGCCCCATCTCCGCCTCCATTGCAGTTAGCTGGTCCTCGGGCTCAGCCACCTTCTGGATCGCCACTACCCGGGCTTCTAGTCATTGTTCCACCCGATTAATCCCTGCCTTAATCGGGTCTAAGCATTCCCGCATTTGCTTGGTGAAACTCTCCTGTATAAATGTCACCAACTGCTATGTTGACCACTGGGTCGCCAATCCCAGCTCCTGTACCTCCGCCATGTTCTCCTTTGCTGTATGTTCCACACCCTTCTTTTTTGCCCGGCAATTTCTTCTTTTCAGACCACTTCTGGTCCAGAAACTGGTGGAGGATTCCTCCTCTCTGCTGCACCCGCGTCCAATTTTACTGATCAAATCTCACAAAAGTCAGGAGAAAAGGTCCTAAAAGTCCACCACAAGCGGGAGCTACCAAATAAGCGACCTCCTACTTCGTGGCCGCCACCGGAAGTTGGAATTTCAAAATGTTAACAATCAGATAATTAAAATACATTTCCCAAAATTAAGACATTCCAGTTAATTATAAAGTTGCTGTAAACATTCAAAGTTCTGTTTACATAGCAAGTTTAAGGTTACATAGCTACTGTTTAAGGTGAGGTGATAGCACAAAAAAAATCTTTCAATTATTTAGAACCAGCGTTGAAGCAAAATGAAAGGATGCATTGAGATATTTTTTAAGTTAATGATTCCATTGCTTCTACACAAGTAAATCAGTGTTGTAGTACAACATGGTTTTGACTTTTATATCCTTTTAAAATTTAAAGAACTTTAAATTAAAAGAAAATATAATAAAATTGAATAATAAGAGTATGGACAAAAATTGGAAAGATTTTATATACAGTAACGCAATAAAAAATAACATACCAGAGGGTCTTCCCTTATTCTATGACAGAAAGCATGTTTCCACACTCACGAAGCTAAGTATGGATCATGTTTTGAAAATTCTGCATGGCTACTTCATTTTGTGCCAAATAACAGAGTACATGTCTCTCCCACCTTCTGCCATGAAGGCATGTGCACATATTAAAGCAGCATCTCTCTTTAAAAAATAGCAGATTGCCTGCCTGTCAGGGCTGAGGGAATGGAAACATTGGAGCTCAGTTGGTGAACAATGCCATCTATTAAGAAATGAAAGAGTGCATAAAGTGTATAACTTTATAGGAGGAACTACTTCATCCAAAGGGTTGTGAATCTATGGAATTCCTTGGCCAGTGAAGCAATTGAGGCGCCTTCATTAAATGTTTTTAAGATAAAGATAGATAATATTTGAAGAATAAAGGGATTAAGGGTTATGGTGTTCGGACCGGAAAGTGGAGCTGAGTCCACAAAAGATCAGCCATGATCTCATTGAATGGCAGAGCAGGCTTGAGGGGCCAGATGGCCTACTCCTGCTCCTAGTTCTTATGTTCTTATGTATAAAGAAACTGTTTTCTTCCCCACATTCAGCAGCTTCCAGACCCCTCTCAGCATTACGAAGGGCACGCAGTCTATTAGATCCAAATCACAGCATCTTGCCAGTTCCAGCCAGCAGCAGTCTTACAAATATTATCATTAGACACCTAGCTGCTTTCTGTATTTTTAATTTACATTTTTTTAAAAAGTGGTTGAGAGCACACATTCTTGTTGAAGTGCCCGCTCTCACCATTTACTTCAGTCGGCTACTGCTCTCAAAGCCAATAGGTCTCTGATTGGCTCTCTGGCTATCAGAGTCTAACTATCACTTATAATTGGACAAGTACCTGACTATGTAAATTAAAGGAGTGCCCTGCTCAAAATTCAACGTCAGTCACTTTCCGCGGGATGTGGTAACCTGTGGAAAGTCTGATTCCTGTTTCCTGCCCCGGAGGCAAAAAATCAGCCCAGTAGGTGAGAGTCAGATTCTAAATCAGAAGTTGGAGATACCAATACCTTGTTGTCATGGACGCGAGAGACAACCTTGACCAGTTTAATCTGGGAGGCTATGGAATATAACAAGGCCCTGCCAGAACGTTGATTTTTGACAAGAAGCTCACATGAACAATATACCTAAAGATGAGGCGACTTAATGCCAGCCTAAACCAACATCGGAAATTACTTTGAAAGATATTCCTCTTCCTCAGGATATGATTCAGGCCTGACTCAACTTCAGTGGCCGACATATGGAGCAGAATGAAAATTAATCAGAAAATGCATTGGAAAGAAATGAAATAAAAATAATGACAACCAGGTGAGATATGCATCATGAATCGTACAAAGCCAGGAATTTATTTGGGCATCTTACAGATGCCATTTTCCAGCTTCATAGAATCATGGAAGTCCTACAGTGCTTAAGGAGGCCATTCGGCCCATTGAGTCTGCACCGATCCTTTGAAAGAGCACGCCATTCCCCCACCCTATCCCCGTAGCCCCACCATCTTTGGACACTAAGGGGCTATTTAGCATGACCAATCCAGCTAACTTGCACCGGAGCACCCGGAGGAAACCCACGCAACAGTGTGAACGCCAAATAAAATGCCTGATAAATTGATGAAAGCCATCTGAAAGAATGCAAAGCTTCTTGAAACTGTTATTAAATTTCCACAGTTAGGATGGAGACAAATCATTGGATAGACATATGGACAATAAGGGATTAGTGTAGATGAGCTTTAGAGTGGTTTCACAGGTCGGTGCAACATCGAGGGCCGAAGGGCCTGTACTGCGCTGTAATGTTCTATAAATGCTGTAATTTCATCTGTGTGCACATTTTGGTTGTCAAAGGCCACATTTCCTTTTGGATGAAATCAGATTTTTCTCTGCATTACCAGCACTGTGCCATTTTCCTCTAGCCTTTCCACGGGTAAACCCGCTGTGGTCAGGCTCCCCATTTTAAATGTGTGTGGGGGAGGGGTCAAAAGCAGAATCAGATTTCCTCCTGCACACCATTTTCATCTTGTGATATGGGTTTTTCAAAAACCCATTAAAAGCACACCAGATTTGAGAGCATGTGAAGAAAATGGAAAACTTGAGTAGGCAGGAACATTCTGGCAGGCAAGTGTAAAATGATTTCACAACTTCAAATGTCGGTATTAGGTGTTGTAACGTAGAGGTGTTCTTACTGCAATAATTTATCACAGGGATCTGTCCTCTAAAGGCATATTGATCCTCATTACAATACCTTTCCAATGGAGACACTAGCATAATGCTGTGAAAGATGTCCAGTCAGCCTGTGCTTTACTGTTAGTGACCAAGAACTGAACTAAGTGCTTTCAATTTCCAGTTGACCACTTCAAAATCACTCAAGCATGGAGGGAGATGATTGGAAAACCCAATGTTGCTTGAAGTGAGCCAGGACCTGTCAATCAAAGACTGATGTTTATAAACATTGCAGTTAGAGCACTTTATAGTTACTCAACCATGAAGGAAGCTGACAGCTGTGGAAGCTGTCAATCACAGCCTAGTAAGGAAAATGAATGAATGGCTTGCAGCTCAAGTATCTGAGGGGCATAAACATAACTGCCAGGTTCTCTTTCTAGGAATTGACAGGTGGTACTTCCTGTGTCTGAGCCAGCAGGTGTATTGCCCAGGTGAGTGTTACAACAGTAATTGTTTTCACTGTTTCTGTCTGGACTGCTCTGTAGCTTCTAGACAGGGCTCGCTTTTCTGGGGGCTTCTGGGGTTTCTGGGGTCTACATGGGGTGCTTCCTGACAGGGGTCTCTCCTCTGGGGGGCTTCCTTACAGGAGTTTCCTTTCTGGGGGGGCTTCCTGACATGGGTCTATTTTCTGCAGGGTCTGTAAAGGGATCTCTTTATTTTGGGGATCTCTTTATTTTGGACGTCACGGTGGTGGGGGGTGGGTAGTTGTCGGGGGTTCTCTTTATTTATGGGTTCGAGGACCGGAGAATCACGCAGGCCTGGAGAACATGGTGGCCATTCCGCTAACTGGATACAAATGGGTCTAAGTGATCCACTTGCATCCTCCCGCTGGCGCGCGGGCAAGAACCTTGATACCGACACTAGCAGGGGGCCAGAGCATCGGAAAGGGCGCCAATTCCATTTTCTCCCCGACGCCAGATTCTCTGCCTCACCGGGAACTCTGCTATTGGCGGCACGAGGCAAAGAACGGTTAAATGCTGTTTGTTCGGATTTCTTCTTTAAATGCTAACAGTATCATAACAGGATGCAAAAACAGCTTTGCTTCCGGTGTAGATACTTGCTAGTGGTGTGTAGTTGATAATGAGCAAGGGGGAAAGATTAAATGTATTAGGAAACTAAGCTTCAACGCATAAACTCTTTCAGCTTGGAAGATTGTATTCATGTTGATAATTTTATGGATGAATGATCTTAATTGCTTTGCGATGTTAAGTGCGTTCTGCACAAAGAAGTATCTTATTCCTTTCTGAACTCACGCATGGCTCACAGCACACCCGTTTCCAAAAGGAATCAAACGTTTTACAAATTGCTGATCAAATGTACCAAGAAATTTTAATTGATTTAATGAGACAAATTACTGTACAAATGTGGTCTCGAGTTCTAACCCTATAGAATGAGTGCAACTCAACTTCTTAACTGATCAGTTCAATCTAAAAGAGGCAAGAGCAGTTATCAATGGAACCAGACAACTAGAAAGGGGAAACAGTGGAGCTCGGCAGAAGCTACTAGTTATCACTTTGTAGCAAGTGTAAAATATTGTAACGCCACAGTAAACATGAAAATATTGTCATCTGTGTTACAGGATAAATGCTGCCTAAGCACACATACACACAGATATTGAACACTGCTGAATAGTTATTTGCATTACATTAGAAACACACTGAAGTCCGGCAGCACGGTGGTGCAGTGGGTTAGCCCTGCTGCCTCACAGCGCCAAGGTCCCAGGTTCGATCCCGGCTCTGGGTCACTGTCAGTGTGGAGTTTGCACATTCTCCCTGTGTTTGCATGGGTTTTGCCCCCACAACCCAAAGATGTGCAGGGTAGGTGAATTGGCCACGCTAAATTGCCCCTTAATTGGAAAAAATTAATTGGGTATTCTAAATTTATATTTAAAAAAAACACACTGAAGTGATAATACCAAAACAGCATGTTCTGCCCAACTAGCCCATGCCAGTGTTTATTTTCCTGTTCAGCAAATAGGAAAAACTTATACTTTCCTAACCTGTTCCCATATCCCTTTTTCCGAATTGTTCATTGACATAACGTACTGAATCTTGAATGTTGACATGGGCCCTATTTTCCAATGGCCCCACAGGTGGGTTCAATGGCAGAGGGGGGGGGGCGGAGAAGTCCAAAAATTGGTTTCACACCTCTGAATTTCCCGCAAAATCTTCCACTGATGCCCACCATTGTGGGTTAGAATTCTGCTGGAGATCTGCGTTAAACTGATTTTCATCCCGCTATTGGGATGCAGATGAAAGCCCGATAGGAATCTTCCACCCATGCCCGATTCTTCAACACCAGCAGGAAAACATGCCGATCCAGAACATGTCTGGAACAATGTGGCGTGCAGAAGTCGGGACTCACCTGAACAATGCCTGGGGGTGCCTCTGGAGTTCACCAGCGATCCTGGACCTTGGAGCAATGAGCGAGAGGGTGCATCTTCATGTGAATCTTCTAGATTCAGTGTAATCGAGGAGGTCCATCTCCTGGCCTCAGAATGCTCCAGGAGATACATTTTGTTTCTTCGATGGTGGGTCAGTGATGTTGGGCACCTTCTCAAATGACACCTAGATAGGATGGTGGAATCTGCGGCAATCCTTGCCCGCCCCGGAATTTGGCGTCAAACCCCTGGGAGCATAATTAATGAGGTTGGGGTTGGCCTTTGCAGTGGGAATCACACCACATTCCCACTCCCACCACAAGACATAGGGCGCGATGCCATTGCCACGCTGCGCCTGAAAGTCAGCTCGCCACGGCGCAATGTAGCCGATAGACCAGGAGACCCCGCTCCCGGAATATACCCGGCTCGCAACACCTCGCGAGTACTAACAAGATCTCATGAGATGTTGCGATGTAAATCCTGCCCATTGTGGGCGGGATCACTTTTTGGCAAATCTGCATATTAAAGCGAGAGAGCGAGTCTCATCTTAATTTGCAGATTCCCGAGGTACCTGAGGCTTTGGGATCCATCCCCATCGCCTCGGGCAAGCACCGTTTGGTACTGATCTCCACAAACGGGGATCAGACGGAACGACACTCATGGGGGATCGGAGGCCCTTTGGACAGGGTAGTGGCATGGCACTGTAGTGCCAGCCTAGCACCTTGGTAGTGCCACCCAGGTGTCAGGCTGGCACAGACAGCTGGCGTGGGCACTGCCAAACAATTTTGCACGTGCACAACTGGGCCAGGGGTCTCTCCCATAGTGCTCTCGGACTGGGGGGGGGGGGGGGGGGGTTGCTTCGAGGACCTCGGAGATTGGGATATCATTTAAAAATGGAGTCCCAGTTTCTTGCTACACTGGGAAGTTCCGGCGAACGGAGCCCCTCAGTGTACAAAACGGGGCTATGTGCGGCACATTTCCCGCTGAAGCCCCTTATACATCACGACTGCGTCGTATAGCCATGTGTTTCTCAGTGCTTCGATCGCCGGGAAACACCACGGCTAAATGCGCTCGCTATGGGACTTTGTTCCCAATTAGTTGAATCGCGCCCTTAGCCCCAGATGGTCGAATTCCACCCATAGTTTCAATCCCAACCACAGACAATCGGAATTTCAGTCTCAAATTTCTGTGGAAAGAGATTTCTTCTGTTCTCATTACTGCTCCAGTCTACTCTATCCCACCCTTCCATAATCTGCCCCGCAACATGTATTGTTTTCATAAAAAGATCTGTGGGAGGAAACCGGAGCACTCGAAGAAAACCCACGCAGACACAGGGAGAACGTGCTGACTCTGCAGAGACAGTGACCCAAGCTGGGAATTGAACCTGGGACCCTGGAGCTATGAAGCAACAGTGCTACCCACTGTGCTTTCGTGCCGCCTACTTGAACTGGGCAAAAAAAAAAGCTTCAAATATGTGGCCACGGAGTAGCAGGCAGATTTGATGTTGGATCGGATTGATGTCCTGGTTTTAATTTTGGCAAGGAATATTCGCTTTGTGCCTAAAATCAGTACGGAAGGATTAGAAATGCATTTCGTCCCGTGTAAGAAAATTGTTACAAAGTTAGATAGGCCATAAGAAATTTGGACAATTCTATTATAAAGTCTACTTACACGATAGCTTTTATTTCCCCCATCTACAATGTCTGTTACCTCTTCAAGGAAGTCCATGAGGTTTGGCAAGCATGTTTGTCTCCATTTAAATCTGTGTTGGTTACTTCCATTTTATACTTCGAGATAAGTGGTAATTTCACCCTTAATTAGAGACTCTAAAATTACCTCCACCACAAATGTTGAGATAACTGGACTGTAATTAACTAAATTAGATCGGTCTCCTTTTTGGTAAAAGATACAGCATTGGCTGCTCTTGGCATACATCCACAATCAATAACACACTACCATCGAATTCCTCAGACGTCAGCAATTTCTTGCCTCATCTCTCTCAGAATTCTGGATGTATCTCTTCAGTCCCCGGCAGCTGGACTTTTCTTGAGCGCAACTAATTCATCCAACATGTTCTTGTTGCCCATCGTAATATCACTCAACTCACTTTCAGCCACTTCAGAATTCTCCTTCACTCCAAACTTTTATCTTTAATAAGGATTGATGTAAACTATTTATTAAATGCCTCTGTATTATTTTGATCATCATCAACAAACTGACAATGCTTTCCACTGGATGAACCAGATTCAGGAATTAGTTTTAAGATATTGGACGCGATTGAATGACCTTGTCGGGCCCGACTCGGTGATGCAACAAGGCTGTTAAATCTTGCGATAGGTTTCTTGCGAGATTTGTGACGCTCGGAACGCCTCGTGAGATCCAAGGAGATCTTGCGAGACGTCGTGATCTAGATCTCGCCCTGGGCGATTTTCATATTTAAGTGAGCTATTAGACTCACTAAATATATGTCTACACTCTATTCTCCGGAGGCCGGGAACTGACGGCCGTGCCTGAGAGACCTTGCTATGGCATCATTTAGCACTGGTCCTGTGGACGTGGACCAGGTCCAACGACACCTTGAAGGGAGGGGGGGGGCTCCCAGGTCACCAGAGGCCGCCGGGTAGTCAGGCTGTAGACAAGGTGGTACCCTGGCACTCCCGCTGGCACCCAGGTACTGCCAGCCTGGCACCATAGTACTGCCAGGGTGTGGGTGGCACTGCCAGGTTGCCAGACCGACAGTGCCAAGGTGTCCAGATGCTAGGTTGCCCATGCCAGGGTCCGGGCCCAGGGGTGCCCTGCCCTTAAAAGGCGGATTAAGGGGATTGGGCGGGCTCGAGGACCCCCTACGAGCTAGGTTGTGCAGTGGAAGGGTCCGGAGGCCACAGTGGGGATTCCGAGGGGGGTCAAAAGATCGGTAGCATTTTCAAAATGAAGCTCTGATCTCATCCTGCACTGACGAGCCGAGTTCGCCAGTGCAGCAAGTGAGATAAGTGCGGCCTCGATGGGCATTCCTGACCGTGGCCA
This sequence comes from Scyliorhinus torazame, assembly GCF_047496885.1. Taxonomy (NCBI): domain Eukaryota; kingdom Metazoa; phylum Chordata; class Chondrichthyes; order Carcharhiniformes; family Scyliorhinidae; genus Scyliorhinus; species Scyliorhinus torazame. Next base: position 34,273,543 of record NC_092709.1, read on the forward strand.
AACAAATGACAAGAGTTCCGTCAGATAGCGTTGTTGTTTCTCGGTGCTGCTGGCGCCGAGAACGACCCCGTCATATCCGCCCAAAACGGGACTCTGTTTTTTGCAGTTTAGGTCCCACCCATCGGGTGAAATTCTTTTTCCTCCCCACGGCGTGCTTTTCGCGGCGGGAGGCGGCACACGTTGGCCGGATCTTCTGGTCCCATCGTTGTCAATATAATTTCCCATTGAATCCACCCCACGCTGCTGGGAAAATGCCTTTTTTAGATTGTAAAATCTATAAGGAGTTGCTGAACAGGTAGGGGGAAGGTTAGTTCAGAAGGCAGCTAAATTACAAATTTTTTGGTACTGTGTGAAGTCATTGTGGCGTTTAAGATCTTGTTGGCATGTACCGCCAGAAAATCTAGCCCATTGTCGGGAAAACACAAGAAATTGTAATATTTTTTGGTTGGTAATATTCTCGTCATATATTTTAAACTGTTGGGAATGTGAGAGTGGCTATTGAAGCAGAGACGGAGTGACTGAGAGGATAAGCTGTGGGTTTGATATAATAATGTGCCTCGAAGTGTTTCAAACAGATAAGGTAATTTAGTAAGGAAGTATACAAAACAGAAGATTTGAATTGGTTGTTATGGTTCAACAGAGAAGGTACGCAGGGTGTAAAAGAATGGTATTATAGATAAAAGTATGGATAGAGTGAGATTACTTTTCTTTTAAATTTTAAAAGTTAAAATAAAGAAATGAAGTTAATCAATTCTGGAAGAGAGCATTTCTAAAGAGACTGGGTGAGACAATGAAGAGATCAAAGGGAAAGAACAAAACCAATGGGGTTACGTTTTTAGATCTCAGCAGACAGCAGGAATAACTGGTTGACTCCAAGAAAGGAGGATGAGCGAAGGCAGATCGGAAAAGTCAGCTGCTGTTAACCTCAGAGGGCACCCCAACAGAAATTAAAGGCACTGGGCGCGATTCTCCACTCCCACGCCGGTTGGGAGAATCGCCTGGGCCGCCGAAATTTCCGGGGACGCCGGTCCGACGCCCTCCCGCGATTCTCCCGAGCGGCGGGAACGGGCCAGTTGAGTTTCGCGGGCCGCAGGCCGGAGAATCGCCGGAGATACCCAAAATGGCGATTCTCCGGCACCCCCGCGATTCTGAGGCCCGGATGGGCCGAGCGGCCAGGCCAAAGCGGCGGGTTCCCCCCAGCGCCGTCCACACCTGGTCGCTACAGTCGTGGGCGGTGCGTGAACGCTGGGGGGGCGGCCTGTGGGGGGGCGAGGGGGGATCCTGCACCAGGCTTCACCTTGAATGTGGGGTGGCCCGCGATCGGTGCCCACCGATCGTCGGGCCGTCCTCTCTGAAGGAGGACCTCCTTCCTTCCGCGGCCCCGCAAGATCCGTCCCCCATCTTATTGCGGGGCGGATTTGGACAGGACGGCAACCACGCATGCGCGGATGACGTCCGTTATGCCGCGCCGGCCGCGTCATCTATTCGGCGCCGCTTTTACACGGGCCACAAGGCCTGGCGCGGGTAGATGACGCGGCCCCGATACTGGCCCATTGTCAGGGCCTGAATCGGTCGGGACCGGGGCCGTTCCGCGCCTTTGTGAACCTCGACGGCGTGGCCACTTCAGCGTGGGAGTGGAGAATCGCGCCCACTATGTGGTAAACATTACTGGAACTTTTTTAGATTTTAAAATCTATAAGGAGTTGAACAGGTAGAGGGAAGGTTAGTTCAGAAGGTAGCTAAATTAAGAATTATTTTGGAGCTATTTTAAAGTATTGGTGCTGTGTGAAGCATTGTGGAGTTTACTTTCTTTTTTTCTCTATTTCTTACTGAACATTTACTTTACTGTCAAATCATCACAAGTGGTCGGGGGCAACATTTCTGGATTTCCAAACCGAATAACGTGAGGCAGTTGTTTAAGTTTCCCTTCTGGAATTTGAACAGCTTGACATTTACCATCAGCCGTGCCTTAACAATGTGGTGTAGAAGGTTCATTTCAGGACCTCATCATGTGCTGAAGAGAAAAGGCTATTGAACATCAATTATTCTATGATGAATTGAAGTTAGTTATTAATCTTTGAAGTACTACTTCAGTTCGCCACCAGTTCCCATGGGCAAGATTTAAAGTCCTACAACTCTGGTTTTACTTTATCCAGGCCCAATCACCATTCACACTCAACCTTTCGCCACCATCAAGCTTCAAGCCATTTTTAGACCCGAGTAATTTAGGACTAAGAGTGAACATAGAACAGTACAGCACAGAACAGGCTCTTCAGCCCTCAATGTTGTGCCGAGCCTTATCCGAAACCAAGATCAAGCTATCCCACTCTCTTGTCATTCGGGTGTGCTCAATGTGCCTATCCAATAACCGCTTGAAAGTTCCTAAGTATCCGACTCCACTATCACAGCAGGCAGTCCATTCCACACCCTAACCACTCTCCGAGTAAAGAACCTACCTCGGACATCCCTCCTATATCTCCCACCCTGAATCTTATAGTTATGCCCCCCTGTAACAGCTTCATCCACCTGAGGAAATAGTCTCTGAACGTCTACTCTATCTATCCCCCTCATCATCTTATTAAGTCGCCTCTCATCCTCCTCTGCTCCAAAGAGAAAAGCCCTAGCTCCCTCAACCTTTCCTCATAAGACCTATCCTCCAAACCAGGCAGCATCCTGGTAAATCTCCTTTGCACCCTTTCCAATGCTTCCACATCCTTCCTATAGTGACGTGACCAGAACAGCACACAATACTCCAAATGTGGTCTCACCAGGGTCATGTACTGTTGCAGCATAACCCCACGGCTCTTAAACTCAAGCCCCCTGTTAATAAATGCTAACACACTATAGGCCTTCTTCACGGCTCTATCCACTTGAGTGGCAATCTTCAGAGATCTGTGGACATGAACCCCAAAATCTCTGTTCCTCCACATTCCTCAGAATCCTGCCGTTGACCCTGTAATCCGCATTCAAATCTTTCCTACCAAAATGAATCACCTCGCACTTATCAGGGTTAAACTCCATCTGCCATTTTTCGGCCCAGCTCTGCATCCTAGTCAAATGCTAACTTCATTACATGCTAGTTGAAGTATAAGTTCAAAATCAATCAATTGTGATTAAAAAGAATGGAAGTGTTCTAGTATGTTAGAATTAAGTGCAGTCACTTCTGTTCTGCACTCGTCAGAATCAAGTTAAACAAATGTCTACAATAACTGGCTTAAAGTAATCTATTAAACACTTGCACGGACAAATAATGTGAGAAAATTTATTCTGATGAAGGGGCAAAAATCTGAAACATTAACTCCATTTCTCTCAATAGATGCTGCCTAACATGCTGAGTATGTTCAGCGTTTTCTGCTTATATTTGAAGAAGTTTTCATCCTGTTTTACATCATCATGCACATTCCTAATATCATGTGGTTTGGACATTCATCTTGTGCAAGAGTCAATCTATGCCATGTGGACATATGAAATTAAAATTATAGTCTGCTTTAGATCTGTCAATTATATTTTTTCATACTTTTCATCAGTAAATAATTACAATTTAGAATTGAATTATATTTCATATTGAAAATATAAATGTACATACATCTATGCTTACATTTTCAATACTATGTATAAACCAAGGAACGAGTACGGCGACATTTAGTAGTCAAGAAATGTATATAGCATACACTGTAAAATAGATTAGAAATGCTTCCTATAGTTTCTTATAATTTTTTTAAAAAAATCAAATTTTAAGATGTTCTTTTATATACAAGTGGGCAACATATCCTTAATTTTACCATACATGCTGGAGAAGTTGGTGGTATAGTGGTAATGTCACTAGTATTCCAGGGGCCCAGGCTAATATTCTGGGGACATGGGTTCAAATCCTATCATGGCCCCAGGTGGAATTTTAGTTCAATTAATAAATCTGGAATATAAAGTTAGCATCAGTAATAGTGACCATGACAACTGTCATTGATTGTTGTGAAATCTCATCTGGTTCACTTAATGTCCTTCAGCAAATCTGTCAGTCTGGCCAACATCCGATTCCAGACCCAAAGCAATGTGGTCGACTCTTAACTGCTCTCTGAAAAGGCCCAATGAAAGCCACTCAGTTCAAGGGCAATTAGAGATGGGCAACAAATGTTGTCCTTGACAGCAATGCCCACATCTCATGAAAGAATAAAGAAAGACAATTAACTGAATGGGTGTGATTTCAGAAGTGGAAAGCTGAGAAATGCAATCGCGTTTTGTAACTTTCACAGTACATGTGCATCAACAATAATGCAAAATAAATATACGACAGGTTATATCTATAATTGAGACCATGGCGGGCAATTATCTCACCTCTGTAATTTTCTCATGTGCAATCTCCAGCTGAGAAACCAATTCCTGGGAGTGTTGTTTCTGTCGGCTCAGTTCGGTCCTGACAGGAAGGAGGAATAAAGACTGAAATAGTACTTCATTTGGCAATTATTTATTTCAGATAATGTGGTTATTCCCAGCATGTTCAGACGACTGTTTGGGGTTACAATGAATATTACACACAATACTTGGATAGAGTAAATTAGAATCATTAAAACACGTTCTAACTTTTCGCAGATACGATGAAATGGGGGGGAAAAAGAAAAAAATCAACCATATGGCTGGGGACACATTTTTATTTTCAGCATATGCAATTCATCATCAAGAAAGTCAAGCTCAGACTTCTCGTTACTTTAGTATTCCTGAGCATTCTTTAGTTTAACAGAAAGAATTAATGCCAAGGATTTTTCAAGGAAACTAAACTTCAACATAATACTCAGTTAAATTTTAAAAAGACATAAATGCCATGTTTCCCAATACAATTTCATGTAAAAAATGCAAAAAGGAAATCAGAGACCTTCGGCTGGATTTAATAGCGCCAATGCGTGTCTTGCCTGCTGGCTGGGGAGCCCGTGAGACTCCCATGTTGGCTCTTTTCGGGAGGACCCGCCTATTTGTGCCATTCAGGCCCTTAACTGAACAACAGCAGGCCTTCCCCACAATTGAGGAAAGTTACACCTGCTGAAATCTGCCAGCCTTCAGCAGCACCATCAGGGAGGCGGGAGTGGTTGCCAGTGTGATTTCCCCCCCGAGGCCTAGGATCGCCATGAGATCCCAGACCACTGGTGAGTGATTGTGGGAGGGGGCTTGGAATGGATCTGGGTTTATTGTCACGTGTACCGAGGTACAGTGAAAAGTATTGTTCTGCGTACAGTCTAGACAGATTGTTCCATACGTGAAAAAACATAGGTCATACGATAGATAGACAATGTAAATACAGAGACATCGACATCGGGTGAAGAATACAGAGTGTAGTACTACTCAGTAGTGAAGATGCGTGGAGAGATCAGTTCAGTCTTCAAGAGGGTCATTCAGGAGTCTGGTAACAGTGGGGAAGAAGCTGTTTTTGAATCTGTTAGCGTGCGTTCTGAGACTTTTGTATCTCCTGCCTGATGGAAGCGGTTGGAAAAGAGAATAACCCGGGTGGGAGAGATCTTTGATTATGCTGCACACTTTCCCAAGGCAGCGGTAGGTGTAGACAGAGTCAATGGATGGATAGGCGGGTTCGCGTGATGGACTGGGCTGCGTTCACGACACTCTGTAATTTCTTACAGTCTTGGGCCGAGCCAGGCTGTGATGCAGCCAGATAGGATGCTTTCTATGGTGCATCTGTAAGAATTGGTAAGAATCAATGTGGACATGCCAAATTTCCTTAGTTTCCTGAGGAAGTGAAGGCACTGTTCTGCTTTCTTGGTCGTAGCATCTATGTGGGTGGGCCAGGACAGATTGCTGGTGATGTGCACACCTCGGAATTTGAAGCTGTCAACCATCTCTACCTCGCCACCTTTGATGCAGACAGGGGTGTCTACAATACTTTGCTTCCTAAAGTCAGCTCCTTAGTTTTGCTGATGTTGAGGGAGAGATTGTTGTCATTACACCACGCCTCTAGGTTCTCCACCTCCCTCCTGTATTCTGACACATCGTTGTTCGAGATCCGACTCACTACGATCGTGTCATCAGCAAATTTGTAGATGGAATTGGAGCCAAATTTTGCCACAGTCTTGTGTGAATAGGGAATATAGTAGGGGGTTAAGTACGCAGCTTTGCGCAGCCCCGGTATTGAGGACTACCGTGGAGGTGTCATTGTTTATTCTTAATGATTGTGGTCTATGGGTCAGGAAGTTGAGGATCCAGTTGCAAAGGGAGGAGCCAAGTCCCAGGTTTTGTAGTTTTGATATGAGCTTGGCTAGGATTATGGTGTTGAAGGCGGAGCTGTAATCAATGAATAGGAATCTGACTTAGGAGTCCTTGTTGTTGAGATGTTCCAGGGATGAGTGTAGGACCAGGGAGATCGTGTTTGCTGTGGACTGGTTGTGGTGGTATGCGAATTGATGTGGATCAAGGCATTCTGGGAGTATGGAGTTGACGTGTCTCAATACCAACCTCTTGAAGCATTTCATAACGATAGATGTCAAGGCCACTGGACGGTAGTCATTGAGGCTCATTGCCTGGTTATTCTTTGGCACCGGTAAGATGGTGGTCTTCTTGAAGTAGGTGGGAACCTCGGAATGGAGTAATGAGAGTTTGAAGATGTCCGCAAACACACCTGCTAGTTGGTTAGCGCAGGATCTGAGTGCATGATCAGGCACTCCCTCAGGACCCGTTGCTTTCTGAGGGTTCACTTTCAAGAAGGCCAATCTGACTTCGGAAGCTGTGATGGTAGGTATGGGTATGTCCGACGCTGCTGGGCAGTTGACAACGGTTTGTTGGTTGCTGCTCGAAACAAGCATACAATGCATGGAGTTCAGCGGGGAGGGGTGCACTGTTGCTGGAGATTCTACTTGGCTTTGCTGTGTAACCCGTTATGTTGTTTAAGCCTTGCCACAGCCTATGAGAGTCTGTATCGTTAGTCTGTGACTCTATCTTAGTCTGGTATTGACTCTTGGCATCCAGGAGTGAGGCATATCAAACTGTGAGAAGAATGCGGAGAAGAAGCATGCGAACAGAGTGGGAAGATAGGAAATACATGCAGTTCAAAGCAAAGAAACGTGATGTAGCACATTTTGGGAAACAGAAGTGAATAACAAGATACTTCACGGTCTGCAGGATCAGAAAGATTTAAGAGCCTGGTTACAGAGGTTTTTAGAAGCGGAAATAAAGATGAAACGGCCAAAAATGTATTTAATTGGAAGGTCATTGAATACAAAAGCAAGCAAATAAATATGAATTTATTGAAGTTGTTGGTTGTGTCACAGCTGGAATATTGCACGGTTCTGGGAACTCATTATGGAAAAAGTAGAATAAGTAGATTTACAGTTAAGGCTTGAATAATTGGGACCATCTCTGTGGGAACAAAGATTAAGAGGGATGGTAAGATTTTCAAAATAATGGAAAATTATTTCCACAAGTTGGAGAAAAGGTAGAAATTTAGGATTACAAGACAAGTATCTTTTCTTTATAAAAAATAGTTTAAAACTGTAAAAACCTGGTGCTGGGCAAGGTATTAATTTGAAGATGAAGGGCATGGGCACCAGATCAAGGTTCAGGTGTTTCAGCAGCGGGCCCTCTTGGTGCTGTCTGCATAAGTGATGAGAACGGACTCAAATAGTCAAGGGCAGGTTTAAGAATTCATCAGATAATAAATGAGGGAGGTATGGGGAAATGGGCAGGACACGCTAGGCCTGCATTTCACACATTGAGACGATATGTTTGATAGACCTCTTGAACCCTTCTCCTGACAGCTATGGGATCACAGACCCCCAGTTGAAAACCCATTGCCCTTCACAACAGAGTTCACTGACCTCCGTTTGTTTTCTTTAGCCTCAAATGCTTCAGTTAGTTTCCTGGTTTCATCCCTCCATCGACTGGTTGCTTTCTGTTGTGCCGTTAATAAACGCTTCAGCTCAATGGTTGAATTCCGACTGGTATCCTCTAGTTCTCTTAGCTGGATTTCAAATCCATGTTCCTTCAGAGAGAACTCATGTTCCAGGGTTGCTACCTAAATCACAGAAATACAGCACAGAGGGAGGATATTTGGCCTCTTAGGAGCTGCTAACATGTCTTACTCTAATTGTGCTCGAATGCAGATGCCTAATTGTGCATAATATTCATTTTTACATTCAAGATAAGGGCCCCATTTTCCTGCCCCCTTTCCCCAGTTTAAATCCGGGCATTTTTTATTATACGTCTTCTTTCAGCGGATGTGGGCGTCGTTGACAAGGCCAGAATGTGTTGCCCATTTGTAATTGCCCTGGAACTGAATGGCTTGCTGAGAAATTTCAGAGGGGGTTAAGAGTCAACCACATTACTGTGGGTCTGGAGTCACGTGTAGGCCATACCAGGTAAGGACAAAAGATTTCCTTCCCGAAAAAGGACAGTAGTGAACCAGATGGGATTTTCTGACAATCAACAGCGGTTTCATGGTCACTATTACTGAGATTTGTTTTTAATTCCAGAAGTTACTAATTAAATTTTAAATTCTACCAGCTGCCATGGTGGAATTCAAACCCATGCTCTCAGAGCATTAGTCTAGGCTTCTGGGTTACTGGTACATTACCACGATGCCAAGGTCTCCCCAGATTTGGCTACATGCAAGTGATTGAACTGATAGTTCTGTGCACAATTTTGGGAAAGATGAGCACTGTTGAATGCAGTTCCAAATGGATCTGAAAAGCTGGTATAGCCTTAGTTGTCAGATATAACCAGTCTACAGCACATCCCTGTTGCACTTCCACCCAATCAAAAATTATAGAATTTATTTTTCTGGAGGCTTCATAAGTTTGCAGCCTGCTCCTTGGTACTCTCCAAGCTGAAGGGGTGACCCTGCAGCCTCTAATGTCCTGTTTTCTTGGATGATCCTCTTTTTATCTTGCAACATAATTCTCCTGTAATTTTAATTCAATTCACGTTCCTTCCTCATTTCAAGTGGGAGATTCCCACTCATGCTTAGGTTGGCAAGGAAACATGTCAAATGTGAATTATGGAGGACTACTCAGGTTGTAGGTCACCATCAATTTTTATCTATGCCTTGTGATCCAGAAACTAATGCACAGAGCACTGGACAGAGGACCCATTCCTCAAAGTATTATGATCCTGGACCAGACCCCAACATTTCCTAGGATACCAGACAGGAATCCCAATCACTTTTTATTTTAATTTGTAGAAATGTGTGGAAAGGATACTTTTCTTCAGGAGTGATTCCATGCACAAATAAGCATATGGTACATTAAAACAAACTATTATTAACACCGTATTAAACTACCTTAACATCACAGAAATATACCTTACAATTACCAGTTAAACAATACTGAACAATAAAAGAAAACACATTAACCCCCAACTGATACCTTCTCTTATCTCCAATCAAGCAAACCCCATCACAGGTCAAAAAACACTTTTAAATAAAGTTAACACATGATTACTTGCTGTTCTCTGGATAGAAAGTTCTTTGAAAGACTGCTTGGAGAGAGAAATCCTTTCAGTAAACAGCCTGCCAATCCCTATCTGTCAGATTAATGCTGAATGTGACAGCAAAAGCTGTTGTTTAGCTCACAGCTTCCAGAAACTAAAACTACTGCCTGCTACAGTCCTAGCTCTTCCCCTTACTTACATCATCTTTATCCCACTCAAATCCCATGACCTACTAACTTAAATTTAAACACAATGGTCAGGATTCTCCGTAGACTGAAAATGAAATCAGTAAAGGCAATTGGGCCGAGAATCAGTCGTGAGGCCTAAATTGTGGCTGGCGCCAGGCGACTGCCAGAATGCAATGCTCCGGAGCCTCGATAGCGGCGTCAGTGCATTCTACTCCGCACGTACAGTAAACGCCGTTTTCATACTAACAGGCCTGACCCGGTAATTTCCAGGGCCTCGACGATGCTCCACCTCCGCCGGGAGGAATTACCAACAGCGTGTTTCATTTGTTGTTTCAAAAATCGGGAAAATGGCTGGTGAGGGAGATAGGGGGGTACGGAAATGTCCAACATCGCCATAGTGTGCTGACAGTTGTGCCGCTGGCCGAGGGGGGCTTCTGCCAGGGCTGGGGGTGGAGGGAAGCCAGGAGTTGGGCCATGGGGTGGACGGGCAAGGAACACCATTGCTGCCAGCTTGCAAGGCAGCCATGCGGCTGCGCACGCCACTGACAACCCAATAAAAGGAAATACATTAACCGCCAACTCATAACTTCTCTTATCTCCAATCAAGCAAAACCCATCACAGGTCAAAAAACACTTTTAAATAAAGTTAACACATGATTACTTGCTGTCCTCTGGATAGAGAGTTCTTTAAAAGACTGCTTGAAGAGAGAAGAGACACCATTGCTGCAGCTTGCAAGGCAGCTATGCAGCTGCGCACGCCACTGACAACCCACTGTGAACAGTGCCACAGTTCATATGGGTGTCCTGCCAAGCCACTCCCTAGGTACCCTCTGGTCCCAGACGACCCATCAACAGGATGGATGTGCTCCAGCACAACCAGTTGGCTGCGATGAGTGAGTGTGAGGAGTGCAGTGCTAATATGCAGCTGCAGCTTGTCAGCCTCTCGAGCGTCAATCCATCTCTGGCGAATCAGACACAGTTTTTCATTGGAATCAGTCATGTTCTACATGGTGCCAGTGGTTGCTCATTAACGGTTGTGGAATTGCTCTGGGAACAGCACCAATTTTCCTGTCATAGAACACCACCGATTCAGTCCTGGCGTCAATACTTAAGTCTCTCAAATGGAGAATCCAGCCAAGTCTCTAATTATCTACTCACCAGAAATCACAACAGAAACCCATTCAGCCTCTCCTTGTAATCATAAGCATGGTTTGAAAGAACGATGATGCCACTTTTATGACATCTTAATTGCACCATTTGCAGCCACAAAGTCTTTGTCTTTTAAACCAGGCTTTTACCAATTTTCTTACATTGATCACAGGAGCCATACATAACATGTTAAGAGTACTCAATTCAAAGACATGCACTTGTCGCTTGTCTTACGACAAGGGTATAGTGAACTATACCCTGCTGATTTGCTCAAATGTTGGTGTTATTAACTCCAACAATTGGCTCCGCCAGTTAACTTATAAAACATGATTGATTACAACTATAAACAAAACTATTTACAGAGTGCTTAAAACGGTCTTTACATACTCCGCACTAGGGTCCAACTGCCAGGACAAGTCCCAACACGTCCCACTGAAAACTCAACTCCAGTCCTGATTGGACATATCACATGACTCCTCCCTCAGTGAACATCCATTAAAGGGGCTAGCTAGTACAGTAGGAAAACCTATGATCACAAATCTACATAAGTTTAACCAATTGCTTATTTTTTTCTAAACCTGCTCTTACAAGAAAATAGTAACTTCCAAAAATAGTGAACAACAGGATTGCTCAATCTTTCATCTTCTATGACAAGGGAAAAAGAGATAGAGAGATGTTAGCGATAAATAGAAATAGCTGAGTGTGAGATGGGTAGGGAGAGATAGGAGAAAAAGAAATAAGAAAGCAAGACAGACATAACGAGAGACAAGAGTGAAATAGGGAGTTTGTGAAAAAAGTAGAGAGATAGTGTACGGAGCGATAGCATAGAATGATTAACACAGACGGCGAGAAATGTAAATAGGACAGAGAGTGAGAACGGCAAGAGAGATAGGATGGAAGGGAGACAGAGATAGGCTAACTGAGAGACAGGATAGAGAGGGAGAGAGACAGAGAGAAATAGAGTAGTTTAAGGAAAGATAAAAGTTAGAAAATAGAGAGACAGAGAAAGAAAGATTGACAGACATACAGACAGTTTATTGTACCATAAAAATTTCTCACAAGGATCTTTTAGAATTTGCTTTTTGTAATGGCAACAAATTGCAGAACAAAAGTCTTGGAATGGCTGTGTTAAAATGCACCACATGGTGCGTTACTGATCATTACAGCAGATATGTTGGAAGAGCCTGATTCAATTGATTTGACTGGAAGGGAGGGGTGTCACAATTTAGCTGTTTCCCCAGAACAGGATGGAAAACATCCTGTTTTCCCTCTCCAAATCCAAAGATTTTTAGAAATATTTTCTAAACATTATATAAAGATTTAAATCAATTTGATGCCTTTCTCCAACTTCTAATAAAGGGTATACTCACAGGAACTTCCCCCCTCCCCTTTCTTTGTACTCTTATACCTGCTGCCTTGCTTTCCTTTGTATGTCCAGACCAGCTTTCTTCAGTTCTTCCATCTCTTTACGAAGGTGTTCATTTTCTTTCTGTAATCTCAATCGCTCCTCGCTGACCATGTCACAGTCTCCACGGACAGAGTCCAGCGTGCTCTGCAGTTTCTGAACCATTTCTTTGCAACGAGACATTTCCTCCTCAAAACTACAAAATGAACAGAAGGTTAACCATAACAGCCATAAATTGTTGGTCATATCCTCTGTAGTATCTCAAGAGATGGAATATAGATTGAAGTTCTATTTCATCAGTGATCATTTTTAAAACCTTTCCCCTTCTTTCCTGAGTCTTCAGAGTCTCTGGATGCTATGCCGCCAAAGGGCCTCACGGTCAAAGCCAATCTTGTTCTCATCCGACATCCACACATGTATAATTCAAACAGAATTAACAGGATAGTGCTCAGGAGTGGGAACCTTGTTAATTTTCTACTTTTTAACCTTTTACGTATAATTGCATAGAATATGTAGCACAGAAAAAGGCCATTGGCCCAATTAATCTGTGCTGATTATTGTACTCCACATGTCATAGAATTTACAGTACAGAAGGAGGACATTCGGCCCATCGAGTCTGCACCGGCTCTTGGAAAGAGCACCCCACCCAAGCCCACACTCCCACTCCATCCCCATAACCCAACCCAACACTAAGGGTAATTTTGGACACTAAGGGCAATTTTTTTAGCATGGCCAATCCACCTAACGTACACATCTTTGGACTGTGGGAGGAAGCCGGAGCACCCGGCGGAATCTCATGCACACACGGGGAGAACGTACAGACTCCACACAGACAGTGACCCAGTGGGGAACCGAACCTGGGACCCTGGATCTGTGAAGCAATTGTTCTAACCACTATGCTACCGTGCTGCTCATAGGTCTCCCATTCCATCTACCTCATTTTAGCGGGACACTGATGATAATTCTTCCAATTCCTTTCACTCCTCCAACTGAGATCAATTAACTCCGTTCAGAGAATTGAATCAGGGATCTTTCCAGTCTGTATGGATTGGTTACAGACCGTTTATTTACTTTAAATGAACTGAAATATTGGAGGAGTTATAAGAACATATTTATAGTTCTGCATATATCGTGCATTCATTACCAAAACGATTTGTAACAAATGTTAAATGTGCTTATGTACAACACAGATGATTCAATGAAATGCACATATATCAATTGTGCACAGTAAATAAACGCAATCAACAACTTGAATATCTTAATTTTGTTGACAGGGTTATCGTCAATAACTGCAATACCCATGAGTTAATTCAGTCAGAAACATTCAAGCTGTAGTCCAATTGTAAGTGAAAATTTGTCCAATAAACTGCAGCACAGCGTAATCTTTTACTATCCTAGACACACACAAATGCGAAGATGATTCTAGAAAATAAATTTAACCTATAATAATGTGAAAACAGTATTACCTATTCTTGCTCCAATGTGCTATACCAATACACAGCATTATGGATTGGAAGGCACGGGATCAGTTCCTCAGCTGCTGGACTAACCGGTCATGTTGTAATGGAGCAGCATCCCAATGGGATGAGTAAATACATAATGGTAGTTGGCCCAAATGGCGTACAAGCATCATTTAATGGCAGGTATAGGAGTGCATTCACAATAAATTGTTAAGTTCTTGGCACATTTTCAGTGCAAGGTAATTTTAATGAGCAATGCCACAACTATGTATTTTGGCAACAGGTAGATATTTTTAATGCAGAAACACGCAAATCCTGCCCCCCACTGTCCGACCAAACACCGTCCCCAAAATCCCTTGACAGTCTTTGAAATGCTAATCTTCCATTCAATTTCACACAGCAATACATTGCATTAGCCAAGATTGACAGTATTACTCCAAGACAGCTGCTTGGTGGATTGTTGATCTATCTTTCTCTTCAGTCATCAATGCATCTGCATTACCCTGCTTTGAGGCTAATGCTTAGAAACACTCTTGCTATGATTGACAGCCCCTCAGTATATCAAAAGCAGCTAAGTGCTTCCTGCTGTGAAAAAGAGCAAGTTAAAGCACTTAGCTGCCTTTGATGTGGTGAGGGGCTGTCAATCATAGCAAAGGTGTTTATAAACATTGTGGTTAGTATGGAAGCAGGGTATATACACAGAGAAGGAGAAAGAATTGCTCCTGTGCGCCGGTTCACATTCAATGATCATGCAAGGACTAGAGAACACAGATGCTTTGGACAAGAGATGCAGGGGTGACAAGCAGAGGAACGTTTTGTATGCAACATGTGGTAATGGCCTGGAACTCGCAGCTTATGAAGGTGATAGAAGTGCAGCTTATGAAGATGATAGAAGTGGAGTCAATCAATACTTTCAAAAGGAAATTGGATGGGAATTTTAGGGAAATAAATTTGTATGGTCATGGAGAGCAGGGGTGCGAGACTGACTGAATTGTTGTAGATAGCCAACATGGATTAATTGGGCCAAATGATGTCATCCTATGTTCTAATGACTCGATCAGAAACAAAATGTCATGAAATATTCTGTTGCAACATCAATGCCATAGGAAAAGACATTCTTACTTCATCTCAAGTTTCTTGATTTTGTTTTGTGCTGCTTTTAAGCTTATCTGGAGATCGTCTTTTGAACGTTCTGCAATCAGACATCGCTGGTGCAGTTCATCAAATTTTCTGTGATCTTCTTCAGTGCCTGTACCATTGCGATAAAGCTGAAACAGAGTTTTTAATGTTAAACTAAAGTCTGATATTCAATTTGGGATTCTGGGGAAAAGAGCCACAAGACTTAAAAGAAACTGAAAATCGGTCCCTTCAGAAACCCCTTTCAATCAATTAATTTGATGGGAAGGGGTTGTTCCACTTGCTGTTGAATGAACTTTTGAAAACTATCAGAAACAGTCTGATTCCACATGTAAATGATGACATAATTATATTACTATCCATAAGGGAAAACATCTGACACATTGTATCTTGAAGAAAATTGGACCCTGGTCAGTGATGACTTGCTGAATGCTGAAGTTTGGAAAAGCACCATAAGGCATTCTTTCCATGTGTATGGTTAAAAGAATAAAATGAAATAAGTTTAAAAAGCATGCAAATAAATGAGTTTCAGCCCCCAGACGTCCCAGTGAATTGTTACAATGAGTAACTGAGTCATATAGATCTCGATCAATACTGACTTAACTGATCTCAGATGAGATACTGACAAGAGATGCTGCAATTGGCTTCAGTGATACGAGTCAAGGTGAGCAAAGAGGAAGTTAAAACAAAAGGTCTAGAGTTCTTGCTCCTACTTGCTGTCCAGTGGTCTTTGTTGAAAAGGTGTAGATGAAATGAAAATCGCTTATTGTCACAAGTTGGCTTCAAATGAAGTTACTGTGAAAAGCCCCTAGTCGCCACATTCCGGCGCCTGTTCGGGGAGGCTGGTACAGGAATTGAACCGTGCTGCTGGCCTGCCTTGGTCTGCTTTAAAAGCCGGCGATTTAGCCCAGTGTGCTAAACCAGCCCCTAAACATGCTCTAGGAGCATGTATATACATGCCAAGAAGCACTCAGGATGTATATGCAAGTATATACACACAAGGAAGCATTCTGGAGCACAGGCACTCCAGATCCGATTAATCCTTGGCTTGTCCTACCTCATGTGCCCAAAGATCTGTGAATCAAGAATCAGCCTGTTCAGTCATATTAAGGCCCATGGAAGAAATTTGGGATAGTGGGAAGCCGTCATCCTCGAATCGAGGGATGGCCAACAACACACATCAGGCAATGCAAGTCAGACTGTGCTGTGATGTCTCTGGGGTTGAAGAACTTCTGGAAACTCATTGAGTTTATACACATAGTGGCCACTTATGCAGAGAACCAAAGATATCTGTGGAACCAGAGGAGGGAGCCAAGGTTTTAAGGATAGCAAACAAACTTGTAAATAAAATTATGATTTCACCAACAGACCCGTGATTCTTTGCATGATTTTGTTTCACTAAGCATGGAACATCTGTTCCTCTTTAAACTATTATATTATGGATTCCTAGGTTTATCATGTTCCTAACATTTCTTGCTGCCGTCCACATATTGCTCAGCACACGGTTTAACCAATATAGTACTTGTTCCTGACCATTGATGTCTTAGAATTAGTTCCACCTTGACCACAGTAGTTCACACTAATTGCCCATTGTCTGTTATCATTATCTTATAGTTTTCTGCAATGGTAGCTCACTGACCGATTGATCTTGTATCACAACATGTGAGCATGGGACCCACAGAAGGAAACAATCAGATATGAACAGTGAGGAACTTTAGGATCAGGACAGTGTGTTAATCGTCGGAGGAAATGGAAGTGGATGATCAAGGTTTTTTTAAAGGGTTGTTACAAAGCAATTAATTAAAAAATCAACTGAGTTATTTAAACTTTGTGTACTGTAGAAAGCATGCTGAAGAAAAACATGCTGGCCTCCAGGAGCATTCAAGGTCTTCACTGTTGTTCACATTCCCACCAGTGGCAACATGCATTCCAGCTTTTCAAAAACAGGAAATAAGACTGCATGAAAAACATTATATTTTTAAAATAAATGCCAATCACTTTGGTATCTTTCTTCTGAATCCAAAAATGCGACATGTTCACTGGAAATCTTGCGTTCTTGTCCCCTTGGAGGCACAAATTTGGTTCGAAATTATTCATGCACGAAAAAAGGTTTGCTGCATTCTTTTTTTTTTTAAAAACAAATTTCCGGTGATAAAAGGAGTTTGCAAAACATTTAAACCCAACCTGTACCTGGAAATTCATAATTAAGATGCATAGGAATTAAACAGAAAAGGCATTTTAAACGAGGCCATTAAGGGGAAAGGTTAGAACACACCAGATGAAGATACATGGTTTACAGAATCATTACGGTTCAAATCATCTCTAACAAAATTTATGAAAGTAGTCCTCATGTTATTATGTCCATCTTATCAAACCCGTTGGCAACCTTAAAAGCCTCTTATCAATTCAGCCCTCAGCCTTCTTTCTGCTAGTGAAAAGAGCTGCAAGCCCATTAGACCTCAGTTCTGATATAATTCTTGTGCCTCTCTTTTGTACCTTCCTAATGCCTCTGTATCCGTTAAATAATAGAGACCAGAATTATCCGGGTGTGGTCTAATTAAACATTGACACAAGTTGACCTTAACATCTCTAATTTTCAATTCTATTCCTCTACAAGTGAATCCTCTAGAAGCGGCTGCTTTAATTTTTTTTTAATGGACTCATGAACCTGTGCTACTACTTTCAGTGATTTGTGCATTTGTACTGCTATATCCTTTTGCTCCTCCATCCCATTCATCCTCTTATTCGCAAAGCAATACATGGCAGACATATTGCAAGACATTACAGGAAAACAAGATTTAAAGATTGCATAAGTATTCAATATATAATATGTACTTAAGGGATGCTCTCAAATTTTCCACCTGTTTATCCATACGGAAGAAACCCATAATAAACATCACTTTGGTGTAATCAAGACAAAGCTACAATCAAAGAGTATACATGACTTGCAAGTTTCGTCCTGACCACCTACCTTGTAACACAAACTTACTGCCAGTAAAATGAGAAAATGAGATTGGAGAAGAAAGCATCACAAGTGTGAACAAATCAAGAATTCACTTATTAAAACTTATAGTGTCCAATGTGTTTTACCTTTTCAAGTTCCTCTTCCACAGCTCGCTTCTCCCGAATGGCTCTTTCAATCTGTCCTTGTTTATCACCACAGTTCTATTAGAATATAGAATACAGTAAAAAAGATGTAATTGGTGAGAAAATTAAGGTTGCACTTTTAAAGCCTGTTAAGTTTGTGGCACACACAATGATCATGATGCACAAGGAACACTTTTACTAGCCAACATCATAAACAAATAGTGACAAGACAACAGTAACTTTGAATATTTATCTTGTCTGAAGTATTTCCTTCCTTCATATCAGAAAGTGTGCTCAGTGGTGGGCTGACAAAGGAGCCTCACAGATGGGAATCTGTTGGAATGTTTACAATTTAATAACATATTATGAACACACTGGCCAGAATTTTACACTCCCCCAGCGGGTTCAGAGGCCAGGATTGAGGGGGAGCATGAAATGACATGGACAGGATTCACTCCAGGTTCCTGCCCACCCCACCTGGTTGCAATTTTACATGGGGGCGGGCAGGGCCTTGGACAGGTCGCCGGACCTCATTCCAATCAAAGTCTTTCGGGCTTTTTCCCCGCCCAGCCTCAATTTTCAGGCTGGTGGACACCACAGTGGTTAGCACTGCTGCTTCACAGTGCCAGACCCCAGGTTCAATTCCAGACTTAGATTGGATTTGCTTTTTGTCACATGTACCGAGGTACAGTGAAAAGTATTGTTCTGCGTGCAGCTCAGACAGATCATTCCATACGTGAAAAGAAAATACATAATAGGGCAAACATAAAATACACAATGTAAATACATAGACACAGGCATCGGGTGAAGCATACAGGAATGTAGTACTACTCGGTAGAGAAGATGTGTGAAGAGATCAGATCAGTCCCTAAGAGGGCCGTTTAGGAGTCTGGTAACAGCAGAGAAGCTGTTTTTGGAATCTGTTATGGGTGACTGTATGGAGTTTGCACTAATTCCCCAGAAGCTTCAGTTTCCTCCCATGGTCCAAAGGTTAGGTGGGGTTCTGGGGTTAAGGTGGCGGAATGCCGATGTAGAGTGTTCCTTCACAGGGTCGGTGCAGGCCCGCTAGGCGAAATGGCCTCCTTCTGCACTGCAGAGATTCTGTGATTCTATGACAGTTCAAGGTGAGGGGGAAAGATCAGAAAAAACAAAGTTCGATCCCACAAAGCGAGAAGGGAGTGTGCCTGAGATCGTTAAGAGCGTAAATTGGCACTGGGAAGGAATGCTGGAGTCAAATGTGTTTGCCGAGTCCCCACCATCCTCAAAATCCAGGTCACATTTTAGAAGAAAATCAATTAACTTGATAACATCTAAAAGCAGACACTTTGGGCACGATCTACCAGCCACTTTGCACCCGAAAGGTGGCGTGGCCTGGCTGGTAGATGCTAGGAGATCCTTCTTCTGGGACCTACCCGGCACGCCGCACCTCACACTATCTAAAGCGATCTCGCAAGACGTCACAATCTGAATCCCGTCCATTGTGGGTGGTAGCAGTATTTTAGAGTGCATATTAGAGTGAGACAGCTAGTCTGACTTTAATATCCACTCCCCTGATCTACTGGAGGCATTGGGATCCAACCCCTTTACCTTGGAGACCTCGGGCAAATGCCATTCAGTGCTGGTCCCCATAAACGGGGACCAGATGGAACAGCACTTGTGGGGCTCTCAGGTGCTTGCCCTTTGGGCAGGTTGGCATCCTGGCACTACTCAGGCACCTTGGCACTGCCAGCTGGTAGTGGTACTGCCAAGGTGCCAGACTGCCATTTGGCCTACAGCGGTGATTGGGCCTGGGGGTGCTTAGCGTATGTAAGGTAGGGTGCTGCCCCCGCGCCCCCTTATAGGCGAGTTGGGGCTTTGGGGAGGGGTTCAGGGATCGAGAGATCGGGGTGGCATTTAAAAATGGTGGTCCAATCTCCTCCTGCACTGAGGGGTTCTGGAGAGTGGAGCTCCTCAGGAAATGGGACTAAGTGTGGCCCGGGTGGGGTGTTCCCCTCTGAGGCCCCGAATTGAAATAGAGTCATGATAGATAACGTGGTGTTTCTCGGTGCTGCGAGCGCCAGGAAGCGCCCAGCTAAATGCGCTCCTCACGGGTCTCTGTTCCAATTTGGTTATATTACACCCTTTATTATTCTAATCCTTAAAAGACAAGAAAAATGATTTTCTGCAATAATACAGCACAAATGGTCAAAAATAACTGCCAACCTATGTCAGCAATTGTGCTTTATATAATTTTATTTTGCAATAACAAAAATAAACAATGACACATTCAGAACTACAGGGCATCTATTTATAAGGGGTCATTTCCCCAGTAATCATCGGTTGCTAATCTATTTAAATTTATTCTGGGAAGTACGAGTTGTACCAATAATTGAACAACTGTCTCTTTCTGCATTGACACCTACCGAAACAAATCTGTCTCTGAAACCTTTAGACTTAACTATTGCAATGCCATTTCATTTCAATCCAAAAATTTGCTGCCTGTATCCTCTCCTGCACCATCGTGCTCACCATTGCTGACATCCTCACCGACCTACAGGACTGTTAACTCCCACTATGTCTCAAATATAAAATATTCTTCTTTAAATACTTCCACAATCTCAAGTTTAAACTGTGCTTCTTCAGATTTAAATCCCCTCATGACTAAAATTTAAAGTGAACACACACACACATGACGCTCCTTCCAGATTCCACTTATCTAGCATCCTGCAGCATTATGACCCTGATCGTGCACACCCTTGAATACTCGGTCCCTCTGACTACGGCCAGGTTTCCTCCCTCCATTCACCTCTCCATTGACAAACCATGCTTTTCGCCATCTCGGAGCCATACTCTGTAATTAATTCCCTAAAGTGCTCTGCCATATGAACATACTAATTAGGAGGAGTAGGCCACTCGGCCCCCATAGTTTGCTCCATTGTTAAATAAGATCATGGCTGATCCGTTGTGTTCTCAACGCCACTTTCCTGCCTACCCCCATACCTTTGATTCCTTTGTTAGTCAACAATCTATTTAACTCTGCCTTAAAAATACTCGATGACCCTGCCTCAGCTGCTCTCTGGGGAAAAGAGTTCCAGACACATGGCCCTCAGAAATAAAATTATCTCTATTTCATCTTAAATGGGAGACTACTTATTTTTATACAGTGTGCCTCAGTTCTGGTCTCTCCCACAAGGGGAAACCTCCTCTCAGCATCCATTCTGTCAAATCCCCTCAAGATCTTGTATGTTTGAAAAGATCACCTCTCTTTCTTCTAAAATCCAACAGATACAGGCCCAACCTTTCCACGCAAGACCATCCATCTCCTCATGCCAGGAACCAGTCAAGTGAACCATCTCTGAACTACTTCTAAATCAGGAGCTAATTCTGCCAATTCCTCTTTTAATTTAAAAGCATCTTTTAAACACACCCATGATCAAATTTTTGATCGCTGTCCGAATGTCTCCATCTATATTTTACCATCCACTTTTATCTGAAGCGTGAGTGAAGTGCCTTCGGGTGCTTTTCTACATGAAAAGTGGTATGTGAATGCAAGTTGTTACTGGAAAATAACACGACTTAATACATTTTTCATCACTGAATCTGAACCAATGAGCTTCAGCTGGTGAATGCTTATGCTCGAGATAAATTAGCAATTGCATCAATATTGGATCAATGACAGCTGCTTTTGCCTCAGTTTATTGTTTCTGAATACCAGATTGGCCCACATACCATCTGCATATCAGACAGTTCTTCGGCTAAACGAGCAATCTGTATATTGCTGTGCTTCCGAACATTTTCAACCTGCAAGGAGAAAAAAAGCAAAATCATGTTCATATTTCATTCATGCAATTTAATCTTCTTAAAAAGTAAGTTCGCGGATGTTACAAAAATTAATGGGGTGGTAAATAGAAGAGGATAGCCTAAGATTATAGGAGGATATAGATGGGCTGGTCAGAGGCAAATGGAATTCAATCCGGATGCGTGTGAGGTGATGCACTTGGGCAGGTCAAAGAAGGCAAAGGAATACATGAAGAACGGCAGGACCCTGGGAAGCACCGAGGATCAGAGGGACCTTGGTGTGTATGTACTCTGGTCCCTTAAGGTAGCAGGGCAGGTGGGTAAAGTGGTTAAGAAGGCATGTGGTATACTGGTCTTTATTAGCTGAGGCCTAGAGTTAAGAGCACAGAGGTTATGCTAGAATTGTCATTGGTCAGGCACAGCTAGAGCACAGTGTGCAGTTCTGGAATCCACATTATAGAAGGGATGTGACAACACTGGAAAGGGTGCAGAGGAGATTTACCTTGATGTTTCCTGGGCTGTAGAGCTTTAGTTATGAAGAAAATTTGATAGACTGGGGTTATTCCCCTTGGAACAGAGGTGACTGAGGAGGGACATGATAGAGATGTATAATATTATGAGGGGCACAGATAAAGTAGACAGGAAGAAACTTTTTCCCTTGGTGGAGGGATCAGTAACCAGGGGCATAGATAAGGGGCAGGAGGTTTAAGAGGGGATGTGAGGAAAGTTTTTTTCACCCAGAGGGTGGTGGGAGTCTGGAACTCACTGCCTGAAAGGGTGGTGGAAGCAGAGACCCTCATAACATTTACGAGGTACTTAGATGTGTACTTGTGATGCCAAGGCATAGAAGCCAAGTGCTGGAAAATGGGATTAGATAGTTAGGCAATTGTTTTGACCGGCACAGACATGATGGGCCTTTTCTGTGCTGTAGTCCTCTATGACTCTAAAATCAGGAAGGTTTAATCTCTGCAAGTGCTCAGTTCATTTCAAATAACATAAGAGAAATCTAAGCAATCAATTAAACTCTAGAATATGGGGCGGAATTCTCCCCTACCCGGCGGGGCAGGGGGTTCCGGCGTAATGGAGTGGCGGGAACCACTCCGGTGTCGGGCCACCCCAAAGGTGCGGAAGTCTCCGCACCTTTAGAGGCCAAGCCCTTACCTTGAGGGGCTAGGCCCGCGCCGGAGTGGTTTCCGCTCCGCCGGCTGGCGGAAAAGGCCTTTGACGCCATGCCAGCCGGCTCCAAAAGGTCTTCACCGGGCGACACATGCGCGGGAGCATCAGCGGTTGCTGAAGTCATCCCCGCGCGTGCGCAGGGGAGGGGGTCTCTTCCGCCTCCGCCATAGTGAAGACCATGGCGAAGGCGGAAGAAAAAGAGTGCCCCCACGGCACAGGCCCGCCCGCGGATCGGTGGGCCCCGATCGCGGGCCAGGCCACCATGGGGGCATCCCCCGGGGCCAGATCGCCCCGCGACCCCCCCAGGACCCCGGAGCCTGCCCGCGCGCCTTGTCCCGCCGTTCAAAAGGTGGTCTAATCCACGCCGGCGGGAGAGGGTTGACAGCGGTGGGACTTCGGCCTATCGCGGGCCGGAGAATCGCCGGGGGTGGGCCCGCCGACCGGTGCGGTTCCCGCCGAATCTCTGGTGGTGGAGAATTCGGGACACGGCGGGGGCGGGATTCACACCAGCCCCCGGTGATTCTCCGACCCGGTGGGGGGGTCAGAGAATCGCGCCCGTGATTTGTTAACTAAACTCAACAAGTTACATTTTTGAGTCAAATATTAAAGGACACATCAGTTAGACTGGTGAGTGGTGCAGTCTGTCAGAATGGTTTGCATTCATTGCTTGCATTCGGAGTTTCCATCAGTGGGCGCTAACAGCAAAATGTCCTCAATGCATTGAACACTGCACTAGTTTCGTAAAGGTAGTTTCCAAGCAAACCATTAGCATAATTTCAAATGTAAAACCTTCCACAAATCAACCTATTCAATTGCAACTGGAACAATTGTTACTGGAACAAGTCATTCTCTAGCATCACAAAGAGGAATGGAATTGCTTTTCAATTTTTTAAACTAATTTATTTTCAAAAGAGCAGGGCAGATCAATTGACTGATGTAATGCTCTTGGTCTTATTTTGTAATTGGCTTCAATTGACTGCTGGTCACTGCTGTCTTCAATTAACTAATTACTGCAGTAGAGCAGGATACACCTGCGTGGCTTCAACTGACTAATGATCACAGTCTTCTCTGTATGTAGGAAAGATCAATTGATTAAACTTGAAGTAATTGCTGCAGCAGGAGAAACAGACTGGTCAGTGGCTTCAATTGACAGCTGATCACGACTGATGAGGGTGATTAATGTTGAATTTATGTGATCACAGGTCGTGTGTGCCTGAGAATCTTGGCGCAATGAACATCCCCCGAGTCAGCCTAACCAGTGGAAATTTGCTACTCCTGGATGCATGGGCAGTTTTGTGGGCAGAGACTTTCTAGCAAAGGGAGTTTTGAAGCAGCATTAATAAAAAATCACCAATACTCCAGGCTAAAAAGTGGTTTTGCCGGCAATGCTTACAATGCAACAATATTTTGCACAATTTTGTTTGATTCCATCCAGATTAAGTGGATGAAAATCATGAAGAAAAGTCCAGGCCAGTCATGCAGCTGCTGCGAGGCAATGAAAACTGATCAGATATTTTCCCACACAGAAGAAGGAATAATGAATGGAAAATATATCCTAGGCTGCAATCAAATATATACCTTCTAACACATGGCTATCAACACCACTGGCAAGGCAAGGTACAATTCTTGAAAGATAGCAAATTGTGAAAAACAAAGCTCCCAGTTATTTTAAGGTGTCAAAGTGCTTGGGACATTTATTTGCCGCCGCTTGGTTTAACTGAAAATATTGCTTCTATGCTGAACATTATGTTTGCTCAACATGCCGAAATTAGAAAAATACTTTAAGATGCATAGCAGCTTAGCTATTTCAACCTCCTTTCTTGTTCGAATAGCAGCTTCTTGAACAAGCTGAACCATGGCTTCCTTCATTTTTACCACTTCTTCATCCTTTTGCTTTTCACGTAGTAAAACCTGAGGGTTTGGGGAAAATGGAAAAAGCAAATCATCAAAATGAGTTACTTCAGTGAAGTTATTCTGATCGGCTGGCTGAGTGACATACAAACAAGATCATTTGCAACCTCTGTCAACGGATACATCTGAATTACAGTACAAAATGTGAATTAAGAATAGGTATAATTCTTTACTAACTCGAAAAAAAGTAAGCAGAAACAAATGTATGCAAAAATAAAGTATATTATATTTATATAGGTTCTTTAACATAACAAAATACCCCAAAGTATTTCAGAAGAACATTATAAAAGTATGACACAGAGCTACATAAAGAGATATTAGATGGGGTGACCAAAAGCTTGGTCCGAGGTAAGTTTTCAGACGTGTCTTAAAGGAGGAAAGGGAGTCAAGAAGCAGAAAGTTGTAGGGAAGTAATTCCAAAGCTTGGGGCCTAGGCAACTGGAAGCTCAGCCGCAAGAGGTCAGAATCAGAGGAGAGCAGATGGTTGATTTATATTTATTGTCTGAGATCCAGCCACTGATTTCCATAGTTATTTCAACTCACGTTCCACGGGTTGTAGAAAAATCTCACAAACATGAAAATCACTTCAGATATATTTCTGCCATCCTTCCTCAGCTCAGTCAGACTTTGCTGAACAACTCTCTGTTTTAGTATTTTTAACCTCAGACTTCTTGGAAACTTCTCTCTATTTCGTAACTAGCTGTTTAACTATTACTTTCCTTAACTAGCTGCTCTTCTTGGGCACGATTTAACCAAAACTTTTCGAAGTATGGTAGTGAGCGGGAACTGCCACGAGCTTCCTGACGCTTGGACCGGCGAAGCCGTCACCGCTACTGCTAAAAAACATTAATTGGTCCACTTAATGAGGCCCCACAGGCTTCACGCCGCAAATGATGATCCTGCCAGCTGATTCGACGGGTCCGCGCTTGCCAGCGCCCCGGCAACAAGGGAGCGCAGCACTTAAACCGATCCCGCACAGCCAACCCCACTCAGCTCGCAGCCAGATGGCTGAGAAAACCAGGCCCACGATTCGGGGATGCTGATCTGGACAGATTACTGGACATGATCAAGGCTAGAAGGAATGCCCTGTTCCGCGAAGGTCACGGAACGTCAGCCACAGGGCAGGCAGTGCCGCCTGGGAGGAAGTGACAACGGTCGCCAGCTCGGTGAGTGTAACCAGGAGGACCAGCACCCAGTGCTTCACTATCAACGACCTCCACCGGGCCGGATGGGTGAGTTGGCACCGGACCCCTGCCCTGCCTGCACTCCAACCCAGCCCCCTGAGTATGCCGCCCAGATCGCCCCCCCACCCTTGCAGACCACTTCCACAAAGCTCCCCCCCCGCCAGACCGAGCCGTGTGGCTATCGATGCCCCTTTGTGTTCCCGCAGAAGTTGGCCCACAAAGAGAGGAGAGGGCCAAGATAGTGGGGTGCCAGACAGCAGAGTCCTCACCCCCTACGAGGAATTGGCCCTGGAGGTCGTGGGGATGGCCGAGGATAGAACTGCAACCAACGTAGAGATTGGCGTACTACACATAGATGAGGATCCACTGGCTCCCACCCAGATGAGTTGTGGGTTAATGCCATACAGATTGCACATCCCTTCCACTGACCACATGTCCATTCTCCCACAGGATCTCCATCCGATGGCAAGGCCTATCCGGAATGGTCCCTTCCCTGCCTCAGAGAAGCTCCAACGATGCCACTTTCAAAGCTTCACAGCTATCCTCTCCACCCTCAACCAGCACAGAAACACTCATCTTGGTTGTCAACGGTAGTGGACAGGCTTCTGGGGCACATTCTGGTGAGCACCACACAGTTGCTGATGCACATCAGGTGGAGGCAGGAACACCCAGGTGAGACAGCAGTTGGAGGTTTGCTGGATCCCAGCACCCCATCAGATGCCAAGCCTCTGGACCAGGTTTACCCGGAGCTGATGCAGACATTAGGGTAATACTGTGAGATTCAGAGGGGGATGTCAACGACCCTCCAGCAGGTTCATAGCTGATTGGAGGAGTCCCAGAGGCTACAGGCACAGGAGATAGCACCGAGGCCCACTGCTACGATGGCGACTGCAGTGGGAGTCTGGTGCACGACGTCAGCAGCATGAATAGAGGTGTACAAGGCATGGCTCAGTTAGTGATGACCGAGAGCCTCAACCATGTGTGCCAGTCACTGAGGGACGTGACCTAGTACCAGGCAGACCTTGATGAGGTGCGGCGGGACATGTGCCAGTTTCAGGTGGGCATTGTCAACGCCCTCCAGAGCACATCCCGGTTGCCAGGAGAGGTCTCACACTCCAATGTGGGCATTGCCGAGGCGCTGCAGAGCATGTCCTGGTCGCTGGGGGAATGTGTCCCAGTCACAGGTAGCATTGCCAGGGTGCTCCAGAGCATGTCCCAGTCACGGAGGAGGATCGCTGAGGGCGCTGACACCATGCTGCAGGCATCGGGGAGCCGCAGAGAGCTGGCAGAGCCAGATGATGAAGGGGCTCAATCCAGCTGCGCCTCCATCCTGAAGTGAACCCCAGGGCTCTATAGGCACCGACCGGGGGACACGACTGGAGACACACACCACTGACAACGGCGCGTCTCGAAGTCAGCACCTGGAACAAGGTGGCATGGCAGGGCATGTGCCGCCGGCAAGTGCGCCGGCGCCCTCCGGCCCCAGAGGAGGCCCATCTAGGGCATCGAAGACCATGTGACGGG
Source organism: Scyliorhinus torazame (assembly GCF_047496885.1). Lineage (NCBI taxonomy): Eukaryota > Metazoa > Chordata > Chondrichthyes > Carcharhiniformes > Scyliorhinidae > Scyliorhinus > Scyliorhinus torazame. The sequence goes on from NC_092709.1 coordinate 34,300,961, forward strand.
GTCGGCAGCAGGCTGTTTCCACCTCTGATGTGCATCCTGGGAAGACACCTAGACGCAGCAGGAGAGCACTGAAGTTTAAGTGAGAATCACTGGGATGGGGTGCAGTTGGGTGCATTATGTGTGGGGAGGAGAAGGTCTGGGAGGGGTGGGGTCAACAAATTTGTTAATTAATAAAAATCGTTAACCTCAACCAATATGATGCCTCTGGCACTTTCTGCCGAGCACCAATCCCATGCCCATTTCCCTGTACAAGGAGGTCCTGGGTGCCTCTCGCTTCACACCCCCCCATCACCCCACAACCTGGCATTCCCTGCCCATGCACACCTGACCGCAGCTGGGGGCCCTGCTCACCATGCCCCACACCCTGTACCCCAGACACCCACAGGTAACCTTACCTGGACCAGGTGCTGGTCCCCTCCTTGGTGCACACACCCAACCTCTGGTCGCCGAAATGTCCCCGGTGCTGGGGCCCAGCCCTGGATGTTCGTATGTTGACCGCTGCGTCCGTGGTATTGCCTCCCGCAGTGTTCAGGCACAGTGTCCAGCATCACAATCTGATTGGGATGAAAGGCAATAACCTGGACATGCTACATGGCACGCCTACCCATGGGGATCCACTTGGGATGAGTGAAGTGCTCCCAACTAGCAATAGCCTTCAGCCATGTGGCCAGAGGCCTCCGCTGTCAGTGGGAGTTATGGGTGGTCAGTGGGGCAGGCAGGAGTTGGCCCCAGAACAGGACCATATGATCCAGGGGTTGGCATAATGGACCTACAGGTGCTGAAGACACCCATCTCTACCCCGCCACTGACAGCAGCTCACCCTGACTGAGGCTGGCCGAGGCTTTTTTCCCCCCTCCTCCGACAACACCACCACAACACTGCCTCCCCATAGAGAGGGGGTCGCTCCCATTTATTGTATGGGGCTCAAGTAGTGATTATTAGCTTCTTGCCAAGCTAAGGCGGGATCCTGAATTTGCCAATGGGAACCAGCTGGTTAGATCACAAGCAGATTAGCGGCCAACACGGTTCTCTATTTTGGCCTCTTCAGAGGCTCACGCTTAAGCGCAACGCGGCCATTAAATCACGCCCCGTATCACTGCTATTGTTTTCTTAATCATTACGCCATAGTATGGCTTTTCTTCCAGCAAATCTGAGATATGTTCCCTATCTAGCCTTCTAAGCCAACTGCTTCCAGCAGAGCTGTGGGAATTGTCTTCTCTCTCACTACTGAACTTCGACTACAATCAAATGAGCTAACTAAAACTTACAAGCTTCTCTACATTTTGGGCCCCAGTTGCCAAGCAACCACTGCTGGGTTTCTTTGTTCATCACACCATAACCCTCTCCGAGTGCAATAGAAACACAGTCGGAACTTAACCAATCCTCACACATACAAACATCTATGTCCAGCATGAATCTAGCCTATAGGTTTTACCTTTCCAGGCACAGAAACATTAGATTAAACTAATTTAAAACTATGCCTGACTTATAATGTTCACCAATACAAATATAAATACCTTAAAGCTACCTTTGTTTTCCTAACAAACAGCCTCTCTGCTAGCATTTCCTTTGCAACCCTAAAAAAGAACCTAATGTGCAATCTTACCTGGTCTTTATGCAAGTTTGCTTCTTCAAGCAGTTGCATGCTGTCTCGAACCTTGGCCACTGCCTCGTATTTCTCTTCCTCCATCTTTGCACATTTTTCCTGAAGTTCACCAATTTGTACTTCAAAACAAATTCTCTCTTTTCGCAACTGTTCTGACTCTTGTGCAGCTACACGCAGCCTGCAAACACAGTCATTAAAATCCATAAAATAATGTAAGACTTGTATGTTTTAAGGTTTGTTCAAATTTGCTGTGGAAAGGAATTAACAATTCATGGAACAGGTTATCATGCAGCCAAACCGATCATTCAAGTGGCTCAGAGAAATTGACCCGTTGTCATGTAGGAAAAGTATAAAATTGAGGCAGCGGCATTGGGAGCGAAACCACCAATAGAGGAAGACCAGTTGGAAGCCGTTCAGTTCTACTCAGAGTGGATCCAATCCACTTGCAGTCAATCTATTCTAGTATGACTAACTAGGGAGTAGCCATGTTTTAAATCAATCATTCAGTATTAGTTTTTGGCAATAACACTGTTGGATTTGTGGTCAAATTGTGTCAGTTGTGATTCTCAATCTCACAGAAGTTACACTACCAACAATGATCACTTCAATATCACTATAAAAAAATGTAATTATAAAAGTGTGGTGTGAGAATGAGACATGCTGCACAAAAATCTTGTAATTACAAGTAAAGGGAATTTTAACATTTGCAACAAAACAAATCTAACAGAAAAGCAAAACACAACCAATCCTGGAAATCTAAAATATAAATAGCAGAAAATACCAGAAATACTCAATCGATCTGATATTATCTGTTTCAAGTTGACGGGCTTTATATAAAATTATCAGATGTAGTTCCTATGCAAGTATAAATCTGCACTTTTCAGAGCACAATCAACCCATTTGAAATTTTAATTTTCACAAACACAAAATACTTGCAGATGGATCTGTAGGGAGGCCTCATGATGTGATGGTAGCATCCCTACCTCTAAGCCAGAAAGCTCTGGGTTTGAAGTCCACTTTGGGACTTGATGGCCATGGAAAGGTTGGTTCACAAAGTGTCGAAACAGATTGATTATCAACCTGTAAGTCCTCCCAATATGCCTGTAGCAGGTGGTAAGAGCCTCTTGGTCAACCATAACTGTGTGCGAGCTGCAATGTAACAGCCTCCATACGTTAAAAGACTACACATACAGGTCCTTGCCCTGGGATGTACTCTGACAACCATTCTCCCTGCTTCGAGGGACTACCAGAAAGAAAGATAGTGGGAGAGAGAAACAGAGAGAGAGAGAGAGAGAGAGAGAGTGTCTCTCAGTCACAGAGTAGTTTGAATCAAGAAAGCATAACAAAGAAAATGTATCATGTATACTTAGAAGAGTACTACAAAAAAGTAGATTATGAATGCAGTTACAAAATGTTTGATTTTTAACTGAATATTGAAATATATTTACATGTAAATTAACCAATGACAACATAGGAACTGGTGTAGGTCACTTAGTCCCTTCAACCTGTTCCACCATTTAACTAAATCATTTTTGGTTCTGTAACCGAATATCCCTGGCCTACAGAAAGCTATCAAGCTTTGAACTATCCTCAACAGCTTCAGGAAGGAGAGATTGCTAGATTTCCACTACACTTCACGCGAAAAATAAAATTCCTGACATTACCTCTGAATGGCCTAACCTAGGACTTCTTTGCTTTGACTTAGTGAACATAGGAATTAGGAGCAGAAGTAGGCCCTGCTCTGCCATTCAATCAGATCATGGCTGATCTCTTCCTCGCCTCAAATCCACCTCCCTGTCTGTTCCCCATATCCCTTTAACCAGTTTTTTTACATATCAAAAATATATCTATCTCTTTGTTGAAACCATTAAATGACTCCGATTTCAAGGCACTGTGGGGCAGAGTTCCACAAATTCACCACCCTCTGCGAATAGTAGTTCCTCATCTCAGTTCTAAATCTACCGTCTCTCAACCTATATCCATTACCTTTAGTTCTACATTACCCCACAAGGGGGAACATTTGGTCTACATTTACTTTTTCAATCCCACTTAGTATTTTATACACCTCGATCAGATCATCTCTCATCCTTCTAAACTCCAAGTATAATCCCAAACTGTTCAATCACTCCCCATATATCAACTCTTTCATGCCAGGAACCTCCTCTGAACTGCCTACAATACCACCACATCCTTCCTCAAATAAGGAGACCAAAACTGGACACAATACTCCCGATGTGGTCTCACCAACACCCTATACAACTGCAACAACACTTCACTACTTTTATACTTGTCCTTTTGCAATAAACGCCAACATTCCATTTACCATTTTAATTATGTCATGGGAATGTCACTTTAAGAAATGTTTGTCTTCTCAAGTGGCTGTCGTGATGTAATTGTGTGTGTGGAGCTGGGCTCTGGCTCTGCTTTTTACTTTCGTTTTGAGCTGGAAGCTGTTTTTGGCTCTGAGTTTTAGTTTCATTTTCAGTTGTTTGGAGAGCTGCATTCAAGCCAAGGAGGTGTATTTTGGCCTCTCTCTGTGCATGCTAAAGAATGTCTGCAGATCACTTGATGATTTCAAAGTAATACCTGTTTCTGTAAGAAATGCAAACCTACTGTTAAAAAGGGTCTTTGACTTATGGATGTTGTTAGGAAAGTTACTAAGGGTTACCTATAGAGTACTGTATCTTTTTTGGGGGAGGGGGGGTATCGGTGTTGGTAGTTGATAAGATGTTTACTGTGTGTTTATAAAATGTTAACTGGATTCATAGAATAAACACCGTTTTTGTTTAAACATACTTTAGATCTCTGTTGCATCACACCTGTAAAGTGGACCCTTGTGCTCCCCATAATCAAAATCTATTAAAAGTTGTGGGTCAGGAGGACTTCCGGGTGCGGCGATGACCAGCTAAGTCGCACGTTTCGGCACTTCCCGTTTTAACGGACTTTTGGGCTCTTATCGGGAGCCCCAACTGCAATTTTCGAAGGCTAAACCCACTGTGAGGCGACGTAGAAGGGAGTCCCCCCGGATGTGAATGGACAGAAGAGATATTAGTGGCCAGATTGTGGAGGATCCTCTGGAGCAGCGGCAAAGAAGGGAAGTGAGAAGCAAGATGGCGGCGGAGGGAGGCCAGTTGGTATGGGGCCTGGAACAGCAGGAGTTCCTCCGGCGATGTGTGGAGGAGCTCAAGAAGGAGGTGCTGGCGCCGATGCTGCAGGCGATTGAGGGGTTAAAGGAGGCGCAGAAGACCCAAGAGAGGGAGCTCCGTGGAGTGAAGGCAAAAGCTGCCGAAAATGAGGACGAGATACATGGCTTGGTGCTGAAGACGGAGACGCACGAGGCACTGCATAAGAGGTGTATGGAGAGACTGGAAGCCCTGGAAAATAGCTTGAGGAGGAAGAACTTAAGAATCTTGGGTCGTCCCGAAGAGGCAGAGGGAGCGGACGATGCTCCATACCTTAATGGGAGCTGAGGCCCCGACGGGCCCCCTGGAAGGGGAGTGAGCGTACCGAGTCCTCGTGAGAAGACCAAAGGCAGGAGAAATACCTCGAGCAATAGTGGTGAGGTTCCACCGCTACAAGGACAGGGAGATGGTCCTGAGATAGGCGAAAAAGACACAGAGCAGCAGGTGGGAGAACGCGGTGATCCGCGTGTATCAGGATTGGAGTGCGGAGGTGGCGAGAAGGAGGGCGAGTTTCAATCGGGCCAAGACGGTGCTCCACAAGAGGAAAGTGAAATTCGGAATGTTGCAGCCGGCAAGACTGTGGGTTACACACCAGGGTAAACACCACTACTTCGAGACGGCAGAGGAGGCGTGGATATTTATTGAAGAGGAGAAGTTAGACTAGATTTGAGAAAGAGAAAGAGTGTTTGAAATGAAGTAGCGAGGTGGTGGCAAGTGACTGTGAATCAGATGGGGGAAAATTTTCTTTCCCCTCGAAGGGGGGGGGGACACGAAGAAATGTGGGCGCCGGTGGGGAAGGGGAGGGGGAAGGAGAGAGGGAGCTGCGCCATCAGGGGCGGGGCCGAGAGGGAAGCGTGGGCTTTGTTCCCGCGCTATGGAAATTGTGGCGGGAAAAGGGGGCGCAGGAAGGAGGGGGCCTCACATAATGGGAGGTTAAGGATAAACGGGGGAAGCCGAGGTCAGCCAGAGTTTGTTGACTTCCGGAAGCAATATGGGGGGAGCAACTAAGCTAGAGAAGGATCTAGGGGGGGGGGGGGTTAACTGGGTTGCTGCTGCTAAGGGGAAGGGGAGCTGTTACGGGAGGGCACCATCCGGGGGATAAGCGGGTGCGTGGGAACCAGTGAGGAGCTGGTCTAAAAAAGGGGATGGCTAGTCGACAAGGGGGGGGGGGGTAAAGAGCCCCCCAACCCGGTTGATCACGTGGAACGTGAGAGGGTTGAATAGGCCGATTAAGTGGGCAAGGGTACTTGTGCACCTAAAGAAGCTAAAGGCAGACGTGGTCATGCTTCAGGAGACGCACCTGAAACTGGCGGATCAGGTCAGATTAAGAAAAGGATGGGTGGGACAGGTATTCCACTCGGGCTTGGATGCGGAAAATAGAGGGGTGGCAATACTGGTGGGGAAATGGGTATTGTTTGAGGCGAAGACCATAGTGGTGGACAGTGGGGGTAGATACGTGATGGTGAGTGGCAGATTGCAAGGTGAGGCGGTGGTGCTGGTGAACGTATATGCCCCGAACTGGGATGACGCGAACTTTATGAAGCGTATGTTGGGGCGCATCCCGGACCTGGAGATGGGAAAGTTGGTAATGGGGGGGGGGGGGGGGACTTCAACACGGTGCTGGACCCAGGGCTGGACCGGTCCAGATCTAGGACCGGGAGGAGGCCGGCAGCGGCCAAGGTGCTTAAGGGCTTTATGGAGCAGATGGGAGGAGTGGATCCCTGGAGATTTACTAGACCAAGGAGTAAAGAGTTTTCCTTCTTCTCCCATGTCCACAAAGTGTACTCCCGGATAGACTTCTTTGTCCTGGGAAGGGCGCTGATCCCGAAGGTGGCAGGAACGGAGTATTCGGCTATAGCCATTTCAGATCATGCCCCACATTGGGTAGATCTGGAAGTAGGAGAGGAAAAGGAGCAGCGCCCACTCTGGAGATTAGATATGGGACTGTTGGCGGACGAGGGGGTATGTGTAAGGGTGAGGGGATGTATTGAAAGGTACCTCGAGATCAATGATGACGGAGAGGTCCAGGTGGGAGTGGTCTGGGAGGCGCTGAAGGCGGTGGTTAGAGGGGAGCTGATCTCCATAAGGGCCCATAAGGGGAAACAAGAGGGTAAAGAAAGGGAGAGATTGTTGGGGGAGATTTTGAGGGTGGATAGGCAATATGCGGAGGCTCCAGATGAAGGGCTATACAGGGAAAGACGGAGATTGCACACGGACTTTGACTTGTTGACCACGGGTAAGGCGGAGGCACAATGGAGGAAGGCACAGGGAGTGCAGTATGAATATGGAGAGAAGGCGAGCCGGCTGCTGGCCCAACAACTTAGGAAGAGGGGGGCGGCGAGAGAGATCGGAGGGGTTAGAGACGAGGAGGGAAAGATGGAACGGGGAGCGGAGAGGGTGAACGGGGGGTTTAAGGTATTTTACGAGAGGCTATATAAGGCTCAACCCCCGGAAGGGAAAGAGGGAATGATGCGTTTCCTAGACCAGCTGGAGTTCCCGAAGGTTGAGGAACAGGAGATGACAGGACTGGGAGCGCAGATTGAGGTGGAGGAGGTGGTAAAATGAATTGGGAACATGCAGGCAGGGAAGGCCCCGGGACCGGATGGGTTCCCGGTGGAGTTCTATAGGAAATACGTGGACCTGCTGGCCCCACTTCTGACGAGAACCTTTAATGAGGCTAGGGAAAGGGGGACACTACCCCCGACGATGTCGGAGGCGACGATATCGCTGATCCTGAAAAGAGACAAAGACCCGCTGCAGTGCGGGTCATACAGGCCTATTTCCCTTTTGAACGTAGATGCCAAGCTTTCGGCCAAGGTGATGGCGACGAGGATAGAGGACTGTGTCCCTGGGGTGGTGCATGATGATCAAACGGGGTTTGTTCAAGGGAGGCAATTGAATGCTAATATACGGAGGCTGTTGGGGGTGATGATGATGCCCCCACCGGAGGGGGAAGCGGAGATAGTGGTGGCGATGGATGCAGAGAAAGCATTTGATAGAGTGGAGTGGGACTACCTGTGGGAAGTACTGAGGAGATTTGGATTTGGAGAGGGGTTCATTAGATGGGTTCAGCTCCTGTACAGGGCCCCGGTGGCAAGTGTGATTACAAATAGGCAACGATCTGACCACTTCCGACTATATAGGGGTACAAGACAGGGATGTCCCCTGTCCCTGTTACTGTTTGCGTTGGCAATTGAGCCATTGGCCATAGCGCTGAGGGGCTCTAGGAAGTGGAGGGGGGTACTTAGAGGAGGAGAAGAGCACCGGGTGTCATTATACGCGGATGATTTGTTGTTGTATGTCGCGGACCCAGTGGAGGGGATGCCTGAGATAATGCAGACACTCGGAGTTTGGAGAATTTTCAGGATATAAATTGAATATGGGGAAGAGTGAACTGTTTGTGATGCACCCCGGGGAACAGAGCAGGGGAATAGACGATTTACCGTTGAGGAGGGTAATAAGAGATTTCCGGTATTTAGGGATCCAGGTGGCTAGGAACTGGGGAACCTTGCATAAGCTTAACTTGGCACGACTGGTAGAGCAGATGGAAGAGGACTTTAGGAGGTGGGACCTGCCCCTGTCATTGGCGGGCAGGGTGGAGGCGGTTAAAATGGGTGGGTGATGGTAGGGTGTCAGATATATATAGGGAAATGAGAGACGAGGGGGAGACGATGGTAGAGGAGCTGAAGGAAAAATGGGAGGAGGAGCTGGGGGAAGAGATTGAGGAGGGGCTGTGGGCAGATGCCCTAAGTAGGGTAAACTCTTCGTCCTCGTGTGCCAGGCTCAGCCTGATACAATTCAAGGTTCTACACAGGGCGCATATGACGGGAGCAAGGCTGAGTAGATTTTTTGGAGTGGAGGATAGGTGCGGGAGATGCGCGGGAAGCCCGGCGAACCACACCCACATGTTTTGGTCATGTCCGGTATTGCATGGGTTCTGGGTGGGTGTGGCAAAAGTGATCTCGAAGGTGGTGGGGGTCCGAGTCAAACCAAGCTGGAGGTTGGCTATATTTGGGGTTGCAGATGAGCCGGGAGTGCAGGAGGCGAGAGAGGCCGACGTGTTGGCCTTTGCGTCCCTAGTAGCCCGGCGAAGGATTCTACTTATGTGGAAAGAAGCTAAGCCCCCGGGTGTGGAGGCCTGGATAAACGACATGGCAGGGTTTATAAAACTGGAGCGGATAAAATATGCATTAAGAGGTTCGGCTCAGGGGTTCACCGGGCGGTGACAACCGTTCCTCGACTATCTCGCAGAGCGATAAGGGAAAATAGGAAAGGTAGCAGCAGCAACCCAGGGGGGAGGGCTCATTGGGGTCTTCAGGGGTTTTATGTGTGTGTTTATATATTAGTTATTTATATTTGATTTCACAAAGTTACTATTTTAGTTATTATTTCTGTTGTTTCTTATTTTGTTGTTGGCAGTTGCCTTTAGTTAGCATATTATTTATTTAAAAAACGATCAATGTATATATTATTACAAAGTTGTAAAATGGGAAATTTTTGTTTGATCGAAAAACTTTAATAAAATATATTTAAAAGAAAAAAAGTTGTGGGTCAGGTGAACTGCATGATATACTTTGGTGTTCTCTAAACACTGGCCCATAATAATTACATGCTGTCCCTGCATACCGACCTTTTGTGATTCATGAACAAAGACACCCAGATCCCTCTGCCCAGTCGCATCTTGAATCTGCTTTCCATTTAGATAATAATTTGCATTTCTATTTTTTCAGCAAAAATAGATGATCTCACACTTATTTACATTAAACTCCATCTGCTAAATTTTGGCCCAATCTCCTAGCCTATCTATATCCATCTGTAAAATCTTTATCTCCTCTTCATTGTATGCTTTCCCACCTATTTTAGTATCATCCCCAAATTTTGCTATATTACACTGTCCCTGCTTGAAGGTCATTTATATAAATTGCAAACTGTTGAGGTCCGAGGACTGACCCCTGCCCACCCCACTAGTTACAGTCCGAGAAGGACCCATTTACCCCGGCCCTCTGCTTTCTGTCAGTCAGCCAATCCTCAATCCATTCTCGTACTCTACTCCCCTTCCCCTGCGATCTCACCTTCTGGATCTGTCTTTTATGCAGCACCTTATCAAATGCCTCCTGGAAGTCTAGATACACCCCATCCACAGGTTCCTTGCTGGTTACGTCCTCAAAGAACCCAAGCAAGTTTGTCAAGCATGACTTACCTCTCATAAAACCTTGCTAACAATGGTGGATTGAGCTTTGTCTGTTGAAATGTTCAGTCATCTTCTCCTTCATGATTGATTCCAGCAACTTCTCGACCAAGGCGGTCAAGCTAACCAGTTGCAGTAAACATTGCAGTACCTGGTACATGTTGGTTTGACTTTCAACATCTGGGGCGAGATTCTCTGACCCCCCGCCGGGTCGGAGAATCGCCGGGGGCTGGCGTGAATCCCGCCCCTGCCGGTTGCCGAATTCTCCACCACTGGATATTCGGCGGGGGCGGGAATCGCGCCGCGCAGGTTGGCACCCCCCCCCCCCCCGCGATTCTCTGGCCCGGATGGGCCAAAGTCCCGCCGCTAAAATGCCTGTCCCGCCGGCGTAGATTAAACCACCTACCTTACCGGCGGGACAAGGCGGCGCGGGCGGGCTCCGGGGCCCCGGGGGGGGTGCCCCTACGGTGGCCTGGCCCGCGATCGGGGCCCACCGATCTGCGGGCTGGCCTGTGCTGTGGGGGCACTCTTTTCCTTCCACTTTCGCCACGGTCTCCACCATGGCAGAGGCGGAAGAGACTCCCTCCACTGCGCACGCGCGGGAATGCCGTCAGCGGCCGCTGACGCTCCCGCGCATGCGCCGCCCGGAGATGTCATTTCCGTGCCAGCTGGCGGGGCACCAAAGGCCTTTTCCGCCAGCTGGCGGGGCGGAAATTCGTCCGGCGCAGGCCTAGCCCCTTAAGGTTGGGGCTCGGCCCCCCAAGTTGCGGAGCATTCCGCATCTTTGGGGTGGCGCGATGCCCGACTGATTTGCGCCATTTGGGGCGCCAGTCGGCGGACATTGCGCTGATACCGGAGAATTTCGCCCCTGGTTCTCCCAAACATTTAAGGTTCTCTTAACTGGTACCAAACTTGAGCCTCTTATTCTTCTCCTTACAGTTGTATCTCTTTTGATCTATTGTTTTGCTCTCATGATTGATTTTGTAGATTTATCCCTTGTTTTACATTGACTATGTTCCTTGTCCTTGTTTATTTTGACCCGGATTCCTTTTAACAGTTTCACCAGCTGTTCCCTTTAGTGACGACTCCTTGCAGATTCTGGTTTGTGGAGTTTGGGGGTAGACACTTGAGCAAGTGAGGGCGCCACTCATGTAGGTTTCGACGTTTGGCTGCAAGGGGTTCTTGGCAGTGGGGATCGTGGTCCTGGTGAACAGTTGCTCTGCTGACAAGGGCAGATCCTGTCTTGGCACATTTCATAGGTTGAGGAGTGCAGCATAGTAATCAGTACGGTTCGGGCACATTTCTCAAGTAGGTGCTTGACTGAGCGTACTGCCCGTTCTGCCAGGCCAATAGACTGTGGGTATAGGGTGCTATTCGTAATGTGCTCAAAGCCCCATGTGCGTTCAAAGTTCCTAATCTCACTGGAGAAAAACTGGTGGGCATTGTCCATCATTATCCTCCGAGGGATGCCATGTGGGGCAAAGTACCTCTGAGCTTGATTATTCTTGGCAAGTGGTCGAGTTCGAATTTCTGAGAGTACGAGTTGACGAGGATCACCATTCCATTTGAAGATGTCACCCGTTATGAGTGGTCATGGGAGGTTAGGGACCTCATAGAATCCCTACAGTGCAGCAGGAGGCCATTCAGCCCATCAGGTCTGCACCGACCTTCCAAAAGAACACACTACCTCGGCCCACTCCCCAGCCCGTGCATTGATCATGGCCAATCCATCTAACCTGCACATTTATGGACTGTGGGAGGAAACCAGCACATTGAGGAAACCATGCAGACACGGGAAGTGTGTGCAAACTCCATAAATACAATCACCCAATCCGGAATCGAGCCCGGGTCCCTGGTGCTATGAGGCAGCAGTGCTAACCACTGCACCATCCTGTAGGTGCAGTAGCTCTTTGTCTTGATGCGGCCTGAGTACGTTGCATAGTGCACTTCCCTCTCCATGTCTGCATACATCGAGGGCCGGTAGAGGGATTCCTTAGCCCAGTATCTGGTTGCTTCCCGCCCTGGGTGCCCTTGGTGAAGCTGCTAGGTGTAGTACCTCTTCAGTGAGGTGGGGATGAAGAATCGCTGGCTTCGCAGTCTCAGTCTATCTTGTACGGTTAGTTCATCTCTCACGGAGAAGAATGTGCGGAGCTTGTGGCGAAGCCTCCTCGAGGACTCAAGCCAGCCTTTCATGATGACATTGTGAAGCTGTCTGCATGCGAGATCAGTCTGTAGGGTATCCTTGAGTTACTGGATTTGAAAATCGCTTATTGTAACAGATAGGCTTCAAATTAAGTTACTGTGAAAAGCCCCTAGTTGCCACACTCCGGTGCCTGTTCGGGGAGGCTGGTACGGGAAATGAACCCACGCTGCTGGCCTTGTTCTGCTTTACAAGCCAGCTGTTCAGTCCACTGTGCTAAACCAGCAGCGAGGAGAAAGTGATGCCATAGGCATGATGGCGATATCGTCCTCACAAACCGCCGGGTCAGTGGGGGCAGGAAGGCTCTGGAAAGGGCATCAGCCAGGTACAGCTCCTTAACGCATTTGTAGATGACGCCGAGGTGTAGTGTTGCAGCTTGAGCCTCATGTGCTGCAACCGTGCAGACGCAGTGTGAAGAGACTTTTTAAGAATAGTTCTGAACGGTTGTTGCCCAGTTTTAATACTTGGGGGACAACCATATGTGGTCATTGAATTTCTCACAAGTGAAATTAGGACAAGGAGTTCCTCGTCAATCTTGGCATAACGAGTCTTTGTGTTAGTGTGGGCCCTTAATGCAAAGGCTATTGGTCTGCCATTCTGGATGCAGACGGGCAACACGGTAGCACAGTGATTAGCACAGCTGCCTCACAGCTCCAGGGTCCCAGGTTCGATTCCTGGCTTGGGTCGCTGTCTGTGCGGAGTCTGCACGTTCTCCCCGTGTCTGCGTGGGTTTCCTCCGGGTGCTCCGGTTTCCTCCCACAGTCCAAAGATGTGCAGGTTAGGTGGATTGGCCATGACAAATTGCCCTTAGTGTCCAAAAGGTTGGGTGGGGTTACTGGGTTATGGGAAGGGTGGGGATGTGGGCTTGGGTAGAGTGCTCTTTTCAAGGGCCGATGCAGACTTGATGGGCCGAATGGCCTCCTTCTGCACTGTAAATTCTATGACAATTCTATGACAGACTGCGGCAAATCTGTGCTGCGAGGCATTTGTTGATAAGTGTATTGGTGCTCGAAAGTCAAAGTATTGCAGCATCAGAGGGCTAAGACTGCCTGTTTGAGTTTATTGAACGCAGTAGTGTGATTCTTCTGCCAACACCATTCAACATCTTGATGGAGGAGCTGTTGAAGAGGTCAAGTGACCTCATTGTAGCAAGGAATGAACTTGGAAAGATAATGTGTCATCCCAAAGAAGCGCATTATCTTGGGAATGGACATTTGTCATATAACCAGTCATATTTTAATCTGGGTTCACACCATCAGCTGTAAGTGATTCACGTAGGGAATGTGGTTGGCCCCTGAATCTGCATTTGGCAGCGCTGAGCTTCAATTGTACAGTCCTAATTCTGTTGTTGACTAAACAAAGATGTGCATTGTGTTCTGGCGTTGTACAACCCCAGGCCAGGATGTCATATATGATGATTTTGCAGTGTCGGAATGCAAAGAATTGCTCCATGCACCGTTGGAAGACCTCATTGCCACTCGGAGACGTCATAGGACATGTGGAGAAAATGGTATGTGCCTACCAGAGACATGAATGTAGTGAGTTTTGAGGATTCTTCAACCAGCAGGATTTTCCAGGACCTGCATTTTGCACCCAGGATGCTTAAAGATTTGGTATTGGACGTGTCAGCTATAACCTGTTCAATTGTCCTCAGAGGGTGATGAGTTTGAGCAATGCCTTGTTTAGGTAAACTGGATGGATCCAAAACCTGACCATGCCATCTTTCTTTACTGCAGCCACCACTGCCGAAACCCACTCTGTGGCCTCAGGTATGAGGGCATGACACCCAGTGTTGCCAGCCATTGCAGCTTATCGGCTACCTTCTGCTTCATAGCTCGGAGCATAGACTGGTGGTTTAGATCTGCGGCATTTCGCAAAATGGTTCAATTTGCCACATTTGTTACAGTGTTTACCAAATATCAAACAGACAGTTCTGTTGTGTGTGTGATGGCCGTCGCAGTTGGGGCAGGGTGTGCCCTGTACCGCGAAAACTTGTTTCCCGCATTAACTCTTTGCTGTTTTTATTTGATTCTTCATTCAGCATACATATGCCAATGGCTGACTACAATGTTAGATCTTTATTGCGAAGAAACTGCATGTGGAGATGATCACTATGGACCCCTCACACAATGTGATCTCTCACAAGCTCGTCGGTGAAGGTGCGAAACACACATTCTTTTGCTATGATTTTTAGAGTTGCAGCTGGTAGTATTAAATGATTATCTAGCCAATGTAATGTTCTTTATTGGCATGCATGCAAATGTGCTCAAACTTTTCAAGCAATATCTCAGGGTCCTCTTTCTCTTCCTTCATTTGGAAAATATCCTTATTTGGAAAAGATAAGATTCAAGTTTCTTGATGGCACTGGGGCCCACTATTTTAAACAAGATTACTCCTGCACCTTCTTCGATTTGACTGGTAGGCCAGCACCGCAGTAGATTCTCCATTCTTTTTCAAAATTTTGCTTAGTTGTCCGCAATGTTTTCATTGAACGCGAGTGGGTAAATGCAGAAAAGTCCCTGTGCCATTCTACCAACACCTGACACCATATAGAAGTGCTGGGTTCCAATGACTGGCGATCAAGGACTTGGAACAATAAAGAGTTCTTGTTAACTCTGAGCAGTTTTTACATGCGGTGTGTCTGCCCGTACTACCAACACGTGACCCATTATGTACTCACATCATCCCAGTGTCCACCCGGTTTACACTTCTTACTGGTTTCTTTGCTCTATTTGAATTTTGTGAGCCTTTAGCTTGGGGAAAGCAGAATTTTCAGTGCAGCTGCCTATGTCCTAAGTCAGATCACCTAGCATTAACATCTTAAAAACAAATTCAAACATGAATTTAAACATTGTATGATGCTTCTGAGGTGCCATAGGACACTCCTCTAAACAATGTTTGTAATGCCACTCCAAAGTTTTTGTTAATCTTTGGGTCTTGCAAAACATCTAATTTTAAAACTGATTTTCATAGATACAGATATCAATCTTACTGCGTAAACATTTATTTTAATGCTATTGGGTTACTTTATTTTAAAGTTGCTGTTTGGTACAGAACTATTACCATGATTTTCAAAAATGCCAAGTCTCTTCTGAAGAAGCGAGATGGCAAATTGTTAACCGACCATATGCTGTAACTAATCATTAGAAGCTGATAAATAGGCTTCAGTGACATGGAGTAATTGACTTTCCCGACCACATCAAGTGACCTGTTGTTAGTAATCAAGTGAAGAATTTGATGTGGCGATTAACATAAAATAGTCCCAGCGTTCATTAACGTGCGTCAAAGAATTTCCATTCTAAATCACCTGTGATGGCTTTCAAGCTCGTGTAATATTAAAGAAACATTTAATTGACTTAGTTTCCATCTGCCCCTCTATTATCACCATGGTTAATGTACTCTACTATAATTTCAGTTTGGTCTTAACTGTAGGCCATGTCCAGGTTTTAAAGCACCATTCAAAAATTACTTGCCTAATTGAAATAATTAGCAGGCCTGAAAATAGCAAAGTTCGATAAGCTGAGAATTGGTGATTGTACTTTGGTGTCGTAACTCGGATTGCTACCTGCGGATTTGGCCCATCATTCTCCACATGCTGAACTCTCAATTTGTTCCATGCTAATTTGAGTGTTATCCTTGACTTATTGTATTCAGCAGCAATGCAGGGTTTCTGTCCATTTACATTTACATTTGGAAAAATAGATGCTTGTTTAGAGTGGACCCCAATGCTGGCTATAAAAGTAAAATGTATTTAATTCTTTTTAACAAAGTCTCTAGATGAAAAATGGGCTTGCAAACTTAGGGGCAGAAACTGAATGCTAAAGAACGTTTATTTTAAAATAAATTGCCTACTTGGGACAATAAGCAATTTTCATTTCATTTAATTTCAATTCACGTACTCTGCACATCTTTTTGGGTTGTAGGGCTGAGACCCACGCAGACACGGGGAGAATGTGCAAACTCCACACAGACAGTGACCTGGGCCCGGAATCGAACCCGAGTCCTCGGCGCAGTGTTAAAGAATGTTTTATTGGGGCAGCACGGTGGCACAGTGGTTAGCATTGCTGGCTCACGCCGCCAAGGTCCCAGGTTCGATCCTGTCTCTGGGACACTGTCCATGTGGAGTTTGCACATTCTCCCCGTGTTTGCGTGGGTTTCGCCCCCACAACCCAAAGATGTGCAGGGTTGGTGGATTGGCCATATCTTTTTATTAAAACAGTAAAAAATATATACAAGGCCAAACGGTACAAACACTCATTCGGAGTGTTGGAGAAACAGGATATCTTCCCCTCAGTACCAATGTACGGGGAGGGGGGGGGGGGGGGGGGGTGAATACTCTGATTATTACCCCTTAATTGGAAAAAATGAATTGGGTACTCTAAATTTATTTTAAAAAAGAATTTTGTATTGCAAAATTGTGTAATACCTGGCTTCGAACTGAGCTATAGCAGATTGTAACTGTTGTAATCGTTTGTCTGACGCTTCCTCTCTCCCCAGTGCAGCTGCAGCATCCTCCACCTACAGATAATGAGAAAGCCGCACAGTTCTGAGATAAGCACAATTATTTTTAACAAGAGAGTGTAAGTCTCTTTGTTATGTGTAGTTATTAATTATAATCACATGTAATCCAGGAAACAAAACAAGTAGCTGTTTCCTCCCATTAGCACTAATGCTTGAAACCTCCTATCTAAATTGTCATGCAGGTCTACACTGGTTGATAGAGCATGAACTGAAATGTGGTTTTTGGAGCCACCAAGAAATTTCAACCAGATTTTAGTTTATGCTGAGGTTACAAAGCTAAAATTCAAGCTCAGTAATCACACCTGCATTGGCAGAATAGTGGAGATGATCCATTTACATTGGTGAGCATTCCACCAAATGCATACAAATAAGCACATGCAGTGCTTTTTTATTTAAAATTGCGAACAAAAGTTGCATGTGTCTATTTGCACACTGTAGATGTAGGTACAGCTCATTGTTGGAAATAACAGATGGTTACAGCAAGAGAACAAGTGGAAGGAGCGAACAAATGGAAAGTAATTGCTGTTTGCTCTATGGAAATTTAGAATGCAGCATCTTCTGGAGTGCAAATTATCATCTGAAAAAATTGTAAGCAAAAATAAAAGCAAATTACAGCAGATTCTGGAATTTGAAACAAAAACAGAAAATGCTGGAAATTCTCAGCAGGTCTGACAGCATCTGGAGAGAGAACAGAGCTAACGTTTCGAGTCTGGATGACTCTTCATCAGAGCTAGAGAGAACTGGAAATAGGATGAGATTTATACGTGTGTGCATGGGGGGGGGGGGGGGGGTGGTGGAACAGTGGGGCTGGATAGAAAGCCAGTGATAGCTGGAGGCTGGGGAGAGATTGACAAAGATGTTGTGGACAAAAAGACAAAGGGAATGTGGTGATCATGGCTGAGAAGGGTGCTGATAGTAACACATTAAGAGATCAGAATGTGTTATTGGCAGAACAAAGGTATACCTTTTTTGATGGAGAAGCCGGCATTGGACTGGGGTGGGCACAGTAAGAAGTCTTACAACACCAGGTTAAAGTCCAACAGGTTTGTTTGGAATCACTAGCTTTCGGAGCGTAGCTCCTTCATCACCCGATGAAGCAGCTCGCTCTAAAAGCTAGTGATTCCAAACAAACCTGTTGGACTATAACCTGGTGTTGTAAGACTTCTCACTGTACCTTTTTTGTGGCAGTGTGCAACTCTCAATCTGTGCATTTTATAATTAGAAAACATGGTTGGATTTGGCATGAACTGAATCAACTTTTTTCACTATTTATAGGGTATAAGTATCCAATTTAGTCACCCATGTTTAAAATGCAATAAAGTCTAATTCATTAGCACACACCAGGGATGTAACACTGGTGTAATTTTACAGCTTGTGCCAATTATCACTATATTGAACTACATCCGTTCAAATCCAGTTTTTAAAAAGTCAACCAACCCCTTGGATCTTCACTTTATGCCAGTTTAATAGCTGTACCTTCAGTATATTGGTAAAATAGATACTAATGGTGTACACTCCAACAAAACACTTGCTCTTAAGTCTGTTGTCGGAGGGAATTTCAGATTTGTTCAAAATATTATGAATAAAAAAACTAAGCCAGCTCAACAGTGTATGTGAAAATCTAAGCATGTGGCTGACATATTTCTGAAGGCAGGTGACTGCAGTTTAATTATATTCATACTGCCAATTGGAGGTTAGAAATGGGCCAGATGTCTGGGTAGAACTCAATTCTGACATGATGTAAATCTAACTCATGGCATTTAGTTTTCATTTGACCTCTTTTTCCACAAATCATTCAACTTTACTCCCTGCCAGGGTACAATTCAATGGGCACCAGTTTCCTTTCCGTGGCCATTCCTCACTAATGAATCCAAAAGACAAATTCAACAGCCTATTTTTCACCACAGAGGACATTGTGTGCCCAATTCCATTCTCACTTGATAGTTAAACTTGCCTACTTCCAGCATGTGCCAAGAGCAGCCATGTAGTTTTAAATTGTTGCCTCATGTTGACAGTGCCACAAATCTGAAGTTGTATGACCGTTATGCACCTTCTTCTTAATTTAAGTATAACGATCTATCGTGTGACATGTTCTGAATTCTAACAAGCTTGGATAAATTGGGTTTTTGAACCAGTTAAGTGGGACCCAGGTTGTCTATCTGGGAAGATGAGAGATATTCACATCTATAAACAACAGCCAGGGCAGCTGTGTTGGCATTAAAGAGACCGAGGGCCCAATCTAACTAAATGGGATCAGAGTCCCATAGCGAGCAGGTTTAGCCATGTGTTTCCCGGCGCTCGCAGCGGAGAAAAACACCCTATCGAATGCCCATCCAGTTAGATATGGGGCCTCAGCGGGGAACCCGCTCCCGAGGCCGTACTCAGTTCCGTTTTCTGCATTGAGGATCTCTGCTCGCCAGAATTCCTCAGTCCAGCGAGAGATAGGATGCCACTTTTAAATGGCGTCCCGGTCTCTCACGCTCCTGACGCAATCCCCAAACTCCCCCAACCCCCAATTCACCAAGGGGGCCCTTGCACCTCTCCCCCCCCCCCCCCCCCCCAGCCACACACACACGCATGCAGTGCAACCCCCCCCACCACCACCACATGAAAATTTCCAGCTTGGTACTACCAGCTGGCAGGGACACTGGGCACCATGGCAGTGCCAGGCTGGAACCAAGATGGCAGTGCCAGGCTGCCCAGGTGGCACCAGCTGCAAGAAAGCATGTTGAGGAAGGTTGCATCATCAGAAACAATGTGATGGAGATAGAGAAACTGGGAGAAGTGGATAGAGTCCTTACAGGAGGCATGGTGTGAAGAAGTGTAGCTGAGGTAGCTGTGGGAATCATAGAATTTAGAGTGCAGAAGGAGGCTATTTGGCCCATTGAGTCTGCACCGGCCCTTGGAAAGAGCACCCAACCCAAGCCCACACCTCCACCCTATCCCCGTAACCTTTTTGTTTTGGACATAAGGACAATTTAGCATGGCCAATCCACCTAACCTGCACATCTTTGGACTGTGGGAGAAAACCGGAGCAACTGGAGAAAACCCACGCAGACACGGGAGAACGTGCAGACTCTTTACAGTAGGTCACTAGATTTTAAATACCTTTATAAAAGTTATCAGTCTCTACAGGGATCGCAACATTAATGTGATCTTTTTATTCTTTTATAACATCATTGCAATGGTCCTATTCTCCGATAGCAGGCAGTTTGATAAAATACAAAAAACCTTAAAACCAGCAAATCAATAATGTTTGTGTTTCACTCAATTCCAATTTAAATGGAAACCACACTGCACATATATCAATGAGGCATTATGCAGTAATGTACACTGTAAGAATATCTGGATTATAGTTGTCACTTTGAAAACTTTAGAGGATGAGAACCGTACCTAGGAGGAACAGCCTTTGTTTAAAATAATAAATCCAAAACTGCAACATGCAATCTTCTGCTTAAGAATCCTTATTCATGGGGCAGCACGGTGGCGCACTGGTTAACACTTCTGCCTCACACCACCGAGGAACAGAGTTCGATCCCGGCCCCGGGTCACTGTCCGTGTGGAGTTTGCACATTCTCCCAGTGTCTGCATGGGTTTCACCCCCACAGCCCAAAGATGTGCAGGGTAGGTGGATTGGCCACACTAAATTGCCCCTTAATTGGAAAAATTTTAAAAAGATAAGTATCCTTATTCAAGATAATAGAAACATAAACCTTCTAGTCAATTTTCTACCTCGTGGTGAACATTTACATACATTTCTCTGCATGTCTTGTTGCATCCTTTGCATCATTTTGTTCATTTCCTCCACCTTCAAAGTTG
This sequence comes from Scyliorhinus torazame, assembly GCF_047496885.1. Lineage (NCBI taxonomy): Eukaryota > Metazoa > Chordata > Chondrichthyes > Carcharhiniformes > Scyliorhinidae > Scyliorhinus > Scyliorhinus torazame. The sequence continues at coordinate 34,321,477 of NC_092709.1, forward strand.
CTGTCCGTAAGTCCAGTTTTGTTTTCCTGCACAAACAAAAGTTGGAACAAATTCTGGAACCGTTATGTGCAATAGGGCATAGATTATATCGATTAAGCATTTATTGAGAGAGGAATTCATTACAAAAGCAGGGAGATTATGCTTTAGTTGCACAAGGCATTGCTAAGAGCACAGCCGGAGTATTGTGTACAGAAGTAGTTCCCAACCTGTGATCCGCGGACCGGAATCACTGCAGGTGGTTCATGTGTCCATTGAAGAAAAAAAATCCATGAAAAAATGTTACCATGGAGAAATAATAATGAATATCTCGTATGTAGCATACCAATCCTTGTTAAATTATTTTCGATACAAGATTAATTAAATAGTGTGGCCAGAGGCAGATTTTCAATGAAACACACACGCTACAGCGCCGGGCCCTAGCCAAAGGGGCGACACAGAAAGATGAATGTTCATAGAATCATAGAATTTACAGTGTACAAGGAGGCCATTCGGCCCATCGAGTCTGCAACGGTCCTTGGAAAGAGCACCCTATCCCCGTAACCCCACCTAGCTTTTTTTTTGGACACTTAAGAGCAATTTAGCATGGCCGATCCACCTAGTCTGCACATCTTTGGACCGTGGGAGGAAACCAGAGCACCCAAAGGAAACCCACGCAGACACGGGGAGACGTGCAGACTCCACGTAGACAGTGACCCAAGCCGGGAATCGAACCTGGGACCCTGGAGCTGTGAAGCAACTGTAATAACCACTGTGCTACCATGCTGCACACTGTTGTGTGGAAACCTGAAGACATTGCTTTGTTACCAAAATCCATTCCACTGGGTATGATTGAATATTTCATTATTAATAGACCAGAGTTCAATCGGGCAAAAATGACCCTCTTTAAGAAGGGGGTGAAGTTCGGGATGCTGTACCCAGCCCGCCTGTGGGTCATACATGAGGAACGGGACTTCTACTTTGAAACGCCAGACGAAGTATGGACCTTTATTAAAGAAATGAAGCTGGAGGCGAATTAAAAGACACTTAAGCCTTGGAGAAGTACCGTGGTAGCGATTTTGTGGTGGTGGATTGTAAAAATTTAAGTAGCTCTATGTGAAATAATGGGCTGTGTGGATGGTTAAAGGTCGATTTGTCTTGCAGGGACCTTGTTAGAGGGGGGGGGGGGGGGGTGAATGGGCTTTGAATTTAGTTCTGCTTTTTGGGTGACTATTTTCTAAAGTAATTGTTTCTTCACTGTTTTTTTTCTGTTGTTTGTTTACTGGGGAATGTGATGCTTTTAAAATGTTTATTCATGTGGGGGGAGAGAGGAGAGTACAATAGGGAGGCAGACTGCTTGGTGCCAGGGGCGGGAGCTATCGAGTCAGCATGGGTCAGCTGACTCTCTGAAGCGCAGTGGGGGGGTGGACAGGTGTTAAGCTGGAGCTTGACTTGGGGGATTGGGTTTTTAGTGTTGTTGATAGGGGGGGAGCTGCTTTGCTGACAGGGGAGGAACTGTTACTAGGAGACAAATGGGAGGTCGGGAACGGCAACAGCCCGAGTGGGGACTTGAGGAAGCAGAGGGCGCGAGCTCGAGGCTGGCCTAAAGAGGGTGATGGCTAGTCGGCAGTGGGGGGGGGGGGTTGGAAAACCCCCGTCCAGGCTGATCACATGGAACGTGAGAGGACTGAATGGACCGGTCAAGAGTGCTCGCGTGTTCGCGCATTTGAGGGAACTGAAGGCGGACATGGCAATGCTACAAGAGACACACCTAAAGGTTACAGACCAGACGAGATTGAGGAAGGGGTGGGTTAGCCAAGTGTTCCACTCAGGATTGGACTCAAAGACCCGGGGGTTAGGGTTAGGGTTAGCGATCTTGATCCTGTGCTACCGTGGACAGCACGGTAGCATTGTGGATAGCACAATTGCTTCACAGCTCCATGGTCCCAGGTTCGATTCCGGCTTGGGTCACTGTCTGTGCGGAGTCTGCACCTCCTCTCTGTCTGTGCGTGGGTTTCCTCCGGGTGCTCCGGTTTCCTCCCACAGTCCAAAAATGTGCAGGTTAGGTGGATTGGCCATGATACATTGCCCTTAGTGTCCAAAATTGCCCTTAGTGTTGGGTGGGGTTACTGGGTTATGGGGATAGGGTGGAGGTGTTGACCTTGGGTAGGGTGCTCTTTCCAAGAGCTGGTACAGACTCGATGGGCCGAATGGCCTCAGTCTGCACTGTAAATTCTATGATCAGCAAACGAGTGGCATTCGAGGCAGGGAGAATCGTGTCAGACAAGGGGGGTAGGTACATAATGGTGAGTGGGAAGCTGGAGGGGGTGCGAGTGGTACTTGTGAACATATATGCTCCGAATTGGGACGACGTGGAATTTATGAGGCGGGTGTTAGGTAAGATCCCAGACGTCACATAACTTGATCATGGGAGGAGACTTCAACACAGTCATTGATCCGGAATTGGACCGGTTAAAATCCAGGACAGGGAGGAGGCCGGCTTCGGCAAAGGAATTGAAGGGTTTTATGGAACAGATGGGGGGAGTAGACCCATGGAGGTTTGCACGGCTGTGGACGAAGGAGTTTTCCTTTTTTTCACATGTCCACAAGGTATACTCTCGCATTGACTTTTTTGTTCTGAGCAGGGCGCTAATACCGAAGGTGGTGGATACTGAGTACTCAGCAAATGCAGTGTCGGATCATGCCCCGCACTGGGTGGATCTACAGGTTAGTGTAGAGAGAGGGCAATGCCCGCTGTGGAGACTGGATGCGGGGTTGCTAGCGGACGTGGCGGTCTGTGGGCGGGTTAACAAGTCCATCCAGAACTACCTGGAAACAAATGATACGGGGGAGGTCTCTGCAGCGACGGCCTGGGAAGCTTTGAAGGCAGTAGTCAGAGGGGAATTAATCCCGATACGGGCCCACAGAGAAAAGGTGGAACGGGCTGAGAGGGATAGATTAGTGGAGGAGATACTCCAGGAAGACAGGAGATACTCGGAGGCCCCGGACGCGGGGCTACTGTGGGAGCGGCGGAGGTTACAGGTGGAGTTTGGGCTGTTGAGCACAGGGAAAGCAGTGAAACAGTTGAGGAAGGCAAGGGGGGCGGCGATCTAGGAGTACGGGGAAAAGGCAAGCAGAATGTTGGTGCACCAGCTCAGGAAAAGGGAGGCGGCCAGGGAGATAGGTAAAGTAAAGAGTAGAGACGGCAATACTTTCCTGGACACAGCAGGGGTGAACGAGGTATTTAAGGACTTTTATAGTAAATTATATGAGTCGGAACCCCCGGCTGGGGTGGAGGGGATGAGGCAATTTCTGGATCAGTTGAGGTTCCCGAGGGTGGAGGAGGACCTGGTGGAGAGGCTGGGAGCCCCAATTGAGATTGAGGAAGTAATCAAGGGCATGCAGCCGGGCAAGGCCCGGGGCCTGATGGCTACCCGGTGGAATTCTATAAGAAGTTTTCAGAGCTATTGAGCTCACTGCTAATGAGGACATTTAATGAAGCAAGAGAGAAGGGAGTCCTCCCCCCAACAATGTCGCAGACCTCAATTTCATTGATCTTGAAACGGGAGAAGGATCCGGAGCAATGCGGGTCATACAGGCCGATATCTCTGCTGAATGTGGATGCCAAACTGCTGGGGGGGGGGGATGACAAGAGCAGATGACCTGCTCTTGTACATTTCGGACCCGTTGGAGGGGATTGGGGAAGTAATGTGAATCTTGGGGGAATTTGGCAATTTTGCGGGGTATAAACTGAACATTGGGAAAGCGAGATGTTTGCGATCCAGACAAGAGGGCAGGAGAAGAGACTGGGAGAGCTGTCGCTTAGAATGGTAGGGAAGAGCTTTCGATATCTGGGAATCCAGGTGGCCCGGAAATGGGAGGTACGACACAAGTTAAACCTATCCGGGTTGGTAGAACAAATGGAAGGGGACTTTAAGAGATGGGACATGCTCCCGCTATCACTGGCGGGGAGGGTACAGACCGTGAAAATGACGGTCCTCCCCAGATTTCTATTTTGTCTTTCAGTGCCTCCCCATCTTCATCCCTAAGGCCTTTTTCAAGCGGGTGAATAAGATTATTTTGGGCTTTGTGTGGGCGAGTAAAACCCCGCGAGTGAAGAAAGTGTTGCTGGAGCACAGTTGGGGGGAAGAGTGGGTTGGCGCTGCCGAACTTCTGCAATTGCTACTGGGCGGCTAATATAGCCATGATCAGGAAGTGGGTAGTGGGGGAGGGGTCGGCATGGGAGTGGATGGAGGCGGTGTCATGTAAAGACACCAATCTGGGAGCATGGTAACGGCACCTCTGCCGTTCTCGCCGGCCCGATACTCCACAAGTCCGGTGGTAGTGGCGGCTCTTGAGAATCTGGGGGCAGTGAAGGAGATATAAGAGAGTGGAGGGAGCATCGATTTGGACCCCGATTTATAACAACCACAGGTTTGTACCGGGTAGGCTAGATGGCGGGTTCCAGAGTTGGCAGAAGGCACGAATTAGAAGGATGGGGGATCTATTTATAGATGGGAGCTTTCCCAGCTTGAAAGCTTTGGAGGGTAAATTTAAATTGCCAGCAGGGAATGGTTTTAGGTATCTGCAGGTATGCGACTTCCTGAGAAAACAGGTGCCGGCCTTTCCGCTGCTGCCGCCACGGGGGGATACAGGATAGAGTAGTTTCCAGCACCTGGGTGGGAGAGGGGAAGGTATCGGATAATTACCAGGAGCTTTCGGAGGCGGAGGAAACTCCAGTGGAGGAGCTTAAGGGCAAGTGGGAGGACGAGCTAGGAGAGATAGATAGAGGCGGGTCTATGGGCGGATGCCCTAAGCAGGGTTAATACCTCCTCATCGTGCGCCAGGCTTAGCCTGATACAATTTAAGGTAGTCCACCGGGCACACATGACAGTGGCTAGGATGAGCAAGTTTTTCGGGGTAGAGGATAGGTGTGCGAGGTGCGCGGGAAGCCCAGCAAATTATGTCCACATGTTTTGGACTAGCCCGAAGCTTAGAGGGTTTTGCTAAGGCAATGTCCACGGTGCTAAAAACACGGGTGGTGCCGAGTCCGGAGGTAGCGATCTTTGGAGTGTCGGAAGAGCCGGGAGTTCAGGGGGCGAAAGAGGCCGACATCCTGGCCTTTGCCTCCCTGGTAGCCCGGAGACAGATCTTATTAATGTGGAGGGACTTGAAGCCCCGAGTGTCGAGACCTGGGTTAGTGACATGGCTGAGTTTCTGGGTCTTGAGAAAATAAAGTTTGCCGTAAGAGGGTCAACGTTAAGGTTCTCCCGGAGGTGGCAGCCGTTCGTCGACTTTCTTGGGGAAAATAAAAAATGTATTCCAAGGGGGGGGGGGGGGGGGGGGATTGTTGTTGTATGGTCGAGGTGTGTGAAGATTGGGCTGGGGGGGGATGTTTATTTTACCATGTTGATGTCATTGTTTTTGTTACTGTTATAAACATTTTCAAATACCTTAATCAAATATTATTTTTAAAAAATAGATAGACCAGAGAACATAAGTAACATGGAAAATATGAGACAACTGTTTGAGGTTCGAGGCCAAAGCAGTTTACAAGTCTTCATGAGTCCCATTTTCCGAGGGTGAAGAGAAATGGCATGACGGAAAGAAGAAATTGGTTGAGTTTTTCAGAAACCTCTAAGGCAGTCTACTGTTATGTTTGCAAATGATTCCCTGACCCTAGTAAAGGGAAACAATCATTTGTCGATGGGTACTCTAACTGAAGAATGTTGGAAGAGATATTGTTGATCATGAAACTTCCGAAAATTATATTAAGGCTATGTGTGCACATGTTTAAAGATGTAAATTATCTGGAAGAATTGATTCTGTGTTATCGTCTCAGTTTGAAAAGGAGTATTTTTATTGGAGGAAAGTATTTGTCGCCAGTCAAATTGCTGTCTTCCTTGAGACTACCTCAAAGAGGACATGACGAGTCACAAGTGTCAAGTCGAAAGGTAATTTTTTAGCCTGCTCGAATATCGCGGTGAATTTGATGAGCTTTTCAAAGAGCATTTGAAAAGTTATCAATATTGTGGCTAAGGGAAGACCAACCTTTTAACGCACTTAACCTACGATGACTTCATCACTATAATGGCAGAGTGGCTCAGAAACCAATTCACTAATGAAGTGAAAGATGTCCAATACTGTGCCATAATAGTTGATGCAACGTCAGATGTGAGTTATGTGGACAAATTAACATTAATTTTAAGATATGCGACCAGCGATGGGGAAGTGGCATAGCGATTTCCTGGTTTTGTCCAGCTACAATCCCACATTTCTGGGTGCTAAGAGGCAAAGGTTTTGGATATCATTTAAAATTTAGGTTTGGAAATAAAAAATTGGTGTGGGAAGAGCTTTGATAATGCCGCAAATATGGCTGGAAAATATTCAGATCCACAAGCAAGATGGAACAATGAAGCCTTGAATTTAATCTGCAATGCAGCAGCTGAATTGTGTGAGACGGGCATACATTTTTTGACTTTGTTCAAAACTTGTATGCTTTCTTTTTGGTTTCCATGCATCGGTGGAATATGCTGCAATCACGCTTGGAGCAGGCATATGGAAAACATTTAACAGTCAAAAGAATTTGTGAAACGGGTTGTCCGCTCAAGCAGATGCTGTTCTGGATTTTGACACTGAACTTTGTCAATATAAAGGAAAGCTTAACAGACATAGCCACATCAAATTCAGAGAAACCAGGGGCAAAATTCTCTATTCGGGAAACCATGTTCTCCCGTCGGAGCTGAATTGCATCTTATTTGTGCTCCCATAGTAGCGCAGAACGAGAAGTGATTCCCAATCCTTCACCATGCAGATTTATGCCTAGCGAGGTTTCTGAGGGAGTCCATTTTGAGCGGGCGGCCAGAGAGCAAGGTCCTGCAGTTGTCCACATCCCCCACCCACATCACAATTCAGCCTCCCATTTCAAACAGAGTTAAGTGCTGTCAATTATTTTCAGCTCACCACTTCAAAATCACTCGAGTGTGGAGGAAGGTGATTGGAAACATTTAATTCTGTTTGATGTGAGACAGGACCTGTCAATCAAAGATTGATGTTTATAAACATTGCAGTTAGAGCACTTCAGAGTTACTCAACCACGAAGGAAGATGAATGGAGCAAAGCTGACAGCTGTGTCAATGAAATAGCTGTCAATCACAGATCCTTGAGCTGCAAGTCATTCATTCATTTCCCTTTATTAGGATGAGGGTGTTTAAACACAGCTGACTGGTTTTCTTTTTTCAGGAATTGACATGGAGTGCTTCCTGTGTCTGAGCCAGCAGGTGAATGGCCCATGTGTGTCTTACAACAGTTTTTTTCACAGCCACTGTCTGGATTGCTCTCTAGCTTCCAACAGGGGTCTCCTCTGGGGGGGGGGGGCTTCCTGACAAGGGTCTCTCTTCTTGGGGAACTTCTGGCAGAGGTCACTCTTCTGGGGGGCCTTCTGACAGGGGTCTCTTTTCTGGGCGGGTTCTTTGGGGAATCTCTTTATTTAGGGGGGTCTCTGGAGGGGTGGGAAGGTCTTGCATTGTGAGTGTAGTGACCCTCAGGTGGACTTGAGGAAACTCCCTGAAGGGAGTGGTCCTCAGCAGGGTCATGCTTGCCCATACCTGTAGTAATTCTCGCCTATATGATTCCAGGACTACAGGACCGGAAAACCGGATTAGGGGGGTGGTCTGCAGAGAGGGCGATAGGCGGGGGGGCTCGGCCTCCCAAACTTGTTGTACTATTATTGGGCGGCAAATGTGGAGAAGGTGCAGGGCTGGGTTAAGGAGGGGGAGACCCGATGGGTTAAGATGGAGGAGAGCTCATGTAGGGGGTTGCAGGTGCTGGCAATGGCGCCGCTCCCGATGGCACCGGGTAAGTACTCAGTGAGTCTGGCGGTGGTGGCCACTTTGAAGATCTGGAGCCAGTTTAGGCAACATTTTAAGCTGGGGACCAGGTCAGGGAAGATGCCGATTAGGGGGAAATCATGGGTTCGAGCCGGGGAGGATTGATGCCGGAGATGGGACAAGAGGAAGATTAAGAAAATTTGCGAGCTTGGAGGAGCTGAGAGAGAAGTACGGGTTGGCACAGGGGGAAAGGTTTAGATACCTGCGGGTTCGAGATTTTGCAAGGAAGGTTTCCCGAACTCCCGCTAGCACGTCCTCCTCATTGCTGTGTAGCCATCTGAGGTGGCCACCTGCAAAGGGCCATGGGAATTATGGCCAACCCAGGAATGAAGACAGATACAGAGCTTGTGTGTATGTGAAACACAGATAGCTAGACCTGATCGAAACCACCCGCCCCCCCTGCTCGTTTGCATTCTAATGGCCTATTTCCCCGGAACAATAGAACTCCAATCAAGAAACCGATACAGCCACAGACTGATCGGCGCCACTCCCTTTACTCAGAGAGCCCAACTGCCAAGGTCAATGACCGCTAAGGACCCGCCCAGCTACCAAGGCACCCACACCTTTATTGGCCAAAATCGAAGGCAGTGATCAGAGCCCTGTTGAACTATTGGGTCCAAAGTTAAGGACCGCCCCAAAGAGCGCGAAATCCGAGAGGGATAAAAGTGGACACAGCCATGTGCTCTGTCTCTTTTGGACCTGGCCTGCGCCAGCCTCTTTTGGGATCGGCCTGTGCCCACACCAATCACAGCACAACGACCAGCCAGCCAAGTTCAAGACCAACGATCGCTACCTGACGGATGAGCCCAGCAGAGACAGAGCCACTTCTTCGAATCAGCCACGTGAAATCAAGATAAAGGCCTTATCCATTTGCACAGTGCTGGTCGCCCTGAAGTTAAGTATAGGTTATTGTAGCTGATAGGTGTAGTTTAACTTGTAGTAGATATTGTGTTTGCATGTCGAAGTAACCCTTGTGTATGTAAATAAACCATATTTTGAACTAACTAACTGGTTGTGTGGTCATTTGACCGATATAAGGGAAGGCTTGTGGTTCACTAAGATAAATAGGAATACCACAGTATTGGCGACGCTGTTGGGACATAACATCATATCATAAAGAGCAACATTATTGGCGAACTCTGACGTGACTCGATTAGAAGTGACTTTGCCACTCCGAGAGAACCCACAAACTTTAAATCCAATTGCGTGAAAGAGAAAGAGCCCATATCGACCAAATAACCGAATTTCGGAAATGTGTACTAACCTGCATGCGTACCTAACAGGGAAAGTAAGGTAAACTCGTTAGCATGGTGTAAAACTGTCGAGGGAATTGTGAACCGGAAAGTAGCTCAGGCCATACCGCTGTTCGAATCGCCGCCTTATTCCCCTGTCCCAAATTAAAGGTAGGGAAAGAGAAGTTAAAAGTAGAGCAAGAGATATTAGAGGTAGAGCAAAAGAGATATTAGAAGCAATGGCCACTAAAGCGATGGAACGTTTAATGAACCCACAGGAACCCGAGGTCACAGCGAGCAACAGAGCAGAGCAGAGCAAAGCCCCATATGGGAGGAGGAGTTGAGGAAGTATGAAAAGGGGAAAGAATGGCCCCTTTGGTCCAATTTTTGTGCAAGTGGCGAGTCAGGTCCAGGAAACATAGGACAAACTTGGTGGGACAACGTAAGTGAGTTCCATAAGAAAAATGTAGCAAAGGTCCGAAAGCCGATGACAATAGTGTCCTGTTAGGCACAGAAGAGGTCGTGAAGAGGTAGGCAGTTAGTTGAGAAAGAAGGGAAACAGTAGTGAAAGCGAAAGGATAATTGAGCAACTTCGGGAACAGTTAGCAGCTAAAGAGAAGATGGCTGATATGAAATGTGCACACCAATCTTGTTTAGTTCCCCTTAGCAGCTTTCAGACCCAGTACGATAAAGCCTACCAAGATACACAGCGCGCAGTCCTGGTAAGAGAAGAGACAGAACAGCAGGTAGCACAGTTAATGAGTCAATACGCTCCATAGCTCCACGAAGGAACAGAGACAGAGTACAGTCGACCATGCGAAATGTCAGCAAAGGATACTGAAATTACAGTCACTGCTTTCAGTGCAGAATGGCTTTAGGTATACTTTTGGCTAGAATTTAGATGAGGAAGATGCCCCCGATTGGCAAGAATTAAACGAAAGCGCCCAAAGATATGTATAGGACATGGGAAGTCAAAATCGAGCCCCCAACGCCCCGAAAAGGAAAGCACCCGCACCACCGACTGCACAGGCAGCAGACACCCCACTCACAATTCGACTCCCATGAATCCGGTCACCACACAGCGCAAGTCATCAGATCAGGATGAGCCTGATATCGTTTACACCACCCCACTATCCATAACCCAGTTGAGAGAGGCTTGCATGAAAATTAGTCCATTCCAGCCCACCGCAGACCCGCACAGCTTCGTTGAGGAAGTGCGCCAACAAAATGTTATGTGCGGCCTAGACGAGAGAGAGGAAGTCAAACTCAGTTATGAGCCTTAGCCAGTCCGTAAGATCAGCTTTGCCTGAACCCCAAAATGTAGCAGGAGGAACCCTACAGGAAATGAAAACGGCCATTTTAGACGCAATCGGGTATAACAAAGGAGATCCAGTCGAGGGTTTAAATCATTGTAGGCAAAAGGGAGAGCATCCGACCGCATTTGCTGGTCGCCTATGGATTCATTTCATGGCAGTCTACGGACAAATGAACCACGTACACCTAAGTGAGGACGACACCACTAAATGGTCCCGCACCTTAGTCTCGCATGCCACAGAAGCAGGTCAAAAGGCTTGTGTGAATTATGACCCCACACAGAATGAAGTGTGGGTATTAAAACGACTTTCCAGAGCATAGGAACAATCCCTACACCGACAGACATATCAGGACGAGATAGAAGCAAATATGCACCCAGTTAGAACTAACCAAGGACCCGCATGGATAAACGAGGGTAGAGAAGTCCAATATCCCAGGGAACCATACCCAAGGGAGCAATACACCTGAGCCTGCTCCACCTGACATGCCCCGGGGGGTCATGTTACAACTGTGGGCGGTCAGGACACTTCGCCCGAGGTTGCAGGAGACCCCACCACCAGCTAGACTAGCCCCCAGATACGAAAGAGAACACCACCCACAGCAGCTACCAGGTCCCAGCTGCCCCATGCAAACTGTGAGCGCTTTCCCATCACGTCTCATGGCAGGGACACCTCAGCAATGCCACTTCATTTTGTTTCTCTCCTCCTTCCACTCTTCTTCGGTCACACTACACCGATATGCTAGTTACACCCCAGGCCAAATGTGACTGCGGCTAACAAATATATAAAACTGGCCACCCTGAAATTCAGCTGGTTAAGATAAGCCTCAACCTCCCATGGTTGTGATTTAGGAAAAGACTGGTCGAGGAAATTGTCATACCACTCCCCGCATCAACCACAAGCTGCGAGAGGCTCTGTACGTTAACAATTTGCATTCCATGTCTCTCAAAATGGTATTTCAAAACAAAAAAATGAGGGAGTCACACATGGTGACAATCATAACGGGTAATTGGAGTAAGGAGAGAAAGACTAATAAAACAAGATATTAACCAAAGATAATAACAGATACTCTGCTTGCACCCCCAGGATTACACGGAAAACAGAAGAGACAGGATAAAGCAAGGACTGCTGACATGCGTTTGGATCATCGCTGGACTTCTGTAACCTCGCGCGCAATGGACTATTTTAATGTACACCACACCAGGCCCAATCACTACCACACGACAGGACACCCCTAGCCCGGACACGACAGACACCGAAACCCCCACTTGGTGCGAAAACATTGCCAAATGGAACCCCCTTTCATACACAGTAGAAGCCCTTCGAGTAATTGCAATAATCTGCAGTGTCATTCAGACACTTCATCTCCGTAAATGGCGTAGCAAAAGCCTCCCGCTCCCCGGTATATACAGTCCGGGCCCCCTATTTTGGAATTCAACAAAATTGAACGCATGTATTAATTGCTGCTAAGAATCAACCATGTACCTCTTTAACTTTATTAGGATTAAGTATGTGATGCTGCTGTTTTAAATTTTGTACCGTACATAAGTTCTTTGATATGCACCAGCAGCATGAGAGTAGCTCAGATAGTGTTAGCTAGAGATCAACTGTGCAGATAAATTAAATGTTTTATAGTGACCGTTAGAGAGGAATTAATTTATGAATGTATTAACGAAATATTAGGTAAATGCCCCAAAACATAGGATAGAGTAGAGTTGAACCTTGCCTTGATCAAGGGTGACCGGTCCACCAAGGATGAACAGGGATCAATAGTGTGATCCACCACGCTTCGCGTTCAGGATCAAGAGGATGGGATGTAGGCATCTGAGATGGCCACCTGCAAAGGACCATGGGAATTATGGCCAACCCAGGACTCAGACTGATACAGAGCTTGTGTGCATTTTGAAACACGGATAGCTAGGCCTGATCGAACCCCTCCCCCCCCCCTCGCTTGTTTGCATTCTAATGGCCTATTTCCCCGGAACAATAGGACGACTCCACTCAAGAAACCGATTCCCAAAGACTGATTGGCGCCATTCCCTTGACTCAGAGCCCAACTGCCAAGGTCAATGACTGCTAAGGACCTGCCCAGCTCCCAAGGCACCCGCCCCTTTATTGGCCGAAATCGAAAGCAGTGATCAAGAGCCCCGTCAAACTATTGGGTCCAAAGTTAAGGACCGCCCCAAAAAGTGCGAAATCCCAGAGGGATAAAAGAGGACACAGCTATGTGTTCTATCTCTTTTGGACCCGGCCTGTGCCAGCCTCTTATGGGATCGGCCTGTGCCCACACCAATCGCAGCATAACGACCAGGCAGCCAAGTTCAAGACCAACGATCGCTACCTGACAGATGAGCCCAGCAGAGACAGAGCCACTCCTTGAACCAGCCATGTGAAATCAAGATATAGGCCTTATCTATTTGCACAGTGCCGGTCGCCCTGAAATTAAGCATAGGTTATTATAGCTGATAGGTGTAGTTTAACTCGTAGTAGATAGTGTGTTTGCATGTTGAAGTAACCCTTGTGTATGTAAATAAACCATCTTTTGAACTAACTAACTGGTTGTGTGGTTATTTGACCGACATAAGGCAAGGCTTATGGTTCACCAAGATAAATAGGAATACCCACCGTATTGGCGATGCTTTTGGGACATAACATCATATCATAAAGAGCAACAGCTGGAAGCGGTGCTGTCAGCAGGGGGGGTTGGAGAAGGGGGTTGAATCCTTATGAAAGGATCCTGGAGGAAAATAGGGTGCCCATGGAGGGCATTAATGCGAAGTGGGAGGAAGAGTTGGGGGGGGGGGGGCGATGGAAGAGGGATGTGGTGTGAAGCGCTGCGAAGAGTGCACGCCTCAACCTCGTGTGCGAGATTGGGGCTGATGCAATTGAAGGTCGTGCGTAGGGTGCACCTTCCAAAATCAAAGCTGAGTAGGCTGTTTGAGGGGGTGGAGGGTGTCCATGAGCGATGTGGGAGGGGCCCCGCAAAGTTTTGGTCCTGCCCGAAGCTGCAAAGGTATTGGCGGAAGGTATTTAGCACTATATCGGGGGTTTTGCATACAGATGTGGAGCCCGGTCCTCTAGAAGCCATTTCAGGGTGTCAGACCAGCCTGTGTGCAGGCAGGTGCAGGGGTAGACGTTTTAGCCTTCGCCTCGCTGATCGCCCATTGGCGGGTCATGTTGGGGTGGCAGTCGGCCTCTCCTCTCTGTGCCTCGGCGTAGCGGGGGGACCTGCTGGACTTCTTGACCCTGAAGAAGGCGAAGTTTGAGCCGAGGGGAGGGTGAAGGAGGGGTTCTACAATTCTTGGGATTTGTTTATTATGTTGAATGTTAAGGGGAGGGAAAGAGGGGGGGGAAAGAGGGGGGGGGGGATTGCCTTCCTTTTTGTTCTCCGAGTCTGTATTGTCAGTTTTATATTGTTGGGGTTGTTCTGTTTTTGTTTCTTTTTTGTATGGCGAAAATGAAGAAAATATGGTCAATAAAAATATATATATTTTAAAAATTTCATCGATAATGATGGGATGGGCCCTGTGCTTCGAGTTCACCAGCTGGTTTGTATAGGCTTGTACGTGATAGTTCGCAGGCAACCTTTCCAAATGAGGAAACCATTCTGTTGGTCTTTCTAACAATACCTGTCACAAATGCTTCCGGTGAACTTTCTTTCTCTGCATTGAAAAGAGCAAAAAAATTTGTGAAGTACGATGAGTCAGGAACATTTGGCAAAGTTCAGCAAAACAATTAAAAATGCATCTTTACAAGATTTTACCTATGATGATGTGATTGATGATTTTGTGAAGAAAAAGTGCATAAGAAAAGCTATCTAAGTTGCCATAGATTGCAAACAACTGATGAAGCAAGAAAATCTAAAATATATGTCCCTCTACCATGTTCTCCAGTCTGAATTCCTTTCTTCAAGAGAGAACATATACTGGTCTGATAGAATGGCTGGTGATTACATGCTGCCAGTTTAACTGGTGAGTAATGCCATCGCTCTTTACTGGCCTTCAGAAAGTCTCTTCTTACTCTTCAGGACAATTAACGAATGGAATCCTGCAAGACAGTTGTTAGCATTAGGCTTAGATCAGACATTCCACTTCCTTGGAGTATTTGCTCCTGCACTGGACATTTTCTGGCTCATCCTGCACTGGCTGTGCTGCTGTCATATCATCGGCTGATTACTCTATCCAGCTGCTAGTAATCCAGTTTATGTTTGGTCGCGATAACAGGAATGGGTGGGTTGTCTTAGAAGGAAATATTGGAGAGATTAGGTTTGTATCTACTAGAGTTTAGAAGAGTAAGCAGTGACTTGATCAAAACCTTTAAGATCCTGAGAAGTGTTGACAGGGTGGATAGGGAGAGGTTTCCTCTTGTCAGAGAATCTAGAACTGGGGGCCACTGTTCAAAAATAAAGGGTTGTTCAGTTAAGACAGATAAGGGGTGTGATCTACCAGCCTCGTCGCACCCGAACGAGAGTGCGACGTGGCTGGTACATGCCGGGAGAAGCCTCCCACTGGCTTCCCGGCAGTCAGTCCATCTCACGAAATCAACCCAGATCTTGCGAGGTGGCGTGATCAGGATCTTGCCCACAATGGGCGTATCCAAGCCCCACACGCCTAACTAGGTTTTAAACCTACTGGGCATAGACACCCGAGATCTACCGGCCTCCCGGCATCAAACGGTCTCCCCCGTGAGTCCCATATGGGCGACATTTAGTACTGGTCCACACGAATGTGCACCAGCTGAAACAGCCCCCTGGAGTCTCCCAGGCCATCGGAGGCCCCTGGTCACTGCCAAGGTGCCCGGGTGACACTGCAAAGCCGGCAGCAGAACTACCAGGATGCCCAGGTGGCACTGGCTGAGGGGGGCAATGCCCATGAACGGAGGTTTGGGGGGGGGGGGGGGGCGGGTAATACAGGGCAGGTATGAAGGGGCCCCTGGAAGGTTGAGGAGGTGAAGTATGGGAGACCTGGAAGGGGAGGTTGGAAGAGAGGTGTGGGGTAATGCTCATGTTTGGGAGTGGGGTGGGGGACCTGCAATCTCAGACTTAAGAGATCTGAAACCTTTTCAAAACGGCAGCCCGATCTCGGAGGAGCAGGTCTGGCCAGTCAGTTCAGCTGCCCAGTGATGCAATCTACCAGCTGTTCACGCTGGCGGGATATTGCGGTACATAAACTGCAGTGTCAGTTTAGAGCAAGGCAAAATTCTCCTTTTGGGAGACTGTGGGCACAATTCAACTAAACGGGAACAAAGTCCCATAGGAAGCGCGTTTAGCCACGTGCTTCCTGGTGCTCTCAGCGCCGAGAAACATATGGCTATACAACACCACTCGCATTAAATAAGGGCACTTCGCGGGGAACGCACGGCCACACATAGCCCAGTTTTCTGCACCGAGGAGCTCCATTCGGCGTAACTCCTCAGCATAGCAAGAGGTCAGAATGGCACCTCTGAAGTAGCTGATGTGACCCCCGACACCCCACCCCAACCGAGGGTCTCCAGCAGCCACCCCCCCCCCCCGAAACCAATGCAGAGCACCCTGGCCCGATTGCACCCGCACACAAAATGCCAGCTTGGCACCTGGCAGTGCTGCCTGGGCAACCTGACAGTGTCAGGCTGGCACCTTTGTGACATGGGACGCACTTCTGAGTGCCAACACCTGGTGCGCTTCTGATTAAGCTTGGCCCTTGATAACAGCTGGGGTATGCGTGTGCCCAGAGGGGCAACCTGGATAGGCTCCCAGATGACCAGAGGCCTTCTGAGCTTTTAAAGGACACAGGCAGTGTGAGCAGTCAGGAGCCTGTGAGTAGCACCAAAGGGATGCGTTTAAAAGACAGACTGCAGCAATGGTAGTCTGAGCCAGACCACCCCGATCCCGAGGGGACACACCAAGTTCATGGACATAGCACCAAGTCACTATCTGCTACTGCCTCTAGCCCGGCAGCCACCCCCCAGCAAGCCCGACAGTTTTCAACCATTTTTCAGTGTTTTGTTAGCCCCCCGCTCCCCTTCCGCAGCCATGACACCAAGTCCACGTTTGTAAATACTTGTAGTAATTCACACCCGAGAGGAGCGGAGCATCGTGGAAGGGTGGTTTCCAATCTGTGTCCAATCCGCCAATCACATTTAAATGCATGCGAATGGCGGTTTTGCATGCCGCCGTCGGTCCAGGGCGCAAACCTCGTTATCGTCACAAGCGAGGGACTGGAGCATGGTGCCCACATCGCCATCGGGCACAGAACTCTACTTTGGCTGGACGCCTGATTCTCCACCAGATCGCAGTTCGGGCTTGTGGCACCGCGAGACAGTGAACCTGTCCCCAAGTATAATGGGATTGCATTGTTGATGTGCTGTTAGTTGGATGAGATGTTAAACCAAAACCCTGCTCAGGTGGACGTTAATGATCTCTGTCAGAAGAGCAGTTTGCCCAATGTTCTTCCTTCGACCAAAAACCATTGGACAAAAGGTTGCCTGATTATTCATCTCAGTTACAACTGTGGGACTTCACTGCATGTATTAGGTGCCACATTAGCCTACAGTTGCTGGTAAAGCCCTTTGGGGCATGCCAAGAAAATGACAAAAATACTTTATCAATCCAAGTAAATTCTTGTAAAATTTTATTTTTTAATGATATCTTATTAATACTGATAGAGTTGGAAGGGTGTGAGCAGAACATGTCACAACCTCATCCAGTATTAGCGTAGATTTTGAATTCTATCTTGTTTCATTTTTAATTAAAGAAGCAGGTGGTAACTTCTGAACCTAGATCAGCTTGCTTTACTGATTTGAATTGCTAATGACAGGATTCATGCAAATAACAGGTGTTTTTTATGATATTGCTCATGTCTGGATACATCAAACTATCAAAGATGATTGTTGTGGATAGTAGATGGAGTTACAATGGGCACAAACGTTGTTTATGGAGGTAAACTTCTGTTTTGCTACAATTTAAAAAACATACATTCTAGATCTCATCAACTATAATATTTCTTTGCATTTCACAAGTGCTTCACATTTCTTTCCTTTAAGAGCATATGGACACAAGGAGGCCATTCAACCCGTTGCGTCTGTTCCATCAGTCAATTTAATTATAATTCGGCCTAGAAATCACCAAGTGTGTGGCAAAGGCTGGCATTTGATACAAAAAGGTACATTTGTTAGCTTATTGTTTCCTACGTACTTATCAAATATAGACCAGAATTAACGTCGATTGAATAAAAAGCATTTATTCAAACTTTAAATGCCCATCTTACACAGTAACCTAACACGAACAAAGGACCATACAGAAGTTTTCATTTGAGGAGAAGACTGTACTGTAGCCCCCCACCCCCCCGCCCCAAGCATACAAGTCCACCACTTCAGGGCTTGTAACTTAGTGCCCAGGGTTTGGGAAGACTGCAGGCTAAATTTTACCAGTCTTCCTGGTGATTGAGCAGCAAACAATGTTGAGGGAAGGCAGGGGTGGAGTGTCCATGGTCCCACTAGCATGCCATCTTGCCAGCAGTGGAGAAGGCAGCAGACGGCCCTCCCTCCCAGAGGCCAATTGAGCCACTTACCAGAGGCAGGTGGGACCTTTGCCATGCAAGGAACCTACATTTATACCCCGATACCTCCTGATGGATTCAGAGGGCAACTTTTGGCCCATGGAGGAGTTATTCCAGCCTCCAGCCCTCACCGTCTCTCCCACCTCCCTCTAGTTGATCGGGACATGACTGACTTGCCCTCGCACACTCCCAGACTCCACTTACCTGGTTGGGAGTGCAACAGCCTTCCAAGACATATGCTTTTTCCAGGTGCAGTCCCAGCAGTGACTGCCACTCCTTTTAGTGTTACTGAGACTGCTGAGTTGCCAGCCCTCCAATTGGCCGACAACTCCTGCGAGGGTGGACAGACATTCACAATAGGGATTGCAGCCCCGACGGCAGCCAATTAGTTTCCTAGATCCCTGCAAAAAGGAGCTCCGGGTTCTGTAGAAGGCCCAAAGATGGGTCACTCCCCACTTTTGGACCCATTAGTGGAACCCCCACTGTGAGAACAAACCTCTAGGCCTGCATTCATTTAGTTGCCTGAATATAATTGGATCAGTTTACCAGTTTATGCAGCAAATTGGTCATTCTCCCTCTCCCAACCCCAAAACAGGAAGCAGTTGTTGGAAACCTTTAACCTTAGCCCCAACAGACAGACACGTGACCAATGCAAATCTCAGTTTCATGGTGTTATTTTGTCAAAACAAAACTTTCCAAGTTGCAGAATAATGCCTCCAGTGTGGAAAAAAGGTAAAATTCACATGGAAACCAATGTATTGCAGCACAATTCTGAGAAAAGGTCTTCAGAAATTCTTGGAAGCTACAGAAATGGAGGTTTAACATACAGGCTTATATTTAAAATAAAACAAAAATGACTGCCCATCAGCCTCTGTAAGCAAGAGAGGTTAATGATTGCAATGATCCCTGAAAGTTCAATATGTTACACTGTATGCAGTTCGAGCATTTTCTTTTATTTCAGATTTCTGTTACTTGTAATGATCGCAGTGGGTTTTGAATACTGGTTATCTATTCACCGTTGTATTTTCTTGTTATGAAATATATGTACTTGACTTTGAATGTGATGAAACACAGTACGATTATACACACCTCAACTCTTTGCGATGCTGCTCCAGTTCTGAATTTTGCTCAGTCACTGCATTCATAAGCTGCTGATTAGTCTGAAACAGGGAGAAGAAAAAGCTATGTGTCCAGGTTCACAGTTTTAAAAAAAAATTTGTTCATGTGAGGTGGACATTGCTGGCTGGGCCCCAGCATTTATTGCCCATCCTGGAGGACATTTCGGAGTCAATCACGTTACTGTGGATCTGGAGTGACTTGTACGCCAGATCAGGTAAGGACGTCAGATTTCCTTCCCTAAAGGATATCAGTAAACCAGATGAGTGTTTACAACAATGGTTTCATGATCATTATTAGCCTTAAATTCCAGACTTTTATTGAATTCAAATTTCACTATCTGCCATTCGAACCCGAATCCCCAGAACATCACCCAGAGTCTCTGGATTACTAGTCCAGCGACAATACCACCCTGCCACTGCCTCCCCGTAATGGAATAATAGCCTGCAACAGGTTTAGGAAAAGGCACGATTGCCTTGCATTTAAAGAACAAATTGTACTTCATTTTAAAAATGGAGAATGCAGTGTTTATAGGTGTAGCAAAAATATGTTCCAGAGTCTTTCCCAAAAATGCAGAGTGTTGACTCAGTTGAGAAAAGCAGTGAGAAGCTCACAGGCTGCACAGCTGCCATTTCCCGCCACACTGCACAGCACTCTGTGCAATTTCAAAGGGGAAGTGAGAATCTACACAGTCAACTGGAGGGGCACAACCTTAGAAAGCCGACAACGGTGGGAATGCCAAGTCGGGTCGCCGTTTTTAAAGGGCACCCTGATCTCCGATTTAAATAAAAAGCACCCCCCGCCCCCCCCCCCCCCCCGCCGCGGTCGCCGATCCATGGCACGGGCATAGTGACCCTACACGGACATAGGGAAACTCCATGTATAAGGGGGAAACCACCCCGACTTGCAGAAGGGAAAATCCTAAACACCCCCCACGGATAAGGGGAACCTCTGCAATGAATTCTCCAGTGGGCCAACTGTCAGTGTCCCTTGACAATGCCAGAATACCAGGGGCAATGCCCGGGCACGTCCCTCACCACCTGGGAACTATATCTACCTGCACGACCCCGCCATAGTCATCTCGACTGGTTTTCATTTTTGAAAACCGGTGGGGACCGGGTGCATGATGTCACGCCGGCTGGGTGGGAAGTTACGACCAGGGCGGAAGTAGTGGCATCAAACTCGCGAATGTAATGTTAATCTATGCAAATCAGGCTTATGCCCTTACTGGGCGTGAACCTGATTATATCATCAGTGGGAGGGCGGGGATTTCATTCTGAGATCTCTCTGGCGCAAATCCCGTTTTTGGCCTCTCGCAAAATTTAATGGCCATTATGGGATTTGTGACCACAGTTAATGCGGCTGCCAATCACAGCCCTGGTCATCAGAATTAAGCAGTAACAAAAGCGGCACTAAAGCAATTTTAAAATTTAAGAGATCTTCATTTTCTTAATATCAAAAGATTACGCAACTTTTAACAGCATTTGCAACATTGTACCATCACTACATAGGAAATCAGTTCAAATATCCAATAATATTGATATTGAGTACTTCAGACCATATCTACTTTTGACTGAGAGATAATGGACTTTTGGCTGGCTCATCGCATCCACAGCAGCGGGGGAAGCCACCACGGCAGGGCCAGAAATCCTGCCCAGTATTTATACTCGGGCGAGTTTGAACTTTGGATCAAGAAATATTAGCACTAAAGCTATTAAATTGGCCGGTGACTCTCAAATTCTTGAAATACAATTTATCAACTAAAAATTTATGAGAACCAAAACATTTTCCAGAATTATTTCCCTTAGAGTTTTAATATATGAAACAGAAATAAAAAAAGAAAATACTGGGAAAAAACTCAGGACTGGCAGTGTCTATAGAGAGGGAAAAAAAAGAGATAACGCTTTGAATCCATTTGACTTCTTCAGAAAAACTGAATATCGGCTTGCGTGAGCATTTTCCAGATGTTTTGCCTTACCAGTTTTAACTTTTGGTTGGCCACTTGAAGCTGCTGAGTAAGTTGTTGGAAATGGGCAAACCGTTCCTGAAACAAAAATACCAAACTTTAAGCACTTGCTTAAACACAAATTTATCAAGCACTAGTTAACAGCTATTTAATAACATCTTGGGTACAATTTAACACCCAAACACCAGAGACCTGTTTTGGGTGTGTTTAGCGGGGCGTTTCTCAACGTCTGCAGCACGGAGAACAACGATGCTATCAAACAGGACTTTGTTGTTAGCCTTGGTCAGGAACGCCCTGCCAAGGCCGCACTTGCCTCATTTCCTGCTTGACGAGTGCATTAAGAGATCGGGACGACATTTTTAAATGCCGTCCTGATCGCTAGACAACCCTCATGACCTGGGAGATCTCCCCCCCCCCCCCCGATCTCTAGACAACCCTCGTGACCCGGGAGACCCACGCCCCCTCCCCCGTCCTGATCTCTAGACAACCCTCGTGACCCGGGAGACACCTCACTTAGATATGTAAATCTGGATCTCACCCAGCGAGGGCGAAATCCAGATCGCAACATCTCGTGAGATTGAACAGCTTCCTTGTGTCACCAAGTAGGGCGCAGCAAGGACATTTGATTACGCCCCTTTCTTCATTCCTTTTTTAAACAAGTCAAAAATCTTTAAATATTTCTATATCAGGAAAACGTTTATTTAACTGAATGAAATGTATAAAAATATTAAGGATGTCATACATTCTGTTGTTGTTGGTCAAAGGCATGATTCTGAGCCTCTGTCACATGATCTTGGTTCACCTGCTTCATTCGATCAAAAGCTTGTGTAACTGATTGCCATAACTCCAAGGCCAAGTCTTTTTCCTAAAATGCAAAGTAATCCATCAGCAAGGAAGTCCAGAATGTCATCATTTTGTGGACTGGAAATCACATCATAATTGCCATTTCTGTGCTCACTCAGATCCAGGAATTTACTGTTTTTGTTGATAATTTGCTAATTTTACTTATTTACCTAAAACTTCAAAATAGCAGGCTTGATATAATAATGTTTCTCTTCTTTGAGCCTGTGTAAAACTATTTTAATGTGTTCCCTCACTCTAAATTCAAGGTTTCCAAATTGAAACCTTTCATCACTGTATCACAAGGATAACTAACTCCCCCACCCCCCGAGTTGATCTAGTGTTCAACATTGCGTCTTCCAAACTATCAGAAAGCAGAAAAACACTTGATTAACAGAGATCAGTTTTAGACGTTTAATTATATTGAACACCGCAAGTCTGAAATCTTTGTAAAGCAAGCTAATCCATTTTACATGTGATTCCATCTTCAAATAATGTTACCATGAACTTTAATCGTCCTGTGAATGTGATTGAGAGTGAGGAACCACACAAAATAAGAAGTGGTTAATTCAAGTAATATTTGGCATTAGTTCTTTGTGAATGTGGCAATATCTGTATTGTATTCAAACACGTGATAAATTGCCGCTTAGTGTCCAAAATTGCCCTTAGTGTTGGGTGGGGTTACTGGGTTATGGGGATGGGGTGGAGGTGTTGACCTTGGGTAGGGTGCTCTTTCCAAGAGCCGGTGCAGACTCGATGGGCCGAATGGCCTCCTTCTGCACTGTAAATTCTACGATAATCTATGAATCTATGATGAGTTAGCTTAGCGCTTACGGAAAAAAATGGACATGATAGTCTTTTCCATTTGAAAACACACTCGGAGCTACATTAATGATATATGGCCCTCCTACTGGATAAGTGCACAATCATAAATACATTACATTAGTTTAGTGGCTATGGTACTGACCTAGTAACCCAGAGGTTTGTAGTACAAGGGTCTGGCATATATAGGATTAATGTGAGATTGACTACAGTACTGCCCACACAGTGATGTAAGGCAGCATGTAACCCACACCCAGGGGCAGTCTAAAGTTGGACAGAGACAAATGTACTAGCAAGCATGGAGACAGCTCTTAGCTAGTCCCCTTTCAATAAACACTCACATTTAACCTACATATAGAATCATAGAATTTACAGTGCAGAAGGAGGCCATTCGGCCCTATCTGAACTGGCCCATGACAAAGAAGACTTCGTCGGATGTACCGAACTGTATCTAACACCCTACAACGTGGTGACAGTTTGTGGAAAAACCCAAGAAAATGCAGAGAAAAACTAAAATATGCTGGAAGACTGAGAATAAAATTCAGCAACGCGGTATGGCCTGAAAATCTCCAGAAGCAGAGGGAAAATAACAAGGAAAGACTCTTAAAAAGGCTTGGAAGCTGGAGTAGACATTTAAACTTCCTTACTGTAGCAGAAGACTCCACTGAATATCCTTTGCAAGTCCAGCTTCAGATCCCAAAGTGCTGAGTTAGCTGTCCAGGCAGATGTGAGCTAATCATTTAAACCCTCGAGGGTACAGCAAGAAATTTAAAATACAGTAAAGTCCCAACATTCGCGGGGATTACATTCCGGCAAAACCTCACGAATGGTGAAATCGCAAATGGTGAACATGTTTGTCAAAAGGGACTTAGTTAGAACAGGGCTAAATCGCTGGCTTTGAAAGCAGACCAAGCGATTTTCATTTCATTCATGTTCCAGCAAATTGTGGTGCAATACCTGAATAGGACAGATGGGGGAACCTCTGAGCAATATAGTACATCAGTGAAGACTTCAAAATTGTTTGGGCTGCACTTCCGCTCCTAGAATAACCATTTGAGAAAATAAAAGCCTCGATTGCTGATTTCTTAATTTAAAAAAAGAGCATAGGCAAGAAGATGAGCCACAGTGTCACCTCCATGTCCAGAAGCTTCTTCCCACCTGGATCATCAAATCAACACTCAGCACCAGCCAAAAGCCCCAGGGAAGAGAAGGAGAAAAAAGTGCGAACATGGTTCCTGTCATGCAGTGTAAATTACACAAAGTGCGCGTAAATGAAATCAGGAATAAGGAAGTCGTAAAGGTGTGACCAGAAATTGCCATTCAAAAACTCAGTTGTAAAAACCTGATTAATGAGTCGGCGCCGGAGAGAACCGTGTGTGTGCTCACTCTTGAGGAAACAAATTCACTCAGGAAAATCACAATTAAAGAATCAGCTTCAAAGACCAGCAAAGGACAGGATTCAACATTTTTGCGGCGCTAAACCATAGCACTGAAACAGAGGCGTCCGCAGCTGGTAAATCCAAACAGCCATTGTTTAAAACCTTTTCAAGACTGAGCGCGAGCACCCTCGAGCGGGAGCCCACCCAAACCGGCAGGTGAACGGCAGCACCATCTTAAAATTACGAAACCTCTTAAAAGCAGAACCAACATGTAACCTTTGATCAGAATTCCACACTTACAAGTCAATTTAGACAAATCTAAGAACCAGATCAATTACATAAATGGGAGCTTTGGAAAAGATTCCTAACATTCAGCAGGTTCAGACAAAAGTTAGAAGCAGAGCAGATTAATGCACTGCTTTACTCAGTAGGCCCAATTGTAGACAATATTAACAGAAGACAGGGAAGCAATGAATCATCTGTTAAATTTGAAATGCTAAAATAATTTGACAGTTATTTCAGTCTAAGAAGCAACAAAATAATCAAAAGAGCTAAATTTAGCAAGAGAGTCCAGCAGCCAGGAGAACCTGTCAGTTCATTCATCAATGATCTGTACAGGATGATAGAAGGTTGCGAGTACGGAGACTTAAAGTCCAATCTCAGAGACAAAATAGTGGTTGCAGTACGGAATGATGTACCCTCTGCCTTCACGCAAGCAAAGGAAGATCTAACCTGAGAAAAAACAACCTATATAGTTAGGCAGTCAGAACTTGCTGAGCAGCACAGAACCATTTTAAGGTGAGAAACTAAACTAGCTGCGGAGGCCAACCCACAGTTCAGGTGGTTAAGCAAAACAGACACATAATTCTCCTGTTTATTCCCTCATTTTTCTCTTTCTTTTATTTTTTGCTCTTACAATTTTGGCCTAAGGGTGATTTATGGGCATGTGGTTTGAAGGCAACCTGTATCTTTAACTCAAGCAGAACTAGTGACCTGTGACTTTAAGGCAAAGCAGTCTGCACAAAACAGCTTTTAATTCAAACTAGCAGAGTCCAGAAAGCTGTGTTGTTCTAGGCTGGTGATTGCAGATTGGCTGACATCAGTGCTGACTCTATTGGACTGACTTGGCTGGCGGCCAATGAACTGCCGGTAACCGGTGGTGATTGGTTCTGATTTTTCCGGAATGTTTCTCTCTCCCTAGTACGGCTGGGTTGTTCAGTTTTGCTTTTGGTTCAGAAGCTGGAAGAAGTATCTCTAATTTTCTGTCTCAAAGATCTAACAAATACTCTCTAAAAAGTCCAGTAAGGCTGGATATTATTTTAGTGAAACTGCAGAAGATTGAGATTAAAACTTGGGCTGGAAGCTGGGTTTGATGCGAGACCAAGAGTCTTAAGAGAGAAATAGACTCAAAGGTGTACCTTGGAGTTGAAGGCTCAGTTTAATAAAGGCTAACGTGCCTCTCCAGAGGAAATCCTACGGCCTGTTAGTACTGAATGAATGTTTCTGCAAGAAGACCATCACCAACTGTACACTGGTGGCATTGATCACTCAGCATGCTGGGAAGACATACTGCAAAGAATTTGACATCGAAAGCAAGGACTCATCCATTTTTACCGTAATCCTTATTATTTTACCCCTTTTCATGCCTCTATGTTTCTCTGTCTTGTGTGTGTTTGTAGAGGGTGGGACAGTAAAAGAGGGGAGGTAGGTTAGCTTGTTGTTATTCCTTTGTAATTACTGCATATTCCATCTCCATTTCAGTTATAAATAAACAATAATGTTATTTCAACTTACACACCATGTGACTGTAAATTATTCGTCAGCCAGGGCCAAAGATATCAGGAATTTAAAAAAAAATAATGGGTTAATTTCACTTGTGTTGGGATTCCAGGGCCTCTGAGACTGGAATCGACCGTGCACTAACCCATGGTGTTGTATCACAGGGATACTGCAGACTAGGAAAGCAATACCCAAACTGGCCAGTAGAGCAGCCATGCCAATACTGTGGAGCAAAGCGCCCCCAAAGGAGAGAACAGTGCCCTGCAATTTTAGCCCAATGTGTTCAGTGCAATAGGATTGGACATTATGGCAAACTGAGCAAGATAAAAACACTGAAACGTGCAGAAGGTCCAAAGATCATCCATCAGGTTGAGATTGCCAGCCCAGAAGAGAGACAGTCATGCGTCTTAGGTGAGAGCAAAAATCTTGAGTTTCTCATTTGGAATGCCGACATTTCAGTCAATGGCCATTTAAAATATTTTACCATTAGACACAGGAGACAGTGCAACAGTCCTGTTGAACAAAGAACCGTGGCTAAAAGACCTCTGGGTGCAAGTAACAGACATACCACTCTATGGGCCTGGAGGAATCCGGCTTCCAGTCATAGGCATGATTCTGAAACCACTCGGGTATGGCAGAAAACAAATCACTGAGCTGATGTACGTCACCCATAACCAGCCTTTCTTGAACAGAGATGTTTATGTAGCCCTGGATCTCCTCAAAAAGGCAGAATGTGTCATGACAACCACTTTTGTTAATCGTATAGAACTGCAAGTTCCCAAATAGTGAAAATAAAAGTATCCTGATTGGGACTTCAGCTCTGAACTGTCTTCTCTTTTTGTGGAGCAGATTTGCCCATTCATGTTACAGATGCCAGAAAAACACCCAGGAGGTAATCACAGGCAGTTACAATGGTGGATATAAAAGAGAGCGACCAGCAGTCTGATGAGCCTCAACCTCAAGACGACAGTACAGCAGGTTGGTAATGGAATCACCGAACATATGCTGCAACCCACGAACGAAAGCCGCAAAAGATACTGTAGCCTAGTAACAGCCATGCATTGCAGGGGCGTGCGTACCACTAAATCTCATTTTAGTCACAGTAATGTTTCTCCTCCATCACAGAGCACATCACGACCCACACAATGACGGAAGACGAGAAAGAAATTATAAGGAGATAGGCACAACGTTCGTCCACCAAGCAAGAAACGCGTTAGGGTGGCAACCACCGACAATGCAGCAGCCAAATCGATTAAGTGTGGTTCAACACAAAAGAAAGGAAGAAGAGGATGAAAACATCCCAGATGCCAGGACAACCTCCAAACATACAGGAAGAACCAGCAGTGACAGGGCCTACTATTCGTCGGACAGTAGGCAAATGAGATATAAGACCATAAGACATAGGAGCAGAATTAGGCCCGTCGGCCCATTGAGTCTGCTCCGCCATTCAATCATGATTCTCATCCCCATTCTCCTGCCTTCTCCCCATCACCCCAGATCCCCTTATTAATCAAGAACCTATCTATCTCGATCTTAAAGACACTCAGTGATTTGGCCTCCACAGCCTTCTGCGGCAATGAGCTCCAGAGATTCACCACCTTCTAGCTGAAGAAATTCTTATTCATCTCAGTTTTAAAGGATCACCCCTACAGTGTAAACCTGTGGCCTCGGGTTCTAGTTTTTCCTACTAGTGGAAACATCTTCTCCAAGTCCACTCTATCTAAGCCTTTTAGTATCCTGTAAGTTTAAATAAAGATCTCCCCCCCCCCTCATCCTTCGAACCTCCAATGAGTACAAGCCCAGAGTAGTTAACCGCTCCTCACATGACAAGCTCTTCATTCCAGGGATCGTTTATGTGAAGCTCCTCTGGACCCTTTCCCAAGCTAGCATATCCTTCCTTAGATACGGGACATAACTGCTCACAATACTCTGAACGGGGTCTGACCAGAGCCTTATACAGCCTCAGAAGTACATCCTTGTTCTTGTATTCTAGCCCTCTCGACATGAATGCTAACATTGCATTTGCCTTCCTAACTACCGACTGAACTGCACGTTAACCTTAACAGAATCTTGCAGTAATCCCTTTGTGCTTCTGATTTCCTAAACCTTTTCCCATTTAGAAAATAATCTATGCTTCCATTTTTCCTACCAAAGTGCATAACCTCACACTTTTCCACATTGTATTCCATCTGGAAGAGTTGCAAGGTCTCCAGACCGCTCAAACCTTATGGAGGTATAAGAGTTTGGCACATATAGGGGTAATATTGGGCTGAATACAGTACCAATCACAGAGTGATGGAAGACAGCACATGGCCTGCGCCCAGGGTCAGTCTAGTGTTGGACAGAGTGTGTACCAGCAAGCATGGAGACAGCGTCTAGCTTGTACCCTTTACTGTATAGTTCTAAGAGTCAATGACGATTGACAGTTAACCTATATAAAAGTACGAAGACTTCTTCAGGCCTACCGAATTGTATCCAACACTCGGCAACAAGGCTGAGAGTTCAAATCCCACATGGCAAATTATGGAACTGAATTCAATAATTCTGGTAAATTGTGGAATAAATAGTACCAGGAAAATAACCATAAAAGCTGCCAGATAAATGTAAAAAAAAAACTGCTTCATTTGTATTTAGCCTAGCAATTTTGAGCTAATGGAATAAAAATAATGGGTCAAAATTGTGAAGTCCCTTTCTAACAGCACCTCACTATGTGAACTACAGCAGGTCAAGAAGGCTGCTCACTGCCACAGGCAATTCGGGATGGACGACAAATGCTGGCCTAGCCAGCGGCAACCACATCCTTTCAAAGTGTTTTTTCAAAATCTGTCACCGTTACAGTTTAGCCTACATATGTCTGCAATCCCCACACTATGATATATTCCACCTTACAGGTGACTAAATCTTGAGGCTATGCTTTATGATTCGGTCAAACCTCTGACTCCTATTTCAATATTGCTATGAACACAGATGTTGTTATAAGGATTGTGACAAATTATTCTGAATGTGAAAACACCAAGCATTACTGCAG
Organism: Scyliorhinus torazame; assembly: GCF_047496885.1. Classification (NCBI taxonomy): domain Eukaryota; kingdom Metazoa; phylum Chordata; class Chondrichthyes; order Carcharhiniformes; family Scyliorhinidae; genus Scyliorhinus; species Scyliorhinus torazame. Next base: position 34,350,352 of record NC_092709.1, read on the forward strand.
GCTAAGAAGTGGTTCACTTTGCACCTAATCACCTACCTTACTGGTTCGACATAACTGTTCCTGTAGGTTTCTCACCATTTCTTCTTCCATAAAACCAACATCAACAGTATCTGCACCAGAAGGTAGAGACTCCAACTGTTTTTCAATGGCTTCCAGTAATTCTGTATGCAACCTGTAGCACAGCCAATTATAATTGTACCAGTTAGAAAAGAGTCACAGGGCAGCACAGCGGCTAGCACTCTGCCTCACAGCACCAAAGTCCCAGGTTCGATCCCGGATCTGGGTCACTCTTCGTGTGGAGTTTGCACATTCTCGCCTCCACAACCCAAAGATGTGCAGGGTAGGTGGACTGGCCATCCTAAATTGCCCCTTAATTGGAAAAAATGAATTGTGTACTCTTAAATTTATATTAAAAAAAGAAAATAGAGTTACACTTGATTTTGGTATGGCATAGACAGCTATTTTTACAACAATTCAACGGCACACCTAACTTAATGAAGCAATCAGTACCTGGCTACAGTAAATACTTTATAATAATTCTAACTTTAAAAGCAGGATAACCTCACCTTTCATTTTCTCTCACAACATCTTCAAGCTTTAACTTCATTTCATTCATATGAATCTATTGTTAATTTAAGAAAATAAGCATTGCTAGAAAGTTGATCTATAAATTTTCCAACAAAATCATGGAATTTAAATAGCACAGCAAGGTTGAAGTATTCTTACACGGTGACAATCCAATTGTTCATTCATTTTTTGCAGCTGCTTGTCATATTCTGTTATAAGAGGTGCCATGAGGCTGCAGAGGAAAAAAATGGAAAGTACAAACTTGAAACATCAGTAAATTATGTACATGTTAAAATTCTCTTAGAAAATCAGCAACTACTAATGTGGTGGATGTACTCCACATGGATTTTAGCAAGACTTCTGACAACGTCCCAAGCTGCAGGAAGGTCAAAAAAGAAAAGCCCATTGGTACCAAAGGAAAAGGTGGAAAATTGGATCCAAACTTTACTTCATGACAAGAAAGTGTTTTGTGACTGGCTGTTACCAGTCCTTTGCTTTTTGAAATTTATATTAATGATTTAGGCTCAAATGTAGGGGCGACACAGTGGCATAGCGCCAGAGACCCAGGTTCAATTCCGGCACTGGGTAACTCTCTATGTGGATTTTGCACTTTCTCCCAGTGTCTGCATGAGTTTCCTCCGGGTGCTCCGGTTTCCACCCACAGGCCAAAGATGTGCAGGTTAGGTGGATTGGCCATGCTAAAAAAAATTATGCCTCTTAGCATCCAAAATTGTGCAGATTAGATGGGATTGCAGGGAATAGGGCGGGGGAGTGGGCCTAGGTAGGGTGCTCTTTCAGAGGGTCGGTTCAGACTTGATGGTCTGACTGGCCTCCTTCTGCACTGTAGAAATTCTATGCAGGGGGCACCACAAAGAAGTTTGCAGGCGATACAAAAATTTGCCTTATGATTGACAATGAGGATACAGATGTTCTGGTCAGTTAGGCAGAAAAGTGGAAAATGGAATTCAATCCCGAGAAGTGTGAGGTAATGCATTTTGGGAGCTGCAACAGGGAATATATAATGGGAGGATACAGAGGCATTTGGAGGAACAGAGAGATCTTGCAGTGTATGTCCACATATCCTAAAAGGTAGCATGATAGATCGAAAAGTGCTTAAGAAGGCATATTGCATGCTTTCCTTTATTAACTGAGATAGGAGCAGCTAGGTTATGCTGGGACTATTTACAGAACTTGTTAGATCACAGCTTGAGAACTGGGTACAATTCTGACCACCACTTTCCTGGAAAGATGTGATTGCACAGGAGAAAGTGTAGAGGCGAGTTATGAGAATGTTGTCAGGTGTGGATAGTTTTAGCTTGGAGGAAAGATTGTCTAAGCTAAGGTTGTTTTCCTTGGAACACAGGAGGCTGAGGGGTGACTTAATTAAGCTATGTAAAATTATGCGATATAGTACATTTATCTCAGGAGAACGGCTAGAAACCAGGAGGCATAGATTTAAAGTGATCAGTATAAGAATTAGAGGGGAGATGAGGCGCCTGGAAATCATTGTCTGAAAGGGTATAGCGGAACTGTCACCACATTTTAAAATGTTTTGATGTCTACTTGAGGAGCCATAACCTGCAGGGCTATGCACCTTGTGCAGGAGGGTTGGATTAGGTTGGGTAACTCTTCGTAGACTGGCACGGATACAATGGGCTGAATGGTATCCTTCAGTTACATACATTTTCAATGATTTCTATGAAATATATTTTGAGGCTTTGACAACAACATGGTTACTAAACATAGTTTAAGAGGAAACAGCCAAAAATTGTCAGTCAATATCAAAGGCTTTAGCACAATTTCCCTCCTTTGAAAGTTTTGTACACCTTCACCATAGATTTCCTTTGCATCACACACCATTCATTAATTAGCTGGTTTTGACAGCGTGTTATCAGAGATGATAACATTTTAATTTAATTTTAGAGAATAGAAAACTTATGAAAGAAACACAGGCTGGGATTTTCCAGTCCTTCCCACCAGCTGGATCTTCTAAAGTCACTGAAGGCGACTTCCCGTTGCAGGCTCTCTGGTGGAAAAGTCAGCAAGCAAATGGCCATTGACTTCTGTGCAACCGGAAGACCCCGCTGGCACCAGCAGTAAACAAGCCGGCCGGGTGGGGGGGGGGGGGGGGGGGGGGGGGGGGGGGGGGGGCGGAATCCCGTCCCCACTCTGATTTTATTTTTTGCCTGGATGACAAGACACAGAATACTGGGACACTTGCAGTTTAGTGAATTTAGATAATATGTGGCATTGTGATTGAATATAAAAATCTCCAAATGCTTTACTGGAAAGAGGGTTCAAACCTTGAAGACTGATTCAGGGGTACACTACGTTCCCAAATATTTGATATCAATGTTTTCATAATGAGAATAACAAATGGCACAAAGAAGATAATTATACCACCATCATATACCACCAAGATGAACATTACCACTTATCTATGAGCCAGGGTGCTGGAGGATCATGTTCACCGAAATGCCCAACCTAGATCAAGAGAGAAAATACTGCAATTACGGAATCGATTTGTCAAAACATTTTTACCATTAAGCACCGAGCCTTTCCCAGCAAGGATTTACAATTCCCAGCCATGGGTTTCAAATACAGCATCTTTACGAATCAAAAGAATGCCAATTTTGCATTATTAATTCACCCTAACTCAGTCTATGCAGCTGGATTTTTGAATTGCTCAGTTAAAATTGCTGTATTGACTCGCAAAGCAATTGGACTTTTGGCCGTATAACCTCCAAATGAGGATGCAGGAGGGGGTGTTGGGAGGAAAGAACATCCTCTTTAATGGAAAGTAAATACTTCAAAATATGTCATTTGCCCATACTTATAGCAGTACTTTATAGTAAAGGAGAACGAATATCAAAATTACACCTACTCCAGCAACAATAAAAATTAGTTTGTCAATATTTTTCTATTGGCACAAAACATTTTCTACTGCCAAGGTTACTTTGCATAAAAACTAGTTGCTAACACTTCCCTGCAAAATTATAGTGCACGGGCATGCAAAGAATTGTTTGAATAACTAATATCTCATTCCGTTGGGATGGTGGGGTGGGAGTGGGGACATAATCTGACAACAATAGCCTCCTATACAATTAGCAGTATGTCATACATAGGGAAAAATAAATAGGAGATCCACCGCCAACAACATTAAGTTTTGACCATTGCATGGTGCAAAAGAGACAATATAGAACTTGTGTAGTAGATAAAAATGCAATTCAAACCCCATTATAGAAATGCTGCAGTCGCACTTATAAAAAATATGTTAATACATGGCAAAAGGAAAATTAGAAATTACAATTTTGGAAATGACTGTACCTGACCAACAGAAGATCTGGGCAGTTGCTCTGCTTGATATTGACTGAGCACAGCATTTAACCGCTGAACTATAGAACACAAAATTGAACACAATAGGAGTCAACATTTCATATCATGTTTAAACTTTATTTCCTCCTATTAGAACCTACCACCAGATACATAACCTTCCTTAAGTAGCCTTTTTGTAACTATAGTACTTCCCCTTCAAATGGTGAAAGATTTAGGAATACAAATTTGCAAGCAAACTATTTTTCACTGAAATTGAAAAAGGTGCATCTCTCGGGTTGTAATAAAGTCATCCTTTATATTGAAAATGTATTTAATTTATTGGGCTGAAACCAGTGCTCGTGTTTTAAAAAGACTGAACAGCATGTTTTTTCAAAAATATCAAACACGTTTCTAAGATGGCCAAACATTTTCATAGCTGTACCCTACAAATTCCAAAGCCATTAAAATGGAGCCATGCTGTCTAGAAGAACCCATCAGAGAAAATAACATGAGGGAATGTGAATGATCCATCTGGACTTCCGGGTGCGGCGATGACCAGCTGAGTCGCACGTTTCGGCAGCTCCCTGTGAAACGAACTTTTGGGCTCTTGATAGGAGCCCCAATGGCAATTTTGACGGCTAAAAACACTGTGCGGTAAACCAGAAGGGAATCCCCCCTGGATACGGATGGAAAAAGGAGGAGAAAGTGGCCAGATTGCAGTGGATCCTTTAGAACAGCGGCAAGGAAGGCAAGCAAAAACCAAGATGGCGTCGGAAGGTGGCAGTTTAACATGGGGCCCTGAACAACAAGAGTTCTTGAAATGCTGTGTGGAAGAGATCAAAAAGGAAATGAAGAAAGAGCTGTTGGCCCCGATACTACAGGCGATCGAAGGGCTAAAGGAGGAACAAAAGACCCAGGAGCGGGAGCTTCGGGTCGTGAAGGCAAAGGCAGCCGAGAATGAGGACGACATACAGGGCCTGGTGGTGAAGACGGAGACGCAGGAGGCACATCAGAAACGATGTGTGGAAAGGTTGGAGGCACTGGAAAACAACGCAAGGAGGAACAATCTGAGGATTCTTGGTCTTCCTGAAGGTGTGGAGGGAGCGGACGTCGGGGCATATGTGAGCACGATGCTGCACTCGTTAATGGGAGCGGAGGCCCCGGCAGGTCCGTTGGAGGTGGAGGGAGCATACCGAGTGATGGCGCGAGGACCGAGAGCAGGAGAAATTCCCAGAGCCATAGTGGTGAGATTCCTCCGTCTTAAGGATAGAGAAATGGTCCTTAGATGGGCGAAGAAAACTCGGAGCAGTAAATGGGAGAACACGGTGATCCGCGTTTATCAAGACTGGAGTGCGGAGGTGGCGAGAAGGAGGGCGAGCTTTAATCGGGCCAAGGCGGTGCTTCATAAAAAGAAGATAAAATTTGGAATGCTGCAACCGGCAAGACTGTGGGTCACATATCGAGGGAGGCACCACTACTTTGAGACGGCGGATGAAGCGTGGACTTTTATTGTGGAAGAAAAACTGGAATGAGCGGGTTATTAAAAAGAACGTTCGAACAAAGTGGTGGGGCGAATGTGGGGGGCAAAGAGGGGTTTTATGTACTAATCCTGCGATGTGGTAACTTTTCTCTCTCCCACAGGTGGTGATGGGGGGAGGAGGGGAGGTGGAGGAGATGGGGCGTTGGCCATTGGGGGCGGGGCCAAGGGAGAAGCGCGGGCTTGGTTCCCGCGCTATGATAATCATGGCGGGAATAGAGAAGCAGGAAGGAGGGGGCGTCGCACGGTGCGAGCCGAGGTCACGGGGGGAAGCCGAGGTCAGCCAGAGTTTGCTGACTTCTGGGAGCAACATGGGGGGAGTAATTACGCTAGCGGGGGATCTAGCGGGGGGGGGTGGGAGGGGGGAATTACTGGGTTGCTGCTGCTGGGGAGAGGGGGGAGCTGGTATGGGAGAGGATGGGCGGGGGGGCACCGCCTGGGGGAGATACAGCTGCGTGGGAACCGGGTGAGGAGCTGGAAAAAGGTGATGGCTAATCGACAAGGGGGGGGGGGGGTAGGAAGCCCCCCAACTCGGCTGATCACGTGGAACGTGAGAGGGCTGAATGGGCCGATAAAGAGGGCACGGGTACTCGCACACCTTAAGAAACTTAAGGCAGATGTGGTTATGTTACAGGAAACGCACCTGAAACTGATAGACCAGGTTAGGCTACGCAAAGGATGGGTGGGGCAGGTGTTCCATTCGGGGCTAGATGCGAAAAACAGGGGGGTGGCTATATTAGTGGGGAAGCGGGTAATGTTCGAGGCAAAGACTATAGTGGCGGATAACGGGGGCAGATACGTGATGGTGGGTGGCAAACTACAGGGGGAGACGGTGGTTTTGGTGAACGTATATGCCCCGAACTGGGATGATGCCAATTTTATGAGGCGGATGCTGGGACGCATTCCGGACCTAGAGATGGGAAAGCTGATAATGGGGGGAGATTTTAATACGGTGTTGGAACCAGGGCTGGATAGGTCGAAGTCCAGGACTGGAAGGAGGCCGGCAGCAGCCAAGGTACTTAAAGATTTTATGGAGCAGATGGGAGGTGTAGACCCGTGGAGATTTAGCAGACCTAGGAGTAAGGAGTTCTCGTTTTTCTCCTATGTCCATAAAGTCTACTCGCGAATAGACTTTTTTGTGCTGGGTAGGGCATTGATCCCGAAGGTGAGGGGAACGGAGTATACGGCTATAGCCATTTCGGATCACGCTCCACACTGGGTGGACTTGGAGATAGGGGAGGAAACAGGAGGGCGCCCACCCTGGAGAATGGACATGGGACTAATGGCAGATGAGGGGGTGTGTCTAAGGGTGAGGGGGTGCATTGAAAAGTACTTGGAACTCAATGATAATGGGGAGGTCCAGGTGGGAGTGGTCTGGGAGGCGTTGAAGGCGGTGGTTAGAGGGGAGCTGATATCAATAAGGGCACATAAAGGGAAGCAGGAGAGTAAGGAACGGGAGCGGTTGCTGCAAGAACTTTTGAGGGTGGACAGACAATATGCGGAAGCACCGGAGGAGGGACTGTACAGGGAAAGGCAAAGGCTACATGTAGAATTTGACTTGCTGACTACAGGCACTGCAGAGGCACAATGGAGGAAGGCACAGGGTGTACAGTACGAATATGGGGAGAAGGCGAGCAGGTTGCTGGCACACCAATTGAGGAAAAGGGGAGCAGCGAGGGAAATAGGGGGAGTGAGGGATGAGGAAGGAGAGATGGAGTGGGGAGCGGAGAGAGTGAATGGAGTGTTCAAGACATTTTATAAAAAATTATATGAAGCTCAACCTCCGGATGGGAGGGAGAGAATGATGGGCTTCTTGGATCGGCTGGAATTTCCCAAGGTGGAAGAGCAGGAAAGGGTGGGACTGGGAGCACAGATCGAGGTAGAAGAAGTGGTGAAAGGAATTAGGAGCATGCAGGCGGGAAAGGCCCCGGGACCGGATGGATTCCCAGTCGAATTCCATAGAAAATATGTGAACTTGCTCGCCCCGGTACTGACGAGGACCTTTAATGAGGCAAAGGAAAGGGGACAACTGCCCCCGACTATGTCTGAAGTAACGATATCGCTTCTCTTAAAGAAGGAAAAGGACCCGCTACAATGCGGGTCCTATAGACCTATTTCCCTCCTAAATGTAGATGCCAAGGTCCTGGCCAAGCTAATGGCAATGAGAATAGAGGAATGTGTCCCGGGGTGGTCCACGAGGACCAAACTGGGTTTGTGAAGGGGAGACAGCTGAACACGAATATACGGAGGTTGTTAGGGGTAATGATGATGGCCCCACCAGAGGGAGAAACGGAGATAGTAGTGGCGATGGATGCCGAGAAAGCATTTGATAGAGTGGAGTGGGATTATTTGTGGGAGGTGTTGAGGAGATTTGGTTTTGGAGAGGGGTATGTTAGATGGGTGCAGCTGTTGTATAGGGCCCCAGTGGCGAGCGTGGTCACGAATGGACGGGGATCTGCATATTTTCAGCTCCATAGAGGGACAAGGCAGGGATGCCCTCTGTCCCCATTATTGTTTGCACTGGCAATTGAGCCCCTGGCGATAGCGTTGAGGGGTTCCAAGAAGTGGAGGGGAGTACTTAGGGGAGGAGAAGAACACCGGGTATCTTTGTATGCAGACGATTTGCTACTATACGTGGCGGACCCGGCGGAGGGGATGCCAGAAATAATGCGGATACTTGGGGAGTTTGGGGATTTTTCAGGGTATAAATTGAACATGGGGAAAAGTGAGTTGTTTGTGGTGCATCCAGGGGAGCAGAGTAGAGAAATAGAGGACCTACCGTTGAGGAAGGTAACAAGGGACTTTCGTTACCTGGGGATCCAGATAGCTAAGAATTGGGGCACATTGCATAGGTTAAATTTAACGCGGTTGGTGGAACAGATGGAGGAGGATTTCAAGAGATGGGATATGGTATCCCTGTCACTGGCAGGGAGGGTGCAGGCGGTTAAGATGGTGGTCCTCCCGAGATTCCTCTTTGTGTTTCAGTGCCTCCCGGTGGTGATCACGAAGGCTTTTTTTTTTTTAAAAGGATTGAAAAGAGCATCATGGGTTTTGTGTGGGCCGGGAAGACCCCGAGAGTGAGGAAGGGATTCTTACAGCGTAGCAGGGATAGGGGGGGGCTGGCACTACCGAGCCTAAGTGAGTATTATTGGGCCGCTAATATTTCAATGGTGAGTAAGTGGATGGGAGAGGAGGAGGGAGCGGCGTGGAAGAGATTAGAGAGGGCGTCCTGTAGGGGGACTAGCCTACAGGCTATGGTGACAGCCCCATTGCCGTTCTCACCGAGGAACTACACCACAAGCCCGGTGGTGGTGGCTACACTGAAGATTTGGGGACAGTGGAGACGGCATAGGGGAAAGACTGGAGCCTTGGGGGGGTCCCCGATAAGAAACAATCATAGGTTTGCCCCGGGGGGAATGGATGGGGGATATGGAATGTGGCAAAGAGCAGGAATAACGCAACTGAAAGATCTGTTTGTGGATGGGAAGTTCGCGAGTCTGGGAGCGCTGACCGAGAAATATGGGTTGCCCCAAGGGAATGCATTCAGGTATATGCAACTGAGGGCTTTTGCGAGGCAACAGGTGAGGGAATTCCCGCAGCTCCCGACACAAGAGGTGCAGGACAGAGTGATCTCAAAGACATGGGTGGGGGATGGTAAGGTGTCAGATATATATAGGGAAATGAGGGACGAAGGGGAGACTATGGTAGATGAACTAAAAGGGAAATGGGAAGAAGAGCTGGGGGAGGAGATCGAGGAGGGGCTGTGGGCAGATGCCCTAAGCAGGGTAAACTCGTCGTCCTCGTGTGCCAGGCTAAGCCTGATTCAGTTTAAGGTATTACACAGGGCACATATGACTGGAGCACGGCTCAGTAAATTTTTTGGGGTGGAGGATAGGTGTGCGAGGTGCTCGAGAAGCCCAGCGAATCATACCCATATGTTTTGGTCATGCCCGGCACTACAGGGGTTTTGGATGGGGGTGACAAAGGTGCTTTCAAAAGTAGTAGGAGTCCGGGTCGAACCAAGCTGGGGGTTGGCTATATTTGGGGTTGCACAAGAGCCGGGAGTGCAGGAGGCGAGAGAGGCCGATGTTTTGGCCTTTGCGTCCCTAGTAGCCCGGCGCAGGATATTGCTAATATGGAAAGACGCCAAGCCCCCGGGGGTGGAGACCTGGATAAATGACATGGCGGGGTTTATAAAGCTAGAGCGGATTAAGTTCGTCCTAAGGGGGTCGGCTCAAGGGGTCACCAGGCGGTGGCAACCGTTCGTCGAATACCTCGCAGAAAGATAGACGGAATGGGAAAAAGAAGGCAGCAGCAGCAGCCCAGGATCAGGGGGGGGGGGGGGGGGGGGGGGGGAGAGGAGGAGGAAGAACCAGAAGGACTCTCAGGGTTGTTAATATATACTGTATAGTATGTATAGGTCGTTGCTACAGATAATTATATATTGGACTGTTAAATTATATTTTTGGAGAGTGTTACTTGTGACAAGGCAGTTGCCAATTAGGGCTAGTTTTCATTTTTGTTATTTATTATTTATTCATTTTTTTTGTTTTTGTTTATAAAATAGGTCATTGTTATTTGTGTTGTTATAATATTGTGTAAAGGATGCACAATGTACTGTGTTGGTTGACCAAAAATTTTCAATAAAATATTTAATAAAAAAAAAAGTGAATGATCCATCTCAAAAACTATTCACGCCCATGAATCTAACAGGATGGGGAACAAGCTATTGAATGCAATCACTTTGGACAATGGGTCTTGTCTGAGACAGGAACTCTTTCAGAATTTAATAATCTCTAAACCATGGACCTGGAATCAACTTGCCATGACCATGTTTGGGTTATTGGTCAGTTTGTGAGAGGGATAATGTGATGAGTCAACTAATTCTCTTTTGTGTTTAAGGAACTGCCTTTTCAGGTCAGCCGAACAGAAGAGGAGATGCAGATAAGGAAGGACCCATCCTACAAGCTTGAGTTCTGCTTGTTGTTTGACCAGCGATATGCTGTGAGAAGTGTCTAAAAACAAACCCATAGCCACTGACTCAGGAGACCAAATAGAAAATGTCCATCAACATATTTTAAAAATCATCTTGTTGCATTGCTGCTGCACGGCACCGAGGACCCGGGTTCGATCCCGACCCTGGGTCAGTGTCAGTGTCGAGCTTACACATTCTCCCCGCGTCTGCGTGGGTCTTACCCCCAGAACCCAAGATGTGCAGGGTAGGTGGATCGGCCACGCTAAATTACCCCTTTATTGGAAAGAAAATATAATTGGATACTCTAAATTTCAAAAAATAAAATCATCCTGTTGCATTGGATAGGTCAAGGGGCCTGGCCTGAAATCATCCAAGGCAACAATCTACCGAATCCATATACAACTGAATTTTCTGGACTTTTAAAGAACTTAATCGGTCCTCCCACTTTGTAACTTATTTGTGTGTGCGCGTGTGAACTCTTGAATTCATGTGTATGATATGAGAGAGTCGGAGCGTTTTTATTACTTTACAGTAAATAAGTAGTCTCTTTACTTTTAAAAAAAAAACTTACAAGAACATTTACAACGTGTCTTTTACAGTCACGGCACTTAACGGTTAAAAAAAACCTGAATTGGGAGGCATATTCTTTTAATAACACCTGCCGTTGTCAATTGAAGAATGGAAAAAGAAAGGAGCCATTCTACCACTTTTCACATAACCGTAACAAGGTGTACCAGCTTTATAGTTCGTTGCATTCTATGGCTATAGAATTGATTTGACTCAACTACAAAATAAAGCAATGAATTAATCAACTTTTATAATGCTCATAGAGAAACGTGTGTATTATTTCCTAAGACATGAGAATCATGAGTATTACTTCCTATGGTACAGTTACGTATAACTCTTAATCCTTCTAGTTGGCTCTCATCGATCATTAAGCTCCTCAGGGAATCTCAGCCACAGAATATTTTTTTAGATCTTAGCATATAGATGCACAATAAAAAGTAAAATACCAAAGGAGTGTATTTTAAAAATATTTTACATTTCGTGCACATATAACGTAGTAATTGAAATTTGATTTATTATAAAGGCAAATAAAAAATTGATGGAACTACATCTTTGCAATGCACAACTATGTATTTATATTCCAGAGAAAATATTTCTCAGAAGTGAATTCTGCACACATCTCTGAACACCCTATTCTCCTGCCATGTAAAAATTACCTTGATCTCTCAGAAAGTCAACTTCAGGTGTTTCCATGTCCTTTGTTTGGTGTATGCCTCAAGAAACCACAAACTGTAAACTCCAGTCAAAGTCTGAAAAAATAGCAATTTTGAAAAAGTAAGAATAAGTTCCAAGTTTGCATAACTTGTAAATATAAAGGTGGGTCCCACTAACTGCCAGCTACATCAATTCCTGGTTAGTGTCACTTTCATAGAACCATTTAACAGTATAGAACAGAAGTAGGCCATTTAGCTCTTTGAGTCTGTGCTGGATTTTTCAAGATTCAATCCACCGAGTCCCATGCCCCGTCTGGTCAAATTCCTGCAAATGTTTCTTCCTCAAGTATTTATCCAATTGCCTTTTGAATCTGTTTCCACCACCCTATGAGAAACAGCATTCCAAATCCTAAACACTTGATGCATAAAAAGAGTTTTCCTCATGTCGCCTCTTTAACTATTCAGATTGGCGGGATAGTTAAAATTTCCCTCGCAAGTGATATGCAAAATCAGTACTGCACTTGATCCCATGGGTTTCCCAGTACTTCCAGAGTTAGGTTAAAATTGCCCCCATGTCCTTGATCACACTTGGCAGAATCGAGAGTTCACAATTCCCTCTAGTAGGTGATTGCAAAAATGAAGTATAATCAAAGGTTCCAGATAACAAACCAGGAGAGGTCATGATTTATGAAAGATTCCAGAGGTGATATCTTTATATTTAAATTCCACTATTACTTTAACGTACCACAGATTTAATGTAATCATTCTGCAGTGCATTATGCAGCCAGAATAGGTGCAGAACCGTTTATATGGGAGCAGAACAGCCAGAAGTCATGGTCTCTGTTGCAACCAATGACATAGGATAAAAACGTTTGAGGTCCTACAGGCAGTTTCAGGAGCTACAGGAGACTAATGGAGCTACAGGAGACAGCACCTCAAAAGTGGTAATCTCTGAAATTCTACCTGTGCCACATGCTGGTAAGTATAGAAACAGCGGGATAAGGCTGGAGAAATGGAGCAGGAGGGAGGGTTTCAGATTATGAGTCATTGGAGTCTGTTCTGGGGCAGCAACGACTTACATAAAATGGATGGGTTGCACCTGAACAGTGCTGAGATCAATATCCTTGCAGGGAATGCTAACTTGTGCTGTGGGGGCAGTTTCAAGCAATTTGGCTTGCTTGGCAAGTTTTTAATGTTGGCAAAACTAGGTTATTTCAGAAAACAAAATACTGTTGAGAATCTACATTGCCAAAGAAGAAAAATCCATGCTTGGGTAAATATCTGCTAAAGATGGGCTGTTTTTTGCTCAGTGCCAATGCTGTGGGTGACTTTAAACTTAAACCTTTGCTTGTGTACCATTCAGAAAACCCCAGGAATTTCAAGGGATATTCCAAGGCATTTTGCCGAGTGATAAGGGAATTCAATTGCAAGGCTTGGGTCAATCAGAACATTTTTGAGGATTGGTTTCACCATCATTTTGTGTCAAGTTTCAGGGATTATTGCATCAAAACAAAGTTGCATTTAAAGCATTTTTAACCCTCGACATTTCTCCGAGTCATCCAACCATTCTTGATGACATGCACCCCAACATCAAAGTAGTGCTTCTGACCCCCTCTGCCACCTCACTGTTCCAAACGCGGGTAATTGTGTCCTTTAAGGCCTACTATCTTAGATCCATTAGAATGCCCAGGCATTCAGGGCCAGTGAGAAGGAAGGTGGACAAACTCTGAAGGAATTCTGGACGGGCTTCAACATATACCATACAGTTAAAAATGTAGGTGATGCATGAAATGAAGTTACACAATCAGATTAACATGGCGTTTGGAGAAAATTGAGCCCCGAGTTCATGTATGAAATCCAAGGCTTTACAGGCACTGTTGAAGAGGTGACCAAAAATGTTGTTGAAATGGACAAACTTAGACTTTGCACCAGTTGAGTTTCTTGCATCATATTTGGAAGAATTAACTAATGAGGACCTAATTGAATTGGAACAGCAAAAAATGGCAGTGGAAGAAGATGCACCCATTGTTGAAGACACTTCCTCGCAAAGTTCAAACAGCACAAGAGTTGGCTGAGGCATTTCAACATTTGGAAACCGCCATGTCCTTGTTTGAGGAACATGACCCCAACATTAAACACAGTGCATCACTGAATGGGCATATATAACATGAGACAGAGAAATTTACAAGGAAAAGAGGAAAACATCTGTCCAAACTTCGTTAGGCACTGTTTCAGAAAGAATAAAAGACTCCTGAAAATCAGAAAAGCCAAGAATCCTAAGAAGTCTCCACCTTCAAAATGGCCAAGAACCCTTCAAAAGGTCCTTCCAAATCACCTCAAAAGCTCCTGAAAACTGTACCAAGCCAGGCCCACCCATGAGCCTAGGAATGATTCAGAAGAAAATAAGGTTTTAAAATTTGTCCATGCTTTTTATATAATTTGTAGGTAATGTACAGTATTTAACAGTACATGCATTTCTATGTTTCCTAAAGAAAATAAATATGTTAATGTTGATATATTACTCTATAATTAATTGAGTACAAAATTCTGGATTATTTTGGTGAAAATAGGATATCGGGCCTTGGTTCAGGAACCAATTCCTCATTAAGAATCAATTGTATTGTAAGTACGAGAACTGCTTCAGACTATTCATGCTGAAACTGCTATATATGCATGGCAGTTTACTTAAAGCAATCTGTCCTCTCTGTTTAATACTCAATTTATCCTTTCTGCAATTTTCACCTGAAAATACTGTGACTATTAAATGAAACATGTAATACTAGCTCGAGGACTGTATCTCCAAGTTTGCTGATGACGCTAAATTAGAAATGACAGTAAGTTACGCAGGGAGGAGGAAGTTGCAAAGAAAATGGACAGATGAAACAAGTAGTCAAAACTATGTAGATGAAGGCAAATCTAAGGTCATCACTTGGACCCAAGATGATAGATAGATTAGTATTTTCTATACAGTACGAAACTGAGAGATGTAAAAAGTGATTCGGGAATCCAAGCACACAAATTATTTATAACTGATAGAAAAGAACTGTGGTGGTATGTATTAGGGGTCATGTGGGACTGTGAAGCCGTGATGCTATTGGCTGACAGATCCCGGGTTCTGGTTGGCTGTTGACTCCTGGCTCCGCCCTGAAGGCGGAGTATAAGAACCCGAGCTTCTCCCCACCGCTTCATTCTGTTGCTGAACTGCCGGGGACAAGTCTCGCTTAATAAAGCCTCATCGACTTCATCACTACTCGTCTCTCTCGTAAGTCATTGTGCACTACAATTTATTAAGCGAGCTTAAAGGACTATGGAGCTCCGGATCGCCCCGGAATGCCTGCGGATCAGCCCCCACGCAGCGAACTCGGCAGCAGTATTTAAACACTGGCAAGCATGTTTTGAAGGCTACCTCCGAACGGCCCCCGGCCGGATCACAGAAGACCAGAAAATGCAGGTCATGCATTCGAGGGTAAGCCCTCTCATAGAAGACGCAAAGAATTTCCCGACGGCGCTCGCATTACTGAAGAGCATCTACGTTCGCCCCGTGAACCAGGTCTACGCGCGCTACCAACTCGCAATGAGACGGCAAAGTCCCGGAGAATCGCTAGAAGAATTCTACGCCGCGCTGCTAATTTTGGGACGGGGCTGCAGCTGCCCGCCGGTGAACGCGATCGAACACACGGACATGCTAATTCGCGATGCTTTTGTGGCAGGTATGAACTCTCCCCAAATCCGCCAAAGACTTTTAGAAAGAGAGTCGTTAGGACTCTGAGGCACAGGCCATTGCAGCTTCCCTAGATGTGGCCTCGCAAAACGCCCGCGCCTACGGCCCCGACCGCGCGGCAGCCCCTTGGGCTCCGTGGACCCCTGTCGCGACAAACCCCCCCCCCCTCACAGGCTTGCGCGGTTAAAGCGCCAGACCATCCCGGGGGGGCCCGCTGCTATTTCTGCGGGCAAGCGAAACACCCCCGGCAGCGCTGCCCGGCCCGCGCAGCTATTTGTAAAAGCTGCGGCAAGAAGGGCCATTACGCGGCTGTGTGCCGGTCCCGGGGGGTCGCCGCAATCCCCGGAGAAGAACGAGCCCAGCATAGCCCAAACGCTCCCCAACCCCCCCAGCGCCCCATGTGCGACCCGCGGGCGCCGCCATTTTGGGTCCCGGGCACCACGAGGGGAGGATGGGCGCCGCCATCTTGTGACCCCCCAGCCACGTGTGATTCATGGGGGCGGCCATTTTGTCCACCCCCGGCCACGTGCGATTCATGGACGCCGCCATCTTGGATGACAACAAAGGACCCCAGCATCGACGGTTCCACGGGGTCCGAAGAAGACGTCGCGACACTACGACTACGACTGGCTTCGGTGACTCTGGATCAATCACGGCCCCGGACGCTCCAGACGACGACAACAACGGTGCTGATCAACGGACACGAGACATCATGCTTGATCGACTCCGGGAGCACCAAAAGTTTCATTCACCCAGACACGGTAAGACGCTGTTTTCTGACCATCCATCCAAGTACGCAAAAGATTTCCCTAGCTGCAGGATCCCACTCCGTAGAGACCAAAGGGTTCTGCATTGCAAACCTAACGGTGCAAGGGAGGGAGTTTAAAAACTACAGGCTCTACGTCCGTCCCCAACTCTGCGCGCCCACATTACTGGGATTAGATTTCCAGTGTAAACTGCAGAGCCTAACATTTCAATTCGGCGGCCCAATACCCCCACTCACTATCTGCGGCCTTGCAACTCTCAAGGTTGAACCGCCCGCCGTCCTTGTTTGCAAACCTCACCCCGGATTGCAAACCCGTCGCCACTAGGAGCAGACGGTACAGCGCCCAGGACCGGATATTTATTCGGTCTGAAGTCCAGCGGTTGCTGAAGGAAGGCATAATCCAGGCCAGCAATAGTCCCTGGAGAGCCCAGGTGGTAGTAGTAAAGACTGGGGAGAAGCAAAGGATGGTCATAGACTATAGCCAGACCATCAACAGGTACACACAGCTAGATGCGTACCCTCTCCCCCGCATATCCGACATGGTAAATCGGATTGCCCAGTATAAGGTTTTCTCCACCGTGGACCTCAAGTCCGCCTACCACCAGCTCCCCATCCGCCCAGGTGACCGCAAGTACACAGCCTTCGAGGCAGACGGGCGTCTATACCACTTCCTAAGGGTCCCATTTGGTGTCATGAACGGGGTCTCGGTCTTCCAACGGGAGATGGACCGAATGGTTGACCAGCACGGGTTGCGGGCCACGTTCCCGTATCTCGATAACGTAACCATCTGCGGCCACGATCAGCAGGACCACGACGCCAACCTCCAAAAATTTCTCCAGACCGCTAACGCCTTGAACCTCACATACAACGAGGAAAAGTGCGTTTTTAGCACAAACCGGTTGGCCATCCTGGGATACGTAGTGCGCAATGGGATAATAGGCCCCGACCCCGAACGCATGCGCCCCCTTATGGAATTTCCCCTCCCCCACTGCTCCAAAGCCCTGAAACGTTGCCTGGGGTTCTTTTCATATTACGCCCAGTGGGTCCCCCAGTATGCAGACAAGGCCCGCCCGCTAATACAGACCACTACCTTCCCCCTGTCGACAGAGGCTCGCCAGGCCTTCAGCCGCATCAAAGTGGATATCGCAAAGGCCACGATGCGCGCCATCGACGAGTCCCTCCCCTTCCAGGTCGAGAGCGACGCATCCGACGTAGCTCTGGCGGCCACCCTTAACCAAGCGGGCAGACCCGTGGCCTTTTTCTCCCGAACCCTCCACGCCTCAGAAATCTGCCACTCCTCAGTGGAAAAGGAAGCCCAAGCCATAGTGGAAGCTGTGCGACATTGGAGGCATTACCTGGCCGGCAGGAGATTCACTCTCCTCACCGACCAACGGTCGGTAGCCTTCATGTTCGATAATGCACAGCGGGGCAAAATTAAAAATGACAAGATCTTAAGGTGGAGGATCGAGCTCTCCACCTTCAACTACAAGATCTTGTACCGTCCCGGAAAGCTGAACGAGCCGTCCGATGCCCTATCCCGCGGCACATGTGCCAACGCACAAATAGACCGTCTCCAAGCCCTCCACGAGGACCTCTGCCACCCGGGGGTCACTCGGTTCTAGCATTTCATAAAGTCCCGCAACCTCCCCTACTCTGTGGAGGAGGTCCGTACAGTCACCAGGAACTGCCACATCTGCGCAGAGTGCAAACCGCACTTTTTCAGGCCGGATAGAGCGCACCTGATCAAGGCTTCCCGCCCCTTTGAACGCCTCAGTCTGGATTTCAAAGAGCCCCTCCCCTCCACCGACCGCAACGCATACTTCCTGAACGTGGTGGACGAGTACTCTCGTTTCCCCTTCGCCATCCCCTGCCCCGACATGACAGCGGCCACAGTCATTAAAGCCCTTGGCACCATATTCACACTGTTCGGTTGCCCCGCACATATCCATAGCGACAGGGGGTCCTCCTTCATGAGTGACGAGCTGCGCCAGTTCCTGCTCAGCAAGGGCATAGCCTCGAGCAGGACGACCAGCTACAACCCCCGGGGGAACGGGCAAGTAGAGAGGGAGAACGGCACAGTCTGGAAGACCGTCCTGCTGGCCCTACGGTCCAGGGATCTCCCAGTTTCCCGGTGGCAGGAGGTACTCCCGGATGCTCTCCACTCCATCCGGTTTCTGCTGTGTACCACCACTAACCAAACGCCTCATGAGCGCCTCCTTGTCTTCCCCAGGAAGTCCTCCTCCGGAACGTCACTGCCGACCTGGCTGGCGGCCCCAGGACCCATCTTGCTCCGGAAACATGTGCGCGTGCACAAATCGGACCCGTTGGTCGAGAGGGTTCACCTTCTCCACGCGAACCCGCAGTACGCCTACGTGGCGTACCCCGACGGCCGACAGGACACGGTCTCCCTGCGGGACCTGGCGATCATCCCCTCCCTACCACTGGCGCACCCCGCGACCGCCCCCTTCCCGGGAGGATCGGTCCTCCTCCCGTGCCCGCCCAGGAGTGAAACAGGAACGAACACCGAAACGCTCCCGGAGACGACAACGCCTGAACAAGCACCTGCACCACCACCGGGGCTGAGGCGATCGGCGAGGAAGACCAGACCGCCCGCTCGACTCGTGGCATCGGCGTGACACCAAGAATGTTGTTGGATTGTAACCAAAAGAAATTTTTTTCTCTTACTAATATTGTAAATAGTTTCACAAACTTTGCACATAGCCCAGTGTAGGGCTAAAACTGTAGTAACATGCCCGAAATTTTCCTCCCAGGACCAGCCTTGTAAACCCCTACAACCATGCGAACCACCACCCCGCCGGGTTCCTTTTTAACAAGGGGTGAATGTGGTGGTATGTATTAAGGGTCATGTGGGACTGTGAAGCCGTGATGCTATTGGCTGACAGATCCCGGGTCCTGGTTGGCTGTTGACTCCTGGCTCCGCCCTGAAGGCGGAGTATAAGAACCCGAGCTTCTCCCCGCCGCTTCATTCTGTTGCTGAACTGCTGGGGACAAGTCTCGCTTAATAAAGCCTCATCGACTTCATCACTACTCGTCTCTCTCGTAAGTCATTGTGTGCTACAATAAAAGGGGATCAAAAAGGCTAATGGAATGCTGACTTAGATCTTAAAGGGGCTGGATTAAAAAAGGGGCAATGCTATGTTTCAGTGTATGAAGCTTGGGCTGATCCCATCCGGTTGGTTTTGGGCACTGCACCTCAGGAAGGATGTACTGGCTTGGAGAAGGTGCAGCACAAATTCACCAGAGTGCTACTGGGACTTGGAAGGTTAAATTAGGAGGACAAGATGCCTCATTTTTCCTTGTGATTAGAAGGTAGAGAAGATCTAATTGAAATGTTTGAAACTTTGAAAGGATTTGACAGCGTCGACTCAGAAAACCTATTTCCTCAAGAATTAAGGGGGCACAATCTTAAAATTATAGGCAGGCCGTTGGAGGAAAATCCAGGAGCACTTATTCATACAAAAGAAGTGGAGGAAATTTAGAATACCCTCGGGGCGGCACGTGACACAGCGGTTAGCATTTCTGCCTACGGCGCTAAGGACCTGGGTTCGAATCCCGGCCCTGGGTCACTGTCCGTGTGGAGTTTGAACATTCTCCCCGTGTTTGTATGGGTTTCACCCCCACAACCCAAAGATGTGCAGGGTAGGTGGATTGGCCCTTAAACAAATAATTGGATACTCTAAATTTATTTAAAAAAACATTTTAGAATACCCTCCCCCAAAAGGTTGTGGATCTTGGGGCATTTGGAACTTTCAGGATGGAGGTCAATCGATTGTTTTTAAGATAAGGAATATGGAATTTGGGTACATTAAGCCGAGGTACAGATCAGCCGAGATCTTTATTCTTTCATAGGCTATGGGTGTCACTGGTAAGGGCATATAACAAAAGTGCCACAGTTTTGAGCATCAGGGTAGCAAATTTAACAGCGATTGTAAAAGTAGCTTTAAAACTATAAAGTAAAATAAACTGAATTGCAGCCTGGACCATTGACAGTGCTAAACCAGGAACATGGCTTTTAATACATTGTTGCCCACCCACAATTGCCCTTGAACTGCATGGTTTGCTGGCCATATCAGAGGGCAGTTAAGAGCAACAATATTGCAGTGGGTCTGAAGTCACATGTAGGGCAGACTGGGCAAAGATGGCAGATTTCTCTCCCTGAGGAATTGAACTAAAGAAAAAAGCATTAAACTGGGATGACCAGTTAGAATAGTGCATTATGGACATTAATTCGGGTTGCAGGGAGTGAATAAAGAGATGGGCAAAGCATGGCAAGAGGGGGAGGGGTGGCTATCGGGACTGGTTCTTTGCACAAAGGATGCCACAAAGAATGCTGGGAGGCAGAGGCCCAGAGGAAGGAAAGGAATGTGTAATGCGCCTATCAGAATCAGTGGCAGTTAGATTATATGACCAGGTCAAGGAAAGGGCCTATCGGAATCTTGTATTCGTGTATGTAGAACTTGATACTGCATGAATGTATATGAGACCACATGTGTTGCCTCCCTTTGTCTCACTCGCTCTGGGAGAGTTTCAAGAGACATGGGTCTCCTGCCTTCATCAGAGGGAGTGTAAGCTTGCAAGCTATTTGAAATAAACTAAAGGAATTTCTAAATCCGAACTCAGCCTTTTGATTGAGACCAGACTGGACAGAAAGAACTCAATTTCTTCATCCCTAAACAACATTCATGAACCAGATAGTTTTTAAAACAACTGATGATAGCAGTCATGGTCACCATTACTGAGAGCAGTTTTATATTCCAGATTTATTAATTAAATTCAAGTTGCACCAACTGCCAGGGTTGGATTTACATAGAATTTTACATAGAATTTACAGTGTAGAAGGAGGCCATTCGGCACATCGAGTCTGCACCGGTTCTTGGAAAGGGCACCCTACCCAAGGTCCACACCTCCAACCTATCCCCATAACCCAGAAACCCCACTAAACCCTAAGGGCAATTTTGGACACTAAGGGCAATTTATCATGGCCAATCCACCTAACCTGCACATCTTTGGACTGTGGGAGGAAACCGGAGCACCCGGAGGAAATCCACGCACACACGGGGAGGATGTGCAGACTCTGCACAGAGAGTGACCCAAGCCGGAATTGAACCTGGGACCCTGAAGCTGTGAAGCAATTGCGCTATCCACAATGCTACCGTGCTGCCCCTTTATTATTTGAACCCACGTGTCTGAGCATTTCCCTGGACCTCTGGATTACAAATCCAATGACATTATCACTATGACACTATCACCCCTAAATCTAACTGGCTCCAGAAGCGTAATGGCTTACTCCTGTTTCTATGTTCCTGAGATGGTTTTAACTTTCATGCAAAGAGTAGAGTGGCCAATATAAAATTTTAAACAGGTGCTTTCCACTCGACACACCAATTTCAGAGAATCATAATCATAAAGCACACAAGTAGGCTATTCAGTTCAACAAGTTGGTGTTAACCTACTCTTTGAAGAGCTAACTTTTAGTCCCAGTGCCCTGCTTCTTTCCCACTCATTTTTTTTTATTTTTTTTTACAGGATGTGGACTTCGCTGGCTATGTCAACATTTGTTCCCCATCCCTAATTGCCCTCGAGAAGTTGGCTCTGTAAATTTCTCTTTTCCAAGTATAAATCCAATTTCCTTTTGAAATTCCTTTCGAGCAGTCTATTTAAGATCATCATGTTGCAGACTTTATTAAAAATATTAAATTGTTGATCAGAGCACACATTCTAAGAACTGTAATAGTTGACTATAAAAATTTGTACAAAAATCATTAACTCTCCTTGGGTTTTTAGCACAATTGCCAAGTCCTGACTATACATACATGAGAGTCAATAACTAGATTATACTGTAGTAATATGGCTACAACAGCTTCTGATGCACGCAGTCTATAGGTCAGCCATTTTGAATAAATATCACAGCTTACCAAACAGCTGTAAAAAGTTGCTTTACATCATGATGCATTCACACACAAACCCAAGCTGTGCATGAGAGTTTGAGTGAACCTGTAACCAGATGGAGACCAGACACTGACCCTGCTAGCCTGTTTCCAGTGGAATGATATTTAAAATTAGTCTCATTGCACCAGTGAATTTAACTCCTCCTTCAGCTGCTTGACTTTCTGTCACCATAAACCTTATCCAAGCAGTTTTACATAGCTAATTTGACATATATTTTAAGGTTGTAGATATAACTATATTTTAAATGTGAGACTGTCTTTCAGATCATTACTGTAGCTATTCATTCTCAATCCTCCATTATCACTGAAAACCACCAGATTCCATAAAATCTTAACCATTAATTCCATCATGTCGTACTTACATTTTAGAGTGCTATCCTATTGGATGTAAACCATGTCTTAGCCAGTAACAATCTCAGTTCTAAGTGTGATGACTGTAGAAATTGTTATAGATTTTTTATCTGTTACAGTAATGTTTTTAAAAGCCTGAGTTAAGGTATATATTTGTTGCAGTAATATTATTAAAGAACGGTTAAGGTACCCAAACTGTGTGTCTACTAAAGCTGTAATTAAGCAGTCATAAAAGAGTGGGGTAATTATGGATTTTAACCACTTATGTGGTGACAGATAAAGCACTAGAATCCCTACAGTGCAGGAGGCCATTGGGCCCATCGAGTCTGCACCGACTCTCCAAAAGAGCACCCTACCTACGCTCAATCTCCCACCCTATCCCAGTAACCCTGCCTAATCTTTGGACACTAAGGGCAATTTTATCACGGCCAATCCACCTAACCTGCACATCTTTGGACTGAGGGAGGAAACCGGAGCACCTGAGGAAGCCCATGCAGACACAGGAAGCATGTTCAAACTCCACACAGTCACCCGAGGTCGGATTCGAACCCGGGTCCCTGGCGCTATGTGGCAGTAGTGCTAACCACTGTGCTACATGCCACCATTGGAATTGTGTTTTGATGCCAGAGATTCCCTGGAGTGGAGGTAATTTATGGATGGGGGGGGGGGGGGGGCGGGAAAGAAAGAATGGTGTTTAGTCCTGGCTAAGATGATCATTAAACTTAGTGGGATACAGATGATGTAATTAATGGGAGGAGCCAGGTCTGTCTGTAGTTTTGCAATTTGCCATAGGATTCGAGTCTGAAGTGTACTAAATATGCTCCTGAAACAGCTAAGCAAGTAAACCGGTTCAGTTAACTGTATTCAAACGTGGCATTTGAATGGTATTGGGGTGCTTAATTGGAATTAGTAGCAGGTATAGATAGTAAGCTTATGTGTTTCTTGTGATTTAAGAATTGTTCAACTTAAAATTGTAACACTATTCATTTGATGTGTGGTTAATTCTGTGTTTAAATTAAAGTTTATTTTAATGATGACTTCCAGAGGCGGCCATGGAGTGAGCAGTCGCACATTTGGTGGCTCCCGCTCAAGACGGTATTTTTTGGTCTTTTCCCCGCCCAAAGGGCGAAGTATTGGATGGCAAGAGGTGCAGGAGTACCTGTGGAAGATTTTACTCCTCCGGTGTAGCTGGTGGACGGATCCATGAACTGGAAGTGGGGCAAGAAGAAAAGAGCTGCTGGAACAGGAGAGTCTTCAGGGTGCACCACAGGATAAGATGGCAGAGGGCAAGGAAACTGCCCTGCCTGCCCAGTGGTCAACAGAGCAGCAAATGGAAAGTTCTGACAGCAGAGGAAGGAGGTCCTGGAAAACCTGATCAAGGTCGTGGAACCGATTAGATCGGGGATCGAGAGAGTGGAGAAGAGGCTGGAGTCCCAGGGCCGGGCAATCCAGAAAGTGAAGGAGGCAGTGGGGGGAGCAGGAGGAGCAGTTGGCATCGTTAGTGGCTAAGGTGGGAGTGATGTGGGAGACCCAAAGAGGCTGAAGGAGAAGGTGGAACGTTTCTCCAGAAGGCAAAACCTGAGGACCATGGGGATGCCCAAAGGCATTGAAGGTGCGGAGGCTGGCACATACGTGGCCAAAATGCTAGAGAAGCTGATGGAGAGGGGGTCTTTGACCAGCCCCTGCAGGCCGACCGAGCACACAGGGCCATGATGAAGAGGCTGCAGATGGGTGAGCCACCAAGGGCAAAGGTGGTGCGGTTGCACCACTTTCTGGATAAGGAGAAGATGCTCCGAAAGGTGAGGCAGACTAGGAAATGCACCGAGGAAGGGAACGAGCTGCGGGCGATACAAGACCTGGGAGCAGAACTGGCAAAGAGGAGGGTGGGGTTTAATAGGGTCAAGGCTGCCCTCTTTACAAAGGGGGTGATGTTCAGAGTGCTGTTCCCGGCCATCTCTGGGTGACTTTCAGAAGCGTGAGTACTATTTGGGCAGCACGGTAGCATTGTGGATAGCACAATTGCTTCACAGCTTCAGGGTCCCAGGTTCGATTCCGGCTTGGGTCACTGTCTGTGCGGAGTCTGCACATCCTCCCTGTGTGCGTGGGTTTCCCCTGGGTGCTCCGGTTTCCTCCCACAGTCCAAAGATGTGCAGGTTAGTTGGATTGGCCATGATAAATTGCCCTTAGTGTCCAAAATTGCCCTTAGTGTTGGGTGGGGTTACTGGGTTATGGGGATAGGGTGGAGGTGTTGACCTTGGGTAGGGTGCTCTTTCCAAGAACCGGTGCAGACTCGATGGGCCGAATGGCCTCCTTCTGCACTGTAAATTCTATGATAATCTATTTTGGCACACTAGAAGAGGCAATGAAGTTCATGAGGGACAATGGACTGGGAGGAGAGTGAGGACATTGAACTTTGGAGTAAAGTTTTTTTCTTTGATGAGTTTTTGATGGTGGGGGTTGTGGAGGGCAGGCTTTGCATCGGGGAACATTGAGGGTGAGTGCACCTGTTGTTGCTTTTTAGGGGGTATGGATGGGGGGGGTGTGGCAAGGAAGTTGCCACTTGGGTGGGGGCCACCATGCAAGCTGGGTGGGCTAAGTAAAGGGAGTGAAGTGGGGGATTGTCAGGAAGAAGGCACATGGGAGAGGGTCGATGTGAGGCAGCTGGAAAAGGATCTATGACAGTGGACATCAGAAGGTGGGCCCTGGAAGGTCGCGTGACATGGGCCGGGGACTGGTACAAAAAGTGATATGGGGCAAGGGAGGGGACTGGGGAACCCCTAACCAGGCTGGTCATGTGGAACGTGAGGGGGCTGAATGGGCCGGTCAAATGGTCACGTATGTTTACGTACCTGAGGAGTCTGAAGCCGGACGTGGCCTTCCTGCAGGAGGCGCACTTAAAGATAGGGGACTGGACAAGGTTGAGGAAAGGATGGGTAGGACAGGTGTTCCATTCGGGACTGTATATGAAGACGAGGGGATGGCGGTGTTGGTGAATAAGCGGGTGACGTTCGAGGTGGCAAATATTGTGGCAGATTCAAGGGGGGGGGGTTGGAGGTTCGTGATGGTGGGTGGGAAGCTGGAGGGGTTGCCGGTGGTCCTGGTAAACGTTTATGCCCAAAATTGGGATGATGTAGATTTCATGAGGCAGATTTCATGAGGCAGGTGCTGGGGAAGATTCCCGACTTAGACTCGCACAGTTGTTACTGGGAGGGGAATTTTAATACGGTTACAGAGCCGAGTTTGGACCGATCGAATCAGAGGTCGGAGAAGGTGGCGAAGAAGCTGAAAGGGTTTATAGAGCACTTGGGGGAAGGGGGTGGTGTCAGGGAATGGATCCGTGGAGGTTCGGGAGACCGACGGTGAAGAACGTACACTGGGTGTACTCCCGGATCGACTATTTTGTGTTGGACCAGAGGTTGCTGGCAGCGTGGTTGACGCGGAGTATCCGGCGATCGTGGTCTCTGACCACGCGCTGCACTGGCTAGATTTGCAAGTTGACTGGGGCCGTGGGGGGGGGGGGGGGGCGTAACGCCCACAGTGGAGGCTTGATGTGGGGCATTTGGTGGATGAGGAGATATGCGAGCGAGTGAGGGCTGCCATCCGGGGGTCACGGCTGCTACGCTATGGGAGGCGCTTAAGGCAGTGATTAGGGGGAATTTATCTCAATTCGGGTGCATAGGGAGAAAGAGGAGTGGGAGGAGATGGCAAAGCTGGTAGATAGAGTCATAGGGGATTTTCACAGTAACTTCATTGCAGTGATAATGCAAGCCGACTTGTGATAGCATTAAAGATTATTATTATTATCACCCAAGCACATTGCAGAAAATCACTGACAAACTCCACTCTTTCTTATAGGAAAGGTAGCAGCAAAGAACTGAAGGAGAACAAATGGGCCTACATCTTATCAACCCCGTGAAGGAGACTGTACTGGGCATAATGAGAAGTGGTGTCACTGAGACCATGCCCACTGGCAGGACTGGAGGCATTCTTGATGACAGAATTTATATACTTTTTTTCTTTAAAAAGGTATTTTATCCCAAATATGTTCAACATAGTAAAACAACCTTAACATCCAACACAGTATACAGTTTGTACATTTCCCATTTATTCCCCCTTCCCTCCCCACCAACCCCCACTGCAACAAACAGCTCCTCAAATATAGTCATGAACACCTCCACTGTTCGTTGAAACCTTCCTCTGACCCCCCCTTAGAGCATATTTGATTTTCCCCAACCTGAGAAACCCGTACAAATCTCCCAGCCATGCTGCGACCCCTGGTGGCCGAGCCAACCTTGAATTCGAAAGTATCCGTTGCCGGATAATCGGAGAGGCGAAGCCACGACATCGGCAGCCTTCCCCTCCAACACCTGAGACACCCCAAAGATCACCACCAAAAGGTCTGGTTTCATCTTAACCCCTACAATCCTCAATAGGTTCCTAAACATCGCTTCCAAAAAGTTCCCCAACTCCACCCCCGCCCCCAGAACACATGGGTATGGTTCGCTGGCCCCCTCCCACACCTCTCATTCCCGTCCACTACTCCAGGAAAAACGCACTCATCAGGCCCGAGTCATGTGGACCCTGTAAACAACATTAAACTGTATACGACTCATCCTTGCGTAGGAGGAGGTTGAGTTCACTCGGGGCATTATTTAGCACCAAAGTCCCCATCGTATCTCCCTCCCTAACTCCTCCTCCCACTTGATCATGTTCATTAAGGTCGTGCCCTGATCTCCCAAACACTCACATATGTCCCCAATCCTACCATCTTCCCCTTTATTCAGGAGCAACATTTATCCAAAAGTGTATGTTCCGGTACCTGAGGGAATGAAGGCAGCTCCTTGCGCGCAAAGTCTTGCAACTGACAGTATCTGAACTCACTCCCCCATGGTATTTTTTAAAATATAAATTTAGAGTGCCGAAATTTTTTTTTCCAATTAAAGGCCAATTTACAGTGGCCAACCCTGCACATCTTTGGGTTGAGGGCGAGAGGCTCCACACAGACAGTGACCCAGGGTTGAGATCGAACACGGGTCATAGAATCATTGAGTCGATTTCGGCGGGAGAACAGCTGGTGAGTCAGTTTCAGCGGGAGCATTGCGGAAGGAGGTTGCTGGGAGGTAAGTCAACCTTTAAAAGCACTTGTCTTTGCAGGGGCAGGCCAGTCGATTTCGGCGGGAGAACATCTGGTGAGTCAGTTTCAGCGGGAGCATTGCGGAAGGAGGTTGCTGGGAGGTAAGTCAACCTTTAAAAGCACTTGTCTTTGCAGGGGCAGGCCAGTCGATTTCGGCGGGAGAACAGCTGGTGAGTCAGTTTCAGCGGGAGCATTGCGGAAGGAGGTTGCTGGGAGGTAAGTCAACATTTAAAAGCACTTGTCTTTGCAGGGGCAGGCCAGTCGATTTCGGCGGGAGAACAGCTGGTGAGTCAGTTTCAGCGGGGGCATTGCGGAAGGAGGTTGCTGGGAGGTAAGTCAACTTTTAAAAGCACTTGTCTTTGCAGGGGCAGGCCAGTCGATTTCGGCGGGAGAACAGCTGGTGAGTCAGTTTCAGCGGGAGCATTGCGGAAGGAGGTTGCTGGGAGGTAAGTCAACCTTTAAAAGGACTTGTCTTTGCAGGGGCAGGCCAGTCGATTTCGGCGGGAGAACAGCTGGTGAGTCAGTTTCAGCGGGAGCATTGCGGAAGGAGGTTGCTGGGAGGAAAGTCAACCTTTAAAAGCACTTGTCTTTGCAGGGGCAGGCCAGTCGATTTCGGCGTGAGAACAGCTGGTGAGTCAGTTTCAGCGGGAGCATTGCGGAAGGAGGTTGCTGAGAGGTAAGTCAACCTTTAAAAGCACTTGTCTTTGCAGGGGCAGGCCAGTCGATTTCGGCGGGAGTGGAGCTGGCTGGTTAGTCAATTTCAGCAGGAGCGGAGAATTTTTCTTTTTTTTTTAATTAGTTTTTTAGGCGGGAACAGGAAGTCCACCCGCGGACGTCTGGGAAGACCCTCACCAATAAATTCTGGTGGAGAGGAAACCCGAGACACTACACGTGTAGTGTCTCCCACCCGCCCTCCTCCTCTAACCTTATAATAAAACCCATTGGTCTAAGGTAAGTACCATATTTTATTATATTATTATTTTTTATAAAAAATTTAATTTAGTTGTTAGCCAGATCTTGTAGAAAGTTATAGGAATGGCAGGGAAGGGAGTGCAATGTTCCTCCTGCAGGATGTTTGAGGTGAGGGATGCAGTTAGTGTCCCTGCTGATTTTACCTGCAGGAAGTGCTGCCATCTCCAGCTCCTCCAAGACCGAGTTAGGGAACTGGAGCTGGAGTTGGAAGAACTTCGGATCATTCGGGAGGCAGAAGGGGT
This sequence comes from Scyliorhinus torazame, assembly GCF_047496885.1. Lineage (NCBI taxonomy): Eukaryota > Metazoa > Chordata > Chondrichthyes > Carcharhiniformes > Scyliorhinidae > Scyliorhinus > Scyliorhinus torazame. Next base: position 34,379,121 of record NC_092709.1, read on the forward strand.
CATGGATAGCAGCTTCAGGGAATTAGTTACACCAAAGATTGGAGATAGGTGGGTAACTGTAAGAGGGACTGGGAAGAAGCAGTCAGTGCAGGGATCCCCTGCGGTCGTTCCCCTGAGAAACAAGTATACCGCTTTGGATACTTGTGGGGGGGACGACTTACCAGGGGTAAGCCATGGGGTACGGGTCTCTGGCACGGAGTCTGTCCCTGTTGCTCAGAAGGGAAGGGGGGAGAGGAGCAGAGCATTAGTAATTGGGGACTCGATAGTCAGGGGCACAGATAGGAGATTTTGTGGGAGCGTGAGAGACTCACGTTTGGTATGTTGCTTCCCAGGTGCAAGGGTACGTGATGTCTCGGATCGTGTTTTCCGGGTCCTTAGGGGGGGGGAGGGGGAGCAGCCCCAAGTCGTGGTCCACATTGGCATTAACGACATAGGTAGGAAAGGGGACAAGGATGTCAGGCAGGCTTTCAGGGAGCTAGGATGGAAGCTCAGAACTAGAACAAACAGAGTTGTTATCTCTGGGTTGTTGCCCGTGCCACGTGATAGTGAGATGAGGAATAGGGAGAGAGAGCATTTAAACACGTGGCTACAGGGATGGTGCAGGCGGGAGGGATTCAGATTTTTGGATAACTGGGGCTCTTTCTGGGGAAGGTGGGACCTCTACAGACAGGATGGTCTACATCTGAACCTGAGGGGCACAAATATCCTGGGGGGGAGATTTGTTAGTGCTCTTTGGGGGGGTTTAAACTAATGCAGCAGGGGCATGGGAACCTGGATTGTAGTTTTAGGGTAAGGGAGAATGAGAGTATAGAGGTCAGGAGCACAGATTTGACGTCGCAGGAGGGGGCCAGTGTTCAGGTAGGTGGTTTGAAGTGTGTCTACTTCAATGCCAGGAGTATACGAAACAAGGTAGGGGAACTGGCAGCATGGGTTGGTACCTGGGACTTCGATGTTGTGGCCATTTCGGAGACATGGATAGAGCAGGGACAGGAATGGATGTTGTAGGTTCCGGGGTTTAGGTGTTTTAGTAAGCTCAGAGAACGAGGCAAAAGAGGGGGTGGTGTGGCGCTGCTAGTCAAGAGCAGTATTACGGTGGCGGAGAGGATGCTAGATGGGGACTCTTCTTCCGAGGTAGTATGGGCTGAAGTTAGAAACAGGAAAGGAGAGGTCACCCTGTTGGGAGTTTTTTATAGGCCTCCTAATAGTTCTAGGGATGTAGAGGAAAGGATGGCGAAGATGATTCTGGATAGGAGCGAAAGTAACAGGGTAGTTATTATGGGAGACTTTAATTTTCCAAATATTGACTGGAAAATATATAGTTCGAGTACAATAGATGGGTCGTTTTTTTGTACAGTGTGTGCAGGAGGGTTTCCTGAAACAATATGTTGACAGGCCAACAAGAGGCGAGGCCACGTTGGATTTGGTTTTGGGTAATGAACCAGGCCAGGTGTTGGATTTGGAGGTAGGAGAGCACTTTGGGGACAGTGACCACAATTCGGTGACGTTTACGTTAATGATGGAAAGGGATAAGTATACACCGCAGGGCAAGAGTTATAGCTGGGGGAAGGGCAATTATGATGCCATTAGACGTGACTTGGGGGGGATAAGGTGGAGAAGTAGGCTGCAAGTGTTGGGCACACTGGATAAGTGGGGCTTGTTCAAGGATCAGCTACTGCGTGTTCTTGATAAGTATGTACCGGTCAGACAGGGAGGAAGGCGTCGAGCGAGGGAACCGTGGTTTACCAAGGAAGTGGAATCTCTTGTTAAGAGGAAGAAGGAGGCCTATGTGAAGATGAAGTGTGAAGTTTCGGTTGGGGCGATGGATAGTTACAAGGTAGCGAGGAAGGATCTAAAGAGAGAGCTAAGACGAGCAAGGAGGGGACATGAGAAGTATTTGGCAGGAAGGATCAAGGAAAACCCAAAAGCTTTCTATAGGTATGTCAGGAATAAGCGAATGACTAGGGAAAGAGTAGGACCAGTCAAGGACAGGGATGGGAAATTGTGTGTGGAGTCTGAAGAGATAGGCGAGATACTAAATGAATATTTTTCGTCAGTATTCACTCAGGAAAAAGATAATGTTGTGGAGGAGAATGCTGAGCCCCAGGCTAATAGAATAGATGGCACTGAGGTACGTAGGGAAGAGGTGTTGGCAATTCTGGACAGGCTGAAAATAGATAAGTCCCCGGGACCTGATGGGATTTATCCTAGGATTCTCTGGGAGGCCAGGGAAGAGATTGCTGGACCTTTGGCTTTGATTTTTATGTCATCATTGGCTACAGGAATAGTGCCAGAGGACTGGAGGACAGCAAATGTGGTCCCTTTGTTCAAAAAGGGGAGCAGAGACAACCCCGGCAACTATAGACCGGTGAGCCTCACGTCTGTAGTGGGTAAAGTCTTGGAGGGGATTATAAGAGACAAGATTTATAATCATCTAGATAGGAATAATATGATCAGGGATAGTCAGCATGGCTTTGTGAAGGGTAGGTCATGCCTCACAAACCTTATTGAGTTCTTTGAGAAGGTGACTGAACAGGTAGACGAGGGTAGAGCAGTTGATGTGGTGTATATGGATTTCAGCAAAGCGTTTGATAAGGTTCCCCACGGTAGGCTATTGCAAAAAATACGGAGGCTGGGGATTGAGGGTGATTTAGAGATGTGGATCAGAAATTGGCTAGCTGAAAGAAGACAGAGGGTGGTGGTTGATGGGAAATGTTCAGAATGGAGTACAGTCACAAGTGGAGTACCACAAGGATCTGTTCTGGGGCCGTTGCTGTTTGTCATTTTTATCAATGACCTAGAGGAAGGCGCAGAAGGGTGGGTGAGTAAATTTGCAGACGATACTAAAGTCGGTGGTGTTGTCGATAGTGTGGAAGGATGTAGCAGGTTACAGAGGGATATAGATAAGCTGCAGAGCTGGGCTGAGAGGTGGCAAATGGAGTTTAATGTAGAGAAGTGTGAGGTGATTCACTTTGGAAGGAATAACAGGAATGCGGAATATTTGGCTAATGGTAAAGTTCTTGAAAGTGTGGATGAGCAGAGGGATCTAGGTGTCCATGTACATAGATCCCTGAAAGTTGCCACCCAGGTTGATAGGGTTGTGAAGAAGGCCTATGGAGTGTTGGCCTTTATTGGTAGAGGGATTGAGTTCCGGTGTCGGGAGGTCATGTTGCAGCTGTACAGAACTCTGGTACGGCCACATTTGGAGTATTGCGTACAGTTCTGGTCACCGCATTATAGGAAGGACGTGGAGGCTTTGGAGCGGGTGCAGAGGAGATTTACCAGGATGTTGCCTGGTATGGAGGGAAAATCTTATGAGGAAAGGCTGATGGACTTGAGGTTGTTTTCGTTGGAGAGAAGAAGGTTAAGAGGAGACTTAATAGAGGCATACAAAATGATCAGGGGGTTGGATAGGGTGGACAGAGAGCCTTCTCCCACGGATGGAAATGGCTGGCACGAGGGGACATAGCTTTAAACTGAGGGGTAATAGATATAGGACAGAGGTCAGAGGTAGGTTCTTTACGCAAAGAGTAGTGAGGCCGTGGAATGCCCTACCTGCTACAGTAGTGAACTCGCCAACATTGAGGGCATTTAAAAGTTTATTGGATAAACATATGGATGATAATGGCATAGTGTAGGTTAGATGGCTTTTGTTTCGGTGCAACATCGTGGGCCGAAGGGCCTGTACTGCGCTGTATTGTTCTATGTTCTACAATGCAGAAGGAAGCCATTCGGCTCATCGAGTCTGCACCGACCTTCCGAAAGAGCATCCCATCTTGGCCCATGCCTCCACCCCATCCCCATAACTGAATACGAGATCCAGAGGGTGGATAGGAGATGTTCAGAGGCAGAGCTGTTGAAGGAGAGGCAGAGGCTCCTTATGGCATTTGGGTTAGTGTCACAAGGAAGGCGGTGGGCAAGAGGGGCTGTGTATGAGCACGGGGAGAAGGCGAGCAGGTTGCTGGCCCACCAGCTGAGGAAGCAAGAGGAGCGAGGGAGATTGTCAGAGTGAAGGACAATAAGGGTTAGGTGGTGTTGGATCCGGAGTGGTTGAATGGGTGTTTGAGGCATTTTACAGGAGGTTATACGAGTCGGAGCCTTCGGCCGGGAGGGGATGCGGCGGTTTTTGGACGGGCTGGACTTTCCCCAAGATAGAGGAGCTGGTTCAGGAATTGGGGGACCCAACTGGGTTGAGCAAGGTGATGGAGAAAATGAGGTGGTGCAGGCAGGGAAGACCTTGGGTCCGGATGGGTTCCCAGTGAAGTTCTATAAAACGTTAGGGGGACCTGGGGCCACTGCTGGTGAGGGCATATAATGAAGCAAGGGAGAGGGGGGAATTCCCCCCGCAACCCCCCCCATATTGTCGCTGATATTCCATCTCCCTGATATTGAAAACGGATGCCGCCCAATATCCTTATTGAACGAACAAGCTGTTGTCGAAGGTGTTGGCCTCTCGAATTGAGAATTGCATCCCACGGGTGATAGGCGAGGGCCAAACGGGTTTTGTGAAGGGGAGGCAGTTGTCGCCAAATGTGAGAAGGCTTTTTAACGTAATTATAATGCCTTCGGGGAGGCAGGAGGTGGAGATGGAAAAGGCGTTTGATCAGGTGGGAGTACTTGTGGGAGATGCTGGGGCGGTTTGGGTTGGGCCAGGGGTTTGTGGACTGGGTCCAGTTGATATACAACGCATCACTCACAAGTGTGCGGACGAACCGAGTTCGGGATATTTTGGGCTGCATTGGGGGATGAGGCAGGGTGTCCGTTCGCCCCGTTGTTCTTTGCTTTGGTGTAGGGCCGCTGGCGTTGAGGGGGTCGGGGGACTGGAGAGATATTGTACGGGGAGGGGGCGGGGGGGCGCGCGTAGATCTCGCTGTATGCAGACGACCTGCTGCTATACATTTCGGACCCATTGGGTAGTATTGGGGACATTATGAGGATTTTGGTGGAGCAGATGAAGGGGAACTTTACGAGGTGGGATGTGCTGCCACTATCGCTGGCGGGACTGGGGCAGACAGTAAGAATAACGGTGCTACCAAGGCTTCTGTTTGTGTTTCAGAGCTGCCCAATCTTCATCACAAAGTCGTTTTTCAAAAACATGAATGCACCGATATCGGTGTTTGTATGGGCATGGAAGACCCTGCAGGTCAGGAGGGCTTTCTTCAAGCGGGAGCAAGGTGGAGGAGGGCGGAGGTTGGCATTGCCGAGCATGATCAACTACAACTGGGTGGCGAACATCACCATGGTTAAGAAATGGGTCATGGGGGAGGGGTTGGCGTGGGGCTGGATGGAGGCGGCATCGTGTAGGGGAACGAGTCCAAGTGTTTTGTTGTCAGCAGCTCTGTCTTTCTCACTGGCCAGGCACTCGGTGAGCCCAGTGGTGGTGTCGGCCTTAAGGGTGAGGGGTCAGTGGAGGCAGCACCTGGGACTGGAGGCTGCCTCGGTATGGGCACAGATCTGCTACATCCGTAGGTTTGTGCCGGGGAGGGTTGGATACGAGGTTCTGTGGATGGCGGCAGGCAGGGATAGAGCGCTTTGACGATCTGTTCATAGGATTTGCGAAGTTGGAGAACCTGGAGGAAGAGTACGAGTTGCCCAGGGGGAACGGTTTCAGGTACCTGCAGATCCGGGATTTTGTAAAGGGAGAGGTGCCATCCTTTCCTGGGATGCCGCCCCTGGGGTTGCAGGATAAGGTGCTGTCGAAGGATGAGATGGAGGAGGGGAAGGTGGCTCTACAAGGAGCTGCTGGACTGGTGGGGGACATAAAGCGTAAGTGAGAGGAGGAGCTGGGGAGTTCAGGACGTGGGCTGAGGCCCTGCAGAGGGTGAATGCACCTTTGTCGTGTGTGATGTTAAGCCTCATTCAGTTTAAAGTAGTTAATAGGGCACATATGACGGTAGCGCGGATGAAGAGGTTTTTTGAGGCGTAAGAGGAGAGATGTGGGTGGCGCACGGTGGGACCGCGAATTATGTCCACATGTTTTGGGCATGTTTGAAGCGGAGGGGATTCTGGCAGGGGTTCGTGGATGAAATGTCCGAGGTGCTGGGGGTGAAGGTGGTCCCAAGTCCAGAGGTGACGATATTCGAGGCGTAGGGGGACCCGGGGGTTCAAGGGGGAAAGAAGCCAATGTTTTGGCCTTTGCCTCCCTGATAATCCAGCGACAGTATTTGCTCAGGTGGAGAGATTTGGAGCTGCCAAAAGCGGGGGGGTGGATAAGTGACCTGGCGGAATTCCTGAGGCTGGAGAAGGTCAAGTTCGTCCTGAGTTCGGTCGATTGGTTCACTCGGAGGTGGAAGCCATTTATTGATTTCTTAAAGGAGGTTTGAGGGGTCATAAATTGGAGGGGGGGGGGGAATGTGGAAGGAAGCAATTGGAGGGGGGGGGGGGGGGCAAGTGGATGTTGGTTGCTTATAATACAAAGAACAATACAGCACGGGAACAGGCCCTTCGGCCCTCCAAGCCTGCACCGGTCATGATACCAACCTTTGTCAATACCCTCAGCACTTCCTTGTGCCGTTATCCCTCTCTACCCATCCTATCCTTGTGTTTGTCAAGATGCCTTTTGAACACCGTTAATGTAATGTTGTATGGTTATTCTTCCACTTTTGTTTGCTTATATGAAAATGCCTTGAATAAAATATTTTTTTCAAGTTTGTTTTCACATAAAAGGTACCTATTGGTCAGAATCAGAGTAATCACTCCTTGGGTGAAGTATCATTTCTTCTCAGTTTTACAAATTAAAAACAATTGTTTGGAGTTCTTGTCCAGTATCCTAACAATTGTTAGGTCTGGTCCGGAAGGATGTGGAGGTGCCCTGTTTAAAACGCCTATGCTAAGCTATGCCCCCAAACAACCAAAACATCCCCTATAGCTCTTCATACTTCCCAAACATTCCTGTGGCCCTCAAGAAAACACATTCACACACTATATACTGTATAGAAGCAATTAACTCAATGGTGATAGTAGAGTTTTTAAAAAGCATTAAAAACTAATTTGTTTCTATCTTTCACTTACTTAAAACAAAACTCTTTTACTACAGGTTAATAAAAGTGCCAATCATCCAAATCATTTAAAATACCAATTGCAGAAACTGCAAGCACTTGAAACCCTCGACAGAGCCATAGTCATAGAGTCAGAGTTTTACAGCATGGAAAGATGCCCTTCGGCCTACCGCCTCCGTGCCGACCATCAAGCACCAAACTATTCCAATCCATTTTCCAGTACTTGGTCCGTAGCCTTGTATGCTTTGGTACTTCACGCGCTCACCTAAATACTTCTTAAACGTTGTGGAAAGTTTGTGTAAATAGTGCAAAAATGCACTGACGTGATGAAACATAACAGCCCAGAGAAATCATTGCTTGATTGAAAACTCGGACTCTGGTCAATACTGTCAATTTCACAATATTTATTTAAGCTATCAATGAATGATTTTTTAAAAAGCTTGTTTTATACATTCTACTGTCGCTATAGGGTTCATTGTTTCTTTTGTAAGGGCCACAAAAAGTTCAGCACAAATTTGTCGAGTCAAACATAAAGTAACTTTTATTTACAACAATATTTAAACAGCATCAGTAGTTCACAACTAGTTCTTCCTCCAGACAGTCTCACACTGGACAGCTCTATTTGTATAGCTGAAAGGTTAATGATTGCCCCACCCTCTTATCGGGGGAGCTCATATTCCCCATGATACTAGGGGTAACTAATTGTCCCCAGCCAATAGGATCTGGGAAGATAACAGCTTCTATACAGTATACAGTGTGAATGAGCATGGAAGTTCCATAGCTTGGCATGAGGGCCATAAGGGTTTTATGGTGGGCATAGCTTGGCCTGGGATGCATATGGAGCCATAGGGAATGTTTGGGGGCAGAGCTTGGCACCGGGGACATGAAGAGGGCATTTTTCAGTTATCATTCAAAAGGTTCCTTCATACAGACGGTCAGGTGCAGTGAACCACGGCTCTTTGAAAGACTAGCCCAACGTCATAAAAATTGTGGAGTAGGACAAAATGCCTATCCCTGCAATGGAGCTGGCCAAGCCAGGACTGCAGGGTGTGGGTATTGGACCTAAATCAGCCTGCACCCTTAAAAACTGGAAACCCCAGGAATGGAATCTGGAATTTTGGAATTGGGTCTTTGCTGCCCTTTTTAAAGGGCTCTTGCCATTTTTAAAGGGCCCCTTCAGTGAAATTCCAGTCCAATATTGCAAAGGAAAGGTCTCCCTGTTGTCCTGACTAATGTTTATCCCTCCACGTCAGCAAAATTAAATCAGATTACATGTCATTATCACATTGCTGTATGTGAGACCTTGCCATAGGCAATTTGGCTGCTGCATTTCCTAAATTACAACGGTGACTGCAAACGAAAAGTGCACTGGCTTTAACGGACATCCTGAGATTGTCAAAGGCACTATATTAAATGCAAGTTCTTTATTTTCTTTTGTTGGTAGTCTACCAACGCAAGATTTTTATGAGTGGTCATCAAGGACAAATGCATAGAATCTGATTTAAATAGGCATTATTTAGCATTGTGGAAATGTATACAGAAATAGAAAATGTGAACGCCTCAACAGCTTAAAATGCAGTTTTGCTTTTGTCAAATATGGTAACTGATACAGAATGGGCATATCAAAGCACTTGCAACACCACTTTATTTTAACAAAGCATAAGCATTTCCTGGTGAAATCCTACTGTGCACTCCTTGGTCGTTGTGGAACAAAAAGGTGTTGCTATGACTCCTGATGCAAGATAAAGAGTTTAATGTACTGTCGACTACTCATTGCAATTGACCAGTCAGAATGCTTGAAGTGGTCCCAAATGAATACTTGATGTAGACACACTAATTTTAAAAGAAAACCATTTTACCTATTACAAGTAAGTGTACTTCCACCGACCCAGTAAAAACCAGCAGAGCTTTGCACAGGAAAACAGAATCATAAATACTGTTTCAATCTGGGAAAGCAAGTCTTTCAACAAATTTCAGATCACAATATGCTTTGAAAATGGAATCACACAACTTAATCTTTTGGCATCTAACAATCAGGTCTTTAAATTAAACACATCTAATATTGACATGTGGATTTCCCTCATAAAACAAAAATAAATGTCCACAGATTCACAATTAGAAAAAGTATGTACAAACAGCATAAATCAGAAAATCTTCAAAACACAGGGTTAATCAGCATTCTGCAGAGACAGGAGAACATTTTCAGACAATCATTCATTGGAGCTGAAAAGTAATCACCTATTTATTGTCCATTACCTCTAATAATATTTTGTATTACCTCCAGTTTTCTATTAATCAATTGATATTTATTCAACTGATTAGTCAGTTCAGAAATCTAATCAGATTTTCAGCATCCACAGTAATTTACATTTTGCATCTAGAATGGAAACATTCGTGATTGCAAAAGACCCAGTTTTAATGTAGCATTGCAGAAAAAAAAAAGGTCTTCTCTTACTCAAAAACAATATTGTGGTGCTGGAAATCTGAAACAAAATCAGAAAATGTTGGAAATACTCTGTGGGTCTGGTCTGGCAGTATCTGCAAAAACAAAATCAAGGTTAATGGGCTGGACTTTGCAAAGCGCTTTTCTCCCTACCGCCCCACCAGCCGCCTGGCTCAAGCTGGTTGGGGAGGGGGTCCACCCACTATGCCATGGGCTATCCTACAGCAATTGAACACTGGGGGCAGAGCTAATTGTTTCAAGGTGAGACTTCCTCTACTTTCTCAGGATGAAGTCCAACCTTAGAGAGTTGTGGCTGATTGGATGGCTGGCAGCTCGCAGTCTCAGCAATGCCACCAAGAGCCGTGGCCACCGCTAAGGACGAGAGGCAATCCTACCACATTGTGGAACCCAATTAAGTCCAAGGTTAGAGCTCTCTCTCGGGCCTGTCAACCTGACCCCGTTGAGGGCATGGAGAAGGGTTAGGGGGAATAACATTGAGGTGATGCCTCCAATGGGCGTGGGGGAGCAGCGAAGGAGGTTTCCCCTTCCCCAACAACAGCCCATACAACTAAAGCTGCTGGGCTTCCCACATGGTATGCGCCTCCCTGCAAAGTGGATAAAATACCGGCAGGAGTCAAATGAAGCCTATAGTGGCTATTAATTGACCATTTAAGGGCTTCAATAGACTAAAGGGCAGGTAGGGCACAAGATACCTTCTCGGTATCCCATAAAATTTCAGGCCCTCCACTGAATTTTACCCCACCCCAGACTTTAAACCCGCCAGTGGAAGAGCATAAGGGCCAGCCCAACATTTCATGTCCATGACTTACATCAAACTTTTAATCTGTCTTTTTCCTTTCTTTGGCTGACCTGCTGTGAATTTTTACATTACACGAACGCCTAAACTGCTGCTTGTATCTACTTCTATAGACATACGACATAGGAGCAGAATTAGGCCATTCAGCCCACTGAGTCAGCTCCGCCTTTCAATCATGGATGATATGTTTCTCATTCCCAATCTCTTGCCTTCTCCCCGTAACCCTTGATCCCCTGATTAATTAAGAACCTATTTATCTCTATCGTAAAGACACTCAGTGATTTGGCCTCCACAGCCTTCTGCAGCAGAGTTCCACAGATTCACCACCCTCTGGATGAAGTAATTCCTCATCTCTGTTGCAGACTCCGCACAGAGTCCCAGGTTCGATTTTGCATGGGTTTCCTCCAGGTGCTCCCGTTTCCTCCCACAAGTCCCGAAAAATGTGCTGTTAGGCGAATTAGACATTCTGAATTCTCCCTCAGTGTACCTGAACAGGGACTGGAGTGTGGTGACTAGGGGCTTTTCACAGTAACTTCATTGCAGTGTTAATGTAAGCCTACTTGTGACAATAAAGATTATTTATTATTATCTGTTTATTTATTTAAAGGATCATCCCTTGAGTCTGAGACTGTACCCTCGGGTTCTAGTTTCTCCTACTCGTGGAAAGATCCTCTTCATGGCCACTCTACCTAGGCCTCTCGGTATCCTGCAAGTTTCAATTAGAACCCCCCCTCATCCTTCTAAACTCCATCAGGAAATCTCTGTTCTATGTCACGCTCATCTGTCTTGCGCCACCCTCACACATCCACTGTCATTCATCTGCAACCACTCTGTGACCTCTATTATGTAACCACGCCTAGGTCAACCCCTCTTTCTGCTGCTTTCCACTTTGCCCTAGAATCACTTCGGCCCACCATTCTATGCAGACCATCAAATATCAATCTATACGAATCCCATTTGCCAGCACTTGGTCCATAGCCAACTATGCCTTGGTGATTTAAGAGCTCCTTAAGAGGTCCATAGCCAACTATGCCTTGGTGATTTAAGAGCTCGTCCAGATGCTTCTTAAATGTTGCCACCTTCTGAAAAATGAAAGGAAATGAAAATCGCTTATTGTCACAAGTAGGCTTCAAATGAAGTTACTGTGAAAAGCCCCTAGTAGCCACATTCCTGCGCCTGTTCGGGGAGGCTGATACGGGAATTGAACCGTGCTGCTGGCCTGCCTTGGCCTGCTTTCAAAGCCAGCGATTTAGCCCTGTGCTAAACAGCCCCTCAGGCTTAGCATATTTCAATCACCCTCAGGGTGAAAAAATGTTTCCTCAGTTCTCCTCTTCTTCCTCACCTTAAACCTATGCCCTCTGGTCTTCTTAGAAGGATAGAGAGAGCCAGAAGTAATTTTGTGTTAACAACAAAAAAACTCAAAGGTTGTAACAAGGAAAAAAAAAAATCAGAATCTGCTGTGTTCTGTCCACTTTCCTGTATGCCCCAGAAACCTGAATAATAAAAAAAGATTGGAGGTACAAAATAGAGGCCTTTGAAATCTGCCTCATGTCTGCCATCTTCTGCTATCACTTGTCCCAGATAGACAAATGTATCAACTTGTTTGGCACCAAACGTATCAACTTGTGTGGCACCATCCATTTCAACCTTCACTCTGGTTTCTTCTAATGTGTTCCTTCTAATTTCCATTATTTTGTCTCTTTGCTGATCATGCTCAATCCATATCCTCAATTGGGGGCAGCACGGTAGCACAGTGGGTAGCACTGTTGCGTCACAGCTCCAGGGTCCCGGGTTCTATTCCCGGCTTGGGTCACTGTCTGTGTGGAGTCTGCACGTTGTCCCTGGGTCTGCGTGGGTTTTCTCTGGGTGCACCGGTATCCTTCCACAAGACCCTAAAGCAGTACTGTTAGGTAATTTGGACATTCTGAATTCTCACTCCGTGTACTCACGGTAGCAAGAGGTGCCTGAATGTGGCAACTAGGGGCTTTTCACAGTAACTTCATTGCACTGTGTACACGAACGGGCACTGGAATATGGCAACGAGGAGCTTTTCACAGTAATTTCATTGCAGTGTTAATGTAAGCCTCCTTGTGACAATAAAGATTATTATAAACTTCTGAATTAGAACAAAGAACAGCACAGGAACAGGCTCTTCGGCCCTCCAAGCCTGTACTGGTCATGATACCACCTTTGGCCAAAACCCTCAGGACTTCCTTGTGCCGTATCCCTCTATACCCATCCTATCCACATATTTGTCAAGCTGCCTTTTGAACACCATTAATGTATCTGCTTCCACAACCTCCCCTGGCAACACGTTCCAGACACTCACCATCCTGTGTAAAACACCTGCCACGTCCATCTCCTCTAAATTTTGCCCTACAGACCTCACTTGATTCTAGTTGATCTACAACATTTTATAGGACCTCTTCTGATTCTACAAGTTATGCCATGTCATCAGTGTATCGCAAGTTTGTCATGTTCTTGCCTCCGATTTTTACTCCTATGTCTAAGGGCTACTATCCCCAAACCTCCTTTCCCGTCATCTAAGGTATATTCGCAGCAATCGAAAGTCCAATCTCAGGTGCGCACAACTTTCTTGAAAAAAAAGGACGTCAGAAGTCAATTTGGACTCGGAACGTTAACTTTGATCCTCTCCTTGCAGACGCTGCCAGGCCTGCTGAGTCTTTGCAGCACTTTCTAAAGTTTTTAAAAAAAATTTCAACTCGGATTTTCTTTTTAAAAAAACGTGCTGAACGATTCAATGCTTTTGCAACTCGTAATCACTGATCACCAGTGCCCTGTCTGATGCTCCCAACGGTGACAATGAGTGGCAGGATGTTTGCAAATATTTTTTTGCTGCAAGGAGAGGGGATATACAAGGGGGGGGGGGGTGTTGTGGATGGAGGAGGCAGGAGGCCTAATGCAGTTTTGGTAAGAGTCGAGGGACGCTTGCTACCCCCGGGGGGGCAATGCTCAGGGTTCTGCTGTGGATGAAAGCCCCCCGTGCTCAGGGTTCTGCTGTGGATGAAAGCCCCCCGTGCTCAGGGTTCTGCTGTGGATGAAAGCCCCCGCCCCTCCCCGGTCCACGAGCGGCGGCTTCCTTGGAGACCAAATGGGGGGAAGGGGAAGGGGAAGGGGAGGAGGAGGTGGTTCCCCTGGAAACGGGGCGGCACTGACCTGACGGCGGCTCCGGGACTCACGGGCGACGGAGCCCGCACCGCTCAGCCCGAGACGTCACACTCAGGAAGCAGCAGCCGCAACAATCGTCCACCGTCGACGCCAATTCACCGGCAGGCGCTGCCCTGCCCAGCCCGGTCCGGCCGCACCCGCCACCAACAGCGACTCGGATCTTTTTTTTTATTTTGAAAAACCGCCCAACGGCTCGCTGTTGCCACCGCATTAAACCTTCCGGGAGGAACGCACAATCCCAGCGACAGTTCCGCCGGCAGAATCTTCCCCCCTCCCCCCTCTCTGGTTGTTTCACTCGGGTCCAACTCGGTTTGCAGCGATTTGGCAAAACCCCAAGACATTCACGACAAATCACATCAGTTGTAAGTTTGTCAATACGCACACACACATTTCATATGTACACGCGCACAGGAGGTGTCTTTTTTTTTTTATCGTGACAAATAATTCGGGCCCATAGCCTTGTGACTTTTAACGAGTGGGCGACACAAGAAGGAAGGGCTGCTACTGCTGTTTGTTTTTGAAGCAGGTGGCAGAGTGGAGAACTGGAACAAGGTGGCCAGAGGGATAACTGATTCCAGATCCCATTCGCTCACCAATGAGTTGGCCGTACAGCCATCAGTAGTGCCCCCGGAGTACTTGTCTCCTTCAGATGTTTGGTTACCAAGACTTGTAGAGGTTTGACTTGATTCTTATTCATCCATCAGAAGGTGCAATTTATACCCCCCCCCCCCCCTATAGTCATGAAAGCATTGCTGTCGGATACCAGGAACTTATCACCTGAAGCTGAGTGAGCAGTACAGTACCAGTATAACATGTAACTACACCATGGATGTGTACTTCATTCAGTAATTGTAAACGTAAATTTAAAATAATTATAGTAACTGTGTTAGAACAGAGAACATTACAGCGCAGTACAGGCCCTTCTGCCCTCGATGTTGCGCCAACCACTCTAAAGCCCATCTACACTATTCCCTTATCATCCATATGTTTATCCAATGACCATTTAAATGCCCTTAGTGTTGGCGCGTCCACTACTGTTGCAGGCAGGGCATTCCACGCCCTTACTACTCTCTGAGTAAAGAACCTACCTCTGACATCTGTCCTATATCTATCACCCCTGAATTTAAAGCTATGCCCCCTCGTGCTAGACATCACCATCCGAGGAAAAAGGCTCTCACTGTCCACCCTATCTAATCCTCTGATCTTGTATGCCTCAATTAAGTCACCTCTTAACCTTCTTCTTTCTAAAGAAAATAACCTCAGCCTTCCCTCATAAGATCTTCCCTCCAGACCAGGCAACATCGTGGTAAATCTCCTCTGCACCCTTTCCAATGCTTCCACATCCTGTAATGCGGCGACCAGAACTGCACGCAATACTCCAAATGCGGCCGCACCAGAGTTTTGTACAGCTGCAACATGACCTCATGGCTCCGAAACACAATCCCTCTCCCAATAAAAGCTAACACACCGTATGCCTTCTTAACAACCCTCTCAACCTGGGTGGCAACTTTCAGGGATCTATGTACATGGACACCAAGATCTCTCTGCTCATCCACACTACCAAGAATCTTACCATTTGCCCAGTACTCTGTCTTCCTGTTATTCCTTCCAAAATGAATTACCTCACATTTTTCTGCATTAAACGCCATTTGCCACCTCTCAGCCCAGCTCTGCAGCTTATCTATGTCCCTCTGTAACGTGTTACATCCTTCCGCACTGCCCACAACTCCACCGACTTTAGTGTCATCGGAAAATTTACTCACCCATCCTTCTACGCCATCCTCCAGGTCATTTATAAAAACGACAAACAGCAGTGGCCCCAAAACAGATCCTTGTGGTACACCACTAGTAACTGGACTCCAGGCTGAACATTTCCCATCAACCACCACCCTTTGCCTTCTTCCAGCTAGCCAATTTCTGATCCAAACTGCTAAATCACCCTGAATCCCATGCCTCTGTATTTTCTGCAATAGCCTACCGTGGGGAACCTTATCAAACGCTTTACTGAAATCCATATACACCACATCAACTGCTTTATCCTCGTCCACCTGTTTGGTCACCTTCAAAGAACTCAATAAGGTACCCTTCACAAAACCGTGTTGACTATCTCTAATTAAATTATTCCTTTCCAGATGATTGTACATCCTATCTCTTATCAACCTTTCCAAGACTTTGCCCACAACAGAAGTAAGGCTCACTGGTCTATAGTTACCGGGGTTGTCTCTACTCCTCTTCTTGAACAAGGGGACAACATTTGCTATCCTCCAGTCTTCTGGCACTATTCCTACAGACAGTGATGACAAAGATCAACGCCAAAGGCTCAGCAATCTCCTCCCTGGCGTCCCATAGCATCCTAGGATAAATCCCATCCGGCCCAGGGGACTTATCTATTTTCACACTTTCCAGAATTGCTAACGCCTCCTCCTTAAGAACCTCAAGCCCTTCTAGTCTAGTAGCCTGTATCTCAGTATTCTCCTCGACAACATTGTCTTTTTCCTGTGTGAATATTGACAAAAAATATTCATTTAGCACCTCTCCTATCTCTTCGGACTCCACGCACAACTTCCCACTACTGTCCTTGACTGGCCCCACTCTTACCCTAGTCATTCTTTTATTCCTGACATATCTACAGAAAGCTTTAGGGTTATCCTTGATCCTACCTGCCAAAGACTTCTCATGTCCCCTCCTGGCTCTTCTTAGCTCTCTCTTCAGATCCTTCCTAGCTAACTTGTAACTCTCGAGTGCCTTAACTGAACCTTCACGTCTCATCTTTACATAAGCCTCCTTCTTCCTCTTAACAAGTGATTCAACTACTTTAGTAAACCATGGTTTCCTCGCTCGACCACTTCCACCCTGCCTGACAGGGACATACTTATCAAGGACACGCAGTAGCTGTTCCTTGAACCAGCTCCACATTTCAATTGTGCCCATCCCCTGCAGTTTCCCTCCCCATCCAATGCATCCTAAGTCTTGTCTTATCGCATCATAATTGCCTTTCCCCCAGCTATAATTCTTGCCCTGTGGTATATACCTATCCCTTTCCATCGCTAAAGTAAACTTAATCGAATTGTGGTCACTATCACCAAAGTGCTCACCCACCTCCAAATCTAACACCTGTCCAGGTTCATTTCCCAGTACCAAATCCAATATGGCCTCGCCTCTCATTGGCCTATCGACATACTGTGTCAGGAAACCCTCCTGCACACATTGGACAAAAAAGGACCCATCTAACGTGCTCGAACTATAGCGTTTCCAGTCAATATTTGGAAAGTTAAAGTCCCCCATAACAACTACCCTGTTACTTTCGCTCCTATCCAGAATCATCTTTGCAATCCTTTCCTCTACATCTCTGGAACTTTTCGGAGGCCTATAGAAAACTCCCAGCAGGGTGACCTCTCCTTTCCTGTTTCTGACCTCAGCCCATACCACCTCAGTAGACGAGTCCTCATCGAACGTCCTTTCTGCCACCGTAATACTGTCTTTGACTAACAATGCCACCCCTCCCCCTCTTATACCACCTTCTCTGAGCTTACTGAAATATCTAAACCCCGGCACATGTAACAACCATTCCTGTCCCTGCTCTATCCATGTCTCCGAAATGGCCACAACATCAAAGTCCCAGCTACCAACCCATGCCGCAAGTTCACCCACCTTATTTTGGATGCTCCTGGCATTAAAGTAGACACACTTTAAACCACTTTCCTGCCTGCTGGTACACTCCTGCAACTTTGAAACCTTACTCCTGACCTCACTACTCTCAACCTCCTGTATATTGGAGCTACAATTCAGGTTCCCAGACCCCTGCTGAACTTTCTATCAGAAATATTAGGTACCAAACCCTGGACATAGGTTCTTCTGCCCAAACTCCTAATACCACCTTCCAGTGTTTGCCATCTGAAATCTCAAGAGTTTCTCAGTTATATGCGCAAGGGCCCAAATTCCACAGACTACTGTCCAGCCTTTGCCATCTGAAATTTCAAGAGTTTCCTCAGCTATATACGCAAGGGTATATGACGGGCAGCTTGCAAATAAATGGCAACGATCTGTGTTCCAGGTGTCTAAGTCCCAGTGCTGTCTTACTCAACGCCGATTTCATGTTCTTGTGGAGAACATCCATGTTCTCATGGGGGTGGCTTTGAAAAACTCTGCCACGGGGCTAACTCTCCCTTTCACAGAACACTGGGCGCGATTCTCCCAAAGGGAGACAAAGTCCCGACGCCGGAGTGAAAACCGGAGTGTTTCACTCCGGTGTCGGAGCCCGCTCCCAGCCCCCTATTCTCCCGCCCTTGGGGGGCTAGGAGCGGGGTCGCGTATTTTACGCGTGCTGGACTTTGGCGTTTATGTCGCATCTTTCATGATCGTTTACATGAATTAATTGATATGCAATCACTATTGTTCTGTTGGACAGATGGCAGCCAATTTTCATGCAAGGCACCACAAATAGCAATGTGATATTGACCAGATAATCTGTTTTGTGGCAATGTTGGTTAAGTGATAATTGTTGACTGCGATACCAGGGAGAACCCCCTTCCTGCTCTTCTGTCATGTCATCCTTTACATTCTTTTCAGAGGACAGATGGAGCCTCTGTTTAACTTGTTATCTGAAAGGCAGCACCTTTGACACACTACTTCTGCTTTATTTTGTGTTCGCCCTTGTTGGTCGAAGATGACCATGACACCAACTCAAATTCATTGAATTAAGTTTCAGGTGCAACGTTCAAAGACCCTCAGTGCTGAAGAAATATCGGCCTAGATTATGTGCCTGATGGCCAATATAACATGGTGGTGCAATTACTTATATAACAAGATGTTTTGTTATTTTATTGACCTTTTGAGATTGAAATCATCTCGTTTCAGCTTTGTAGCTTTATTAAACTGAGACGATGTTCGACGGGCCTAAGTACACAAATGTAGTTAAACCCCTGTGGCGGGATCTGAGGCAGGGGGAGAGAACATGAAATTGCATGGACGGATTTCTGTCCTCCCTGACCTGGGAGCGATTTTACATTTGGTGGGCAGGGCCTTGGATGAGAAGTCTGCCCTTTCCCCAATTAAGGCTCTTGAATGGCCAGTTAAGGGCCTTTTCACACCCAAACTCAATGTTTGAGGCTGTCGAGCAGAAGACAGTTCCGGGGGAAAGGCTGAACAAAAACAAAGCTTGGGACCGGGCGCCCTCAAGACCTGGTGACGCCTAGGCCTCCCCCTGCCTAACCCCATCTTGCCACCGCCTCCTATAGATCCGGATTGCCCCCTTGTGACCCCCCCAGGCATTCCCTAACCTCCCCACCATGGGACCCCTGCCACTTACCTGTCTCCTGGGACATAGCTCCAGGCAGCTCTCTGCAGTGCTTCTTCCGGCCACTGCAACACTGTGACTGGAGAGCTGCTGGCCAGTCTGATTGGCCTGCAACTCTCCTAGGCAGGACTTCCTCCCAAGTGAGGACAGAAGTCCTGCTTTATGCCAATCAACACTCATTAAAGTGGCATTGGGCTGCTGGAGTTGGCAGGGATGTGTTCTGAGCCCTCGCCATCCTAAATATTCAAGCTCATCTATATCTATGATGGTCAGTTTAGTTTTGGCACAGGGTTTTAACTTGAGTTTAATGAATTTTTCATCTAGAAACTATTTAATACTTACACCAGATGCCAGTTGATTTTTGATGAGGCGATTAGCCTCTGTCGGGTAGATTGTGAATTGTATGGGAGCTATCAACAAAGACTTCCATGGACCCAGTCCAGCTTTTGAAGGCAAATGTTTCAAACCCCCCCACTTGAAAGTTACAGTTATACCATCCAAATGCTTTGCAGGATTGTCATGAAGTTTCCTGGACATCCAGATCTTTTGAGCACATTCCACAGAGCGTTGCAATTTACCCATGTTAATTCAATATTAACGAGGTGATATTTACATGTTTGGAATTCTTGCATTTAGTGAACCTGTGAGTAAGCATAGCTGTTTCTACCAAAATAAATCGAGTACATTAGATGTTAACTTTGAAATTATTGTTCATACTTCCTGCTTTTAATGATCTCTGCTTGAGTCACATGATGACTGCCCATTTTAAACATAGATAGTTTGATTGGTAGGGAGTGCAAAATGAAACAAACAAATTATTTGGTCATTTACTCAGTTGCTGTTTATGGCACTTTTTGCTGCACATTGGCACTATATAAATGCAAGTTGTCTTTCTTGTACTTCCTCATGACTTATCATTGTGATTTTAGTTGATATAATGCTCAGCATTTACCATTCCTATTCCACTCAGCTTGTTAGGAAGTACATGACGCTAATGACATTTGCCTGGAAACCCCTATAAAATGGAAGCCGAGAATAATTCCTGTATTTGGAGACAGAGATCCAATGGATTGCATGAAATTGGCCCAGGTGCCTCATCTAACTATTTAGGGTTAGCCTGGTGGAAGAAGGCAATTTTAGGCCACCAGCCTCACCAGCAGTAATCTTCAGGTACGTCCTGGGGTGGAGGATAGTTGCAGCTGTCAGGAGTACTGAGCACTGCTCCCCCTTACTCCTTTTTGGTAGTAGCTATAGCCACACTTAGAAAGTATAGGCACTCCAATTTCTGGAATAGCCTTTAAGCAAACATTAGGTTTCTCACAAGCATATGAAAGGAGCTTAATGCCTTTATCAGGTGACCATTCCAGATGCACAAAATATCGCCTGACCCAATTTCATGTTGGATGTTTTTCAGACATTCTAATGCTGCAGGACTTAGTCCCCTGAAATTGGTCTGTAAAAAGGAAACCGCAGCGGCTAATGTTTACATCTTCAGATTTTTAAAAGTCTTTCCTTCTAACTCTGTCCTCTGACATGACTGATCAGGCTTACAGTCCTTCTCTGCATAGCATCCAGATCTTTAGTGACCAAAGCCAAACTCAGAAATAATAATAATCTTTTATTGTCGCAAGTATGAAGTTACTGTGAAAAGCCCCTAGTCGCCACATTCCGGCACCTGTTCGAGTAAGCTGGTACAGGAATTGAACCCACGCTGCTGGCCTTGTCCTGCATTACAAACTAGCTGTCTAGCCCACTGAGCTAAACGAGCCCTTCAGTATTGAAGATATGGACTTATCATAGACCTAAACAGCTTCTGATAACAGTCACAGACCTATATTCTATTGACTTGCCAATGTACTTGCATGTTCTGTTTGTTTTATCGATTGGTGCTCCAACATGACCAAACAAAATTTGGGGTCGCCTAACAACCCCAGACCTTTTTTCTGACTTCCACTCACCAATCAAGCACGTTTTAAAAAATATGTCCTCCATTCTAAGTGGCACTCCTCTCAATGCATCTCCCGAGTTCTATATCCCTTATACTTAAAATCACTGATAATGGCAACTGGGATTTGCATATAATTACATACATTGTTGTTTTTAAAGATTTTTTTCCCCCAAGGGAAATAGAGCTGTTGCTAACTTTCCGTTGGTTCAATTGCTCTGTTTTATTACCTTTGCTCTCGAGTCGCCAGGTATCTTTATGATACCGCCACGAGGTTCAAGTCCGAGTAATGATCAATAACTCAATACACCGATTAGTAAGATTCAAATCAAAGCACATTTATTATACACAGTAATCGCTACTCATGCACAAATTCTATGTCTAAGCAATTTCTAGAACTAACAGGCCTATACTTAACTTCGGACTGGCCCACCAGATCAGGGGAACAAATGGCCTTTCGTTCGGGTTCTGAGTCTGCGGGATTCGAAGTTGGTTCGGATTGGTAGCTAGGAGCGCCTCGTAGCGAGCGTTGAATTAAGACTTACTTCTGTCGGTGGTCGCTGCACCGGTCACGGTCAATTTTGGTTCGTGTTGCTGGGTGACCCAGGCAGGACGAAGAGAGCGAGATTTGAACTTGGGGCTTAACTCTTATAGTCCCCAGGGGCTTCCCGTATTTCGGGGCGGACCCTGTACCTGGTCCCAAGTGATTGGACTTTGTCCCAATCGCTTGGTTCGATTTCTCCAGTACTGGAGCGGTTCCCTGATCGATGGGCGGTCTTGAGGTGTTCGTTCACCTCCTTTGTGTTGGCTCCTGCTGGCGCCGGGGAGTCTGGCTTTGCTTAAGGTGTCCCAAATGTTACTTATTGTTCCCGGGGATTGCTCATCAGTATGTAGATGGCTGCTACATTGTTATGCTGATGGTTGCTGGTATCAATGTTGTCTGGCCTTTTCAGAGTTAAATACACAGCAAACTTGCACCTGCTGGTTTCTGTCTGTGTTGGCTGACTTTCCCATCAGCCTTTGCTGTTCTCCATTTTAAATCGGGAGTTGGCCAATTTTGGTGGCTACAGAGGAAATAGGCATCATTTTAAGTAAGTTGTAGTTGTGTTGTGCGTGTTATGAACAGGCTATAGCTTTAAGTTTAATTAATTTTTATGTGTTAAGAAAGAGGGAACCAAGTTTTGATTTTGCTTTAAAAAAAAGGGGTTGCCTGTAAGTCTGAGTTGTATACCTGTATTTTAATGAGATTTTATGATTCTTATTGTAAAGAGATAGGCTAGCAAGGGGTGAGTAATATAGAGAAGTTAAAACCAAGTCAAAAAAACTCAGCTGTTTCCTAACAACAGGTAGCCACATGGACACAGAGTTGAAACAGAATGCTGTTTGAGGTCATTTGGTGGTTATGCTCTATTGTGAAGGGAGCAGTTTAAGTCCCTCCCCAGCTGGACATGCTAGCAGATTGCTGAGGAAACGTGTGGAGACTCTGTGTGGAGTCTGCACGTTCTCCCCGTGTCTGCGTGGGTTTCCTAGGGTGCTCCGGTTTCCTCCCACAGTCCAAAGATGTGCAGGTTAGGTGGATTGGCCATGATAAATTGCCCATAGTGACCAAAAGGTTAGGTAGGGTTACTGGGTTATGGGGATAGGGTGGAGATGTGAGGTGGAGGTAGGGCGCTCTTTAAAAAAAAAAAAGGGCCTGTGCAGACTCGATGGGCCAAATGGCCTCCATCTGCACTGTAAGTTCTATGATCAAATCATAAAAATCTTAGATGAGTTGCCCAAGAGTTAAGGTAAGTGGCGAGTGAGTTTTGTGTTTAGAGGGAGATATCAAGTTGTTTTACTGGGAGAGTGAACTGCAGGGAGCTGGTCCTAAAGTAAAAAAGGTCTTCAGTTAAGTCAAAGGACAAGGACAGATAATCTGGAACAAATCCTGTTCAGTGAAGTTAAAGTATGGAGCAGAGGAAAAGGTTCTCATCAAATGAAAGAGAGAAAGCTGCAGGAACCTGATGTAAAGCAAAATAGGCTTGCGAAAAGCTAGAAGATTCATGGGGACAGACGGAGATCTGTAAGTCTTCACTATGAAGGGCAGCACGGTAGCATTGTGGATAGCACAATTGCTTCACAGCTCCAGGGTCCCAGGTTCGATTCCGGCTTGGGTCACTGTCTGTGCGGAGTCTGCACATCCTCCCCGTGTGCGCGTGGGTTTCCTCCGGGTGCTCAGGTTTCCTTCCACAGTCCAAAGATGTGCAGGTTAGGTGGATTGGCCGTGATAAATTGCCCTTAGTGTCCAAAATTGCCCTTAGTGTTGGGTGGGGTTACTGGGTTATGGGGATAGGGTGGAGGTGTTGACCTTGGGTAGGGTGCTCTTTCCAAGAACCGGTGCAGGCTCGATGTGCCGAATGACCTCCTTCTGCACTGTAAATTCTATGATAATCTATGATGAACTTGTAACACAGTGTTCTATTGGCACGTCTTGAGGATCTGAGAGAGTGTGGGAGGCAAAGCTTGAATGCATGTGTTGATCCAGGGGAAAGGGACACCAGAAGGAGAGATTGAAATCTTGGAGTTGGATCCTTGTTGAAGATGCCCAAATGAAAGCGTAGCTTGCGAGAAGATTCCAAGGTGTGTTCTTTGAGAGCGGTGATTAGAAATCCTCATGTAAAAGACAGAGGTCCAGAGAGATCAGTTGGCTCCTGGTGTGACAAGCATCTGGGGAGATTGATGAGAGATCCACAGATCTGTTTGGGGTGGCTTCTGTCACTTGAGGTGGAATTCTCCCAAGCCCCCACCGGTGAATTCAATGGTAGGGGTGGGAGGAGAACATGACAGGAAGCCCAGAAATCCATTTCACGCTGGTGTGAACTTATAAAGGGACCTTCTGCTGGTGCCTGCCATGGTGGATCGGGAAACCTGCTGGAGGCCAGCGTGAAACTCATTTGCCTTTGGTAATGGGACGCAGCTGAAGGTCCTACCACCCATACCCGAATCTCCTTGGCACCAGCGGGAAAACACACCGATGCAAAACACGTTGAGAACAATGTGACGTGCAGATGTCGGGACTCACCTGAACAACGCCTGGGGCTTCTTCCTGATGGTACCCCTGGAACCTGGAATTCTACAGCTCTGGGTGGGGGGAGCATTTACAGGTAGATCGTACAGATTTGATGTCCTGCAGGTGCTCATCTTCCAGCCTCAATGTTCCTTGCGATCCATCTTTTTTCTCAGGAGGTCCACCTTGTTTCTTCAACTGTAGATCAGTGATATTGAGCACCTTTTCAGTATGGTGCCTGGATAGCATGACAGACTACTCACCATAGGCCTGTCCCACCACAGAATATGGCATAAAAAACCTGGTTGCATAATTAAGGAGGTCAGGCCTGAACGATTTGGCGTGTTTGCCCACTGGCCTCTGCAACAGGAAGCACTCCGGGCGGGACTCTCCCAACGGGGGTCTAAGTGCCGACGCCGGAGTAAAAAAACGGAGTGTTTTACTCCGGTGTCAGCGACCGTTCCCAGACCCCTATTCTCCCCCCTCCGTGGGGCTAGCAGGGGCGTCGCGCGATTTCCAGGGGTGGGGCCTCAGCGCGGCGTCAGAGACCCGGCGCCGCGTGAAAGATGTGGCTCCTTGGGGCCCGAGCATCCGCAGTTGGGCCAGCGCCAACTAGCGCATGCGCGGTGGCCGTCCTCCCCCAGGCCATCCCGCACAAACATGGCGGATGGATCCAGGCTCGCCGGCGGAAGGAAGGAGGCCACCCAACAGAGAGGCTGGCCCGCCGATCGGTTGGTCCCGATCGTGTACCAGGCCACTCCGGAGGTCCCCACGGAAATGAAGCCCCCCCCCCCCCCCCCCCCCCCCCCCCCCCCCGCCACAGGCCGCCCACCAAGCCTTCGCGACAAGTACCCGCCGGCAGCGACCAGGTGTGGACGGCGCCGGCGGGACTGAGCTGTTTACGCGCGGCCGCTCGGCACATCCAGGCCGGAGAATCGCCGCTTGCCGTTTGCGGCGATTCTCCGAGTGGCCCGGCGCAATTCACGCGCCGCTGGTTTCGGGTGGGTGAGAGAATCGCGTGCGGGGGTCAGGGCGGCGTGGCGCGATTCGCGCGGCGCCCCGGCAATTCTCCCACCCGGCTGGGGGGGGGGGGGGTGAATACTGCCCTCCATGTTTTATTCACGCCATGGGACGTAGTCCCCAGATGGGAGAATTCTGCCCTTGGTCTGAGAGTGTGGTGTGACTACCCA
Organism: Scyliorhinus torazame; assembly: GCF_047496885.1. NCBI lineage: Eukaryota > Metazoa > Chordata > Chondrichthyes > Carcharhiniformes > Scyliorhinidae > Scyliorhinus > Scyliorhinus torazame. The sequence goes on from NC_092709.1 coordinate 34,404,042, forward strand.
TAGGTTACCTATTGGTTTACATGGACTTTATACTTGTTGTGAACATTAGTGAGTAAGATAGATTTTGGAACTGTATATATTTGTAAAGGTATAAGTATTGGTGAAGCAGTACTGCAATATAGTTGATCTTTTGTGTTGATCCAACAGGCCCAGTTCCACCCTATGATCAGACATGTCCAGCAGTAATAGCTGCTGGAATCGTAACAATATATTTTTTGAAAATCTGAGATTTATGTCTCTGTCTGGGCCAGCATTTAAGCTTGAATGGCTGAATAGTCAAGCTTCCCTAATTCTTGGTTAGGTCACCAGATGAAGCAACCACAGATTAATATTAATAGCGGCTATGCCACTGTGGGGTAAATTAAATAAGCTATTTATAGCAAGTTTTAC